>NC_134590.1:82492500-83092500 GCF_037038515.1 Microtus pennsylvanicus
GTTCCACAGTTAACTGAATCTTTAAGTAACTATACTTAATAGTATAAATCGTTCAAGTTTTGGATGTCAAACATCTGTTTGTTTGGTTTTTTTTTTTTGTAGTTTATCTTACTCATCTGGATTATGTAGATACGGAAATAATAATGACTAAAAAACTTCAAAATCAAGTGAATGGTACAGAATGGTCATGGAAAAATTTGAATACGTTGTGTTGGGCAATAGGCTCCATTAGTGGTGCAATGCATGAAGAAGATGAGAAGCGGTTTCTTGTTACTGTTATTAAGGTATGCAGCTAATAGGATGAAATAGAACCATAAATAAGTATGTCTTATTTAACAGTATTTAACCTTAAAAGCATCTTTAACAATAAATACATTTGTCGTATTTTACAGGACCTTTTAGGATTATGTGAGCAGAAAAGAGGCAAAGATAATAAAGCTATTATTGCATCGAATATCATGTACATAGTAGGTCAATACCCAAGGTTTTTGAGAGCACATTGGAAATTTTTGAAGACAGTAGTAAACAAGCTGTTTGAATTCATGCATGGTAAATCACATTTACTCGTATTTGTTGAAGGAGGCCTGCTTGTTTATTCCTGGCTGCTCAGTCCCGAAATAATCACACCATATTATTTAGATCACTGCTTGGCCCATTAGTTTCTTATTTGCTAACTCTTACATCTTAATTTAACCCATCTGTATTTATCTGTATATCACCACGTGGCTGTGCTTACCAGCAAAGTTTCAGCATCTTTGTCTCTGGTGGCGGCTCCCTGGCTTCTCCCTGACTCCACTCTTCTTTCTCCTAGCATTCAGTTTAGTTTCCCCCACCTAGCTCTACTCTGTCCTATCAGACCAATGGTATTCACAGCATACAGAAGGGAATCCCATATCACGTATTTAATTTGTGTTGTTTTGTTGAACAAAAAATAAATAAGTATTTATCTTGATAGAGACCCATGATGGAGTCCAGGACATGGCTTGTGACACATTCATTAAAATAGCTCAAAAATGTCGCAGACATTTTGTTCAAGTTCAAGTTGGGGAAGTAATGCCATTTATTGATGAGATTTTAAACAACATAAATACTATAATTTGTGATCTTCAGCCTCAGCAGGTATGTAAGCCACTGTGCTGATTATTTGCTGTGTGTCGGGTTTTTACTTACATGTATGTGTGTCTTGTGAACCTCCTCTTTTCTGGTTTCTGCAGAGGCCAGAAAGTGGGTACTTGTGCTAAAACCTGAGTCTCTGGGAGGATAGCCGGTCCTCTTACCACTTGAGTCACCTCACCAGGCCTTAAAAGTGTATAAAACTAGTATGTACATGAGATGGAAAAGTGGGTCTGATTTTTCTGAGGATTGTAACTGGGATCCCAGCACCCACACTGAATGCTACTGTATCCATCCTCATGATATCCTTAGGCTCCTACACTTGAATTCATGTGCCCCCGTCTCATTCTCACACACAGAATCAAAAATACAGGAACAATTTTAAAATGGGGGCATTAATCAATGCTATATTAATATATTATCTGCTTACATGTGTTTTCCATTATGGATGTGTGAAACCATGAAAATAAAAATGCTTGCATTTTAAAACAGGTTCATACATTTTACGAAGCTGTGGGATATATGATTGGTGCACAGACAGACCAGACAGTTCAAGAGCATTTGATAGAAAAATACATGCTGCTTCCTAATCAAGTATGGGACAGTATAATTCAACAGGCAACCAAAGTAAGTTTTGAGTGTTTTGTGGGGTTTTTGTTTGTTTTGAGTTTTAATGGGGTTTAAAGTATAAAATCAGTCTTGGTGCTTTTGAAAAATGTATGTTCATATATTTTGTGTACCTATTGCACACATATAAGATAGATAGCCTCTGCTGTTGGTCCTTCCCTGCAATATTGTTTGAGACAAGGTCTCATCACTACTACTTATCTTGGAGTGTTTATCCTGTGACTTTAATGATACTATTGTCTCCCTATGGAATCCCTGGGAGAACGCATTTTTGCTAAGCCCAGCTTTACTCCTAGGGATCTGAGCTTAGGCCTTCAAGTATTGTGTGACAAAGCCCTTGGCCAACACAGCCATTTTCCTTACTCCGTGAATGCTTAAATGTGAGTTTGGACAATTGAAACATTACAGAAGACAGGCATGGAATTATATGTAATTCTAGCAGTTAGAGGCAGGACTAGAAGTTCAAGATCACCTTTGGCAACACAAGTAGTTTGAGGTCAGCTGAGACCCAGAAGCCCCTGTCACAGAACAAAAAAAAAAATAAGAGTCATTATAAGATCTTTTCTTTGTGGAGGCATTTGCCTGTTTGAGACAGTTTACGTGTGGAGCCCTAGCTGTCCTGGAACTTAAAGATATACCTCTCAAGTGCTGGAATTAAAACCTGTGCCACCGTGGCTGGCTTTAGGATATCTTGGTTCTGTTTCGATCTTTTGGTGTGACTATTAGATACTTTTTTTAATGTGGGTTTTAAGTAATTTAGTTTTAGATCTCATTGGGTTCTAAGAACTAAACTTGGAACTTCATGTATGCAGCACATACTCTGCTACTTAGCTGAGGCCAAGTTCCAGTATTTGTCTTGAGATGTTTTGAATAAGCAAGATTGTATTTTGTTGTTATAATTGCAGAATGTGGATATCCTGAAAGACCCTGAAACAGTCAAGCAACTGGGTAGCATATTAAAAACAAACGTGAGAGCCTGCAAAGCTGTTGGACATCCATTTGTAATTCAGCTTGGGAGAATTTATTTAGACATGCTCAATGTATATAAGTGCCTCAGTGAAAATATTTCTGCAGCTATTCAAGCTAATGGTAAGTGATTCTGGCTTCTGGGGAAGTGATAGAATTTAAGTCCACCTGAGTATCTGGGGCATCAAAGTCCATGACCATTTCTCAACAACTCTTTGCCCTTTGCCCTATTAGTATTATTCTTGCCTACAAGTATAGTTTATTGACAGTGGCTGCTTTGAAAATACGCAAAGCCATGTTGTTTAGTCTTGCATATTTTGCTGTTCCCATTTTATAACTTTGTCCTGCGTTAGTGTTAGACTCTTCATAAATGGTAGTGGTAACATCTGAGGTAGACCTATCACTGATGTAGTCTGTCAAGGTAGTTTATATTTGATTTTTTTTTTTTTAAGGTGAAATGGTTACAAAGCAACCACTGATTAGAAGTATGCGGACAGTAAAAAGGGAAACTTTGAAGTTAATATCTGGTTGGGTGAGCCGTTCCAACGATCCTCAGATGGTAAGTTTTTCTCCTTTTAGTCACATTAGCCAGGTGGTGGTTGCTCACGCCTTTAATTCCAACACTCGTGATGCAGAGGTAGCCCTGGTATACAGAGAGTTCTTGAACAGCTGGGCTTCACAGAGAAGCCCTGCCTCAAAACCAAACAAACAACTTGGTCACAAAAGGTCAATGGAATTTATGTGATATGGGTCACATTGAAATCCAGGCATATGGTTCCTAAGTGACTTTGACCTTGTAAGTTAAAGTTTTGAGCCATCTCAACAACCCCCATCTTTGATCTTGAGATTTGATGGTTAAAGTAAGAAAATGCCCTTACTTCCAACATAAAATTACATGAATAACACATATTCAGTAAGTCAGAGTCCTAAATTGGCTAAAACCAAAATACTACAAGACCAAATTTCTTGATGTGTACTGTAGAGTGGACTTTAAGATTCTGACTCACTGAATATGTATGAAGCTGGTGTGTTGGCATACACCTGTTTGTTTTTACAGCTCTGGTAACCTGTGGCAGGATGAGTGCCAACCTGGCTATATGACAAGATTCAAGAATATATTCAAATTATTTCATGTCTGAACTGTTTGTGTATGTTCAGTTATATTACTATTTATTTTAACTTTACTGGTTGCTAAAATTTTCAGCACGGTATCTCAGCAGATAATCTGAATTTAGATGGGAGTGACCCATAGCTTAAAAGTAAGGACTTTTTTTTCCCTCCCAACAGGTAGCTGAGAACTTTGTTCCTCCTTTGTTGGATGCAGTTCTCATTGATTACCAGAGAAATGTCCCAGCTGCTAGAGAACCAGAAGTGCTTAGTACTATGGCCATTATTGTCAACAAATTAGGCGGACATATAACAGCTGAAATACCTCAAATATTCGATGCAGTTTTTGAGTGCACATTGAATATGATAAATAAGGTAAGTGGTTTGTGTTTTATTACATAATGAAAAAAATTTTAAGGCCCTAGAATTAAGTTGTATTATATAGACATCAAGCAATAAATTAAGACTGGTCATGGAAAAACACGAGGCAGAGATGGGTGGATTTGGATCTTTGTAAATTCAAGGCCAGCTTGGTCTACATAGCTGGAGCTACACAGTGAGACCTTGACTTTAAAAAGTGGATGGGGTGGGCATTAATGCTGGGCTGAGGCTCAATATGGTGTAGAATTTAAAAGTTAGGTGCTATCAGATATTCTGTTAGGTTATTTCATTGGTCTCAAGGTGTAGCAGGATGTAATTTAGTGATGAAGTTTTAAAAAACTTTTTCTTCATGGATTATAACACACAGACCAGGGTCTTTAGGGGTGGCCTATTGGTAGGAAAACAGCATTTTGTTGAAAAGTACACTCTGGCCTCGGAATTGAAGCCATACACCTTCCCCAGGCTTCTGAGTCCTGAGATGATAGGCATTCACCACCCAACCTGGTTATGTTTCCTAGTTTAGTTATTTGCAGTGCATGATATTTTATTTGCAGAGCATGATGTTTAAACCTTTAAAATAGGAACCCTAAAATGTGGGGCTGCCAGCCTACAGATAAATTACGTTGGAGACTTAATATTATTTGGGAAGCCTGGCCTTAGCCTAGGCCTTTTCCCAACTAGCTCTTATAAGTTAACCTGTCTTTATTAATCTATATTAATCCATGTCATTCAGTTAACCTTTCCTGTATGGTATGTTCAGCTTTTTCTGTGTCTTTTCTTCGCAGAGAGCTCTCTCTCCCTGGAAGTTCCACCAGTTCTCTCCTGCCTAGCTAGCTATTGGCCATTCACCTCTTTATTAAGCCAATCAGAAGGCACCTTTGGCAGAGATACAGTTTTCAAAATGATTATCCCACAACATGGGGGTTTCCCTTTGGGGGCAATATATCTTACAGGACCTATGGGTAACTCTGAATGTGTGTGCAAATACAGGCTTGCTATTTCCTTCCCTGATTATGTAATTTTGTTCTCATTTCTTTTAGGATTTTGAAGAATATCCAGAACACAGAACAAACTTTTTCTTATTACTTCAGGCTGTAAATTCACATTGCTTCCCAGCATTCCTAGCTATCCCACCCGCACAGTTTAAGCTTGTTTTGGATTCTATTATTTGGGCCTTTAAACATACCATGAGGAATGTTGCAGATACAGGTAAATACATAGAAGAAAGTAGTTTAACTCATTTGCCTCATGAACCAGAAATATATACAAAGTTCCACTCAATACCTCTTTAATTTCTGATGGTTCACTTACCAGAGGTTAATGAGGTTTCTAAAATACTGAATAAATTTAAGGAATGAAAGTTTATTACTTTTAAATCTAGCCATTCTAGCATCATTACGAAAATCTGGGCCATGTTTCTTCACCCTTTATAGAGCTCATGCATTTTGTGTATGCTCTGTGTCCATTAATTAGATTTTAGTGGCTATTTCATAAAAACTAGCTTACAATTATGATTGTTGGTTTTTCTTGCTCTTTTTTGTTTTTTTCTAGCAGAGTTTCTCTGTGTAACAGGCGTGGCTGTCCTGAGTGTCAGGATTAAAGGCATGTGCCACTATTTCCTGCATTAACTTTTCTTACGTGCCTTTTTATGATGGTTTTGTTTTGTTTTTGCTTAATCTCCACCCTCCCTCATTTCTGTGCCTGTGAATGCAGGTGTGTGTGTGTCATGGCTTGCATGTGCAAGTCCTCACCGTCCACCTTGAGTAAGACAGAATCTGAAGCCTGGAGAATGGCCCAGAGGTTAAGTGTCCTTTATTGCTTACCAGTGTACTCTCCCAAGCTAGAGGACCAGCTGGTTTCTTGGCATTTTCCTGTCGCAACTGTGGCAAGCCTCCTGTCCTACAGTCTGGATACTTATGAGTAGTTACATAGGTGCAAGAATTTATTTTTTTTTTTAAGGCTCTTTGCGCGTCTTAGAGTAAGTTGTGTTTGTAAAGCTAAAGTGGCCTAAAATGGCGGTTCCATAGCTGTTTTGTCTTATTTAGTTTAATTATTGAGGAAGAGACCTGGTGAGTCATCTTAGACTCAGACCATGAAACCCAACAGAGAAACCCTGTCTCGAAAAACCAAAAAAAAAAAAAATTAATTATTTTGTTTGTTTTTTGCTTATGCATATTTTGGAGTTTGTAAGCTCTATTACTAATCCAAGGTTAATACACAAAATAAAAGTAGATGTTAAAATATTTGCAGGGGGATGTGGGAAACTCAGCTGTGCATGATTGTGCACACCTTTAATATCCGCACTGGGGCGATAGAGGCAGGAGGCTCTCTGAGTTTTAGGCCAGCCTTGTCTACAAAGAGAAGCCCTGTTGGGAGGCTGGGGTGAAATTAAGAAGTACTTAGGAAGGGACATTAATTTGTAACCTGTGGTGGTAGCCAAACCATCAGTCAAGAAAGGAATTGCCATGAGTCAACATTAGCCATTAGCTATTTTGGGAGGGACCACATATTTAGAACATATGTCAATATACATCTGTTATCCATAATAAAGGAGATTAATTAGATCTTATCACCAAGACCCCTCACATAAGTCAGTCTGTCTTTTCTATTTGTTTTAAAGAATAGCTGTAGTCATTTTAAAGCAATCTATCAGTCTGTAACGCTGTTCTATTAACTTTAGGCCTACAGATACTTTTTACACTTTTACAAAATGTTGCACAAGAAGAAGCTGCAGCGCAGAGTTTTTATCAAACTTACTTTTGTGATATTCTTCAGCATATCTTTTCTGTTGTGACCGACACCTCACATACTGCAGGTAAGAATGAGACCCACGAAGCTACAAAGTGTCCTGGTGTTTAAGCTTCATCTTCGAATTAATAAATTTCTTTTATTCAACAGGCTTAACAATGCATGCGTCAATTCTTGCATATATGTTTAATTTGGTTGAAGAAGGAAAAATAAGTACACCACTAAATCCTGGAAATCCAGTTAACAACCAAGTGTTTATTCAGGAATATGTGGCTAATCTCCTTAAGTCTGCATTCCCTCATCTACAAGAGTAAATACTTTTATTACTATATGGGGGAGGAGTTTGTGCATGTGAGCAGGTTTGTGTTAAGACCAGAGAAATCCATCTTCCTGGAGCTGGAGTTATAGACAGTTGGGGGAAGGGTGCTTCGGTTTGTTTTTAATCTTAAGTTTTGTGTGTGCATGCATATGGGTGTGTGCACTTTGTACATGTATAGGATCAGAAGAATACACGGGAGTTAGTTCTTATCCTCTACTATATGGTTTCCAGTAATGGGTCCTAGACTGCCAGGTGCTGCAAGCACTTAAACCTCTAACCTCAAGTTCTGTATTATTAAATCTTCCCAAGTTTTGAATTTGGCAGATGTGCTGGTGATAAACAAATAGTCTTAAAAACTTTGCTTTAAGTGTTCAGTTTTTAAAAATGGTTATTTTGTTTTGATTTGTAGTGCTCAAGTGAAGCTCTTTGTAACAGGACTTTTCAGCTTAAATCAGGATATCCCTGCATTCAAGGAACATCTAAGGGATTTCTTAGTCCAGATAAAGGTATGTTTTTGTTTTTATTTATTTATTTATTTATTTTTGGTTTTTCGAGACAGGGTTTTTCTGTGGCTTTGGTGCCTGTCCCGGAACTAGCTCTGTAGACCAGGCTGGCCTCGAACTCCCAGAGATCCGCCTGCCTCTGCCTCCCGAGTGCTGGGATTAAAGGTGTGCGCCATCACCAACCCGGCTAAGTTAAGGTTTTTATTTTGGCCTTTTGTGACAGGGTTCCTATGTAGGTGAACATCCACTTGTTCATGCATCTGGACTTGATTTTAATTGGTATACATTGATGTTTAGCCTGCATGTCTGTTTGTAAGGGTGTCAGATCCCTGGAACTTGTTAAAGACAGTTGTGAGCTACCATGTGGGTGCTAGGTATTGAACCTGGGTGCTCTAGAAGAGCAGCTAGTGCTCTTAATGCTGAACCATCTCTTCTGATTAAATATTTAGATTATTTTTTATTATTTATTTATTATGTATACAATATTCTGTCTGTGTGTATGCCTGTAGGCCAGAAGAGGGCACCAGACCTCATTACAGATGGTTGAGAGCCACCATGTGGTTGCTGGGAATTGAACTCAGGACCTTTGGAAGAGCAGGCAATGCTCTTAACCTGAGCCATCTCTCCAGCCCCTAGATTATATTTTGTGTACATCCAGGAAAGCTACATTCCACCACTACCTCCATCACCACCCACGCCTGGAACCGAAACAGTTCCTCGCTGTTTTGGAACTCAGTGTATAGACCAGGCTGGTCTCTAACTCACAGGATTCATAATCCTCTGCCTCTTCAGTGCTGGGAATAAAGGTGTGCAGCACCACTACTTGGCAATAATTTATATTTCTATTGCAAATGGCAAAATGGTTACATAACATGTCTGCACATGGCTCCTCCCCACTCCAACCCCCACCCCCAGTCTGGCAGCAACTTGAAGTTTCATTATGTTTGACCTGTGTTCACAGGAGTTTGCAGGTGAAGATACCTCTGATCTATTTTTGGAAGAAAGAGAAACAGCACTTCGACAGGCTCAAGAGGAGAAGCATAAACTTCAAATGTCCGTACCTGGGATTCTTAATCCACATGAGATTCCAGAAGAAATGTGTGATTAAAATCTGAAGTCATGCTCGGGCTTTTTTCTCTCTGCAAGATATGTACACAGAAGAAAACAGCATATGGATTATTTGTCGACCAAAATGATGCCAATTTGTAAATTAAAATGTCACCTAGTGGCCCTTTTTCTTATGTGTTTTTTGTATAAGAAATTTTCTGTGAAATACCCTTACATTGTTTAAGCTTCTGTTCGGTCATCTTTAGTTTGCATGAAGTTTGAAAATTAAGGCATTTTTTAAGAACTTTTACTTCATGCCTATTTTGTGGCAAGGCTGGGGGGAGGAAGTAAATTAGATTTGAACATATACTTGTAAATTCTAATGCAAAATTAATTATAAAATTCTTTTCTTGTAAACAATACCAATTTTAATTAGGGAGCATTTTCTTTCTAGCCTGTATTTCGGTCTAGAAGAAAAGTACTGAGTAAAACCAATTGCGTTAAGAGGGTTGTAGAGCTGCGTTGTCTGGAGTTGGCACCTCGAGCTGAATTGTCTGTCTCTAGACTTACATGTATTAGAGTCTGTGTGTCGAGTTTGCAGCAAGATCATGTGCATATCATCCCATTGTAAAGCAACTTAAAAATATGGGAACAGTTAGTTATTTTTACACAGTTCTTTTTGTTTTTGTGTGTGTGTGCTGTCGCTTGTCGACAACAGCTTTTTGTTTTCCTCAATGAGGAGTGTTGCTCATTTGTGAGCCTTCATTAACTCAAAGTGAAATGGTTAAAAATATTTATCCTGTTAGAATAGGCTGCATCTTTTTAACAGCTCATTAAAAAAAAACAAAACAAGAAAGAAAACAAACCTCTGGCTTTTGAGATGACTTATACTAATTTACATTGTTTACCAAGCTGTAGTGCTTTAAGAACACTACTTAAAATGCAAAATAAACTTGGTTTACATTTATTTTCCCCTTCACTGGCTTAAAATTATTCCTACATTACTGAAGGTAATTTAATTTAAAAACTGTAATATTATCTGAAATTTTGTTCTTGTCTTACAAATAAGATTGGTATCTTTGTGTGGTGGTGGTGCGTGTCTTTAATCCCAGCACTCAGGCAGAGAGGCAGGTGGATTTCTGAGCTGGAGGATAGCCTGGTATACAAAGCAACATCCAGGGCAAGCGGGGCTACATAATAGACTCTGTCACAAAAACAAAGCAACAACAAGCAAGAAGCCCAAAACTACTGGTACCAACCCACAAGTGTGTCACTTGATTTCTGAGGTGTGCCTCAGGTTGCCCACATGCATGCACAGTACTGAAGGTGAACTACTGGTGCTGTAGCCTGATCTTGTACTCACCACAATAGCATTGAGGGAAAGAAGCTGGTGGTAAGCATTACTAAATTCAGCGCTTAGGATTTAGCAGTTAAGACGTTATTCTAGTTCTAGCCAAATACCTTAAGTACCAAATCATATGCTAGTATACACCATGTGTGAGGCGTGAAGGAGGGGCATTTAATTCATAAGGCAGGTAGCAGGACTTTGGAAATCAAAGGCATAATGTCACACACCTGTCATGCCAGCACTAGGCTCCTTAAACTGAGGTACTTTGCCAGACCAATTCTAATCTCCTCAGATCCCTGAATTTCCAACTTGTCCATACAAATAAAGGTTCTAGGAATGCAGTTTTAGCTTAAATTAGTAGAAAACCACGGTAAAAGCTCTCTATAGACCCAGCTGACCCAGAATTGTACATCAGTCTGACCTTCAACTCCTAGAACTCTGCCTCTTGAGCAGTACCACCGTTTCTGCAGTGGGTTGTACAGATAGGTATTGGGGAGCTATATTGCTGCTGGGAACTGAACCGGGGTCCCCTGCAAGAGTGGCCCTCCAGTCCAGTGAGTCATGTTTTTACAGGAGCATGTGATGGTATTTCAATATTAATCCAATCACAAGATTATACTTTGAAAAGTGGGCTACATGTCAAGTTAATGGTTTTTAATACTGCCCTCTGAAATAAGCTCATATTCCTAAAATGGTTTATTTTTCAGTAGTGCTGGGGTTCAAACCCAGGACTTCTCAAATAAGAGGCAAGTGTTCTCTATCCTTAACACCCTTGTCCAAGTTTTCTTGTTCGAGACAGTATCTCTTTAGCTCCATCTGTCCTCAGTGCCTTATAGAGTGGAGAGAGAGGGTGGTCTTGCACTCCTAGGCAGTTGTGAAATTTTGGCTTTATTTGGTGCTCAACAGTGGTGCAGGCACTCTAAATGAAGCCAAACCCTCAGGTCAAAATAATCTGTACAACCTAGTAGGAAGCTGGGAGAAGGTTGCTCAGGGGAAAAGAACAATTGCTTGCTCTTCAGGGGATGTAAGTTCAGTTCCCAGTACCAACTTGTGTATGGTGGCTCACAAACATGACTCCAGTTCTAGGAAATCTAGTGCTCTCGCTCCCTAACCTTGGGCACCAGGCACATATGTGGCACATAAACATGGGGATGCTGGTACATATAGAGAACGTCATTGTTTTTTGTCTAGATTGATTTATGTATACAGTATTCTGCCTGCATGTCCGAAGAGGGCACGAGATCTCATTAGAGATGGTTGTGAGCCACCATGTGATAGCTGGGAATTGAATTCAGGACCTTTGGAAAAGCAGCCAGTGCTCCCAACCTCTAAGCCATCTCTCCAGCCCGTATTGGTTTTTTGAGACGGTATTTCTGTGTAGCCCTGGCTGTCCTGGAACTTGTTCTGTTTAACAATCTGACCCCGAACTCAGCGATCCTGGGAGACCTGAGATTAAAAGTATGCATCACCACTGTTTGACCCTTTTTTTTTTGTTTGTTTGTTTGTTAGGCTAAAATTTTGATACCAAGTGTGGCTAGGGTGGGCATAGTAAGCTGAAGTCATAAGATTTCTCAATGGATAATGGTGTTTGCTACCAAGACTCAAATTGAACTTAATCCTTGATATACACATGGTGCAAGTTGAGAAGCATCTCCTGAATAAGCTCTTGGGTGAGGGGCAAGTATATACCCACATACAGGTGAATAAATAGATGTAGAATTATATTCTAAAAAGAGGCTGGAAAGATGGTTCATCGGTTAAGATCACTGGCTACTTACTCTTCCAGGACTCAGGTAGGTTTAACTCCAGTTCCAGAAGATCTGATACACAGACATAAATGCAGGCAAAACACCAATGAACATAAAAGCTGTTTAAGGGGGAGGGGGCAGAGGAAATGGCAGTACTCTAGTTAGGTCTTGGGGGCACTGATCCCTGGAACTTAGTGACCAGTCAATTTAGCCAATTTGTCAGTGCCAGGCTTAGCGAGACATTGCCTGAAAGTGGAGCGTGGTCAGGAGAAACACCTGGTGTTGACCTCTGACCTCTACATCTATAGCCACATAACTACCTGCATGTACATGTGCATGTTCCCATAGGAACGTGTCACATACATAGTACCTGGGGTTTTAGTTCAGAACATGCCTGTGTACTGTTTGAGGTCCTAAGCTAGATCTTCAGGACAGAAGAATCTCAATCATTAGGGAAGTGTTTTTATTCTTGTATGACACACCTGTGATTACCTATCTTGGCAGATCCCATAGGAATTCAGTGCACACCACTTTCATTTCACCGTCTTCAGCTGGAAGGGGAAGTACTATCCTGAATAATAAAATGGAACTATTTCCATTTGGTTCCTGCTTTAAGGGAGTCCAAACCATATGCTTCTCCCTCACTTTGAAACATAATCTTGCTCTTCCTCCTGGCAGCTCTGGCCCCCCCCCCCCCCAACGTGAATGACACAGTGATAATCTAGACCAGGAAGTTTATGACTCACCATATATTTGAGAGGAAGCAAATACCGATGTCCTTCACCCTGGGAAGGCAACAGTAGCAAAGGTAGAATTGGGGAAAGCTAGCTGCCATGTACAAGATCACACCAGAACACCTTTCAGAGGCTACAAGAATGAGCCTAACTAAAGACTTGTAAGACATGGTCCTTAGGAGAAGAAAAAGACCTCCAGAAATCAGGGAGAGCAACAGCAGGGTCAGTGGACAGCAAAAGCTGGGGCTGGTGACGGCGATGACTCCTGCTGTGATGTTCCTAACTGAAAAGAAACATGACCTCAGCGGAATGGTGGCTTACACAAACCTTTAATTCCAGCATTGGGGAAGCAGAGGCAGGCAGTCTGAGTTTAAGGTAAGCCTGGTCTACAAAGTGAGTTCCAGGACTGTTACACAGAGAAACCCTAACTCACAAAACCAATATAAATAAATAAAAAGAAGCATAACCTTTGTTAGTGTTACAGTGGCTGTCCTGAAAATAGGAGGTGGGAACCACTGTGTTAAATAGGATAAAGGTGAAGGACCTGTGACCATTGCAAAGGTCAGTCTTTTGGAGTCTATTGCTTTAGCTTAAAAATAATAATAGTAAACTCCATTTGTTTGAGCCCCTCCCCCTTTGTGGTGTTACAGAGGGACCCAGAGTCTTAATAATTATACCAATGGACTATAGTCTCAGTCTACTGATTTGGACATCAAACCCTGGGCCTTAGAAGTACTAAACAAGGTGGCTGGAGAGACGGCTCGGAAGTTAAGAGCACTGACCGCTCTTCAGAGTCCTGCATTCAATCCTCAGCAACCATATAGTGGCTCACAACCAATCTATAACGAGATCTGGTTCTGTCTTCTGGCCTGCAGGCAGAACAGTGTATACATAATAAAATTTAAAAAAAAATGTTTTTTGGTTTTTTTTGAGACAGGGTTTCTCTGTGGTTTTGGAGCCTGTCCTGGAACTAGCTCTTGTAGACCAGGCTGGTCTCGAACTCACAAAGATCCGCCTGCCTCTGCCTCCCGACTGCTGGGATTAAAGGCGTGTGCCACCACCACCTGGCTAAAAATGTTTTTAAAAAACAGTGCTAACCAAATTTCATGAGCTTCAGGCTGGAGAGATGGCCTGCAGGTAGGCATACAGGCAGAATACTGTATACATAATAAATAAGTAACATCTTTAATAAAAATTTTGTGAGCTTCATACTGGCCTCTTTTTCTAATATTTATTTATTTATTTATTTATTTATTTATTTATTTATTTATTTATTTATTATGTGTACAATATTCTTTCTGTGTGTATGTCTGCAGGCCAGAAGAGGGCACCAGACCCCATTACAGATGGTTGTGAGCCACCATGTGGTTGCTGGGAATTGAACTCAGGACCTTTGGAAGAGCAGGCAATGCTCTTAACCTCTGAGCCATCTCTCCAGCCCCATACTGGCCTCTTAAGACATTCTTTAGTGAGTTCTGGGATAGGTCTTGCTATGTAGCACAATCTGGCTTCTTGCTCGTCTCCTGTGCACTGGGGTTATTTTACAATGCAATCAACTGTTCATTTTAGGAAGGCTCTACAGCTGTGGGAAATGTTCTTGTACACTGTAAAGATTTGTCACTCATACTGGTTTCATAAAATGCTGATTGGCCAGTTGCTAGTGGTAGGGCAACCATGCTAAGATAACTCTGGGAAGAGTAAAGGCAGAGTCAGAGTCAGTCTTCAGCCAGATGCAGAGGAAGCAAGATGAGAATGCCTCCCTGATAAAAGGTACCAAATCACATGTCTGAACATAGACAAGAATTATGGGTTAATTTAAGTTGTAATAGCTGGTTAGAAATAAGCCTAAGCTACTAGGCTAAACACTTTATAATTGTTATAAGCCTCTATGTGTTTCTTTGGGACTGAATGGCTGTGGGACCAGGTGGAACAGAAACTTCTGTCTACACTCTAACTACCATACAAACCTTGAATTCTCCAAATTTCCTTGCCGCACTCTCCTGAGTCCTGGAATTATAGGTATGCATAATGACATTTGGCATAAAGTGGATCTCTCTCTCTCTCTCTTTCTCTCTCTCTCTCTACAGGATTTCTCTGTTTAACAGTCCTGGCTGTCTTGCAACTCACTGTGTTGACCAGGCTGGCCTCGAACTCAGAGATCTGTCTACCCAAGTGCTGGGATTTAAGGCAAGTGCCAGGAGCGTAAAGGAGGAATGGGGTGGAGAAGGGAGAGTGGGAGGGGAGTTGGAGGGAAGGGAGGAAAACTTGAGGGAATGGGATAATCCGAGATGGAGGAAGGATAGAGAGGAAGAACGTTTTTTGTTTTTTGTTTTTGGAGACAGGGTTTCTCTGTGGTTTTGGAGCCTGTCCTGGAACTAGTTCCTTGTAGACCAGGCTGGTCTCGAACTCCCAGAGATCCACCTGCCTCTGCCTCCCAAGTGCTGGGATTAAAGGCCTGCGCCACCACTGCCCAGCAGGAAAGAGATTATTGATTGAGGGAGCCGTTATGGGGCAGCATCAAGGAAATTCCCAGGAATCCACAAGGATGACCTCAACTAAGACCCTAAGCTATAGTGGAGAAGGTGCCTAGCTGTGGATCTCTGCATCTGCTTCCATCAATTGATGGATAAAGTTTCTATGATGACAATTAGGGTTAGTCATCAGTCCAAGAGCAGGTGGAGCGATGAGTAAAGGGGTCAAGACCATGATGGGGGATCACAGAGACAGCTGTCCTAAACTGGTGGGAGCCCACTGACTCTGGACTGACAATGAGGGAACCGGCATAGGACTAAACTAGGCACTTTGAATGTGGGTGACAGTTGAAAGCCTGGGGCGGTCTGTGGGGCTATTGGCAATAGGACAAGGATTTATCCTTACTATTTTTTTCCAGTCCATTCTCTTGGGAGGGATACCTTGTTCATTCAGAGGAGAGGATCTTGGTCCCACCTCAAAGTGATGTGTAAGACTTTGTTGACTGCCGGGCAGTGGTGGCGCACGCCTTTAATCCCAGCACTCGGGAGGCAGAGGCAGGCGGATCTCTGTGAGTTCGAGGCCAGCCTGGTCTCTATAGAGCTAGTTTCAGGACAGGAACCAAAAAGCTACGGAGAAACCCTGTCTCGAGAAACCAAAAAAAAAAAAAAAAAAAAAAAGACTTTGTTGATTCCCCATGGGAAGCCTTACCCTCTCTGAGGAATGGATGGGGGAGTGAGGTCAGGGGAAGGTAGGGGGAGCAGTAGGATAGGTATGTAAAATGAGAAAAAATTTCAAAAAATAAATTTTTAAAAAATTCAGCCTAAAAAAGGCATGTTCTCCCCACTGCCTAGTTTCCCTCTTTTTAAAGAAAAAAAAAAATTATGTGTATTGGTGTTTTCACTGCATGTATGTCTGTTCTGCCCTCTTTTTTTGTTTGTTTTGCTTTTTTGAGACAGGATTTCTCTGTTGTTTTGTCCAGGATACTGTCCTGGAACTCACTTAGTAGACTAGGCTGGCCTTGAACTCATGGATATCCATTTGCCTCTGCTTCATGAGTGCTGGGATTAAAAGCATGGGTTCCCAACATCTGGCATGGCATGTTGTGCACTTCTTGTGTGCATCCTGCCTGCAGAAGCCAAAAGAGGGCATTGGGTCTTTGTGAGCTGCTGTGTTAATCTGTATGTGTGCATGTGTGTGCTCTGAATTAAACTTAGGTCCTCTACAAGAGTGGCAAATCCCCTTAATCTCCGTGTGTCATCTCTCCAGCACCTCACCTCCTTTAAGATTAATGCTGAGGGCGGAACCAAAGAGGTGCCCCCTTTTAAATTTATATGTATAAATATTTTCCTGCGTGTATTCACACCACATGCATGCCTGGTGCCTAATAGGTCAGAAGAGAGCATCAGATCTGAACTGGAATTACAGGTACTTATTAACCACCATTTAGGTGCTGGGAAACAAACCTGGAACCTCTGTAAGAACATGCCTGTTGGACATGGTGTCACATGCAGCAGAGGCAGGTGGATCTCTGTGATTTTTGAGGCCAACCTGGTCTACACAGACAATTGCAGAGAGCCAAACAAAACAAATAAATAAATGAAAAACAGGGTCTTATTAAATGTTTAAGTCCTATTTCTGCCTTCCAAGTGATGGGATTACAGGCCTGAGTCACTTTGCCTAGCAGGAAGCCTTTTCTTTTACAACAGTCTATCAGGTATTCCAGGCCTGGCTGGCCTTGAACTAGATACTAAGGATGCCAACACAAGGTACTTGGGATTGAACCTAGGACTTCATCCAGCATTCTATCCATCAAGCTATATTCTTTTTTTTTTCCCCGAGACACGGTTTCTCTGTGGTTTGGAGCCTGTCCTGGAACTAGCTCTTGTAGACCAGGCTGGTCTCGAAATCATCAAGCTATATTCTTTATGGGTGAAAATGATTTCTTTTTCCCTACACATTTCTATTAAGTGTATACTGACCTGGGTGGGCACATGTGCCATAAGTCTTGTGTAAAAGTCCAAAGACAGGGGGCTGGAGAGATGGCTCAGTGGTTAAGAGCATTGCCTGCTCTTCTAAAGATCCTGAGTTCAATTCCCGGCAACCACATGGTGGCTCACAACCATCTGGAATGAGGTCTGGTGCCCTCTTCTGGCCTGCAGACATACATACAGACAGAATATTGTATACATAATAAATAAATTAAAAAAAAGTCCAAAGACAATTCCTGTCAAGTTGGTTCTTTTCTTCAACATTTATGTTGGTTCACTGTCTCAAATGTTGGTGTTCAGGATGGTGTGGTAAGTGCCTGAGTCACACACTGAGTCATCTCAGAAACCATTCTTTGTGTTGCTTGTTTTTCAAGACAGGGTTTCTTTGTGTAACAGTCCTTGCTGTCCTGGAACTTGCTTTGTAGACCAGGCTGGTCTACAGAGATGTGCCTGCCTCTGCCTCCTGGGTGCTGGGATTAAAGGTGTGTGCCATCACCGCCCAGCTATAGTTACTTTTATATTGTGTTGAGGCCCAAATTGTCTTGTGTCTGTACAGTTTATACATGTGTGCTAGATTTTATTTTTAAATATTTATTTATTTTACTATGTATGCAATATTCTGTGTCTATGCCTGCAGGCCAGAAGAGAGCACCAGACCCCATTACAGATGGTTGTGAGCCACCATGTGGTTGCTGGGAATTGAACTCAGGACCTTTGGAAGAGCAGGCAATGCTCTTAACCTCTGAGCCATCTCTCCAGCCCCGTGTGCTAGATTTTTTTATGTGTGGAGGCCGGCCAGAGGTTGATGTCAGGGTGTCATCTTCACTCAATTCATCAATTGTAGGGCCCATGGGTCTACCCTGGCTCCTGGGGTTCATGTTGAAGACAGTTTCTGGTCAGCCGTGCTTGCTCTGCCCCACCTGGTGATTAGCTGTAGGGCATTGTTTACTTCATCTTGGGTGTGGCAATTTCCCACCTGACTGGGGGGAATTCCTTGTGCAGCAGCTAGGTATTTAAGGATTTCCCCAAAGTTGAATAGATGGCATTCCGCTGGTCTCCTTTAGACTGACCTGGGTCGCTTGTGTGTTCTTTCAATCTCCAGGTACAGTGGCAGGCGAACACCTGTAATGCAGGTGTTACAATCACTATTTTTTCCCTAAAATTTATTTATTTATTTTTTTGAGATACGATTTCTCTACGTAACAGACCCAGATGTTCTGGAACTCGATCTGTAGACCATCTTGGCCTGAAACTCAAGAGATTCACCTGTTTCTGCCTCCCGAGTGTTGGAATTAAAGTGTGCACCACCACACCTGGCCTAAAATTTATTATGTGTTCTGGATGTTTGCCTGCAAGGCTCTAAGTACAGATCAGGAGGTAGCATAAGACCCCATGGAGCTGGAGTTACAGGGGTTGTATCTGCCCTGTCAGCTCATGTCCTCCAGCTCATCAGACAGAGTTTCTGTGTAACTTTGGAGCCTAGTCTAGAACTCGCTCTGTAACCAGGCTGGCCTCGAACTCAGAAGCCTGCTTGCCTCTGCCTCCGGCGTGCTGAGATTAAAGGTCTGAGCCACCACCACCTAGCCAGCCCATCTGCTTTACAGTTGTCTGGCTAAGCAATGAATTTGAGGAATTTTCCTGTTTGGTGCCCTGTGCATTTATATGGGTGCTGGGGTTCCACATAAAGGTCATCACGCTTGAGCAGCGAGCACCTTAAAGAGCCACCTCCCCAGTCCTTGTGCGCGTTTTGAGATAGTGTCCTTTATACTCAGTCTCCATACTCCTTAATTGGCAGGTTTGTAATCACTAGGGCCCCTATTTTCTACAAAGTCTAAAATACCTTTACTATTTGTACCTGCTACAGCGTCTGCTGAGCCCTGATGTAGATAATGGAAGAATGATCACTTCTGTGACTGCCCAGATTCTCAGACCGTTTCGGTCTGTATGTGTATTTGCAGGATCCGAATCGGGATGTGCGCGTGCTGATCAAGCTGAACACTAAACTACACCCTCAGCTCAGGTTGTTTTTTGTTGTTGTTTGGAAACAGGGTTTTGTTTGAAGCCTTGAATGTCCTTGAACTCAGTACGTAAGCCAGGCTGACCTTAAAGGTGTGACAATCCTGCTTGCCTCTGTTTCCCAAGTGCTGGAATTATAGTTGGGATCCTAGGCTTTGTTTTCCCCACATAAGCATGTGCTACCAGACTTGTCGGAAATTTCTATTTTTTTTCCTCACATAAGCAGTCTAAGAATAGACCCTTGGTCAAGGAAAGCATCAGGGACCCAGATTTTTTTTTTTTTTTTTTTGTATTTTTGAGACAGAGTTTCTTTGCATAGCTCTGGCTGTCCTGGAACTTGCTCTATATTCTGGGCTGGCCTCGAACTCAAGTGCTGGGATTGAAAGGGTGTGCCATCCCTGTCTGGCAGGGTCCTAGTTTTTATTAACTTGTATATCAATTTCAAGGTTAGCTCTTATCCTATTTGTAATTTTAAATGTTAGGGGTGGGGATGAAGTATAACTACAAAGTGATACACAGCTGTAATCCCAGTTCCCAGAAGGCAGGAGCAAGTGGAATTCTATCCCAGTCTGGGCTAACACAGCAAGAACCCCATCTAGTTGCGTACTACATGAATCCTACAAAATGTTTTTTTTTTTAATTATCTTCTATATCTAGATCATGTTTCAGGCAAAGAGAAAGGTTAAAATACACGTTGGTTGAATTAATTCATTTATTCGAGAAGGGTAATTCTTCCCCCAAAGACTCAATACTGCAGACTTGTCAATATCATAGGTAATAACTTAAAAGTCGTTCGGACTGCCCTCGAAGTCCAAGCCATCCTCCTGCCTGCGTTTAGGGATTACTGTCATAAACTATCACGGCAGGTTTCGTTCCTCACGCTAATAGCTTTGAGGTCTGGCGCTGCTGAAAATGCCGAAGCCACCATTTCCGATGAAGAATGGGAAGGCATATTGTGAGGAGACCTCGAGGGTAAAAACGAGATGTCATGGGGGCATTCTGGCGCGCCATTTCTAGCCCTGTCAAGGTGTCTCCCTGCTGGAGGGCAGGCGTGCCTCCCGGAACGGCACGAGAGCGCTCGACAGAGACTCAGGTGAGGACGCGCCCTGGGCTGTTCCATTCTCACGGAGCCAGGTGGGGAGAGAGGCGCGCGCCGGAACCCGCTGACCCTCCGCCGTCCGCACGCCCCAGGGCCCGAGTGGCCGCCACACTCGGACCTCGTCCCCTCGAGGGGCCGCGGGGCGAGAGTCTGAAGCGCTGCAGCGGCGGACACGGGGGCGCTCCCGTCCCAGCTCTCGGAGAGCCTCCCCGGAGAGCGCAGGCGGCCCGGGGCGGGAGAGTCCGCGTAGCCGCGACCCGCCCGCAGCCTCCGCCATCTTCTACTCACCCGACTCCCCCCGCGGCAGCGGGCGGCGCGCTTCCCTTCCGGCCTCTGACAGAGATCCGGGCTGGGCGGGGTGGGCGAGCGCGCGGAGGGGGTGGACCGAGGGCGGGGAGGCTGGACGGAAGAGGAAAGGGAGGGCGGCCAGCGGCTCCGGCAAGGGTGTGAGGCGTGCGGCGTGTGTGCGGAGAGAGGCGGAGGGCGGGAGGAGCCGGGAGGGAGGGCGGAGGCATGAGAGCGCGAGGCGCCTCTCTTCGGCTCCTTCGCCTGGGCGGAAAGAGCCGAGCGCAGCCCGAGCGCTCCATTAAAATGGCGGCGGCGGCGGCGGTGGCCGCGGCGTCTGGTCGGTGGTGAAGTGACTCTGCTGCTTCTCTCCCCACCCGCCCCTCCCTCTTCCCTCCCCCGTCCTTCCCCCTTCTCCCGCCGCCTGCGCCTCGGCGCCCCTGAGGCCTGCACCTCCCTCACCCCCCTCCTCGCCCCCGCCCGCTCCCGGGCCCGCCGGCCCCCTCCCCCACCCTCCGCTCCCCGCCCCGTCCTCGCCGCCGCCCGCCCGCCCTCGTCGCTTCCCCGCCCCGCCGGCAGGCCGGCCCCCTCCCCTGCCTCTGTCCCCTCCCCCCCGCCGGTCGGGATCAGTCAGCGCGATCCTCAGCGGGGGAGGGGGGGGCGGCGGCCGAACGATGTGCGAGAACTGCGCAGACCTGGTGGAGGTGTTAAATGAAAGTAAGTAGCCGGCTAGGGGACCTGTCGGGGTGCACGGTTTGGGGGTCCCCCCACCCCGCACCGCTCTCCGGTCTCCTCCCCCGTCTCCCGCGGCCTGCGGACAGCGCCGAGCCGGCTGGCCGGCGTGCGAGCCCGGGAGCCCGGGGAAGGTGCGCGGTGGCGGGGCCGTCGCGGCGTCTCGGGCCCAGGCCGGCCGGGTTACCTGGGCGTCCGGGAGGGAGGCCGCGGCTCAGCCCTGGCCCAGCCTGGCCTGGGCGGTCTCGGAAAGTTTCCTCATTACAGGTGTCAATTAACGAAGGCACTAATGAGTCCTTCCGCCCTCGGCCCCTGCAGAGAGGCGAGGGGAGGTGGGGTCGGAGGACTGGCCTTTCCTCCGCAGTCCGAGCCGGAGGGCCGCCCTCTTTGATTTCCAGCGTGCTGCGGAGGCCTGGCTTACCTGCTAATTTTCATTAAAGTCCCCGGGAGAAGGGTGGTGATTTTTCCTTCCCTTGAGGGTGTGTGGGTGTATTAAATCCATCTGCCAGCCCTGAAATAGCAGAAAATGAATTGCACTAGTGATGATTGGGGCCGTCTTACCTTAATTAAAAAGAAAGGCGATAGTATTTCTTCAGCGTATCACTCGTCGTTTAAGGAGTAAAATCTATTATGAGGACATCTCTGTACCAAAGACAGCCATCTCGAGTAGTCATGGTCTTCTATCCCCGAAAATCATAGGCCTAATTCTTTATTATAGTACATATTTTATTTGTGGCCGTTGCAAGATTGTGTTTCTGCTCTAAAAAAAAAAGGGTATATTGCAAGTCAGCTGCTTAATGGGTCCAGAGGCCTAGGTAGGGAGAGGTGATCTTGATGAAATGATAATTTACAAAAACTTGATTCATTTGAAGTATTGGAACTCACATTCAGTGTGATCTGTGATATTTTGCCAGATTTCCAAACTGCTTATTCTTTTTTTAATACATTGTTTAAATAGTGAGTTTATAGACTGCAATGCCCTTTTTGTGTTTAAATTTTACTTTATTATGTGCTTGGATTTTACTTTAATGACTAAAAGATCTGTAATTTATTTTTAGCTCTGTATTTACTTTCGGACAGATGCAAGTGTTTCCATATATTCAAATTATATTTTCTCATATTTGTGTCATCATAAATTTTCCTAGAATTTTAAGGTTATTTCTATTTTGACATAAGTTTCATTTTTGGTGCGGTAATACGGTAAACATAAGTTTTAGCATTTAAATTTTCAGTAAGACATTTTGTATCTTAGAAATACATTGGTTATTGTGACTTTCTTCTCAAACTTGAAAGTTACTTTATTGTTTAGTATGCATTAGAAAAATGATTAGGGTGGATTTGAAGATTCATTTTTATTATTTTAATTGTTTGTAGGTGTATGCATGTCTGTCTGTGGGTATATTCTTGTGAGTGCAGCTGCATAAGGCCAGAGACATCTGATCCCAGGAACTGGTGTTTGAGACAGTTGTGAGCTGCCCCATGTGGGTGCTGAGAACTGAACCCAGGTCCTCTGGGAGAGTAGAAGTGCTTTTAACCCCTGAGCCACCTCTCCGCCGATTTCTTAAGATGTGATTTAAAATATTTTAAGCCTAATTAGGAATGTTGTAAACATAGCATCTGAAGAGTTTATTTGTAAAGAGATGGTGTTTGTATGATAGAGTCTGTTTTTGGGCTGATGAGAGTGCTTCCGGGGTACAGGTGCTTTACTCTGTAAAAGGATGACTTGAGTGAGCTTATTTCCAGACCCACCCATGCTCACACGCATGTGCATAACTAATAGTAATAATAATAATAATAAGTGCTGTTTAAGATTATCTGTGAAACTCTTGAAACTTTGCCAGTGGTCTCCAAATGTTCTTACACTTTAATGTTTAAGGCTCATTTCGAAGAAAAAGAATGTCTTCAGTCATCTCATAAGATACTTTATTCTTTCTTTCTCTCTCTCTTTTTTTTAATTTCTTGAAACAGGGTTTCTGTGTGTGTGTGTGTGTTTCTGGTTTTCTCTGTCTGTCCAAAACTTTCTTTGTAGACAAGGCTGCTCTCAAATTCAGAGAGATAAGCCTGCCTCTGCGTGCACCATTACACCTGTCTGTATGTTTCTCTCTCTTTTTCTTTCTCTCTCCCTCCTTCCCATTCTCCCAACATTGTAGTTTTCCTAAATATTTTCATATGTAGTGAGACCCTGTCTCAAACAGTATTTTCATTTGTACTGTTCTTAATTCTCTGAGAACAAGGCAGGCATATTTCATTACTGATGATAATGTTTGCCCATGCACACGAAGGAGGAGCTTCATGATGAGCATGGTGGTTGAACTTTGACTAAAACTTGTTAAATTAGGCTGGCCTGGTGGCGCAGGCTTGTCTGTAGACCAAGCTACTCAGGAAGCTGAGGCAGGGGAATCACAAGGTCAAGGATTTTCCTAGGTTAGAAGATGAATCCAAGGCCATTGTGAACAGAAAATACAAAGTAAAAAGCATGCTGGAATTAGAGTTAGTGGTACTGTTTGCCTAGTGTGAAGCATGGCTCTGGCTTTAACCCCCAGGAATGGCCTCCCTCAACAAAAGCAGCAAAAAAGAAAATAAGCTGTTTTGAAACTTTAGACCTTTAAATTTAATTTTATGTGTATGAGCGTACCACTCTCATGCCTTGTGCCCTCAGAGGTCAGAAGGAGGCATCAGATCCCCTAGAGCTAGAGTTCTACAAAGTCAGCTTTTTAAATTGAAGTGGGTTATGTCTTTCTTGTAGTTGTTGTTTTTGTTTTTTCGAGACAGGGTTTCTCTGTGGCTTTCGAGCCCGTCCTGGAACTAGCTCTGTAGACCAGGCTGGTCTCGAACTCAGAGAGATCCGCCTGCCTCTGCCTCCCGAGTGCTGGGATTAAAGGCGTGCGCCACCATCGCCCGGCTTCTTTCTTGTAAGTTTATTTGGTAATTATGTATTGGTGATCTTTTCCTTCCCTATAGATTATGCAAAGATGAATATTCAACCCTGACTTAAAGTTCAGAATTAAATTTCTCAAACCACATTCTGCTGCCTTTTTGTTTGTTTGTTTGTTGTTGTTTTGAGACAGGGTTTCTCTGTAGCCCTGGCTCTTGAAACTCACTCTGTAGACCAGACTGGCCTCAACTCACAGAGATCCACCTGCCTCCTCTTGTGTGCTGGTATTAACGGTTGCAGCGGCTATTTATTTATTATTAAGGAACTCAAATATTTTTTTCTTTGGTTTTTCGAGACAGTGTTTCTCTACGGCTTTGGAGCCTATTCTAGAACTAGCTTTTGTAGACCAGGCTGGCCTTGAACAGAAATGTGCCTGCCTCTGCCTGGGATTAAAGGCGTGCATCACCACTGCCCTGCCAAATATAAATATCTTAAGGAAAAGAGAACACTGGAATTTTAAGAGGCTCCAAAGGAGGAATACTGTGGAACATTTAAAGATGAAATGAAGTGAGACTAAGACTGAGAAGATGGCCCTGTGGTTAAAAGTACTTGCTTGTTTTTGGAGAGCACGGGAAATGGGTTTCTAGAACACACACGGAGTGGCTCTCAGCTGCCATCTTACTCCAACTTGAGGGGATCAGAAGGTCAGACACTCTCTTTTGACCTTCAAGGTATGTCAACATACCCACTCCCACACATACAATTAACAATAAAAACAAAAAATTGGCAGAGAGCAGGGTGTTGTGGCACATACATGTCTGTGCTTGGGAGTCTGAGTCAAGATCCTGAGTTTGGGGCCAGACAGGCCGTAGTGAAACCTTGTCTTAAAACCAGGCAAACAAATCTGGAAGAATGTGTGTAATATGTCTGACAAAAAATTAGCAGTAACATTTTCTGAACAGTTTACTTTGTTATCAGTATTGGCTGCAATATTAATATCAGTTGTATCTGTAGTCTTGTAGAGGTTCTCAAACTAAATTCTTACCATGGAAACATATATTATGTAACTATGCACATAAATTTATAAATAAGTGTCTGGAGCAAGGCTAAGGATCAAGAACTTACCTGTAGAGCCTTGACAGTTCAAGGCTGGTCTTGAAGTCCTTCCTGGTCCTCTTGCTTGAGGCTCCCAAGTTTTGGAATTATAGTCAGGAACTAAGTCTGACTTTAAATAGAGAGGAGGCTGGGGGGGGCGGTGAATGACAATGTTTTGCCCTTTGCCTAGGTTGGCCTGGATCTTGCAAGTAATATTACTGTCTCAGACTACCAAGTATTGGCATTATACATGGAAACTACATACCTGCCTGTCAGTACAATTTTTTTTTTTGTTGTTGTTGTTTTTGATTTTTTCAAAACAGGGTTTCTCAGTAGCTATGTATGGAGCCAGTCCTGGAACTCGCAGAGATCCACCTGCCTTTGCCTCCTGAGGGTTGGGATTTAAAGGCTTGTGCCACCACCCAGCAGTACAGTCTTAATTACAGATTTTTTTTCCTGCTTGGTAAATCTTGTTATTTCTTTAACCAATTAATATTTGAAGTACTGACTAACAGATAAAATTATTCACAATTTCCATCCAAATTCTATTATGTTTTGAGCCTTGGTCTTCTGTAGCCTAGGTTATCTTCAAATAGTTCTGCTTCAGCCTCCCAAGGAATAGGTTACAGGCATGAACTGCCATGATCAGCTGTAGTTCAAATAGCTTTATAAAGTAGCTTCTATAAATGATGAAGTATTATACAGATATGTAGTATATTAACCTAGGAAAGTATCAGTATTGTCTCTGTAATGAACACTGATTATTATATAGCTCTCCTGTCCTGGAACTTACTATGTAGACCAGGCTGGCCTCAAATTCCCAGATGCTGGTAATAAAGGCATGCGCCACCACATCTGGCATATTAATGTGTGTGTGTGTGTGTGTGTGTGTATTTAAAAATGTTAATAGAGAGGCTAGAAGAATGGTTCAGTGGTTAGGAACACTTGTTGCTATTGCAGAGTACCTGGGTTTGTTTCCCAGCACCTACATGGTGGCTCACAAACATCTGTCATTCTAATTACAGGAAATCTGATGCCTTTTGACTTCTGGGGGCACTAAGCACACATACCTACCTGCAGGCAAAACACTCATACACAAAAACAAACCTAAAAACGATTTATTTATGTGTTAAATGTATGGGTGTTTTGTCTGCATGTATGCCTGAATACCAGAAGAAAGCATTGTACCCCAAATGTTTTATGTGGTTGTGAACCATCATGTGGGTGCTGGAAATTGAACTTAATACCTCTGGAAGAGCAGATAGTGTTTTAAATAGCTGAGCCATCTCTTGAGTTCCCAAATATAATTTTTTATTATTATTATTGAGATAGGTTTCTCTATGTAGCCCTGGCTATTCTGGATCTGGCTCTGTAGATCAAGCTAGCCTCAGAGATCTCCCTGCCTAAGTCTCTGGATGTATGCCTCCACACTACATTTAAAAAAATGTTTTTAGCCGGGCAGGGTAGTGCACGCCTTTAATCCCAGCACTGAGAGGCAGAGGTAAGCAGATCTCTGAGTTCAAGAGAACTCTTATTGATTTCCAGGACAGACTTCAAAGCTACACAGAGAAACCCTGTCTTGAAAAAAACAAAACACCAACAAAAAATACTGGGGCCCAGCAAGATGGCTCACCTGGAAAAGCATCTCCTGCTAATTCTGCCACCTGAATTTGATTCCTGAAACCTACTTGGTAGATGGAGAAAACCCAGCTCCTGCAAGTTGTCTTTCTGACTTTGACATACTTGCCACACACACAAAAATAAATTAAAAAAAAAAAAGGTGATGAGACTAAAGAAGATTGCTCAGTGCTTAAGACTATTCCTGCTCTTGGAGAGGACCAGAGTTTAGTTCCCAGTATCTACATTGTACATTACCTTCTGTAATTGTATTTTAGGGGATCTGGTGTGTGTGATGTAGCTCAGGTGTTAGAATGTTTGCCTGACATGTGAAACCCTGGGTTTGGTCCCTAGTATCCCTTAAATTGGGCTTTATGATGGACTTCTGTAATCCCAGTACTTGGTAGGTGGCAACAGGAAGTTCAAGGCTACATAGTGAGTTGAGACTAGACTTAGCTGCATGAGATCCTGAAATGGATAATGATAATATCCTCTAACCCAGCTTTTTGGAGTTAAGATCTGATATCTCCAGTTCAGAAAATCACACATAGGACTTACTGAAGCCACCTTGCACATCAACAGATCTCAAACAAGTGTTTGGTAAAAGCTTTCCCATTTATACAGGTAATTTCCCTCTGAACTCTGTACCTGAATACTGAAGCCAGTCTTGGGCCCCCCTGGCAGCTGAAAAGTTATAGCCATCCTCAAGAGTGCTCCAGGCAAGGAGGAGCTTGCCACTCAGGAACCAAAAGTAGTATGAGTTCTTGCAGAATCCATATCTCTTTACTAAAAAAATTGTCAGAACTTTATGTTCCATTTTCATTCAACAAAGGAACAGAAAGAGAACATTCTCTCCTTGGAAGTACTGGGGAAATGAGAAAACTTTGAGGGATGTGGTCTCTTTTTTTGTGTAGTGGATTCAGAGTGTCCTTATCAAAGATTCAGAGCAGTTATCAAAGAAGAAATTACGAACTGCCAAATTCTGGGGCGTTGAGGATTCTGTGTTAGAAATGTAGGAACTGTCGTTATTCATTTTATGGGAATTTTAAGAAGAACTGCGTTTTCTTAGGTTTTAGTTAAGTACTAGTTCTAATAAAAAGTGTCAGACTCTTCCTCCAGTCACTTTGAACTGTGTTTGGTAAAGTGTAGTATCCATTTATCTAACTATTTATACCTATGTACAAACAATAGGACAAGTTTTCCCTGGAAAACAACTATGTATTAGGTGTATAAACTCTTAGGTTAGTCAGAAAATGATGAACCTAACCAATTAAGAGAATAGCTTGGATTCTTCTAGACATCCAGCACTTTATGTTATGGTTAAAACTGGCTTTAGTCGTTCACTGGAAAGCTAGAGCTTGTTCAGACTCTTAGAGGATCCCTGGTCAGAACCTTTGGTCTCTATCCTTCCACTCTCTAGCAACGATGCCTCTCTGGACCATGGTCTGTCACTAGGTCACAGACTGTTTCTTTTTTTTTCTTTTTAAAATATTTATGTATTATGTGTACAGTGTTCTGTCTGTGTGTATGTCTGCAGGCCAGAAATGAGCACCAGACCTTATTACAGATGGTTGTGAGCCACCATGTGGTTGCTGGGAATTGAACTCAGGACCTTTGAAAAGCAGGCAATGCTCTTAACCACTGAGCCATCTCTCCATCCCCCACAGACTGTTTCTTGCTTAGCTGTATTAGGCCAGCCTTTGATTACTTTGTTGGTTTATAAAAGCTCACAGCTTTCAAGGAAGTTATGTGAAGGTAGGATATACAGCTTTCTCTGGGTGTTTTTGTGGATCCCAAGTACATGGCCCTAAAGTGTTAAATGATTGATTCTCAAGCAAACCTGTGGTAGGAACATGGAATATCTGTTGAACAGTAGCATCTTCGTCATAATGTGAGGTCCTAGTGCAGGTAGGCACAGAAACATAGGGGACACTTAGCATCACCAGCATGATTGTTGGCTTATCTTTCAGGATGGGGTGAGAGTGTGCATGGGTATAGCTGTGTCTTAGAGAATTGCTCTCTTGTCTGGTGGTGGCGGCGCATGCCTTTAATCCCAGCACTCAGGAGTCAGAGGCAGGTGGATCTCTGTGAGACCAGCGTGGTTGACAGAGCAAGTTCTAGGACAGCCAGGGCTTCACAGAGAAGCCTTATCTTTAGGGGGAAAAAAAGAAAAGAAAAGAAAAGAAAATTTCATGAGTTGATTATATAGCTCTGTTGGTAGCAAGCTTGACTGGCTTGCTAAACTCTAGGTTTGACCCAGTATCCCATGAAGACTTTTCTAGTGGTATACACCTGTAATCTTAGCACCTGGGAGGTGGGTGTAGTAGGATCAGAAGCGCATAGGTATCCTCAGCTACACAAGGAAGTTGAGGTGAGTCGGCTATTTGAGACCCTGTCTTTTCCAAAGTAAGAAAAGAAAAAAATAGTAATTGGATGTGGGACCACAGACGTAGGAGCTTATTCTTCTGTTTTATTGGATATGGAGGAAATGTTTTCCAGCAGTTAAATAAAGGACAGTGCCATAGTATATCACTGAATTTATAGAGCCTGGTTCTGGGAGAACAAGAGAGGAGGTCAAGGACAGGACTAGGATGAGGATCATCTTGTTTGTATGTGTGTGTGTGTGTTTTTAAGACGAGATTAACTTTCTTAGCTTTTCGAGACAGGGTTTCTCTGTTTAGCCCTGACTGCCCTGGAACTCACTCTGTAGACCAGACTGGCCTTGAACTCAGATTCTGCCTCTGCCTCTGGAGTTCTGGGATTAAAGCTGTGTGCCGCCACTGCCTAGCAAGAGATTAACTCTTTTGATCTAGACTTGAGTGGAATTCAGTAGCCCTGATTGATCTCACTCACAGCTATCCACCTGCTTCAGTGTTATAGTGCTAGGGTGACAGCGACAGCATGAGCTAGCATTCTTTGCCAATAAAGTTTTATATGGCTACAGATGTCATTTTCTTTTAATTTTTTTGTGTACGTATATATGTAGTGCCTGAATATAATAAGTATGTATTCGTGTATACGTATTACATCTGTGCAGCAGCCAGCAGACGTCAGATTAGGGTGTCAGAGCTACTGGAACTGGAGTTACAGGTTTTTGTGAGCTGCCACATGGATGTTTGAAACTGATTGGGTCCTCTGCAGGAGCAGCAAGTGTTTTTTTTTTTTTTTTTTTTTTTTTTGGTTTTTCGAGACAGGGTTTCTCTGTAGCTTTGGAGCCTGTCCTGGGGAACTAGCTCTTGTAGACCGGGCCAGCCTCGAACTCACAAAGATCCGCCTGTTTCTGCCTCCCGAGTACTGGGATTAAAGGCGTGCGCCACCACCGCCCGGCTTCGCAGCAAGTGTTCTTAACTGCTGAATCATCTCTTTGACCCCCAGATTATATTTTTGCAGTTATATAGACAATACTTCTAACAGTTGTCTATGAGAACTTGATATAGAAAGTTGATGCTGGTTATTTCTATGTGCAAGTGAGTATAGTCCGGGTTTCTAGGAGATGGGTGTTTTTATTTGTGTGTGCCAGGTCTGCATGTGGAGGTCTCAAACAGTGTGAGTTGGGTCTCCTTCTGTCCTGTAGGTACCAGACATTCAATTCCAGTTGTCAGGCTTGCTGGTAGTCATTTATTTGTTTGTTTGCTTATTTACTTATTGAGGCAAGGTTTCTCTGTAGCTTTGGAACCTTTCCTTAGGACTCGCTCTGTAGACCATACTGTCCTAGAACTCACTGAAATCCACCTGTTGGGATTAAGAACGTGCACCACCACTGCCTGGCGCAAGTGATCATTTTTTTTTTAATATGGAACGCTTCACGAATTTGCTTATCATCCTTGTGCAGAGGCCATGCTAATCTTCTCTGTATCGTTTTAATTTTAGTATACATGCTGCCAAAGCGAGCACGCTAATAATCATTTTTACTTGCTGAGCTAACTTGCTTGCCTGGAGATTGCTCACTATGTTGCCTTGGCTGGTTGGAACTAGATATATAGATCAGGCTGACCCCAAACTCAAAGAGCTGCTTTCTTCTGCCTCCTGAGTGCTGGAATTAAAGTTGTATATTGCCATGGTTGGCTAGATTGCTAATTTTTCAACTGTAGTTCTAGTGCTATGTACACTAATCACAAAGTTTTATGTATTTCTATATGTTACTTAAAGATTTTTAAAATTTAATTTTTGAAACATTTATTTTGTTTTTTTGAAACAAGATCTCCTATAACTCAGAGTTGTCTCAAACTAAAATGTACCTGAGGAGGACCTTGAATTTACTCGAAGCCTTTTAATTATGTATAGTAAATTATACACCTTTACAATGGAGGTACAGTTTCAACAGCCTTAGGTAAATACTGAGTTTCTCTTCAGAATGTAAATAAAAATTTATCTATTTTTCAAAGAAATATGTGTGTGTTTATAGATTTTTCTGTTATGTGAAATTGATTCTTTGTTTCTACCATGTGGGTCCTAGGAATTGAATTGATTGTCATTCTTTGGGTACAGATACTTTCATTCACTGAGCCATCTCATCAGCCCTGCATTTTTCTTTTTACATATTTATTATGTTTACAATATTCTGTGTGTATGTCTGTAGGCCAGAAGAGAGCACCAGACCTCATTCCAGATGGTTGTGAGCCACCGTGTGGTTGCCGGGAATTGAACTCAGGACCTTTGGAAGAGCAGGCAATGCTCTTAACCACTGAGCCATCTCTCCAGCCCAGCCCTGCATTTTTTTTAACAATAGATTGAATTACCATGTCCTATGCTATTAACTAAGTAACACCCAGGATTACATTTTAAAAATTTCCTTTTGTCTTTAATGAGGTCCTGGATTTATATCTAGGATCACAGGTAAGCCAAAACAATAAAACATCTGGGCATGGTGGTGCGTGCTGAAGGCAGGCGGATCTCAAGAGTTCTAGGCCAACCTGATCTACAGAGTTAGTTTCAAGACAACCAGGAATACACAGAGAAATTCTGTCTTGGAAAACCAAAACCAAGCAATAAAATTAAAACCCAGGGGAGGTAGGAGAAAACCAATATTACTTCTTAACCCCTCAGCTGCTGACTCCTGATGTGATTCTTCGAAATAATTTTCTTTTCCATAGACGTTTCATTGAAAACAATGTTTATGCAGTATAAGATTTAGCTAGAGCTGGATGGTGATGGCACACGTTTAATCCCAGTGCTTGGGAGGCAGAGGCAGGTGGATCTTTGTGAGTTCGAGGTCAGCCTAGTCTACAGAGCTAGGGCTCTGTCTTGAAACCCTGTCTTGAAAAACAAAACAAAACAAAAAGATTTAGCTAGCTTCTTCTAACATTGACAGTGGCTTTTTTTGTCTTAAATTTTATTTAATGTGTATTTTGCCTGCATGTATGTCTTTGCGATATTTGTGCAGTGCCCAAGAAGGCATGGAATCCTTTGGAACTGGGATTACAGATGGTTGTGAGCTGCCGTGTATTTGCCGGGAATCAAATCAGGTCCTCTGGGACAGCAGCCAGTGCTCTTAACTATTGAGCCATCTCTCTGGTCCTCTTGTATTTTTTTTTTTATTAACAAAGTAATATTTCATTATGTCATTTTAGTACATAATTTGCTTTTTGTTGATTTCTTTTTCACTTTACACCATGTGTGTTCTATACCATATCTTCAAAACCTATTACCTTTTTTTTCTTTCTTTTCTTTTTGGGTTTTCGAGTCAGGGTTTCTCCGTGAAACAGTACTGGCTTTCCTGGAACTCACTCTGTAGACCAGGCTGACCTCGAACTCACAGAGATCCTCCTGCCTCTGCCACCTGAGTACTGGGATTAAAGGTGTTGGCCACCAGCCTGGCCACCTCAGGCTTCTTAGTTTAAATAAGCAAATTTTGTATGTTGTCTTATGTTATTTTCTTTTGATGACAGAGATTAACTCAGAGTCTCTGTTCTACCATTGAGCCATACCTATCTCTCTTAATATCATTTATTTTGTGATGACTGAACCACAGGGCTTGGTGTGTAATAAGGAAGTACTCTGTCATTAAACACTTCTAGCCCTCTAAAATTACTTTTTTCTCCTTTTGTCAGTGCTGTAGATTGAATCCAGGTCATGTACATGCTAGGCAAGTGTTCTACCACCGAGCTACAACTTCTATATAATGTTTTTTTATTTATAGTGTGTATATGCCCTTGAACAAGTGTGTATGTGAGGGAGGGGGAGGTTAACATGTCGGTGTACATGTAAAAGGCAAAGGAAGAAATTGGATGTTTTCCTCTGTTGTTTACTGCTTTATTCGCTTGAGACAAAGTCTGTCTCAAACCTGAAGCATGAGGTTTTGGCTCCCAAAATTTGCCTCTTTGCTCCAGATGCTGAGGTTAGAGGCCTTTGTGGCCATGCCTGTTTTTTGCCTGTAGATATTTCAATTTAGATCCTTATGCTTATACATAAATGTTCTTATCTGCTGAATTATCTCTCTTTATCTATCTGTCTGTCTACCTACCTACCTAATTTTTAAGACAGGGACTTATGTAAGACAAACTAGCCTAAAATTTACTGTGCTGCCTGGCTCTTAATTATGTTTCTAAGACGCAGGTTAAAGCTGGATGTGATGGCACATGCCTGTAGTCCCAGCAATAGATAACTAGGGAATCTAAGGGCTACCCTGGACTACATAGTAAGACTGTTGACAAAAGAGAAAAAGATACCAGCACCTTTTCCATATTAAGTATCCAATTAAATTACACCTTTTATAGTCTTTTTTTCTTTAAAAAAAACTTATTTATTTATTCTGTATACAATATTCTTTCTGCGTGTATGCCTGAAGGCCAGAAGAGGGCACCAGACTGTAGTAATATGGGCGGCGGCAGGGTTGCGTCCCCAAACACCCCAGCCGCCTGCCCGGCTCGCTTATGCCCCAAATAATTACACGGACACCGTATTCTTTTAAACACTGCTCTGGCCCATTTCTATCTAGCCTCTTCTAGGCTAATTCTCACATATTAATTTAGCCCATTTCTAATCATCTGTGTAGCGCCCCTAGGTGCGCTTACCGGGAAGATTCTAGCCTAAGTCCATCCTGGGTTGGAGCTTCATAGCGTGCATCTTCCCTGGAGCAGGCAGCATGGCGTCTCTCCTGAGGCGTCTGCTCCGGAGAGCAGAGCTGTGGAGTCTGACCTCACTTCCTCTTCCTCCCGGCATTCTGTTCTGTTTACTCCACCCACCTAAGGGTGGGCCTATCCAATGGGCTAGCAGTTTCTTTATTGCTTAACCAAGGAAATCAACAGATTGATATATGACACTCCCACATCACTTCCCCTTTTTCTGTTTAAACAAAAAAGAAAGGCTTTAACTTTAACATAGTAAAATTACATATAGCAAAACAGTTATCAAGCAAGAATTACAGTTACAATATTTATATCTATTTTATCTTTTATCATAACTAAGGAAAACTATAACTATCTATTCATTCTTCAACTCCAGCAAAGACTCCAGAAGGATATAATACTACCTAAGTAAACAAGAAATAAGAAAACTCTAGAAATGACAGAGACATCTCGCTGCCTGGACAGTCACCCAAAGGTCCTCTGTACCGTTGGGACATCCATCTTCAGCCTACAGGCCCATGGTATCCAGCAGACATTTCCATAAAGCAGGAAAATTCAAAGTCAGTTCAGTCACTATCTGTTGTGTCCTGCAGAATGTCTTGCAGACTCTTTCATGAATCAGGAACCCCGAAAGATCATCTCACCTTAGGCAAGTTCAGTAGTCCTCTCTCTGTGGGTTCTCTGTGTCCAGTTTATGCAATAGTCCAGGCAAGAGCAGTTTCTTGCCCAAATGGCTATCAAACTCCATAAGGTACCTCTTCGATGCCCATCTTCCTCTTGAAGGAGATTGGTGCTGCCAGGAGCAGAGTGTCTCATTGTCAGGAAAAGTCCTCAGTTATTAAAACATTAAATGTCCTATTCTGTAATCTTTGAAAGACATGAAGAATATCTATCTAAAATATATCTCTATATATATCTAGAAAATCTAACTAACATGACTGCAAGCTTTACTATTATCGATGATTATCCATTAACAACCTATATTTCTTAATTATGCAGTACATATTTAAATAAACTACACAATCACAATACCTTAATAAATATCGGAAATACATATACATATAATAAAATTGACCTTAAAATCCATACCAATGCAAATTATTCATACCTATATCATTTCCCCCTTTAAATGTAAAAGAATGTTTATAAACCATATTTGGGAACATGGGCGCAGTTTTTTCTCTCCAAACTGCTTCCTGCTGAATGGGGGCGTCGTTAATTAGGTCTTTCATGGTATAACCTGTGTGCTAGTTTCATCTCAGATGGCAGTTGAGCAAAGCAATTTTCTGAAGATGTTCACAGCAACCCTTCAGGAGGACGTGGTCCATCATACCAAATCGGAATAGAAGAAATCCATAGAGTCTCATCCTCTGTGAAAACAAAAGAAGACTCTCTCCAAAGCATCATATCCTTAGACCCAAATTCTGAAATCGTAATACCCTTATATCCATTCTGGTTTAGCTTGGCAGCCCAGGTAATGAAATGTCTCTCTGTACTTAGCTCCTTCACAGTCAAAAATTTTAAAGAAAACACAATAATACAAAGAATCCAGACTCTCTGTGAATTTTCCATCTTTACGCGGCTTATTTTTATTTATATCTATAACTATCTGTACTCTGTCTCTTTAAAGACTTTACTTTTACTTTTTTCTTTTTAAACCATTAACTTTTTTCTCTATATTCTTTTTCTTCTCTCTCCCAAGCCAACGTACATTCATCTAACAGTGTGACTTATTTAGTGGTCTGAATCTGTCCTATTGTGAATCTGCAATTTTTTACTATCCAGGAGCACTTTTGATCTACGCCTTTAAATCACTAGGTGCTTAAGAATCTAAGCTGTGACATTAGGTTAACTTTTTGTTTTTTGAGCGTATATCTGTAGACCAGGCTATCTTTGAACTCTCAAGAGATCTGCCTGTCTCTGCCTCCCAGGCATTGGGATTAAAGGCGTGTGCTACCACACCTTGAAGTCACAGAGGTCAATCTCCCTCTGCCTTCCAAGTGTTGGGAATAAAGGTGTGTACCACGACACACAACAACTCTCTTCCTTTTTTTGTTTTTTTGCTTTAAGAACTTCAACTTTCAGCTTGCATATATTTTTAACACACTTTAAACCATTCAGAAATCTCTGTCTTTGAATCTCTCTTTACTGTATCTCTCTGTTTTTCTGACCACATGAGTCTTTAATTTACCAAGCAATCTCAGTAGGACTAAAGGCGTGGCTTTGCCAGCTCGATGTAGCCCATTCCTTAGCTTTTCAGCCTCATGGCTGATGTACAGGCTGCAGCCGTGTTTATAGCCACACCTGGCATTTCAAGGTCCCTGCCAGCCAGCAAGCTACAACAGACAACACTCAAGTCCTCTCTCTGTAGCCGGCCCTCCTGCCTCAAACAGTCAGAGTTTGCCCTGGCAGGATGGCCCAGAAAGCCGGCATTTTTAAATGGCGCAGCTTTTTTCCTGCTACGGCTGAAAACCGAAAAGCATGTGTTCAGCTTTTCATCAACACCGTTTAAATGTTTCGTGGCAGGACCTCTTAATGAGCTGCAGGCTTTGCAGCTGAAGCTGAGTCAGGAAGCCTCTCTTAGATGAGAGCGCTTGCTTGCCTCTAGCAAGCAGAGTAGACCCAAGAAATCGCTACTATCAATAAAACATGCTTTACTCTTTCCCAAGCTTTTTCAGGCTTTCTGTGGATTCAGTTGGCCCCTCATCTGGGCGTCATTTGTAGTAATATGGGCGGCGGCAGGGTTGCGTCCCCAAACACCCCAGCCGCCTGCCCGGCTCGCTTATGCCCCAAATAATTACACGGACACCGTATTCTTTTAAACACTGCTCTGGCCCATTTCTATCTAGCCTCTTCTAGGCTAATTCTCACATATTAATTTAGCCCATTTCTAATCATCTGTGTAGCGCCCCTAGGTGCGCTTACCGGGAAGATTCTAGCCTAAGTCCATCCTGGGTTGGAGCTTCATAGCGTGCATCTTCCCTGGAGCAGGCAGCATGGCGTCTCTCCTGAGGCGTCTGCTCCGGAGAGCAGAGCTGTGGAGTCTGACCTCACTTCCTCTTCCTCCCGGCATTCTGTTCTGTTTACTCCACCCACCTAAGGGTGGGCCTATCCAATGGGCCTAGCAGTTTCTTTATTGCTTAACCAAGGAAATCAACAGATTGATATATGACACTCCCCCATCACCAGACCTCATTACAGATGGTTGTGAGCCACCATGTGGTTGCTGGGAATTGAACTCAGGACCTTTGGAAGAGCAGGCAGTGCTCTTAACCGCTGAGCCATCTCTCCAGCCCCACCTTTTATAGTCTTAATATAGTTTTCCATTATTTGGTCACACTGTAACTTAAATATCCCCCTGATCTTTATTTTCTTTTTTTTTTTTAAATTATTTATTTATTATGTATACAACATTCCTTCCATGTGTGCTTGCATGCCAGAAGAGGGCACCAGATCTCATTCTAGATGGCCATGAGCCACCATGTGGTTGCCGGGAACTGAACTCAGGACCTCTTGAAGAGCAGTCAGTGCCCTTAACCTCTGAGCCATCTCTCCAGCCCTGATCTTTATTTTCTTTAAAAAATTTTTTATGTGTATGAATGTTTTTCCTGAATATATGGGCAATGCATGTGTGCCTGGTGCCTGCAGAGGTCAGAAGAGTGTCAGAACTTCTAGAAATAGAGTTACAGATGGTTGTGAGCCATCATAAGAGTGCTAGAAATCAAACCCAGGTCCTCTGCAAGGGCAATAACTACTCTTAAATGCTGAGTCAACTCTACAGCCTACTCCCTCCCCCCAATTTATTTTATTATTACTTTGTTTTAAGTACAGATATTTTACCTGCAGGCATCTGGGCATTATGTGCATGCTTGTGCTCACAGAGGCCAGAAGAGGATATTGGACCCCATGGAAATAGAATTAAAAATAGTTGTTGGCCACCATATGCATGCTTATAATTAAACTCCTATCTTCTGTGCTATTAACCACTGAGCTGTCTCTCCTTGCTGACCTCCTACACCCCCACCCCAAGAGGCAGTTTCTAGTATGAAGCAATGTGTCCTTGAACTCAAGATCCTCTTGTCTCAGACACCCAAGTATTGAGATTGCGGGCTTGTACCATTGGGCAGTGATGACAGTAGGGCCTTTGGAGTGCATTCAAAGTAAGAAGATAATGAGATGCTACTCATCATTACTTGGTAAAGTGGTTTAATGTGGCCAACAGAATGTTGTTTTATTTTATTTTCATTCTTTTGTTTTTTGAGAAAGGGTTTCTTTTTGTAGTCTTTGTTGTTCTGTAACTCAATCTTTAGACCAGGCAAGGCTAGCCTCAAACTCACAGATAGATCCACCTGCCATTACCTCCTCAGTGCCAACACCACCCGACATGTTTTATTTTAATGGTATTTTGTTTCCATGTTTCCTTTCAAGGTGAGTTCCCCCAAATAGCAATACAAATCCTATCTTAAGTGAGATAGTAACTTTTAATCTAGTGAAGAATTAGAGGTTGGTTATCACTAAACCTAAAACCTGATGTCTTCTAGTTAGTGTGATGCTAGAATTTAAATTTTGAGTAAAAAAATAAATTTAAAAAACATTTATTGACTGTGTGAGTGTGCATGCTTATGTGCGTATACATGCATAGCAGGCATGCATGCCATGGAACATGTGTGGAGCCCAGATGACAATTTGCAGGATAATTTTCTCCTTCCACCGTGTGGGTTTTGAAGATTGAATTCAGGGTTTAGGACTTGGTGGCAGTAATATTTACTTCATGAGTTTTGCCAACTTCATTAAAAAATTCTGTTTGTTATGTGTATACACGTGTGTGTCATAAGAGGGTATTTTATCCTCTGACATTGGAGTTCCAGGTGTTTGTGAACTGTCTGACATGGATGTTGAGAGCTAAATTCTTGTTAGTGTTCTTAACCACTGAGTCATTCTCCAGCACCAATCCTCCACTCCCAGCTTTAACTTTTTTTTTTAAAGATGGCATATACAGCTAGTAAAGTCTGCACCATTATTTTAAATTCTGAAAAATTCTGAAGTCTGAAATAGTTCTTATTCCAAGCATTTCAGGTACAGAATACTGAGCTTGTAATGAGAGAATGTTGATGGTATCCAAATTTAAATCCCCAAATCTTGGGAATAAAAGAATACTGAGTTTGGCATTTTTTATTTGATTTTATTTTGTGAGCTGGGTTTCTGTCTGCATGTATGAGCACCACATACATGCAGTGTCTACAGCCTTTTAAATAGTACTTTGGCTCACCTGGAACTGGAATTAGAGACAGTTGTGAATTCTCATGTGAGTACAGGGGCTTGAACCCTGGTCCTCCTGAGGAGCAGCTAGGGCTCTCAGTTGCTGAGCCATCTCGAGCTCAGTGATTCTCAGCCTGTAGGTTATGACCCCACTGGGGTCACATATCATATCCTGCATATCATATATTTTTGATGCATAATAGCAAAATTACAGTTATAAATAGCAAGGAAATGATTTCATGGTTGAAGAGCACTACGGGGGGATCTGTATTAACTGGGCAGTGGTGGCACACACCTTTAATCCCAGCACTTGGTGGAGGCAGGCAGGTCTCCCTGAGTTCAAGGCCAATCTGGTCTACAGAGAATCTAGGACTTGCAAGGCTGTTAAACAGAGAATCTCTGTTTTGAGAAACCAAAAAAGGGGGGGAGGGCTGGAGAGATGACTCAGCGGTTAAGAGCACTGACTGTTCTTTAAGGGCATCCAGGTTCATTCCCAGCACCCACATGACAGGATACCCTCACACAGAGATACATGCAGGCAATACACTAATGTAAATAAAATAAAGAAAATTTATATTAAAAAAGGATCTGTATTAAAGGGTCTTTGCATTAGGAAGGCTGAGAACCTCTGTTGTAGCTCCTTTGAATTTGAAGCTTTAGTTAATGATGCCTCTGGAATAGTAAGAATTGACAAACACTGTTTTAGATTGCTATCCCTTTCTTTCTCTTTAAAGAAGAAATGTTAGGGCTGGGGAGATGGCTCAGCTGTGGATAAGATAGTTTGATGTTAAACCTGATGACTTGATTTTGATTCCTTGAACCCACATGGTAGGAGGAGAGAACAAATTTCTGCAAATTGTTTTCTCACAACTTAAAACACATATTCACAAAATAAATTCAAAAACAACAACAACAACAACAACAAAACAAACTTAAAACACCAAAACAAAAACTGAACCAGGTATAGTGGAACACACCTTTAATCCAAACACCAGGGTCAGAGGCTTGTGGATCTCATATTTGTCAGTTCAGTTCGAGGCCAGCCTGGTCTACAAAGCAAGTTCCAGGACAGTCAGGACAGCTACACAGAGAAACCCTGTCTCAAAACAACAACGAAAAAATGTACAACAAATTGGAAATCTAAGTGGAAAATGCATTCAGTACTCGTACACTGCCAGACAATTTATTGGATACACACTGTATTTGTTGTTAACTTTCCTGATCACATGACTTGCTAGAAGCTAGGATTTTCTGCCCAGGATTATGAGATTTTCATAGAGCATATCTATAGTGTGGGAAAAGAGAAGTATGGAATGGCTAGCTGTGTACTTCTGTAGCATTTATAATGCCGCATACCTTAGAGGAGTCGTGATTTGGTCTAAATAGGACAAAGCAGCAGGAGGTGGACTAGAGTTAAATTATTTTTTTTTTAAATACATCATTTGATTGGAGAGATAGTCCAGTGGTTAGAGCACCTACTGCTCTTGCAAGGAACCTGTATTCAGCTCCCAATACCCACAAGGTAGCTCATAATCACCTGTAACTCTAGTTCTTGGGAATCTTGCTGGCACATGATACACATGTACTCACATAGCGTCACACACATACACATACATAAAAAAATCTAATCCTAAAAATACTTTTATTAAGCCTTTCTCTTCTTTTTTTTTTTTGGTTTTTCGAGACAGGGTTTCTCTGTAGCTTTGGAGCCTGTCCTGGAACTCCCTTGGTAGACCAGGCTGGCCTCAGAGATCCGCCTGTCTCTGCCTCCCAAGTGCTGGGATTACAGGCGTGCGCCACCACCGCCCGGCTTCTTCTTTATTTTTTTGAGATAGGATCTATTTAGCCCTGGACCTTTAAGTGAAATAAACCCTTTCCTCTCCAAGTTACTTTTGGTAATAGTCTTTGTTACAGAAATAGGAACTACTATAGTCAGTAATCAAAGATTTTATTTCAGTAGTGAAAGCAAAAGAATTAACTGATGTTTGTATTCATGTATCTAAACTTTATTTTTGAAGTATTGACTTTAACATTGGTTTAACATTTATTCATACTTTTATCCTTCTATTTCAGTATCAGATATAGAAGGTGGTGATGGACTGCAGCTCAGAAAGGAACATACTCTCAAAATATTTGCTTATATCAATTCCTGGACTCAGAGGTATGCAGTTGTAGGTATTTTGAAGACTAACTTGGTGAATTGTATAAATTGCCATTAATTATCATTAGATTTTCTTTTAGGATGTTTTATTACATGTTATTCTTTGTACTAATGGTAGTTATCAATATTCAATCATTTTACCTTTTCCTTAATCATGGGCTTAATTATGACATTGTTTTTAAAACAACATAAAAATTGTTTTGTTTTTTTCTTTTTTTTTTCTTTTAAGACAGGGTTTCTCTGTGTAACAGCCCTAGCTGTCCTGGAACTTGCTCTGTAGCCTTGAACTCACAGAGATCCACCTGTCTCTGCCTCCCAAGTGCTGGAATTAAAGGCGTGCGCTGCCACCACTGCCCAGTTTATTTTTGATTTTTTTCTTTTACCTTTCCCTCATTGTTTTTTTAGGAATGAGTGACTAAAATTTAGAAAGATATTTTGAGCCATCTATCTATCTATCTATCTATCTATCTATCTATCTATCTATCTATCTATCTATCTATCTAATCTGTCAATTATTTTGAGAGATAAGAGATTTTTGTTTGTTTGTTTGTTTTTGTATTTTGAGATGGGGTTTCACTGTGTAGCCTTGGTGTCCTGGAACTTGCTCTATAGACCAGGCTGGTCTTGAACTCAGAGATTGTTTTACCTCTGCCTCCAGAGTGCTGGTATCAAAAGTTTGTGCCGCCACCACCCTGTCGATAAGAAAATTTTTATAGAAAGCTCAAAACTTATAGCAAACTTAAATTAAAACTATCTTCATTGTGGTAACATATTTTGAAGTCATTTGCTGCTTGTTCTTTTTTATTATGCACATTAGTTCAATTTTTATGTAATATGTAAGTTGGGAATAAATAGAACAAAACTCCAAGAATCATAGTTGTTAATATAATCAATTTGAAAAAAAAACTAAATTTCTGTTTCTGTGATTTTAATTGGTGGTGGCAAACAATCTTAACAGTGATGAAGTTCAGTGCCAGTCTATTAACTGCTGGGCTTTACCACTGAGTTATATGCCCAGCCTTCTAGTAGTTTTTCAGGGGAGATAAGGGTTGACTTTAAATTCAAGGCCTTGTATATACTAAACAACTATTTAGTGTATGTCCTCAGCCCCCCACTAAATATCTTTTCACTTGTGTGTTTTGCCTAATTAGAACTAGTCTTCTTTAAAGTTTTATGAGTTAGAAAAATGTTGGATGTGGGACAGAGAGCTGTTTCAGGGGTAAAAAACTTCTGCTACCAAACCTGATAGCTAAGGCTCAGATCACAGGGATATTGGTAAGGTAGAAGAGGAGAACTGTTCCACAAGTTGTTCTGACTTCCATACATGTGTATGGCACCTGTACATGAATGCACACATGTGCAGGGACACACCCAGTATATGTACATAAACTTTTTTTTGAGACAGGATCTCACTGTGTAGCTGTAGCTATCCTGGAACTCACTATATAGGCCTACTAGCCTTGAACTCACAGAAATTTGCTTATTTCTGCCTCCTAAGTGCTAGGATTAAAAGTGTATGCCACCACACTGGGCAATAAATAGAATATTTTAAAAAATATTTGAAGGGCCGGGCGGTGGTGGCGCACACCTTTAATCCCTGCACTCGGGAGGCAGAGGCAGGCGGATCTCAGGAGGCAGAAGCAGGCCAGCCTGGTCTACAAGAGCTAGTTCCAGGACAGGCTTCAAAACCACAGAGAAACCCTGTCTCGAAAAACCAAAAAAAAAAAAAAAAAATGAAGTATTATAGTAAGGATCAGTAAGTATGCTACATCTTATAACATAAAAATATAAAGTTTGTCTGATAATAAAGAGTTTAAGCTGGCCACTGGTGGCATATGCCTTTAATCCAAGTACTCAGGAAGCAGAGGGAGATGGATCTCTGAGTTCAGACCAACTTGATCTACAGAGCAAGTTCTAGGAAGGCCAGGGCTATACAGAAAAACCCTGTCTTGAAAAAGCCAAAGGGGGAAAAATTTAATTTCAAATTTCAGCTTTTTTCTGCAATGACATTTTTACAGTATTTTTCTTTTAGTAAAATCCGCAGTTTTTGGGAAAAGTTAGTGGGTTTTAAGTACTTTTTAAAACTTAAATTCAAGGTTGATGCTGACATCTCTTCTGAATACCAACCAGATAGATTGTTTCGGACTAGGTTGTTATTGCTTTCATTATGAGTAGACTAGATGTATATATATTTTATATTGATATGCTAGTTTAAAATGTAATAATTGAAGATATTTGCTTAGTCATAATTTTGAATCTGTTGTAGCTATAGCTAGATGCCCACATAATAGGCATCTACTAGAAAAACCTAGAACTTATAATTTCAGAATGTATTGGGTACACCTGAATAAGGTGAAATCCATAGAAGTAATAGAGTTTTCCTAATATCTTATTTAGAGTTATTAATGGAGCTGGGGTTGTAATTACAATTTCATGTTTTAATTCATACTAGTAGATATTAGAGATATTAGTATTTTTTAATGTAGAGTCTGTGAACAAAGAAATAGTTGGGCGGTAGTAGTGTACTCCTTTAATCCCAGCACTCTGGAGGTAGAGGCAGGTAGATCTTTGAGAGTTTGAGGCCAGCCTGGTCGACGGAGTGACAGCTAGGACTACACAGAGAAGTCTTGTCTCAGAAAACAAAACAAAAAAAAGTTTCAATGAAACTTTATAAATGGGACTGGAAAGATGGCTCAGGGGTTAAGAGCTTTGCCTGCTTTTCCAGAGTTCCTGAGTTAAATTCCCAGCAACCACATGGTGGTTCACAACCATATGCACTGAGGTTTGGTGCCCTCTTCTGGCCTGCAGGGATACACGCAGGCAGAATACTGTATACATACTAAATAATTTCTTTTAAAAAAATTTTATAAATGAAGAAAAAAATAATGAAATTATAAAGGAAATCTTGATATGTGCAACTATAAGCAATAATTAATAGGCTTTATCAGAATACCTAAATTTGCCCTCAAATTAATGAGAACCTCTGCTTGATCACCTAAAATACCTGGAGGGTGGCTTTGGAGCTAGATAGGTATGGATGAAAGTTATGCTTCATCATCTATGAACTGGGTAGTGAACAAATTATTTCACTTCTGTAAGGTTGTTTTTTTTTTTTTTTTCAATATAGGGTTTCTCTGTGTAACAGCTCGCTGTCCTGGAACTGATTTTGTATAGCTGGCTTTGAGCTCACAGAGATCCCTCTACCTCTGCCTCCCAAGTGCTGGATTTAAAGGTGTGCATCACCACCACCTGGCTTGTTATTTTCTTATACTTAAATGTTATTGACTAACTTTAAGATTGTGCTTCTTTCATGGGATAAATACCTATTAACAATTAGCCTACAAAAAAGATTAGGTTGAGTACAATAAAAAGATAAATTGGTAATAATTTGGTGACCTTTCGTGGAGAAAAGTGTTTATAGCCTTCATATAATATCAGTAGAATGGGATGGACATAATATAGCTGAGTATGTTCAACATTTGTGAGAACCCTGGGTTTGATTTTAATCACCACATACAAAATGATAGTAGATGCATGTTGTGGAATTCTAGTACAGTCCTAGGAAGTTATCTTGTTTTATAGTTCTTCAAGAATATTTACTTACTACTAAAATTAAATGGAGCTGCATGTTTTATGCTATCACTGCATTCAAAAGGCTTATTAGCGTGTGTATGTCTGATATGTTCGTGAGAATATGCAAGTTTTGTCATCCTTCTATGGTTTCAGGGATTGGATTTGGGTCGTTAGTATTGTATTGCAAGTGCTTTACCCACCAAGCTTTCTTACCAGCCCTCACTACATGTGTTTACGTATAAATTTAAATTCAGATGGGAAGCATATCATTTACTTGGGTAATAAATTCATAACCAGGCTGGAAATACTAGATGTAGGATGGATAAAAAGGTAGGAAAGGTATTTGTGATGCAGAAGAATAAATACAAGAAATCTATATGTGTTTCTTTTTTATTCATTTTACAACAACCACAGTTTCCCCTCCCATCCCTCTTCCCGCTCACCCCCTCAACCCACTCCCCATCCACTCTTCCAAAAAGGTCGGGTCTCCCTTTGAGGCAGGACCAAACCCCGCCGTCCACCCCCCCCACCCCCTCCCACCCTGCATGAAGGCTGATCAAGGGATCCCAAAAAGCCAGCTCATGTACCTGGGATAGATTCTGTTCCCAAATCTATGCAAGTTTTGTAAGTCAGTGATGCAGGCATGGTGGCACATGTATATCAACACAGATAGGTAGGTCTGAGTTTGAAGCCAGCTTGGTCAATGGAGCAGATTCTAGGCTCAAGTCTAAAATGTAACTGAAAGAGAAAGTATATAGCATTTTTAGTTTCCTTCTCAATCCTTTTCTGTTTGCAAGTAAAGGTTTAATATTCTGCTTTTTGAAATTGTATTATCTTGTAACTCTTGCTTCAGCTATCAATTTTAGGTATAACTGTAACCTTTTTATGATACAGGATTTCACTTTATCACGTCCTTTCAATATAGTTGCTATCGATTCTTAGCATACTTGTAAAACTAAAACTGCTGTTCAAAGATGTGCCAGAATGTTATATGGAAAACATGGTTTTAGACCTGGCATGTCTAAAGTGACTAGCCTATATGTGTGCTTTTGTTGGATACAGGATTTTGGGTGGAAAGTTACTTTCTCTCAAAATTGTGGAGGTAGTGCTTCATTGTATTCCAGGGATCCAGTGTTGTTTTTCTGAAACACTGTCTTTGTAGCTCTAGTTGTCCCAGAGTTGGGCTAAAACTTGGGCTCCTCCTACCTCAGTCTTCTGAGTGTACAACTATAGGTGTATGTCATGATGACCAGCAGTTTTAGAGCCTGTCCTGGAACTGCTTCTGTAGACCTGCCTGGCCTGAAACTCATAGATATCCACTTGCCTCTGCCTCCCGAGTGCTGGGATTAAAGGCGTGAGACACCACTGCCCAGCAGTTTTAGCATGTTTTGTTTTTCTTTTTTCTTTTTGGTTTTTTTCGAGACAGGGTTCCTTGGTAGCTTTGGAGTCTGACCTGGAACTAGCTCTTGTAGACCAGGCTGGTCTTGAACTCACAGAGATCCACCTACCTCTGCCTCCTGAGTGCTGGGATTAAAGGCGTGCGCCACCACCGCCTGGCATTTTTAGCAGTTTTTATCCCTTAAGTTTTCCCTATTAAATACCTTGATTTTTCCTCTTATACTTAAAAATTATAAGTGGTGTGTGTTTGGGTATGTCTTCCTAGTCTTAAAGTGGTTATCATAGAAGAACTGACAACAAAAGCTGGAGAGGGTCTGAAGCCTTGATGGGAATGTAAACTGGGGCGGCCTTGATGAAATCATTGTGGGTAGTTTCTCAGTAAATTGCAAATAGAACTTGCTTTTTTTTTTGAGACAGGGTTTCTGCCTGTAGCCAGGGCATGACTGTCCTAAAACTCACTCTGTAGACCAGGCTGGCCTTGAACTCAGAGATCCTTCTACCTCTGCCTCCAGAGTGCTGGGATTAAAGACTTGCTCCACCAGACCTCACTAAATAGAACTTTTATATGATCCATTTGTACGGTTCCTGGACATCCACCTGAAAGACTACATCCTATTATAGATATTTGCTTGTCTATGTTTAATGTTACTGTTTTCATAATAGTTGGTAAATATAATAAACTTAGATGTCCATCAATAGAAGAATGAATAATGAATATGTATATATACATGATGGAATTGTGTTCATCTGTAAAGAAAAATAGAATTATCTGGGTTTTGGTGGTGGCACAAACGTCTTTAATCCCAGCACGTGGGAGGCAAAGGCAAGTATATTTTTGAATTGAGGCTAGCCTGGTTTACAGAGAGTTCCAGTACAGTTAGGACTACACAGAGAAATCCTGTCTCTAAAATCTTAAAAAAAAAAAATAAAGTGAAAAAAACAGAATTATGCCTTTTGAAGGAAAGTGTATCAAACTGGGAAATATTACATTAAATGAGGTGACCCAGACTCTGAAAGACAAATATCACTTATCTTCTCTCATATGAATCTTAGAACTTTTTGTGTATGCATATCTATGTGAGATGGAGACCAGATACCAGAAACCATTACTTCTAGCAAAATTACTCTAATTAAATCTCAGTAAGTGGTATCTAAGCTTTACTTAAGAATCCTAAAAGCTGTTGTTGATTGGATTAGCATATGGCCATGTATGAAAAATCCTAAACTGATTATGCTGTTAGAACTAGTGTTTATGATGCAGATATATTTTCTCTTCTGATTAGTAATTTCATTTTTGTGCATTTTGTACATTTAAATATTTCTGTTGAGTTTCACTTAAATTTTGATCTTGATGCTTTTTTCAAAATCAGAGACCACCCTGCGATCTTGATGCTTTTTATCTTTAATTAGTTCTCTTTATATGAATTTAAAATTTTCAGTAATGCCGGGCGGTGGTGGCGCGCGCCTTTAATCCCAGCACTCGGGAGGCAGAGGCAGGCAGATCTCTGTGAGTTCGAGGCCAGCTTGGTCTAGAAGAGCTAGTTCCAGGACAGGCACCAAAAACTACAGAGAAACCCTGTCTCGAAAATCCAAAAAAAAAAAAAAATTCCCTTATGGGGCTGGAGAGATGGCTCAGCGGTTAAGAGCACTGACTGTTCTTCCAGAGGACCTGAGTTCAATTCCCAGCAACCATATGGTGGCTCGCAACCATCTGTAATGAGATCTGGCGCCCTCTGGCCTGCAGGCATACATGGAGGCAGAATGTTGTATACATAATAAATAAAAATTAAAAAAAATTTTTCAGTAAGTTGAAATAAAAATACTGAACACCCTTGAGAATTTTTATTTCCTCACTTTCATCTGCCCTTTAAACCTATTACTAGTTTTTGATTGGTTGCATGCTTTTCTTTTTCTCCCCAGTATCAGTCTTTGTCTTTCTTTCTGGGGAACTGTTAGACCTTCTGTTATGTATTAAAAATGATAAATGATGTATTTATTTAAAAGGCATTCAAAAAGCAGGGCAGTGATGGCACACGCCTTTAATCCTAGCACAGTCAGGAGACTGTTGGACCTCTGTGAGTTCAAGGCCATCTTGGTATACAGAGTGAGTTCCAGGACAGCCAGGGCTACACTTGAAAAACCAAATCTATGTACAATTAAAGAGCTTTTTATTTTAAATGGTGATTAGTGTTGAACCCAGGGCCTCATACATACAAAGGCAAATGATTTAATATTCAGCTCCTTGATGAACTTTAAAGGACCCAGTTTTTGTAATCCCTATTTTGGTTTTTATAATATCCACTCTTCTTTCAGTGACCTAATATCTGTTAGGTTCTAAGTATTATAAAGTACAGTTAAAATTTTTGCTTTCTTGTGATTGTGTTGGTTAGTGTTTTTTTTATTTAATTTTTTATTTTTTTATTTTTTTTGATTTTTTCGAGACAGGGTTTCTCTGTGGTTTTGGAGCCTGTCCTGGAACCAGCTCTTGTAGACCAGGCTGGTCTTGAACTCACAGAGATCCGCCTGCCTCTGCCTCCCGAGTGCTGGGATTAAAGGCGTGCGCCACCACCGCCCGGCTTATTTAATTTTTAAACTAAGCCCTATTTACTTTTTAATTTCTAAACCCATTTAGAGTTTCTCAAAGTGATACTGCACATAAGTATAATATGTACTCTCACTAAAATAAATATAAGTGAATCATCTACTGCAACATTAATGTAGTGCTTGCTAAAAATGCAGTGTATATATATATATATATATATATATATATATATATATATATATATATATATATATATATTTCTCTCTGCTCCCTTCCTTTCCTCTCCCTCACCTTTTACCCTCTTCCATTTAATTTTTAACACCTTTAAATAATATATGGTCATCTAGGAAGAGTTAACCTCAGCTCAGAAATTGCTCCCATTAGATTATAGAGCAGATTAGATTAGATTATTAGATTATATTCTTGAATGGTGATTGATGTGGGATGGCCTAGCCTATGGTGGTAGTGGATCCTGAAGCAGGGATCCTGAAGCAGGAACAAACCCTAAGGAGCAAGCTAGTAAGCAGCATTGTTCTATGGTAATCTTTTTAGCTCCTGTCTTCAAGTTCCTTGGCTTTCCTCAGTGATGTACTGTGGATAAAGAAGTATAAGCCAAATGAAATCTGTTTTTTCTTGAGTCACTTTTGGCCACAGTAACAGATAGAAAACTGGGAAAGAAATTGGTACCAGACACCTATTGTAGCTATTGTGGTGACAGATATTGCATGGAGTTTGGGAAGATTGTGGAAGTGTTGGGAACTTTGGGTTGGAAAAGCCATCACTTAAAACTTAATGGCCTGTTCTATGGAGACTTGGACAAGAGTGTTGAGAGAGCAGTGCAGATTATAGAGGCTTGCCTTGTGGAATTTCATATAGAGAAGCAAAAACTCTGTCAGGGTATTTGTGGTGATTTATTTGAATTAGTAATTGTGGTTTCTGGTCAGCTGCAGCTAAAGAATCAGCTCTGAATAGGAGGAAAACACACTGAAATGAAACCTTTGCTTTGCTGGGACAATTGATGGTTGTTTGGTATGGCTTAGAAAGCATCCGTGATTACGAAAAGACCAGTATCATAGAGTTGAAATCTTCTGTGGAGTGTTTCCTCTGGGCCAGCACACCGAAGTTGTGGTCCAGAGGAGCCAAGGCTGTTTCTCAAGTTGGCAGTTGAACTTGGTAATGTTAAGAGTCTTCTACATGGTGCTGATTTTTGACTGTGTGAAAGTTGCTTTTTTTTTTTGTTTGGTTTTGTTTTGAGACAGGGTCTCATTACGTAGCCCTGACTGTCCTAGAACTCAAAATGTAAACTATACTGGGCTGGGAACTCAGAGCTGTGCCTGCCTCTGTCTCTTGAGTGCTGGTCCCTGAAAACTTCCTTTTAAGGGATCATAGGGAGCTTGGTATTGTGAGAGGTCAGGAAAGAAAGCTCTTTGGTTATAGTATAGCATCAGCTGTGGTGGAAACCCCAGGATTGAAAGGGTCATGGAGAGAAGTTGAGGACTGGCACTATGGTACAAAGTTGGAACCCTTGAAGAGAACACAGGAGATGTCATTAGTGAAGGTATAACTTTAGCCTCAGTGGAGACCCCAGCATAGCAGAGATTCCAGGACTGTGACCATTTTCTTTATTAATAAGTGATGTTGGAGGGCGTGGCCGGTGGTGGGTGGTCTTGGGTTTTATCACAAAGCAAACTGAGCAAGCCATGGAATATGCTAATAAGGAGCCATTGTTTTCCATGATTTCTGCTTCCAGTTCCTACTTCCAGAATGACTATATGTCTTGTCTTTCCTCAGTGAGGAATTGTAACCCAGAGTTGTAAGATGAAATGAACACTCTCCTTCCCTGATTTGCTTTTGGACACTGTTTATCAAAATAATAGAGAGGAAACTAGAACATTCTGTGTTGTATTTATTTTTGAGTATTTTTTAAAAAATCTATTATTATTATTATTGTTGTTGTTGTTGTTGTTATTTTTATTTGGTTTTTTGAGACAGGGTTTCGCTGTAGTTTTAGAGCCTGTCCTGGAACTAGCTCTTGTAGCCCAGGCTGGCCTCGAACCCACAGAGATCCACCTGCTTCTGCCTCCCGAGTGCTGGGATTAAAGGTGTGCGCTACCACCGCCCGGCAAAAAATTATTTTAAGTTTTTATCGATTCTTTGTAGATTTAACCCCCCCCCCTTTTTTTTTCTTTTTTGCTCTTACAAAGATTTATTGTTGGCTGTCCTTTTATGGTTAAGACAAAGGCACAGCAAAGTATGTTGGATATTCTCTGTGGGTGGGCTACCTTAAAATGATGGCAGAGGCAGGCGGATCTCTGTGGATTCGAGGTCAGCCTGGGCTACAAGAGCTAGTTCCAGGACAGGCTCTAAAACTACACCGAAACCCTGTCAAAAAGACCAAAGGAAAAAAAAAAAGATGATTTATACTATATTAAATAACATGATGAGCAGGCTTTTTTTGTTTTCAGACAGGGTTTCACTGTGTTGCTTGATTGGCCTAGCCAACCTTTTGTAGAGCACACTGACCTCAAACTAGGCTTTTTTAGTCTTTACCTGTGATAATTTAACTATTGAGCAGGGAAGTTACTTGATAACCTTTTATTGAATCCTCTTTTTCTGTCCTGCTTCATCCTTGCCTTAGTCTCTTAAGTCCCAAGTCTTTCCTCTGTTTTTCCTCTTGTTTTCAAGATCACGGTGGACCTCTTGTTGGTCTGGAACTCGTAGATCCTGCTGCTTCTGCCTTCATGTTTTGTAGGATTAAAGGCATGCACTGCTACTTACCTTAATTCTCATTTCCTTTTTATTTTTCCTTTTTTAAAATTTTATGCTTATTGTCCTTTGCCCACATCAATCTCCTACATACAGTGTCTGCAGAGGCCAGAAGAGGACATTGGATCCTGTGAACTGAAGTTATAGACAGTTGTGACCCACCATGTGGACACTGGACACTGGAAAAGCAACCAGTGTTTTTAATCGCTAAGCCATCTCTCCAACCCCAATTTCTATTTTCTGACAACTAATTTTGAAAGTAAATTTGTCTTTCCTATTCTAAGTCTGAGTCAGGATCTTTAGGAACTCAGATTCTGGCTTTACTAAGAAAAATGCCTAAGTGTGCAGCTTCTCACTTTAAAGATAATTTTCCATTAGTATTATAGGAAGAAGCTGAATTTGGAGTGGTGCTGCATGCCTGTAATCCTCAAATTTTGGAGTCCTTAAGGCAAGAGGATTCTGATCAGCCTGGATCCTGTCAATGTAAAAAATGACAGGGATGTGGCTCAGCAATTAGAGGACTTTCCCAGTCTGTATGAAGTCCTGGATTTGATCCCAAGTATTGGAGAGGAAAAAAAAGAGAGATAGGAAATAAGAGGTATGCAGACTGTTTTTCAGAAAAACAAAATAAAACAAAACATTATAACTAATTTGTTTTGTGTGTGTGTTTCAGCTTTTTGTGTGTGTGTGTGTGTGTAGCTCTATTCTAGAATTTGTGTGGTAGTCCAGGCTAGCCTTAACTCAGAGAGAGATTCTGCCTTTGCTTCCCGATTGCTGTCACCACCACCCTGAGTAATTTTTTTATGTTTGTTTTAAGATTAGGTGAGAGCATCTCTTTGTAGTCCTAGCTCACTTTGGAATCACTCTGAGTTCAACTCACAGATCTACCTGCCTCTTCATTATATTTGTTTTTTTTTTCCTCATACAAATTATAATTTGGACTGGGGGGTGGTGCTGGAGAGATGGCTCAATGATTAAAAGGACTTTTTGCTTTTCTAGAGGAGCCATCTTCAGTTCCTTGTCTGGTGGTTCACAACTGCACATAACTGCAGATCCAGGGGATCTGCCCTCCTTTGGCCTTTGAGGCACATGCACATATAAACACACACACACACACACACACACACACACACACACACACACTGAGTGTTGTGACATACATACATATACCTTTAATCCTAGCATTTGGGTGTCAGAGGCAGGCAGGTCTCTGAGTTTGAGGCCAGCCTGGTCTACATAGTGAGTTCTAAGCAATCCAGAGTCACATAGTGAGACCTTGTCTTAAAAAAAAAAATAAAAGAACCCTTAAAAATACTGGTAATATGGAATTTTATAGCGGCAGAGACCTTTGAAGTAAAAGCCCTTTTATTCCACCATTGTAACAATTTTCCAAAAGTAGTATTTAATTAATATAGAAACTGGATGACAGTCAGATAGGGATTTTGGAAACTTATAGTTGGTTAATTCTGTGTTGGATTTGTCATTGGATTTATCATAAGGATTTAGTTATGGTATTATTATCATCTTGGAGGCTTACACGGGGCTAAAGGATCGACATTAAGTGTTTGCGGGAGGTCTTAAGTGTTTCCTATATACTTTTTCAATAGGCAGCTTCAGTGTTATTAACTAGATCATGGTTGTAATGTCTTTGTGACCTATTCTTAGATGTCCCATCCTCTAATTTCCACCACAGTCTATTCATCAGAGAGTCTCTTTGACACTCGAGGAAAAAAGTTAGGGTTTGCTTCTCAAATGAAAGTATGTCAGTGGTTTTGTGGTCAAGTTTATCATACCTATAAAAATGAAATTATTTTTCTGTGTGGTCATACAGGGTGCTGGTGATTTATTTGGACTATGTTGGACACATTTTGCTAATATTCGAAGACATAAATCATGAGTAATAGCTGATTAACTGTCATCAGTCTTTGGATTATGCTAATATAATTTGAACTAGGTGGTACTTGTTCATATTGTTTAGTTACTTAGTAGCAAGATTTTTAATTACCCGAAGTATGGTAGGCATTGTGCTATTAATTGAATTTTTAAAGATTTATTTATTTATTATGTATACAGTATTCTCAGTATTCCGCCTGCATGTATGCCTTCATGCCAGAAGAGGGCATCAGATCTCATTACAGATGGTTGTGAGCCACCATGTGGTTGCTGGGAAACCTTTGAAAGAGCAGGCAGTGCTCTTAACCACTGAACCATTTCTCCAACTCTTAATTGAATTTGTTTAAGAGAACTAGATTAGTATGTTCTTACTTGACACCTTGACACTTCCTGTTTTTTTTTTTTTTTTGAGATGGGGGTTTCTCTGTGTTAACAGTCTTAGCTATCCTGGAAATAGGTCTTGTAGAACAGGCTGGCCTCGAACTCTCTGAGATCTGCCTGCCTCTGCCTCCCAAGTGCTGGGATTAAAGGCATTTACCAACACCACCTGGTTTATTAATAAAAAATTTTTATTCTTATTTATTGTTGGTTGGTTGGTTTATTTATTTATTTATTTATTTATTTTTTGGTTTTCTGAGACAGGTTCTCTATAACCCTGGGCAGTCCTTGAACTCACAGAGATCCACCTGCTTCTCTGCTTCCCAAATGCTAGGAGTAAGGTATATATCACCTGCCTGGCCTGTGATTCTTTTGTTGTTGTTGTTGTTTGTTTGTTTTTGTTTTTGAAGACAGGGTTTCTCACTAGTTATGGAGCCATGTCATGATGCCTAGCAGTTTTAAAGCCTGTCCTGGAACTTGCTGTGTAGACCAGGCTGGCCTCAAACTCAGACATCTGCCTGCCTCTGCCTTTTATGTGCTGGGATTAAAGGCATGCACCACCACCGCCTGGCTGGCCTGTGATTCTGTTATAAAATCAGTGTTACCCTAGCAGAAGGGGAAAATTGATGCTTTAAAAAGTATTTCAGTATTTGTTTTGTCTGTGACTTATTAAAATGTATAATTGTTTCTTTTCTAGGAAGCATTTATTTATTGCATTTTATTTTCTTTTGTAGGCAATGTCTGTGCTGCTTCAAGGAATATAAGCATTTGGAGATTTTTAACCAAGTAGTGTGTGCACTTATTAACCTAGTGATTGCCCAAGTTCAAGTGCTCCGGGACCAGCTTTGTAAACATTGTGCTACCATTAACATAGATTCCACGTGGCAAGATGAGAGTAATCAAGTGGAAGAACCACTAAATATAGATAGAGAATGTAATGAAGGAAATGCAGAAAGACAAAAATCAATAGAAAAAAAATCAAACTCTACAAGAATTTGTAATCTGACTGAGGAAGAATCTTCAAAGAGTTCTGATCCTTTTAGTTTATGGAGTACAGAGGAGAAGGAAAAACTATTACTGTGTGTAGCAAAAATTTTTCAAATCCAGTTTCCCTTATATACTGCTTACAAGCATAATACTCATCCTACTATAGAGGTATGTAAAAATAGGTACTGTGACTCTTTTCTTATGATCAAGTCCATTCCTTATCTGTGAATGACTGAAGCTAGTTATTTTTGATGGTAATCTTTCTGACTAAGCTACCCTGTTGCATTCCCTTTCATTGTATAGTCTTGTAGTCTGTAGGCTTTGAGCTTTCTGTGTATCCTTGGGCTGGCCTGGAGATTTAATTCACTTGCCTCAAATTAAGTATTTGAATTACATACAGGTGTGCACAATCATGTCCCAGATTGATGGAAATTTTTCTAAAAATTACTGGTGTTGTCAAAATTGTTTTCTTTAGATCTTTTTATAACAGTTTGTGTTGAAAATGTGCATATTATTTGTAATTGAACTCATAGAACTTAAATTTTAAGTGACTTAAACATTTTTATAGTCTGTTCATTATGACTTTAAAAAATAATGGCTGGGCGTATACTTCAGTGATAGAGTGCTTGCCTATCATTTGCATGAGGTCTCAAGTTCAGGTCCCAATTCCAAAGTAAATAAAATTTATAGTTGCAGTGGACCCAGGTTCTGTTTCCAGTGGCCATTCATTGGTCCACAGTTGTCTGCAGCCCCAATTCCAGGGGATCTGATCTGACCGACCTTTTTAGGTTCCTACATACATGTGATGGGAAAACATACACTTAATCATACACTTATACATAAGATTAAAAAAAATAGTTGTGGTAAGAGAACCACATAGAGTTTTTAATTTCATTTTTATAAACGGATGTCAGACTCTAGAATTTTAAATCATCAAACAGGGCTTAGCAAATTATATACATTTTAAAAAGTATTTTTTTTTTTTTTGGTAAGCCAAACTGCTTAATTCTGCATTTGTTATTTTTATAAGCATTTTCAGAAACTTAGTAATATAAGATTTGTGTCTTATCAGTTTGGCTGCTCTTTTTAGGTTCTTCTGTTTTTTTCCATGGCTACAGCTTCTACTCAGGTGGACTAGCTTCCTTACATTTTTGATTTAGGAGTGTTTGAGAGACGCAAAGGTAGAAGCTGTAAGATTTCCTCTGAAATAGCATAAAATAAATTTTTTTACATTTTGGTAATTGATATAATTCATAAGGGCATTCAGCATCCAAAGGGGTTTTGAAAGTCTCTAGGTGGGGAGGAATGGTATTGTTGTTATTATTATTATGACGATGATGATTATTAACTGGGCTAAGGTTGGCCTAAGACCCTAAACTACTTCCTTCTCTGCATCCTGGGTTCTGGAATTACAAGTATACATTACCATATCTGCTTATGGAATTCTGGGGATCAGACATAGGACTGTGCTTACTGGGCAAATTATGCTGTCAACTAAACAGTATCTCTAGTCCTCATTCCTATCTTGGACAGTTTGCTTCCCCAAATGTTGAGATGTTCATCCATCCATCCATCCATCCATCCATCCATCCATCCATCCACCCATCCATCCACCCATCCATCCATAGAAAGGGTTTTACTTTGTAGCCCTAGCGGTTCTGGAATGTGCTATGTAGACCAAGCTGGTGTCAAAGTCAAAGAGAGCTGTGGCTGGCTGTCCTGGAGCTCCCTCTGTAGACCAAGCTGGCCTTTACTCAGAGATCTACCTGCCTCTGCCTGCCAAATGCTGGATTAAAGGCGTATGTCACCATAATCAGATGGCTTTATTGTTTTTTTCATGTCTGTTGTTTTTCAGTTTATATCTTTTGTAACCTTCATACTACCAACTTTTCTTCATCTGAAAAGTAATAGTCCTTCATTGGAATATTTCCACCTTGTATTGAGTAAAGAAAGCCCATGAAATTATTATTATCCCTATTAGAAATATTCATAAGAACATTTTGAGATAGATTGTGCTTTCTTCTATAATTTAGTGTATTGTTTCTGTGTAGAAACTTAGTAAAGAATATTATGAGATACATTAAAGATACCAAAAAGTGTCAGGGTTTTTATTTTTTTTTTTGGTTTGTTTGTTTGTTTTTAAAAACAAATTACTAAAAGTGTGATTTTTCAGGGACTAGAGAGATGACTCAGTAGTTAAGAGCACTGGCTGCTCTTCAAGAGGATTCAGGTTGGATTCCTAGCACCCATGTTGAAGCTCACAACTGTTTGTTCCAGGGGATCCTTCTAGGGGATCTATACTCTATTCTCGCCTACAGAGGTATTGTTTGTACACGGCGCACAGATTTATATGTAGGCAAAATACCTATATACATGTATAAAATTAATCTGATTTTTCCTAAACATTCATTAGAATGCACTGTAAATTATGTTTTCATGCTTCAAATTGTTATTGAAAGATACTAGAAATATTTTCATTAGGAACCATGTGAACTTTATTCAGAAATTAATTTTATCCAATTATTTTTTTGGTGGGCAGAACCTCAATTATCTTGCCTGGAGCTTGCATTGTAGATAAGACTGGCCTGGAAGTTACAGATCCACTTAGTTCTTCTTCAACACCCTGTTAGTTAAAAATTACTTAATGAAACTGGATGTTGTAGCTCATGCCTTTAATACCAACCAGTTCTCAGGAGAGACTGAGGTAGGAGAATCATCATAGTTGGAGGCCAGTTTGGGCCAACCATAGTAAATTTTAGAACAGTTTGACCTTCTGAGTCAAACTTGACCTTGCCTCAAAACAAAAACCAGAAACCAGAAAAAGCATTCTTTGTAAGAGTACAACGAGTCTGCATCTGTTATTTCGTCCTTTATTTTTTTCTTCCCAAGATTTATTACATATACAGTGTTCTGCCTACAGGCCAGAAGATGGAACTCCAGATCTCATTACAGATGGTTGTGAGCCACCATATGGTTGCTAGGAATTGAACTCAGACCTCTGGAAGAGCAGCCAGTGCTCTTAACCGCAGAGCCACCTCTCCAGGCTTTGTTCTTAAAATAAATTTATTCATTAGTTATCTTTGTTTTCTTCTTGGATTCTAAAAATGATAACCTGTAAATGTTATAGTTACTGCATATACTTTTTATTTTTGGAGTAAAAAACCTTAATTATTTTTCAAGACAATTTCGTATGGTTACATGGTTGAAATTAACGGTATCATGAAATGCTTGAGGTAAAATTATTTTATTGAAATTTTATTAAAATTTTGATTTAAAAACTTTAAAATTTTTTATAAACTTCAAATTTTTTTTCTGAAAAACCATAAGAAGAGTTTTCTTACTAAATTAACTGTTAATTGTAGTTTTCAGAAGGTCCTAGATCACAGTCTTTTTTGTGGGGTTTTGTGGAATTTCGTGGAGTTGGGACAGGGTTTTTCTGTATAATAGATCTGACTATCCTGGAACTCACTTATCGACTTGGCTGGCTCCTTACTCTAAAGGCTAGGATTAAAGGTGTATGCCACCATGCCTGGCCCTAGATTGCAAGCTTCATATAGTCTATATATATCCTAGAGTTAGACAATATGTATTTATACATATGAGTTTGTTTTACAGTGTTTAATGAGCAGTGCAGTGACACTTAATTTCTAGTTTATCCTTTTGTTGTTTACTGAGACAAGGCTTCACCCTGTAGCATACATTAGCTTTCAACTCACAGTCCTGACGCCTTCACCTGTTAAGTGCTGGGTTTGCAGGTGTGTACCACCAGGCCCAGCTTTCTTTTCTTTGAATCATAGCCTATCTTGTCTTACCTTTTATTCTTGTGCCACCCTTTCCTGATTAAGCCTTTTACTTGAATTTTTATTTTATTTTATTATTACTATTATTATTATTGTTTTTTTTTTTTTGGTTTTTCGAGACAGGGTTTCTCTGTGGCTTTGGAGCCTGTCCTGGAACTAGCTCTGTAGACCAGGCTGGTCTCGAACTCAAAGAGATCCGCCTGCCTCTGCCTCCTGAGTGCTGGGATTAAAGGCATGCACCACCATCGCCCGGCTTTGAATTTTCGTTTTTAAGAGATGTAACTTGATAAAGTCTTTTATAACAAAAAGGTTAAAGACTCATGTTATTATTTTAATAGCAATGACTAGAGACCTAGTCAGTGCCCTTATTAGATAGAGGACAGATTTACTTGGCTTATAGACATTAAAAGATTTGGCAAGATTTCTTTCTTTTTCTTTTTTTTTTTTTTACTTTTTTTTGATTGATATTTATGAGCTCTACATTTTTCTCTGCTCCCTTTCCCCCTTCAGTCCTCCCCCAAAGTCCTCATGCTCCCAATTTACTCAGGAAATCTTGACTTTTCCTACTTTCTACTTCCCATGTAGATTAGATCTATGTAAGTCTCTCTTAGTGTCCTCATTGTTGTCTAAGTTCTCTGGGATTGTGATTTGTAGGCTGGCTTCCTCTGCTTTATGTTTAAAAACCACCTAGGAGTGAGTACATGTGATAATTGTCTTTCTGTGTCTGGGTTATCTCACTCAAAATAATGTTTTCTAGCTCCATCCATTTTCCTGCAAAATTCAATCTGTTGTTATTTTTTCCTGCTGTGTAGTACTCCATTGTGTAAATGTATCACCTTTTTTCTTATCCATTCTTTGGTCGAAGGGCATTTAGGTTGTTTCCTGGTTCTGGCTATGACAAACAATGCTGCTATGTACATAGTTGAGCACATGTCCTTGTGGCACGATTGAGCATCCTTTGGATATATACCCAAAAGTGGTAGTACTGGGTCTTGAGGAAGGTTGTTTCCTAATTTTCTAAGAAATCGCCACAATGGCATCTGAAGGGGTTGTACCAGCTTGCATTCCCACCAGCAATGCAGAAGTGTTCCCTTTCCCCCACAACCTCTCCAGCATAAGTTTTCATCAGTGTTTTTGATCTTGGCAATTCTTATAGGTATAAGATGGAATCTCAGAGTTGTTTTGATTTGCATTTCTCTGATGGCTAAGGATGTTGAACATTTCCTTAAGTGTCTTTAAGCCATTTTAGATTCCTCTGTTGAGAGTTCTCTGTTTATGTTTGGACTCCATTTTTTTAAATTCTATTATGTGATCTTTTGGTGTCCAATTTCCTGAGTTCTTTGTATATTTTGGAGATCAGACCTCTGTCTGGGGTTAATGAAGATTTCTGCTGTAATTCTTTTAGAAAAATTTATTTATTTATTTATTATGTATACAATATTCTGTCTACATGTATGCCTGCAGGTCAGAAGAGGGCACCAGACCTCATTACAGATGGTTGTGAGCCACCATGTGGTTGCTGGGAATTGAACTCAGGACCTTTGGAAGAGCAGGCAATGCTCTTAACCTCTGAGCCATCTCTCTAGCCCCTCCCCCCCCTTTTTTGAGTAGTCTTGTCCTTTCTTGAACTGGTTCTGTAGACCAGGCTGGCCTCTGCTTCTGAGGTGTTGGGATTAAAAGTTTGCTCCACTACTTCCCAGCAACAGCAAGTACTTTCAAGAGCTGAGCCATCTCTTCATTCCGTTTGACCCTTGGGGCTCAGTGTTGTGGGCCATACCTTTTATTCCAGCACTTGGAACGCAGAGGCTTGCCTGGCCTTCATAATGAGTCCCAGGACAGCTAGTACTATAACTTCAGACAGTCTCACACAAACAAGAAAATTATTCGATAATTTTAGCTCATGTGCAGGGTTTCATGAGTGCTGTGACTTGGCAGTTATTTTCAGCCTTACTTGAACAATTCTGCTTTATGTGAAACAGGTAATTGTAAAGAATGAATGAATGAGTTTTCTTGGTATCACTTTCAGTTGAATGTATTTAGTGTGACAAATTGATAACAGTACACAAAATAAAAACTATAAAACCCTTGGATCTCATCTTTCTTTCAATGCTTCCTCAGTGACAAAACACAGCCTTTTAACCTAATTACTAATTAGTTAATATCTTTCTTGACTTTAAAAAAATATATATTGGTGCACACCTATTATGTCAGCTCTTGGCAGATGGTGGTAGGAGTTCGTGGTCATCCCTAGCTGCTTTGGGAATTCAAAGTCAACCTAGGCTATATGAGACCCTGTTTCAAATCTTAGACCATTGTACACCTAAGTTGTGATCAGCAAGGTAAGATTTCATACTGGAACCCTTAGCATTAGAAAGCCAGCTTCATGAGGATTGTAAATTCCAGGCCAGTCTATGCTATCCAATAGAATTATTGTGTTTTAAAATAATTTTTTAAAAATATTTATTTATTTATTATGTATACAATATTCTGTCTGTGTGCCTGAAGGCCAGAAGAGGGTGCCAGACCTCTTTACAGATGGTTGTGAGCCACCATGTGGTTGCTGGCAATTGAACTCAGGACCTTTGGAAGAGCAGGCAATGCTCTTAACCACTGAGCCATCTCTCCAGCCCCTAAAATAATTTTTATAATTAGATCTTGACCATAAGTTCTTCTCTTAACATTATTACCTTTTTTCCGAACATACAAATCTTAATTTTTTCCTATCCATTTTGTTTTCAACGGGCCTATTTTTTGGAAGGGGGGTTTTGAGATAGTGTTTCTCTGTATACCTCTGACTGCCCTGGAAATTGCTCCCTTGGCAAGGGTGGCCTTGACCTCAGAGACTCTCCTGCCTTTGACTACCTACCTTTTTAATAGGATCTTTTTGTTGTTGTTGTTTTTTTGTTTGTTTGTGGTTTTTTTTTTTTTTTTGCTTTTTTTTTTTCTTTGCTTTTCTCTGCCAGACAGTCCTAGCTGTCCTAGAACTTCCTAGACCAGACTGGCCTTGAACTCACAGAGATCCACTTGCTGGGATTAAATGCAAGCACCACTACTGCCTGGCTTCTTAAAGGTAGAAATTATATATCATATGTCTGCAGTTTAGTAGGACAAACTTGTACCACATCTCAGTTTTTAGAGTATTTTATTTTTGATAGGTGATCTAGGATTGGGTGTTTGTACTACTGTTTACTTACCTGATCAGTGGCTATTAGTTTTATTTAGATTTGTTATCAGTTACTGTGAACATGATCATACAAACATTTTTTCAGCATTTCTCTTGATAATCTTTAGACTGAAGCATACAAAAGATCATCTGCAATTCTAAACCAGATATTTATTATTTTAAATATTGAAGGTACTATTTACTTACCCCATAGAGACCATATTTGCTTATATGGTTACCAACAATGTTTAAGTGTACTTCAGGCAGTTAAAATTCATTTATTTATTGGTTTCTTTCAGACAGGGTTTTTCTGTGTAGCCCTATCTATTCTGGAACTTGCTCTGTAGACGGCTGGCCTCGAACTCAGATCCACCCGCCTCTGCCTCCCGAGTGCTGGTATTATGTATTATCATTGCCTGGTACAGTTTATATTTGAGATATGGAGTTATACATTAAGGAACTCTGGAGTCTTTTTCTAGCAAATTACGGAGTGTAGTTTGAAAATCATCTAAGTTATATTTTTATGAGACTCAGCCTGACTCTTTTGAGGTATGTGCCCCCCCTCCCATTGTTAAGATCCAACCCAGCAGCCGGGTTGTGGTCGCGCACCCCTTTTTATCCCAGCACTTAGGAGGCCGAGGTAGTCCGACCTCTGTGAGTTCAAGGTCAACCTGGTCTACAAGAACTTGTTCTAGGACAGGCTTCTAAACTAAGGAGAAACCCTGTCTCGAACCCCCCCCCCCAAAAAAAAACCCAATCTACCCCAGGGTTTTATACATGTTAAGCAAGTATTCTAACACTATACAGCAATTTACGCAGCCCAACTGCGCCATGATTGAAAGGACAGCATATATTATTAAAATTGCTTTTATTTGAAAAGAAAAGATAAACCCAGTGTGGTTGTGCACAGCTGTACTGTCAGCTCTGTGAAGACAGAGACAGAAAAGTCGTGAGTTCAAGGCTATTATTCTGGGCTCCTGCTGGGCAATCCTATCTCAAACAAAAGCCAAAAACAAACAAACCAAAAAAAGAAAAAACCAGAGTGTAGTGGCATAGCTCAGTTGTAGAGTACTTGCCTGATGTGTGCTAAGTACTGTGAAAGAAACCTAACCAGGAGGACAATGGTGTGGTGTGTCCTAGAGGAGAGTTGCCTCCCGAAGGCTTTAAGTATAGTTCAGAGCTGGGTGACTGTAACTTCATAGGCGATGTTGCTGTTGATCGCTATAAAATACTTCTTGAGATTTCATAAGATCACTTTGAGAAAATTTAATGTATTTGATTATCATTTAATAATGACCTAATATTTACTTTTTTTAAAATTAGGATATATCGACGCAAGAAAGTAACATATTAGGGGCATTCTGTGATATGAATGTAAGTGTTTTTATCTTCTTTAAGGTTTATGGAAAATGTTTTCTTTTGAATTTGTTTTTATATTTTTTTATGTTTCTTATAATTAAAAATTATTTCTGATACGTTTAAAACTTATACACTTTTGTTTGTTTTATAGGATGTAGAAGTTCCCTTGCATTTGCTTCGTTACGTCTGTCTATTTTGTGGAAAAAATGGCCTTTCTCTCATGAAGGATTGCTTTGAATATGGAACTCCTGAAACATTGCCGTTTCTTATAGCACATGCATTTATTACAGTTGTTTCTAATGTAAGTATTATTTGGAATTAGTCTTGAACTCATTTAGCTCAACATCCTGTATTTCAGTGTCACGAGTTTTTGTTTTTTGTCTTGAAAATATCAAGTTTTGGGTGGTTTGCAGATGTAATCATCTTTTACATAATTTAAAAACTGAGTATGTTTGTTTTAAAGGGGCAATAAAATTAAAATCTGAACAAAATTAATTTTTAAATTTAAAATAGTTAAAGATTACCCTCATCTCTTTTTGTGAAATCAAAGGTAGGTGGCTTTCATTGAAATTAACCTTCTTTGTCTGGGATTTTTGTTCTAGCAAAACTTCGCTTCTTAGTGTTTTTTGTTATTTAAGTAATGGTTGTCTATTTCACTGCTGAAGTATGTCTGACTTCACTGTACATTACATAAAAAGGTATAATGTTTCTTTTTCCCTTAACACTGTTAGAACTGTGAGGCACAGTAAAAATCGTCTGAAAGAAGTAATTTTATTACCTATATATTCAGTCTTTAACTTACTGTGGACATTTCAGAAAGAGCGTTGCTAAAATTAAATGTAATTTAACTAAAACCTGAGGTTTGGTATAAGTATTTATACCAATTACATTTGGTATAAACTTATTTGAATATAAGTTTAAAAAGTAAAGCAGCTTGTGAAAAGCCTTTGGTCAGCATTGCGCAGTCATGCCTCCAGTGCGGTCTCTGCAGTGTCAGTGCTCTGGGACGGGGTGGGCGGGCACCTTGTGTTCCTTAAATTAAACTCTTTTAGCTCACCATCCTGGATTTTAGTGTCAGAGTTTTCTCTAAGATTAATTTTAAATCCATAATTCCATGTTTTCTGATATGTTGAAAGTTTAACCTAATAGAAGTATATATAGTGTGTATATATGCCATTTAGACTTTGTGTGTGTTATGCAAGGCCTGCTTTTTTGGCTGACCTCGGCCCCTTTGGTTTTATAGCTGCTTTTTTTTTTTAAGTTTAAAATGTTAGCTATTGATCTTAAAGTGAGAATGATGATGGTGTCTTCCTTAGAGGATTCTTTAACGTTGAGTGGAGTTTAACAGTAAAAGCAGTCTTGGCCTGGCGAGGTATGAAGTGCTTGAAGACCTTATTTGATAAGGTTGAAGAGAACACACTCTTGAGTTATCCTTTGACTTCCAGCCGTGTGCTGTGGCATGCAAGTGTCTGTGCTCACATAATAACTGAAAAAGAAAATATGCCTGGCAGTGGTGGCACACTCCTTTAATGCCAGCACTCGGAATTCAGAAGCTGGTGAATCTCTATGAGTTCAAGTCTACAGAGCGATTTCCAGGACAGATTCCAAAGCTACATAGGGAAACCTGTCTCATCAAGCCAAAATCAAACAAACAAACAAACCCTCAATTTAAAGTTGCTATGGTAGCACTTGATGTCTGTATAACCGCTTAATCACTATATTATTATGCATTTTAGCTATGAAGCATTTAACTCAGTACTCTTATTTTGCATATAGAAATTCTGTTCATTTTGGCTTAGTCTTCTGGCCCCACTTCTTCTCTTGAAACTTAACCTAGTCTCTAGCCTTGGGTATAAAGCAGGGTTGAGTTCAGACTGGGCAACATGAACCTTTCTGAGAAACTAAAATCAAATGCAAATCAGCTCATTTAAATTAAAATCTTATACATTCCTTATATCCCAGCACTTAGGAGGCAGAGGCAGGTAGTTCTCAGTTTAAGGCCAGCCTGGTCTACAAAGTGAGTTCCAGGACGGTCAAGAGTGTTTCAAAGAGAAAACTTTGTTTCAGAAAAACAAAACAAAACAAAAAACCAACTTATAAATATTAGAAGTTTTGACATTTTTTTAAACCTACTATTGGTGCTTTGATCCCACCCTTCCCTGAAGTTTATAAGTAAACAGGAAGTGATGCTGGGCATAGAAATGCATGCCTTTAATCCCAGTGCCATAGAGGCAGATGGGTCTCTGCATTCAAGGATAGTGAAATCCTGCCTCCAGCACAGTGTCTTTAGTTAATTTTAATGACATGGTAAATTTCAGAGTTTTTGTAGGTATATCATGCCATCTGGAACACAGTAATTTTTCTGTTAGTCATTATGTGAACTATGGTTTGTTGTTGGCTTCGTCTTTTGTTGGAAATTGTTACTTAGCCTACGTTGACCTCAATCTCTGAATTCCCCTGTTTTATGTGATTCACTATCCTCACACTGTTAATGTCCATTTCTTTTATTGAAAATAGCCTCTCTTTGGGAATATGCAAATTTACATGAATTTTCACACAGTGAAATGATGGATAATCAGCTCCTTTCCTATAAAGAGAAAGAAAACTGAATCCTAATATATGATCTAGCACAGATAGACTGGCCTTATCGAGTACTTATTTCTCTCACAGTGTGAGACCACATGTCCCATAAAAGAATAGTTATATTTTTGAGGGAACTAGATTTTTATGCCTGTGAAGAGTAGCACTCTCTCTCTTCCTCTCTCCCTCTGTCTGCCTGTCTGTCTTTTGAGACAGGCCTTTTGTTTTGTTTTGTTTTTTGAGGCGGGGTTTTTCTGTAGCTTTAGAGCCTGTTCTGGAACTAGCTCTTACAGACCAGGCTGGCCTGGAACTCACAGAGAGCTGCCCGCCTCTGTTCCCCAGTGCTGGGATCAAAGGCATGCTCCACTACCGTTCAGTGAGACAGGCTTTCATTATTCAGTCTGGGCTGTTCTGGAACTATGTAGACCAGGCTGTCCTCTAGCTCAGAGATCCACTTGCTTCTTTTTCCAAAGTGCTGGGATTAAAGGTGTGTACCATCACATATGACTATCTTCAGCAGTTCCTAGTCTCATTGTTAGTATATTTCTCAATTTTGCACAAATAGCCGACTTGTATGGATACATTCATAGAAATAGTAGCTAAAGCTATTATTATTTTTCTTTAAGAAAAGAAACCTTTTTAAAAATAGTTATTTTCTGTTGATCTTTAAGTCTTTAGGAAAGGCAGTTTATTAACATTCATTATAGATTAGAGCAGTAGAACATAAAAGGAGGTTTCCCCACTAAGACCCAGGTAGTAGTTCATCTTTTCTTTTTTAGGTTAACATTTGTAGGCAAAGGCTGCTTGCTCGTTTCCTTGTTGCCGAAACCCAAAATAATCACACAGAAACTGTATTAATTACAATACTGCTCGGCCAGTTAGCTTAGGCTTCTTATTCACTAATTCTTACATCTTAAATTCACCCATTTCTATTATTTTATGTTTTACCATGAGGCAAAATTGGTTTTACCTTATAGTACTCTTCCTCAGCTCTTACCTCTTATCCAGAGTTTTCTTGTCTCAAACGTAATATTTTTTATTAATAATATGTTAAATATGGTATAGAATTTAAAAATTTTAGTACATTTGGAGAAAAGTTGAAAGACAATAAACTATAAATAAGATGCTTTTGAAAATAATGTAGATTAGTTATTAAAAATATAATCAGATGTAAGTTTTTCATAGTGATTTTAGTAATGCTACAGTGGACAAAATAAATTGAACTGTCTTAATACTGCTTTTGCTAGGTGTGTTGGTACATCTTTTCATTCCAGTACCCTGGAGGCAGAGTCAGGTGGATCTCTGAATTGGAGGGGTCCTGATACAGAGTTCCAACCAGCTGATGATACATAATGAGATTCTGTCTCACCCACTCTCCGTGTTTTTACAAGAGGACTAACAGAGCCTTTTGAATATAAGAAATTAGTTTAGGATTATGTATTTCCACATATTTCCGTGACAGGTCAGAAAGCTGACAGTTTTGTAAAAATTTTATTTTTCTACTTTATGAAAAAGTGAGATTAAGCAATTGGGAGCAGTGAACATTTCTTTCCCCTGTTAATGACATTTAATGTGTGGTTAGAGTCTTACTAGAATTTTATTAGTGCAAAGGTAGCCAAGGTAAACCTGAAAAGCGTATTCATATCTAACATCATCCTTCAGTTTGCTTGTTTTCTTTGCTAATCTCTGGAGCTGGTAAGAAATATTGCTTTCGGGTAAAGCAGACAGTATGCCATTTTTCTTGTAACATTTGAGTTCGTTTTGATCTTTGCACTTGGAGTCACTTTTTAATACTTTGCATATAACATACACCTCATTTAGTTGCATTGAGTCTTCAGCTTAAATTGGTTTAATCTTTACAGTGTAGTGTCTTCTGTAAGCAGACAAATGTTTCTGTGGGTTGGTTTTTTTTTTTTTTTTTGAGACAGTCTTGCTCCATAAACCAGGCTTTCTATGAACTAATTTGAGATCAACTTGCCTCTGCCTCCCAAGTGATGGGATTAAAGGCGTGTGCTACCACCGTGAGACAAATGTTTCTTTAAAAAATTTTTTTGGTTTGTGGAGATGCCTTAGTGGTTAAGTACACTTCTTGTTTATGCAGCGCACCTAGGGTTGCTTCCCAGCATCCACAAAACAATTCTCAGTCATACAAACTCCAGATCTAGGATGCACCTGAAGCACAGAGGTACTGATAAGCTAAATATTCACAGACTTAGAATAAAATAAGCAAATCAAAGGTTTTTAAAATTATAGTTTGTGTTTTTAAGAAGAGAAAGAGAGGAGAGAAACAATGAGCTGTCTTTTCAGCTCGTACTTCACACGCATACAGTTTGTTCATGTGTATATATATATTTGCTGGCACAAAGAGATGGAAAAGCGTGGTTTTAGTATTTATTTTCTTCCTTTTTTTTTTTTTTTTTGGTTTTTCGAGACAGGGTTTCTCTGTAGCTTTGGAACCTGTCCCTTTGTAGACCAGGCTGGCCTTGAACTCACAGATATCCACCTGCCTCTGCCTCCCGAGTGCTGGGATTACAGGCGTGCGCCACCACCGCCCGGCTTAGTATTTATTTTCAAGTTAATTTTATATTATTGTATATAAATTAGATTAATTGATGAATTATAGCTTTTTTTCTAGCTTATCTTATTCAGAATGTATGAATGAAAGGTAGGGTTTAAGAGGCAGCTCTTGTTTTTAAATTAAGTGGAAGGCACTAACATTTTTCACATCTTACTTATACATTGTTTGGTTTACATTTACTTATAGATTAGGATATGGCTCCATATCCCTGCTGTCATGCAACATATTATACCATTTAGAACGTATGTTATCAGGTAAGTTCGTAAAATTTCTTCTCTCATTTATTAAATTTATAACATAATTAAACAATTCATAACAATTCTTTTGCTTTTGAAAGACCCTTGTAGATATATTCTAGGGACGATTTCAGTTTATAGATCAGTATATAGTAATTTTTATGCATGTGTATGAGTTTATGTTGATATATACATTTTAAAAAATTCTTTAACCTTGTTTTTTGCATGAGTTTAGGAAGAGTTAAGTAAAGACTTAGTATGGTTTTACTGACTTTATTAGTCAATAAGTAATTTTAAGTACTTTGTTAAGAACACCTTATTTAAAAAGTAACTTGATATACACAATTTATAAGAAATCACAACTATTAACAGGATAATTATCAGGAAAGAAATAAGAGTATGAGAGGGTGGACTATAATTTTACATGCCCGGTTTGGTTGAGTCCTGAGGAGACGGCTTTGTTGAAAAAGCATGTACACAAATGTGAGGGCCTGAGTCCACATAAAAACTGAACACCCAGGCGTGACACTTGTTACGGGGAGGTGGGAATTGGAGACTGGTCCTGGAGGCTCACTAACCCTGTTTTAGTTTACTTGATGAAGTTGCAGCAAATGAGAACCTTACCGTAAAAATGATACCTTCAGCCCAACCTCTGTACATACACTCTGGTACACATGAATACACATAAAGGTTAGAGGAACGAGAAAGGTCTTTTTGAGGAGGAAGTAAATTTAATTTTTTTTATTATTCACCTAAAAAGAAAACCTAAGATGATGTATTGTATAGCTTAGATATGAAGTGTGAGACTATTAATTTATTTTCTTGGTTTCAAACAGGAGTTCTTTGCAGTTTTTCCTCATTCATTTATTCAAGTTTTGAGTGTTTTTTATTTTTCCTAATACTGTTAGAGGTGTTGCAGAATGTCAGAGTATCAGGATTGCTTAGATGTGTTGGGTTCCTTGTAAGTAAAGCCGTATGATGGAGAAAGCTGTGAACCAGCTACTCATGTGGTGTCAGGGCAAACGTTCTAGCATGCATAGAGACATAGAGTATGATGAAGTGGAAGTGGAGTGGTGTGAGCCTATTGTCAGGGATGGTGTTGTTATGGTACACGTTGGAGTGCTCAGCAAAGGCAGATTATTCAGATCTTTGTAGGCTTCTGTGAGTGCTTGGGTTTAGTTTTAGCAATGGTGACTATGTGGCTCTAGATGTTCTGGAACTAGCACTGTAGACCAGGCTGGCCTTGAACTCACAGAGATCCACCTGCTGGGATTAAAGGCCTGCATCACTACCACCTGGCTCTGTTGAAATTTTTAAGTAGACCAATCTTAATATTTTTAAAAGACCAGTTTGGATTTTAGTAAAGTTCATGTTTTAAATACTATAAGACTTTATTAGAAGCCAAGGGACCAATTAAAAGTTCATGCCATGTCGTAGTAGAAATTACATTAGCTATACCAAGATTATTGATGGCTAGATTAGAAATAGGCATATTAAGTTGTCGGAGACCAGCCTTGACAAAAATACCTCCTGCCAGGGTAAAGGCGTGGGGGTTAGAAATATAGAAAAGAATAAGAAAGCACGAATGAAAATAATAAAACAGAGAAACAAATAGGATAGTATCAGGAGGGGATTTTTCAGTGAGTACTTGGTTTCAACTGCTTAAAATATCCCTGACCCCAAAAGGTAGGAGTAAGACAATAAACTGCATTAACATGATACAAGGAAATGAACATACCAATTGAAAGTCTCCGGCTACATTCATAGTTAAACATTCTGTTGCTAGAACAAAGCAAGCCGCCAAGTCACTCTCACACCCTAGATCAAACACTCTGTTGGCAAACCACTCCTTGGGTGGAACCCCAAGTTATTTCCACAAAAGGGAATTGGAGCTTAGTTGGATCCTTGGAGTTTTGTTTGAGGTAGGAACAAACTACTTCTCTATTCCAGGAGCAGATGTCTGACAATTAGCCATACTTGTTGACACTGTTGACGATAACCTGGAGAGAATAAAGCTCTGATTTACAACTAGGTGGGACCTTTGTCTGGGGTTTAAGTACAATAACATCAGTAGGAACTAGAAACAAGTCCCAACCTCTGTGACCTTTGGTCAATTTGGAAATAGGCCTTTTTGGGCCTCCACATTAAGTGAAAATAGAATCACTAAGACTAGTAATTATGGGGCTGTAAAGAAAAAGGTAACATTACAGAGGCCGGAGATACCTCAGTGATTATGAGCACTAGCTGCTCTTGCAGAGCACCTGAGTTCAATTTTTAGCACCCAGATGGTGGTTTACAGCAGTCTACTGATCATCAATTTTAGTTCTAGGGGTTCCATTCCTTCTTCTGCCCTCTGTGGACACCAAGCATGTGCGTGGTATGTATACATACATACATACAAAATTAGTAAGTCTAATTTTAAAAAAATTTAAAGAAAAAGAAAAAAGGTAACGTTGCAGATGAGACCAATACTCATACCTTCTTAGTTTCCCTTTAGCTGTGGTTATCATTAACAGTGATGCAAAAGTCAGAGAAAACATAGGTGAAACTTTGTGTTCCTTGTGAGACATTAATGTGATGTTGGCAAATTGAAATGAACTTCCATCCGGTTCCGAAGAAAATCTTTTAGTTTTCAGCATAAGGACTGGGGTATTTGTTTTGTGGGTACAGTGCTTGCTGCATAAGCACGCAGACTTAGTTCAGACGCACAGTTCAGATATAAAAAAGAAGCAGAAACAGGAGAGTCCAAAGTTTTCTTGGCCAGCCAGCCATTCAGGGTGCTGAATTTAATTCCCATAACTGTGTGTAACTTCAGTCCTAGGGAAATAGATGATTATTTCTTCTGGCCTTTTCAAGCACTGAGCATACAAGTGGTACTCAGATATACATGCAGGCAAAAAAATAAATATATATTTAAATAATAAAAAAATAAAGTTACTATATAAAAATAGAAATAAGATAAATAATAAAATAAAAACAATAAATAAAAGTGATGGAGAGCAATTGAAGAAGGTATCCCCCGTTTACCTCTGCTCTCCATACACATGTACACAAATCACATATAACATACCACAGACATACACACCAGCAAAACATGAACAACAATCCCATCAAATTATCATCCAAATTATCATCATGAAAACAGTAGTTAGAAACTAGTAGAACATATGAGGTCACTTAAAGAGAGAACAAAGAAAGAAAATATAGATGAGTCTATGGTGAAGCCTTATATCACTTGCTTTTGCTATGTAAGCAAAGAGCCCTTCTTCCACTTAGTGTTTTAAAGTAATGGGCATCTATTATTTCTCATTGTTGGTAGGATAGAAATTTCAACTGATTTGGACTTGCTTGACTGAAACTGTGTAGTTGAAGATAACCTTACTTATTCTGTGATTACCGGCGTAATTGGTGTTGGCAAATGGATATTCATTTATGTTCGACAGTTGGCTTCTCATGAAGTGCTCTAAATTGTGTCTCTTAGTGGTGGAAGTAGAGGACAAGCTGAATGCCTCTCCATTTTCTTATGTTAGTCATGTTTGTTAATACCTTCTTTGCCAAAGCAAATTATCTGTCAAAAGTTCAGACTCAGTAGGGTAAAAAAACACTTTTTGGTGGGAGGAGTACTGGAGTCACATTTCAGGTACTTTTACATCTAGCACTGAGAGGAATATGTGGCATATGTGGCATTTTTACAGATCCTGAGGTGTTGAAAGGATGGATAACAGAGAATTAGCACTCAGAGATGTAAATCAGGGCCTGAGAAAAATTTTTAAATCACTCTTTTATTGGTTTTTAGAAAAAAAGTAAAAAAAAAAACCCATAATGATTTGTATGCATACCATGACAAAGGTTTCCCTGTGTCCCAGAAGGAAATTTGCTATTTCTTTGAAGTCAGCTGATAATCCCTAGAGTGGGGATGTTAGAAGATGATACAGCATTATGGAGGAACAGACCACTAGGATAAATGACCTGGTTTTTTGCAATAATCAGTTCAGATTGAACTCCCAGCAATGACACATTGTTACAGTTCACTTTTTAAAAAAATTGTTAATTAGAAATAGTTTAAATTGTACCTAGCTAGATGATTTAGTTCTATCCACAGGATACATGTAAGTAGTAGTAGAACCAACTCCCATAAGTTGTTCTGACTTTCACATCCATATTGTGACACCCCACATGCCTACACACAAAATAAAAAAATATATAAACAATTAAAACATAAAAGGAAATTTTAAATTAAGAATATTTATATATTGTAATATATAAAATGGAGATTTGGAGCAAAGAAATGTTGATAAATTTCTAATGGGATTTTTAGAATTATTTAGTGAGTTTTGTATATTTTCTGTTTTTGACTCATTTAGATATTTATGCAAGCTCTCTGATCAGGAGTTACGACAGAGTGCAGCTCGTAACATGGCTGACTTAATGTGGAGTACAGTGAAAGAACCATTGGATACAACACTATGCTTTGATAAAGAAAGCCTTGATCTTGCATTTAAGTACTTTATGTCACCAACTTTGACCATGAGGTTGGCTGGATTGAGTCAGATAACAGTAAGCAATATTTCCTTTGTTTTTGATGACTGTTTTGTTTGCTTGCTAGACAAACATAATACCAGTGAAGGGCTTTATGTTCCGCTTAATGCTGTTTTACACAGAATATTTTATATTGCCGTCACCATTTTTTTTTCATTTGTAAAAATAAGATGAGTGAGAGTTAGAGAGATGGCTCAGTGGTTAAGAGTGTTTGCTGCCTTTCCAGAAGACCTGGGTTTGGTTCCCATCACCCATATGTAGGCTGACAGCCTTTTGCAACTGCAGTTCCATGAAATTTGATGCCTTTTTCGGATGGTATTTTTGTATGTATGTAGGCAAAACACTCATACACATAAAATAAAATAAAAATAAATCCTTAAAAATAAGACTGAAACTTTGATTTATATTTTAGATCTGTTTGGTTTCAGTGTCTCATTATTGCTACATGGTATATTTTGTTTCTGTTGAATTTCTGCACTCAAGCGTTAGCTATCTGCTTCACCATGGATTACAGATAATTACCACTACACCACACACATATGTGTATAGTGTATGTGTTCATGTGTGTGGAACTTTGAGGTTGATATTCATGATTTCCTTAGTTGCTATCTCTCTCTCTGAAACAGGTTCTCTTATTAAACCTGAAGCATATATATGTGACTAGACTGCTTGGCCACTTCTTTTCAGCACTGTGATGATAAGCATATGCTGTTATACTCAGCTTTTTTATTCTGAGGATGCAAACTAAGTGTCTCATGCTTGCATGATAAGCAGTACTGAGCCATTTCTCTTTCTCCTCCCCCTTCTTTGCTTTCTCTCTCTCTCTCTCTCTCTCTCTCTCTCTCTCTCTCTCTCTCTCTCTCTCTCCCTCCCTCCCTCCCTCCCTCCCTCCCTCCCTCCCTCCCTCCCTCCCTCCTTCCCTCTCCCCCCCTTCTTTGCTTTCTCTCTCTGTCTCTCCTTTCCTCTCCCTCCTTCCCTTCCTTTCTTGTTTTATAAGACTATGTTATATTATGTGGCCTCAGATAAACCTTAAATTCACCACGTAGCCATGGCTGATTTTGAACTACTGATTCTTTTGCACTTCTTGATTGGTGGGATTGCAGGAGTGTACTGCCACACCCAGCTATTTTTAAGTTTTTATTTTATTGTTGTTTGTAAGAAACATGCTATCATGAATTTGATCCTGATTTTGCTTACTGGTTACTTGAAATTAAGGGGTGGATACAACCATGCCCTTGTTAAAAAAAATCTGCACTTAGACAGTATTTTAAGATAGAAAAATAATTAGCAGTGATTATCCAGAGTTAATGATAATCTTAATGGAAGTCCCATTTGACTAACAGCAGTTGTTTTGTACATTATTAAGTACTGTTTAAAATGTGGGAGAATGAAATTAAAATCTAGTTGTTGGAGTGTCTCGAAGTGGGAATAGGTGAACAAACACTTTGTGTGTTACATGAATTATTTGCTGAAGACAAATAGTTGACTTTCTTAGTTTATTCTGGTTCTCAGTAGCTTTTGCTTCTTTCTATTATTTATTTTTTGTAATGTTAGCACACTGAAAATCTAAAGTGATCTAATATGTTGGGTTTTATAAATAGCAAAATGCTTCTTGACATTTTCCCAGATAAATCACAAGTAAATTTTACTAGGAAGCCTAATGACATATATGATTTTCTCCCTAGATTGTATTTACCTTTTTCCTTACTCAGCTTTATTTTCTTACTTTATTTATTCATTCATTCATTCATTCATTCATTCATTCATTCATTCATTTATTATGTATACAATATTCTGTCTGTGTGCATGTCTGCAGGCCAGAAGAGGGCACCAGACCTCTTTACAGATGGTTGTGAGCCACCATGTGGTTGCCGGTAATTGAACTCAGGACTTTTGGAAGAGCAGGCAATGCTCTTAACCACTGAGCCATCTCTCCAGCCCCTCAGCTTTATTTTCTTGAATGTGTTTAATGAAATAAAGCATAATTTTTTTGCAAAGAATTTTAGTATTAACATGATAAAATAATGTACTCGTGGTTTTATGTATTACATTTCATTATTGCAATCTTATCAGTTGTGATCTGTGTAACAAGTTTATTGTGTTTCTTGCCATTTGCCAACAGCTTTCATGTTTAAAAAAAACCCCTTATCTTCTTTTCTTTAATCTTAGAATCAACTTCATACTTTCAACGATGTGTGCAATAATGAATCATTGGTATCAGACACAGAAACGTAAGTGGGATCATTAGTTGATATAGAGTTATACTTTTTTCTTTAAAGACTTGCTTTGGCTGTTATGGAATTCACTGTGTAGGCAAGGTTGGCCTCAGATCTGTCTGCTTCGGACTCCTGAATGCCTCCATTAAAGTTGTATGCCATTATGCCTGGCTGAAGTATACCATGTTGTTACTGGTTTTATAGCAAATATAGTTGTGTTTTTATTTGATTTGAAGAATTTATTGGAAATCCTTATCTTGTGGCTTCAGTTTGAATAAAAAATATATATTTCAGTGTTGGCGAGATGCTTAGTGGTTAAGAACAGTAGCTGCTTTTCCAGAGGACTCAGGTCAATTGACTCAGAACTGCAACTCTAAGGCTCTCATTTTCTCCTGGCCTCTATGAGCAGTACTGTGTATATCTGCACGTGCATACATTCACACATACACACACACACGCATGAATATATATATAAAGTTCTTTTAAACAACAACATATATTAGGTTCTGAGAGACCTAGTCATTAAGACTTCTTGCTTCCAGAGGATCTGAGTTCAGTTCCTAGTACCCTTGTTTGGTGGCTTTCAACCACTTTAAACTCCAGGGAGTCAACACTCTTTTGGCCTCTACAGATCTGCGCACACATATATTAACCTGACAAGAAGCTCAACTACATGAAGCAGAGCTGGGTGTGGTAGTAAACATCTGTAATTCTTACATTTAGTAGGTAGAGAAAGCAGAATTAGGAGTTTAAGATGATTCTCAGTTTCCTAACAAATGTGAAACAAAACTCTGCTATAGAGCAAGATTGACAAAAAAAAAAAAAAAAAAAAAAAAGCAGGGGTGTGTGTGTGTGTGTGTGCAAGACCTATTAAAACCACAGTGAAATAATAATTGGTCAGTGTAACAGCTATAATAAAAAATGTAGTAATTGAGTATAAGGGCTTTCAATCTTAGTACTTAGTGTCTATTATGAAAAATAAGAACATATAGTCTAAAGACCTGCACATAAATGTAACTAGCAACTGAAAAGTAGAAAATACACTGATACCCATCAAAAGTAAGTGGAGAATCAGAATGATACAACATTGCACAATGTAGTGGTATTTAATAATAAAAAGAATGGTGTATTAGTACAAGTACAAAATAGATAAATATAATAATTGGATAAACACTGTAGTGTATTTGAATGATGTAATACTATTAGGAAATAAAAAATACACACTACTAGTCAGGTGATGGTGGTGAACGCCTTTAATCCGAGCACTTGTGGTGCAGAGGCAGGCTGGTCTCTGTGATTTAAGGTCAGCCTGATCTACAGAGCAAGTTCCAGGACAGACTCCAAAGGTACACAGAGAAACCCTGTCTTGAAAAACCAAGCCAAACCAAAACATAAAGAAAACCACATACTACCATGTGAATAAACCTAGTAAATGTATAAAAAGTTTGGATTCTTGTTTCTGGAGAGAGGGCTCAACAATTAAGAGCACTTACTGCCTTTTTTTTTTTGTGTGTGTGTGGTTTTTTAAGACAGGGTTTCTTTGTATACCAGGCTGGCCTTGAACTCACAGAGATCTGCCTGCCTCTGCCTCCCAAGTGCTGGGATTAAAGGCGTGCACTACCAACCAGTGCTTTTCTTGAGGATCTGTTTGGTTCCCAGAACCTATATTGGGTGACTCAACACCACTTGTAACTCCAGCTTGAGAGATCCAACACTCTCTTCTGTCCTCCTTAGATACCAGGCCGGTCTATATAGTTTATCTATACAGATATACCCACATACTCATAAATAAAAGTATTGTTAATATTTTATATATAATTTTATATATTTATAAATAATTTATATATTTAATATATATTTAATTTATGTATAATTAATCTATATAATGAAACAGTACTATTCAGCAGAATAAAAGAAAAGTTCTGTGATAGAGGCCTTTCCTCACATGAATGAAGTCCTATGTTCAATACCTATTATGAATATAAATAACATTATAAATAGGTAAAGTTTGGTATATATTACAACAGAAATAAAACTTAAACAAAAAATGTAGATCTTAGAAGCTGGCTCTGTGGGTTTATTACTGGCCATGTAAAGTCAAGAATGTAATTTGGATTTCCAATCCACATAGAGTGCAAAGTGGACCTTGCTAGAATCCCAAGGCTTGGAAGGCAAAAACATCGCTGGAACAAGCTGGATAGCTAGACTAATTGAATTGGTGAGCTCTTGGTTCAGTATATAAGATAGAGAGTAGTTAAGGAAGACACGCGGCATAAGCCTCTAGTTTCCACATCTACCTACCTGATTACAAATACAGCACAGCACAGTGTAGGTGTACAAGCTTCGAATGTGGCATGCACAAAGGCCATAGGCTCAATCCTTAGAACATATCTGTCTGCTTTCCCCAAGACCCAATGAAAAATAACATATAAATATCATACAATTCCATTTACTTGAAATCCTTATGAATTGATAAATTATGTTGACAGAAAATAGACTAATAAAACTGGAAATGAGAACAAGGACTGACTTATTGCAAATGGGAGATAGCAAATAAGATTTTTCTGAAGGGATGGAAATATTTGTTAAAATGTGTTGTAAGCATTTCATTCAAAACAGGTGAATTTTGTTTGTGTAATATGTATATCTTAAAGTTTTAAAAAATACTCAATTTAGTCTCCAACAGTATTCACTCTTTGTTTGCTGTATTTTTTTCATGCTGTTTATACAATATCTTACCTACTTGTCATTAAAACTTAAGGTCATTCTAAAAATGACCCACCTTGGCCCTAAACAAACATGTTGTTTTTCTTTTGCTTTCCTTGAGTTAAGTGTTACTGTGTAGCTCTAGATATCCCAGAATTGATTACTAAAGAATGTGATGGCCTCGAATGTCAGGTGATCGTTTTGCTTTTGCCCCTAAGTGCTGTGGTTGAGGTTTTATTTTATTTTGGTGGATTTCATATAGTAATTATCAAAATTAAATCTTACAGATCATATCTTGAGTAGAACTACCCAGAAATAGTTAAAATATATAAGTATTGTTTTTGTGATTTTTTTTTTTCTGTACATAACTTACTTCATTCATTTTGAAGCTTCATTAGTATTAGGAAGGAGACATGCAATTTGTTCTTGGGTATAATTCTTTATGTTTTCAACTCTTAGGTAACTACTTCCTACTTTGCTTAATTCATCATAGAAGTGGTGTTGCAAAATCTTCCCCAAATGCTCCAGTGCCTATTGTGGAAATTAATGCCTGGGAGCAAAGTCTAAGGACTTGGTAGCTGGTGTTGTTATCTTAACTTTTCAGTTGTTAATTGTTTGTAAATTCAGGGTATACTTATTTTAGTTATGCTTTGTAGTATTGTGAACAATTTTTTATAATTCTTTGTATTGTATGGAAGCAAATCTAGGTTTTCTTTTGTGTCTTTTTTGACATGAGAAAATTGCTTTAAAAATTATTTTTTCAATCATTTGATCCTAGGTCTATTGCAAAAGAACTTGCTGACTGGCTTATTAGCAACAATGTAGTGGAACATATATTTGGACCAAATTTACATATTGAGGTTTGTGGACAGTTATATTGGTTATCTATTATATAAAGGCACTTTAAATAAAAATAACTACACCAAGTTTTCCTTTTTTAGATTATTAAGCAGTGCCAAGTGATTTTGAATTTCTTGGCAGCAGAAGGACGACTGAGTACTCAGCATATTGACTGCATTTGGGCTGCAGCACAGGTGATACTAATGCTTCATATTTATTTAATGCTTTTTTTAATGTTCTGAATGCTACTGTTATGAAAGATAACGAAGACATGAGGAAGATATGATAGGGACCTCTAAGGTTTGGGTTGAGTCCATGTGTTATTATGTTACTGATAGAAGGCAGGCTGTTAGAATCACTAAACTTACGGAAACTACTCAGTTTTAATAAAGACATTTTCCTGTTATTTATAAAATCGACACTTATAACATGATATTACGATTGTTACATGTTTCTTTTCTGTGGCAGCCAGCCTCCTTGCCTTCCTTTCTTCTTTGAATCAGGCTCTCACTATGTAGATCTAGACGGTCCATCCACTGACTTCTGCTGAGTGCTGGGATTAAACGCTTTGCCAGCATGCCTTGATGTTGTGCTATTTTTTTTTCTTTAACTTTTTGAGTAGCCCTGTATCCATCTGAAAGATTCAAAAATTTAAAACATGAAAGTATAATATGACTGGAGAGATGGCTCAGAGGATAAGAAAACTTGAAGTCAGAGGACTTAAGTGTTGGTTCCCAAGCTCATATCAAGTGACTCACAAATGCCTGAAAGCATTTACATACGAAATAGAAATCCACATGTACATTTTTAAAAAGAGAGAGAGAGCACCAAATACCAGTGGCTCATGATACTGGCCCTGGAATCCTCATAAATACCAGAAGTATTTATCATTTTTCTTGCACCTTAGTCTCTGAAGCAGCTTTTTTAGTCCCTTGTAATAAGTCAAATATGTACATAGCTCAGTATATATATATTTTCTCTTTTGTTTTCATAAATAGTGCATTCCCACAGACTTGTGTTTTATTATTTATTTTGGTTAGTTTCATATTCTGGAAACGTGCTGCTATGTAGATTAGGCTACCCTGGAATTTATCTTCCTGAGTGTTGGGATTATAGGCATGAACTAACAGTTTAAACCCAGCCGTCTGTCCATCTAATCTAATCTATGATTATATAGCTTTCAAAAGATTTAGACGTAATTTATACATATATGTGAGCTTCTATATGCGCACCATTTGTGTGGGGGGAAAAAACAACAAAACAAAATTCCTATGTCAGATCTGGAACCAGTTGTGATGCAGTTTTGAGCTTCTGTGTTGGTGAACCCAACGCAGGTATTCTGCAAGAGTACTATGTGATCTTGATCAGGGAGTCGTCTCTAGCTTGCTTAATACTTTTGTTTAAGACTGTAGTGTCATCATTTAGATGTGAAATAATTTTAAAAAATCCATTCATGGGCATATTTTCTCCTGGACATTCTATTATAAAGGATACTGTTGTAGTATCTGATAGTTATTACTTACTTATGCAAAACTTTTATGTAAGATTAATTCCTACTGAAGTAGAATTAATATGTTAAAACAGAGTGTGCTTTTCTTGTGATTATTTATAGGGAAGTGCCACTTTTTTCTCAGCTTCCTTTATGTACTGTCATTAAACTTGATTCTTATTCTTTTTTTGCTAATTTGGTGAGTGAAAAGAGAGATTAGTATTTTATTTTGCATTTATTGTATTATGAATGGGATTGAGATACTTTTTATATCTTTTCTGGGAATATCTGCTTATATTCCTTGTTGTTTATTGATTGCTTTATTTGTTTATTCTTTTTTTAAACATTTATTTGTTTGCGGTGGGGCTCATATGCCATGGCATCCATGTGAAGTCTGGACAATTTGTGGGAGTTGATTCTTTCTGCCAGCTTAGTGCTGGGAATCAAACTCAGATAGGCTTGGAGGCAGATGTCTTTACCCACTGAGTCATCTTAGGGGCCCTTTGATCTTTTTTTTTTTTTTTTTTTTGGATTGTGTGTGTATCTGTGGTGTTCATATTCAAGCCCAGTGCCTCTCATGTATCTGAACAAGTTGTTTTTTGTTTTTTGTTGTTGTTGTTGTTTTGTTGTTTTGTTTTTTCGAGGCCGGGTTTCTCTGTAGCTTTGGTGCCTGTCCTGGAACTAGCTCTTGTAGACCAGGCTGGCCTCGAACTCCCAGAGATCCGCCTGCCTCTGCCTCCCGAGTGCTGGGATTAAAGGCGTGCACCACCACCGCCCTGCCTGAACAAGTTTTTTGTCACTTAATTTTTCCTTTTAAAGTAATCCATTATTATTATTTTAGTTAAGTATATGTGTGTGTGCCTTGTGTGTGGGTAATGTGCCACATGATTGCTGGTGTTCGAGTTGGCCAGAGTCATTGGATTTCCTGGAAGTACAGTTATAGGAGGTTGTGAGTTATCTGACATGTGTGCTGGAAATGGATCTTGGGTCTTGTGGAAGAGCAGTGCTCTTAACCTTTGAGTCATATATCTAGACACTATGTATACATTTTATTTATTTACACATGCACAGTGATGGCATTCATTTTAAAGTATGTGATTATGTCATTAAAATACTTTTATTTTTCTTAGATTATAAAGTAATTAAATTACTGGTCCCACTATACTGTCCAGGCACACCATTGTCACTTGCCTTCATAAGGCCTAGTTCAGTCCTTTGAAGGTTCTCCAGTTGTCTGTCTGGAGTCAGTGAGATTCCAATAGCTTGGGTCAGCTGATTCTGTGGGTTTCCCCATCATGGTCTTGACACCTTTGTTCATAATTTCTTGCTCCTCTCTCTCTTTGACTGGACTCCGGGAGCTTGGTGCAGTGGTTAGTTGTGGATCTCTTCATCTGCTTTCTTCTGTTTGTGGATGAAATCCTAGCTTCTCTGGGATTGTGGACTGGTTATCCCTTTGCTTTATGTCTGATATCCACTTATGAGTGAGTATATACCATGTTTGTCTTTCTGGATCTGGTTTATCTCACTCAAGATATTTATTTATAGTTCTGTCCATTTGCCTCAAATTTCAAGATGTCATTGTTTTTTTACTGCTGAATAGTACTCCATTGTGTAAATGTACCACATTTTATTTATGCATTCTTCTGTGGAAGGGCATCTAGGTTTCCAGGTTCTGGTTATTACGAATAATGCTGCTGTGAACATAGTTGAGCAAATATTCTTATAGTATGAGTGTGTATCCTTTGGGTATAAGCCCAAAAGTGGTATTACTAGGTCTTAAGGTAGATTGATTCTCAGTTTTCTGAGAAATGCTGTACTGTTTACCAAAGGTGCTGTACAAGATTGCATTCTCTCCAGCATGAGCTGTCATCAGTGTTTTCGATCTTAGTCATTTTTTTTTCTCATGAAAGAACAATTTATTGCTTCCTCCTATTTCTTTTACATTCATTTTTTACAGTACCCCAACTAAGAGCTAAGTTTAGGGGTTTATATGTTTGCATCATCCCCTAGACTATCAATTGCATAATAATAAGCATTATGTTCAATTTAGTTCTGAGCTGAAAATTCGCAGAGTACCTGACTCATTGTTTGCACTAAACTGTCTTTTTAGTGATTAATGAATTAATACACAGGCACAAAACTTAGATTTGGAACTTGAGATGCTTGATTCTCTCAAGCATCAAGGAAAACCATATCACAATCAGAAGTTTTCCTGAATAATTAGAAGAAAAGCAGTTTACAGAAAAAAAAATGTTTTGAAGTCCATTAGTAGAAAACGAACTTCAGAAAAATGTGGCTCATAATTAAAATGATTCTTCCACCTTCAGCATAATAATAATAATAATAATAATAATAATAATAATAGGAAATTTAAATTTTGGCACTCTTGTGCCACAAATTTGGACACTCGATCTTAGTCATTCTGATCAGTGTAAGATGGTATCTCAGAATTGTTTTGATTTGCATTTCTCTGATGGCTAAAGCTGTTGAGCATTTCCTTAAGCATCTTGTTGGCCAGTTGAGATTCTTCTGTTGAGAATTCTCTGTTTAGATCAGTACCTCATTTTTTAATTGGATTATTTGGCATTCTGATGTCTAGTTTCTTGAGTTCTTTGCTTATTTTGGAAATCAGCCCTCTGTCAGATGTCGGATTGGTGAAATCTTTTCCTGTTCTCTAGGCTGCTGTTTTGTCTTGTTGACTGTGTACTTTGCTTTACAGGAACTTCTCAGTTTCAGAAAGTCGCGTTTATTAATTGTTGCTCTCAGTGTGTATGTCACTGGTATGCTATTTAGGAAGTGGTATCCTGTGCCAATTGTTCAAGAGTACTTCCACTTTCTCTTCTCTGAGGTTCAGTGTGGATTTATGTTGAAGTCTTTGATCCATTTGGAGTTTTGTTCATGGGGATAGATACAGATATCTATTTGCGTTCTTCTACGTGTTGACATCCAGTTATACCAGCACCATTTGTTGAAGATGTTTTCTTTTTTTTTTATTTTATATTTTTGGCTTCTTTGTAAAAAAAAAATCAGTTGTTCATAGGTGTTTGGGTTAATATCAGACTCTTGGATTCTGTTGGTCCACCTGTCTGTTTTTGTGCCAATACCAAGCTGTTTTCATTACTGTAACTCTTATAACATCAGGGATTGGTGATGTTGCCAGATGTTTCTTTATTGTACAGGGCTGTTTTGGCTATCCTGGGTTGTTTTTTTCATATGAAATTTAGTATTGTTCTTTCAAGGTTTATGAATTGTGCTGGGATTTTGATGGGGATGTCACTGAATCTGTAGATTGCTTTTGGTAAGATTGTCATTTTTACTGTGTCAATTCTACCTATCCAGGAGACTAAGAATAGGAGATCTTTCCATTTTCTGATCTTTCAATTTCTTTCTTCGAAGACTTAATTTTCTTGTCATACAGGTCTTTTGCTTGTTTGGTTAGAGTTACCCCAAGATATTTTAATGTTTGTGACTGTTATGAAGGGTGATATTTGTTTGATTTTTTTTTTCTCAGTCTGTTTATCAGCTGTATATATGAGGGCTACAGGTTGTGTTTTGGGTGGTTTTTTTTTTTTGAGTTAATTTTTTATCCTGTCACTTAAGTATACTATCATATCATCTGCAAATAGTGAAAGTTTGGCTTTTTTCTTTCTAATTTTTGTTGTCTTACTGCTCTAACCAGAACCTCAAGTACTATATTGAATAGATATGGAGAGAGTAGACAAACTTGTCTTGATCCTGATTTTAGTGGAATGACCTAGGCTCTCCATTTAGTTTGATGTTGACTTGCTGTATATTGCTTTTATTGTATTTAGGTATATTCCTTATATACCTGATATATCCAAGAATTTTATCATGAAGGGATATTGACTTTTTTCAAAGACCTTTATTCAGCACCTAATGAGATGATTATGTGATCTTTTTTCTTTTAGTTTGTTTATATGGTGGATTACATGGACAGATTTTCATATGTTGAACCATCCTTGCCTCTCTGGGATGAAGCCTACTTGGTTGTGGTGGATGATGTTTCTGATGTGATCTTGGATTTGGCTTGTCATTGTTTATTGAATATTTTTGCTTGAATGTTCATGAGGAAACTTGGTAGTGGCAGATTTTGGAGAAGTGTTGTGCTCCTTACCTTCTTTGAACATGCTCTGTTTCTGTGTTTCAAGTAGATTTGGAGTTTATTATTTCAGTTAATGTAAATTCTAAGCCTAGGTTTAAGAGAAAGAAAAGTGGTAATTAGAAAGTAAGATATACTTGAGAACCATGAGTATGGAATTCTCAAAGGTGAGTTGCCTCCTTAGACAGTAGCAATTTTTATGTGTGTGGATGTTTTACCTGAATGTATGTATGTGTACCACTTGCATGCCTAGTACCTGCAGTGGCCAGATGGAAGTGTCTGATTCCCTGGAATAGGATTTAAAGAAGGTTCTGAGCCACCATGTGGCTGCTTGAATCCAAACCCAGGTTCTCTGAAGAGCAGCCAGTGATCTTAACCACTGAGCCCTTTCTCAGCCCATACTTTTTAATACTTCTGACTTCTTTTCTATGGAGGTTACTAATGTGTGCTAATCAATTTCGGGGGGAGGGGGGCGGAGTCTTTTTGCCTTGGTTTTTCAATTATTTGCTTTGGGGACAAGTTATTTGGGATTCAGTCATTATTTGATTTTCTTTTAATTCTGTCACATATTTGAGTATATACATGTTTTTCTTTCTGTAGTTATGCACAAGTATGTGCATTTGAAGGTCTGAGGTCCACATTAGGTATATTCCTTACTCATGCTCTACCTGTGGCTTTTGTTTTGTTTTGTTTTTGTATTTTTTAGATGCATGTTTTCTCGTTTAACCTGGAGGTCACTTAGCTAGACTAGCTTGACCAGCAATCCCTGGAATTCTTCTGTCTTTTTATGTGTTACAGGATTACAGGTGCACGACCATGCCTAGTTTTTTACATGAATGCTCAGTATGTGAATCATGGTCTCATGTGTTTGTGTGCTTTATTGACTGGGTTTGGCAAGGGTTGCAACTGCTCTTAACCCACTGAGACATCTCTCCATTCTCCTGATATTTCTTACAGCTCATACCTAGGTTTAAACCCCTGTGGTGTATATTTCCATTTCAACTATTGGACTTTTCAGCTTTAGGTGGTTTTTTTTTAACTTTGTTTTTTAAATTTTTCTATTCATGATCTTTTGTTTAGTCATTCTTTTCTTGAAGGATTTCTTTTAACCCCTTTTAGATAATGTGGAAGTCAGAGAACAAATTGCAGAAATCAGTTCTTTCCTTAAGCCATATAGGTATAAGGTATAGGGATTGAACTCAGGTATTTTTTTAGCTGCTGGTCCATCTTGCTGGTCTTCTATGTCATGTACTCTTATCTTCTTATTTGTCTTAAAGTGTTCTTTTTGTCCCCATATCTCTGTTTCTGTCTGTCTGTCTCTCTTTGTGTGTTTGTGTGTATGTGTGTGAGTGATAAATAAAAAGACAAACGGGCTCTTTTTATTGCTGTGTAGATCAGGCTGGCCTCAGAATGACAGATTCACCTCCCTTTGGTTTTCAAAGTGTTGGGTTTAAGGATGTGTACTACCCTTGGGCCTTTGAAAGGTTTTTGTAATGTACAGGATTGAAAATCCTTTTCCAGTTTGTCTGAAGATGGTAGTCCTTCTGAAACATGTGTTATCTTTTCTTCTTTCTTTTCTTTTTCTTTCTTCTCCCCCCCTCTTTTTTTTTCTTTTCCTTGTGAGGTAGTATTTCCTGTAGCCTAAGTTGACCTTAAACTCAGTAGTCGCCACAACTCACCTTACTCTTGTCTCAAGTGCTATGTTATTGTCCTGTTTCCTAATGTCCTGCTACTCTCTTCATTGTAAGGGGACCTATCTACCTTCTGTTTCTTTGTTGTCACGGAATACTAGAGCCTGCTCCATCAGTCAGCCCCTTCCTCCCTCCCTCCTTCCTTTTTTCTCTTCTCTTTTTTTCCTTTCTTTTGTTTTTCCTTACAGGGTTTCTGTCTTTTTATGTGTTATAGGATTACATGCTCCATCACCACCTGGCTATTCTTGGTTTTAATTGTCTACAGCATAGTCATTTTTTAAAAGATTGGTTTATTATGTATACAGTGTTCTGTCTTCAGGCATGTCTGCATGTCGGAAGATCTCATTATAGATGGTTGTGAACCACCAAGTATTTGCTGGGAATTGAACTCATGACCTCTGTGAGAGCAGCCAGTGCTCTTACACCTGAGCCATCTCTCCACCCATATAGCCATTATTTTTAGCATTGGTGATCATACCAAAGTTTCACACTGTAATACTTCATCACTGATCTATTTCCCAAAGCCCATTAAATTTTTTTTATATTAATGATATTGGAATTCTCTTTACTAGAATTCTGAAAGCTTTTATTTGCTTCCCTTTTCTGACTAGAAATTAGCTTGTAGTTTGTTTGGCTAAGATAAATCAGTTAAATTTTGTTTTCAATTTTTAAAAATAGTGATTTATATTTACACTATAAATCAGTATTTTACCAGTATATAAAGTTTTTGTCGATTTTACAACCTAGTTTTTTCTAATTTTTTTTAAAATAACAAGAAAAGCATCATTTATTATATTCCAACGCTTAAATACAATAGAGGATTATAGAGGAGTCAAGCTGGACTGGGAATACAGCACAGTGGTACAACCTAGCTTTTTCATATCAATAAATTTCCTTGGGGGAACTTGTTAAACTTTTGTTTCTTATTTTATAGCTCAAACACTGTAGTCGATATATTCATGACTTATTCCCTTCACTCATCAAGAATCTGGATCCTGTGCCACTTAGACATTTACTTAATCTGGTCTCAGCTCTTGAGCCAAGTGTTCATACTGAACAGGTAATACATTGAGAATAAATTCATATGTTTTGTTTCTTGCATGTTAGAATTTTGCATAATTGTTCAAATAGCGTAAGTTATAATTTATGTACTATTTAAATTCATTTAGAATTTTTAAATTTCTTATATGTCTGCCCTGCCCCAGAGGCTCTAACCTTAATCTTTCTCTTTTAGACACTGTACTTGGCATCCATGTTAATTAAAGCTTTATGGAATAATGCACTTGCCGCTAAGGCCCAACTATCTAAACAGAGTTCCTTTGCATCTTTATTAAACACTAATATGCCCATTGGAAATAAAAAAGGTTAGTCAAATATATTGTTGTTTGAAATAACCTGTATTGGATTTTGAGTTTATTAATAAGGTGTCAATTATTTCCTGGTAGTGCAGTTTGAACACTCCTAATCTGAAAATTCATATCACTCCAAATCCAACATCTTTGTTGAATAAAGACATACATAGAAAGTCCTACATCTTTTCTAACTATCACCATCTCGTCATAAGTGCACTACAGATAATATGTAAAATTATTCTTAGCCTGGAATGGAAGTTTTATATAAGACTTGCATAAATTGAGGGGCTGGAGAGATGACTCAATAGTTAAAGATTACTGACTGCTTTCCCAAATGTCCTGAACTCAATTCCCAGCAACCATTTTTAATGGGATCTAATGCTGTCTTCTGTCATGCAAGCATACTTGCAAGGAGAGCACTCATATATATAAAATACATAAGTAAATCGTTAAAGAATTGTATGAATTAAAAATAAATTTTGTGTTTAGACTTCTAAAATCTTAGAGTAAACACAATCTGAGACACATTAAAATCCTGTGCATTTTTACATAAGATATTTAAGAGGTAGTCAGAAGTTTGCCTTCATTTTAAGTGAGATTTGGGACAGGATTCCTATTTGGAATGGGAAGTAGGCTTTGTATGAAATGATTAAAGATTAGAACGTAATAATGGTTCTTTTTAACTTTGCATATCAGTTTTTCTAACTTTTTTGTTGCATGTATGAATTATTTTGAAGGAATTTTTAAAACTTTATGCACTTAAACCCAGTTTTCTTTTGACATCATATACTACTGTCTTTCTGTGCAGATACCCACAATAATTGACAGGTTTCCCTATCAGTATCTTACATACATAGATAGCGTCTGTATTGTCTCAGAGAAGGTCAGTCACTTAGAATGTTTTCCTCCTGTTTTTTTCCTTTTCCTTCAGAGGAAGAAGAGCTGAGAAGAGCAGCTCCTTCACCTTGTAAGTCGAGCCTTAGAAATGCATGACAGTGTGACTTGGAGTTTTTGTGATCTTTGAGCTTGTGGATCTTGTGTAGTGTATATATTTATGCAGTGTATGCTCGAGTCACAATTTGATTTGAGAAAAAGACATTATTAAAATACTCATCTTGCCTTTTTGTTTTGTTTTCAACACTTGTAGTCTTAAACCTGCTAGACAGCAAATGACTGCACCACTGAGCTCTAGCCCCACACCTCATCTTACCAGTTTTGCTTAAAATCATTAGTATCTAGATTTTAATTGAGATTATTTTTACCCTTTTTAGAAACAACAAATTTAGAGCTGTAGTTTGGTTTCTTAGCATAAACTTTGATAAGTAACTCAAGGAATCAAAGTGTGGTGTCCTATCAGATGCATGTTAATTTAAATCAGAAATAAGAATTTAAAAATCGATTTTAGGGTCTCCTGCAGCAAGTCCTCAAAGTAGTGACAACAGTGATACACATCAGAGTGGAGCCAGTGACATTGAAATGGATGAGCAGCTTATTAATAGAACCAAGCATGTGCAGCAACGACTTTCTGACACCGAGGTAAGTGATATGGAGGTCTCTTGTCATAGGATTTAGAAAATCTGTTTTAATTTGACCTGGGGATAATACCACTCTTCAATTTCTTTGTGTAGGACTTTGGACATCCTTAGAGTTTTATATTTATTTTGTAGTTTTCAAAGATAATAATGCAGTAGTACTATTGCCAACATTTTCAAAAAAATTTGCTGTGTTGAGGCCAGCATGGTCTACAGAGTGAGTTCCATTTTCAGGATAGTCTGCACAGAGAAACCCTGTCTTAAAAACCAACCAACCAACCAAACAAACAAAACCTAAAACTTGTTGTGGTACTCAAAAGATGGCTCAGATGTAAAGGCACTTGCCATCAAGTCTGACAAACCAAAGGACCCGTAGGATCCCCAGAGGAAGAAGAGAAAAGCAGCTCCTGAAAAGCTGTCCTTGACTTTCACGTGTACTCCACATGTCATAGCACATGTTCATAGAGACACTGGAAATAAATAAATGTAGTAATTTTTTTAAAATATTAACACATATTATCTACATGCCAGTTTCTCTCTCACTGTTCTAAATTTTTAAATATATTTGTTTATAAATATAGGAATCCATGCAAGGAAGTTCTGACGAAACTGCTAACAGTGGTGAAGATGGAAGCAGTGGCCCTGGTAGCAGTAGTGGACATAGTGATGGATCTAGTAATGGAGTCAACTCAAGCCATGCGAGCCAGTCAGCTGGTAGTCCTGGAAGTGAGGTGCAATCAGAAGACATTGCAGACATTGAAGCCCTTAAAGAAGAAGAGGAAGATGATGATCATGGTCACAATCCTCCCAAAAACAGTTGTGGTACAGAACTTCGAAACAGAAAGTTAGAAAGTCAAGCAGGCATTTGCTTGGGGGAATCCCAAGGCACATCTGAAAGAAATGGGACAAGCAGTGGAACAGGAAAGGACCTGGTTTTTAATACTGAGTCATTGCCACCTGTAGATAATCGAATACGAATGCTAGATGCCTGTGCTCACTCTGAAGACCCAGAGCATGATATTTCAGCGGAAATGAGTTCTGCACACATAGTACAAGGTTCTCAGGAGTCTTGTATCACACGAAGCGGGGACTTCCTTGGGGAGACTATTGGGAATGAATTGTTTAATTGTCGGCAGTTTATTGGTCCACAGCACCACCACCACCACCACCACCACCACCATCACCACCATCACCACCACCACCACCACCACCATCATGATGGGTAAGAATGCTTAAAAATAAATGCTGTATTTGTGTTTCTTATAGTGAAATACCGCTATTACTTTTTCAGTTGCTATTTATTTTAGTTGAGTACTATTTAATTCTCAAATAGATAATGATAAATTTTTTTGTTGTCAATTTAAGAAAATGCAAAATGTAAGGTAATGTGATTGCTGCTAGTGTACCTCAAGGCCCTGGGTTCAATCAGGACTGAAAAAAGTAAGGTTCACTTTGATTACATATTTTATTTAAGCAAGTAATACTTAAAGATCATAACCACATAAACTGATATAAAACCTGAAATACTTTTCCTTTTCTATTTAAGTATTCAATAAATATTACATGTATTTTTGCCATTGCAGAGCTGGCAATTAAACCCAGCACTTTGCAAATGCCATGCAAGCATCTGCTACTAAGCTATATCCTTGACTCCCCTCAGTTTATATTGCTAAAGTCACAATACATCTCTGTAATGGCCACGTGGGCATAGCAAATGCTGTACTAGGCAGCATAAATTTGGATCTTCAACTCTTTTGTTATAGCTGTTGCCTAAAAGCACATGTAGGATTGCTTGTAGCAACTTGAGTTAAATGTTGATGAAAAACACTGCCTTCTAATTTTAGGATTACTATTGTAAGGGTATCTGTGGTAAAAGATTTTTGTGTTTGTAAAGTATATCTATTTAATAATAACTGCTTCTGTTACTTATAGAAATAAGAAATAAGTAGGACTAAGTTTTTAATTTCTCTGTCTCTTTTTTTTCTTCTATCTTTTTTGTATGTTTGCTTGGGCTTTTTTTTTTTTTTTTTGAGATCTGGTCTTACTGTCTTCAGACTCACAGAGATCTGCCTGCATTTGCTTGGAATTCCAGGCTGTGTCAGACCTATGCCTGTAAACCTCCTTTTTAAAAAATGAAAACCAAAACAGTCATGGCCAACATTCCTGAAAACCCACTTTTTCGTTAAAAAGCAAAACAAAAATAAACTATCAGGGGTTTATTGTGAGAATTTCATGGGCTACCTTGATTACTACAAATGTGTAACTAATTTTTAACCTGTTATTTATTGTCAGTATAACTAGTTAAAATTTGGGTTTGTGGTGAAACAAATGTTCGGTTTATCGGGATGAATTTTCTACGAAAGACTTGCTGTTTTGCTAAATTTTCCAAAATTTAGTTTAGTTACATGAACTAGCTATAAATGTATTCATTTTAATGTTACTTCCTTTTTATTCTTATCATAAGGGCATTCAAGTTTTAAGGGCTTGTTTTATCTTTATAATGATTTATTTTTATTTTATGTGCATTGGTGTTTTGTCTGCATGTCACATCCCCTGGAACTGGAGTTACAGACAGTTGTGGACTACCATGAACCCGTGTCCTTTGAAAAACAGGCAGTGCTCTTAACTGCTGAGCATCTTTCCAGCTCAGGGCAGTGTTTCTTACTCTTGACACTATTGATGTTTTGAACTATGTGATTCTTTGGTTTTGAATTCTTAACTGTCTGAATACTTCCTTGATATTGTTCATGGTTGCAACATCCTCAGCCCCTATCTGTAGATGCCAATATCCCTTCATTTGTAACAATAACAAAAATAAAAGATGTAGCTAGACATTGTTAAATGTCACCAATTTAGCCAAATCACTTTTTTTTTTTTTTTTTTTTTTGGTTTTTCGAGACAGGGTTTCTCTGTGGTTTTGGAGCCTGTCCTGGAACTAGCTCTTGTAGACCAGGCTGGTCTCGAACTCACAGAGATCCGCCTGCCTCTGCCTCCCAAGTGCTGGGATTAAAGGCGTGCGCCACCACCGCCCGGCCCAAATCACTTTTAATTAGAACATTTGGCTAATACCTCACATTATAGATGGTCCCTAGCAGCACTCATGATAATGACAAATGCTAGCATGTGGATAAAACGAAGGTGCAGAGAAGTATATTTAGTTTCAGAGATTGGATGTCTTTTATAGTACTGATCCACTCTCATAATAAATTAAACACTCAAAATTAGTAGACCTTAAATGTCTACCCCAAATGTTTTGATAATTGAAATTTTCCTTATGGCTTTTCCATATTCTGTATATATATATAGTGAGTCTTTGTATCAGTCCTGATCTTTTTTTTTATTTCATCATCATTTTGTCTTTGCTATCTTGAAATATACCCGGTGTCGTAATATTTAGAAATGAACGTAAGCAGTTCATTTTTGAGTTGAAGGAAATATATTTGGAGACTCGAAGTTTTTTGGTGGTGCTGAGGATTAAACGCAGGGCATTGTTCATGTTAAGTTTGTGGTATACTGTTGATCCATACTTTGGGCCTTGTTCAGTTAACAACAACTTCCTAGATTGCTACCTTAAATTGGAATATTTTGTATTCTCTATGATATCATTTGATAATGTACTTACATGAACAAATGTAAAGAAAACTTACGGTTTCACATTTTATGAAATTGAGTTTATGTAATAGTATATAACATTTATTACTAATATTACCTAAAATGTTTCTTTTTGAAGTTGTAGTGAGGTATATTAATATTCATATATTATTGAATATAATACTTATATGTTATAAAATTAACTTCCATATATTAGAGTCTTTATAGTATTCATAAATGTCTCAATATTATATATTGTTAAAATGTTTCAACCCAATTTCAACTAAACGCCACATTGTTTAGTTTCTGAGTATGGAATAATTTGTGCTAAATGTTAACGAAGAGATTTTTAAAAAGAAAAAGCTTATAGCAAAGCATAGTATCTTTAATCCCATAGTACCTTTAATCCCAGTACTCACGCTGAGGCACGTGGATCTCTGTGAATTTGAGATCAACCTGATCTACACAGTGAGGTCCAGGACAGCCAGAGCTACATAGTGAGACCCTGGTTTTGAAAAAAACAAGCAAACAAACAAAAAAGGTTTCCAATTAAGTTTATAGTTTTAAGGGCTAGGATACAGCTCAGTAGTAGAATGCTTGCATAGCCTGCAATGGGACCTGGGTTTAATTACTAGCAACAAATAAATAGATGAGTAAAAGTTGGTAATTACTAAGTTTATGGTTTTCTGTGTGTTGTAGACATATGGTTGATGATATGCTAAGTGCAGATGATGTCAGTTGCAGTAGCTCGCAGGTCAGTGCAAAGTCAGAAAAAAATATGGCTGATTTTGATGGTGAAGAATCTGGATGTGAAGAGGAACTAGTTCAGATCAATTCACATGCAGAATTAACATCTCATCTTCAACAACATCTTCCCAATTTAGCATCTATTTACCACGAACATCTTAGTCAAGGTAAGATTTTAAGTAAGTCAGTATTACCTTGTTCAAACCAGGACTAATTTAATTGCATGGTTAAAAACAATAAACTGCTGATCTTATGTTTAAATGGTTGTGCCGAAATAACTTAAGCAATAGCTTTTTTTTGTCAAGACAATTATTATGAACACTCCATCATGAGAGAAAATGAGGCCTTTTTGTTTGTTTGAGGTACTGGGGTCTTGGAAGCAAGGGATTTTTGCATTGTCAGCAAGTATTGTGCTATTGAGTATTTTTTCATAAAATGATGGTCACCTAGCAAAGACAATGCATATTAATGATCTGTTAGACATTTTGGAAAATATGATTATGATAGATTTGAATTTTAGAAATTTATAACCCACAGATAAAAAGAACGTGAAAGATCATCATATAGCATATAATTCCATTTATGTGAAGTGTGTAGAGTGATTAGATTTATAGAGACAGGGGTACAGATTGCTTGGAGTTAGGGAGGGCAAAGTTTTTCTTTATTTTGGTAATGAAAATGTTTGAGAAATGATTAGTTACATCACTTTCAGTTGAATATAAGAAGGTAATAGAACCAGACCAGTTTTGAAGGAATCGAGACTGAAGTTAAAGAATAATAGAGCCATGCCTGTAGTCCCAGTATTCAAGTAGGGAATACTAAACTTGAGGCCAGCCTGTACTATATAGAAAGCAAGCCTCTATTTCCAAACATCAACATAACAATAGATGGTGATGATGATGAAGTAGGAAATAAGGAGGAAAGAGAAAGAAAAGAAAAAGGGGAAATAATATTTAGAATTGTCAATTTAAAGACATTTAACCCTTTTCTTGATTATAAACCATCAGCACATACCAGGTTAGGTTTTGGAATGATAGAGTGTTACAATAGAAAAAAACCTGGTAGATTGGGTTTTTGGTAAAAGATCAATGTCAGACTAGAGAAATAGTATTATTGTGAGTGTGTTCTTTCAAGGTAGTTTGAGGCCACCAGAATTAATTTGATGCCATGTTAATCAAGTTGTTACCATTCTTTTTTTCCCCAATTTTTAAAAATATTTTTTTATTATGTATATAATATTCTGTCTGTGTGTATACCCGCACGCCAGAAGAGGGCACCAAACCTCATTACAGATGGTTGTGAGCCACCATGTGGTTGCTGGGAATTGAACTCAGAACCTCTGGAAGCGCAGGCAATGCCATTAACCTCTGAGCCATCTCTCCAGCCCAAGTTGTTACCATTCTTTTGTCGTGTATTTTCCTTTTAATTTCTAGTTTTTACACTTTTACCTTATAAAGGTAGAAATTAAACCAATTGTTGTATAATAATGCTCCAAACTCATATTAATAAAAGTATTAATATTCTAATGAATCCCTTCAACTCCTTTGAGATAAGCAGTTAAATTTGCGTATGGAAACCAGGTGTCATGTATGCTTATATTCTCACGTTATCAGAAGATTTATACAGAAGGATTTCCATAGCAGAATAATCTGAGATTAGTTTGGGCAGTATACTAAAACACTTTTTCCAAAACAACAACAGAAAACTTGGACAAAATTTATGAACAGTTTCTTTATAAAAGAAGAAATGATAATAGTATATTTTACATGTGTTAGTACTATACATGCATCAGAATGGGTAAATTTGAAGAGTGATATTAAAGAATGTACAGTGATGGGACTGGAGAGATGGCTCAGTTAAGAGCACTGACTGCCTTCCAGAGGACCTAGATTCAATTCCCAGCACCCAGAGGGTGTTCACAAATGTCTGATACTCTAGTTCCAGGGGATCTGATACTCTTTCGCATGCATACACACAGACAAAATGCTGATACACATAAAATAAAAATATCTTTAAAAAATGTGCAACAGTTGAAAGTTTATGAAGAGTATAAAATAATGGCTACTTTGGAGAATTGTTGTTTAGGAAATCTGATTTGTTATATTAGAATCTTTTGATTAAATTGTCTATTTGAAGTAAATCATCCAATACATTTGTTTTATTTTTTGAGACAGGTTTTCTCTAGCTTCAGAGCCTACGCTGGAACTCACTCTGTAGACCAGGCTGGCCTTGAACTCACAGTTTCTGCTGAGTGCTGGGATTAAAGGCTTGAGCTACCATTGCCCATCCCAATACATTTTTTAAAAACAGATTTTTATTTATTTTTATGTATACTGATGTTTTTCCTGCAAGTATGTCTGTGCACAATGTGCATGCAGTGCCAGTGCAGACCCTCAGGGACTGGAGTTACAAAACAGTTGTGAACTACTATAAGCGTGCTGATAATCAAACCTGAGTCCTCTGGAAGGGCAGCCAGTGCTCTTCACTCTTTTTCCCTTTTTGTCCAGGATCTCTTTGGGGGATGGGGTTAGCAGGGTCTCACCAGGTAACATTGCTGACCTGGAATTCACAGAGATCCCACCTGCTTATGCTTCTGAGTGCTAGAGTTAAAGGTATACAATATGCCACTATGCTCAACCTTTTCCTCTTTTTTAAAGAAAGAAAAACAAAACAAACAAAAAACCAAGTGTTCTTGTGGTATGATAAGTGTCTTTTGGGTATATGCCTAAGAGTGGTATAGCTGGTCTTGAAGTAGATCGATTTCCAATTTTCTGAGGAACTGCCATATTGATTTCCAACGTGACTGTACAAGTTTGCACTCCTCCAGAATTGAAGGAGTGTCCTGCCTGCTGGAGCTGTCACTTGTGGTTTTGGTCTTAGCCATTCTGACAGGTGTAAGAGTCATTTTTATTTGAATTTCCCTGATGGCTAAGGATGTTGAGCATTTCTTTTAAGTGTTTCTCAGCCATTTGAGATTCTTCTGTTGAGAATTCTATTTAGATCTGTCCCCGTTTTTTTATTTGTGTTATTGATAATTGATTTTTTGAGTTCTACATATATTTTGGAAATTAACCCTTTGTCAGACATGGTTGTGACGAAGTTATTTTCTTGCTCTCTAGGCTCCTTTTTGTACTTTTGACAGTATCTTTTGAGAACTTTTCAGTTTCATGAAGTCCTGTTTTAGTGCCTTCGTGTTCTGTTCAGGAAGTGGTCTCCCATGCCAATGCATTGAAGGCAATTCCCCATTTTCTCTTCTGTCAGATTCAGCGTATCTGGTTTTATGTTGAAGTTTTTGACCCACTTGGACTTGAGTTTGATTCACAGTGATAGATATGGAATTTTTTGGAACTCCTAAAAGTGGGAACTGGAGCTGTCTCTGATTCTTGTTCCAACTTTTAGAACCCTTACCAACTCTTACTGGTTTGCTTTATCAAGCCTTCAACTTGATATGCCATGTTTGATTGACACCCATCTCTGAATAGAAATGGAAGAGGAGTGGATATGGGGATATAGAGTGGAGGTGAGGTTGGAGGACTGGGAGAAGGGGAAACAGTAGTCAGGCTGCAAAAATAAATAAATAGATAACAAAAAACTAAGGATTTTTTTTTTTTTTTGGTGACAGAGTAGCTTTGGAGCTTGTCTTGGAACTTGCTCTGTAGACCATGCTAGTCTTGAACCCATAGAAATATGCCTGCCTCTGCCTCCAGATTGCTGGAATTAAAGGCATAGTCCACCACCGCCCGGCTCATTATTAAAGTCTTATTTACTTATTTCAGATAAGTTATCTATATGCTTCATAAGAGTTACAGGAATTCATACAGTTCTCTTATTATGATATATTCATATTTATTACAATTATTAGAGACAATAGAATGAAAACTTATTTTACTTTAGTCTTAATTATAAACAGACCTATTGATGTTTATTCATTAGTGAAGTAATTGCTAATATTTTTTAATCTCAAAGTTTATTCTTAAACTTTTATTTGGATTTGCTCATTTACAAATTCTGTCATTTCTGATTACACTCCACTGTCATCTTCTATAATGTTTTATCTTTTGTTCTTTTAGGACCTGCAGTTCATAAGCATCAGTTCAATAGTAATGCTGTGACAGACATTAATTTGGATAATGTCTGCAAGAAAGGAAACACTTTATTATGGGACATAGTGCAAGATGATGATGCAGTAAGTTGTATAATAAATCCAGAAGGACTTAAAAATTACAGCAAAATGCAGTCAAAATAAGTAATAACTATATTTTTTTTGTAGGTTAATCTTTCTGAAGGATTAATAAATGAGGCAGAGAAACTTCTCTGTTCGTTGGTTTGTTGGTTTACGGATAGACAGATTCGAATGAGATTCATTGAAGGCTGCCTTGAAAACTTAGGGAACAACAGGTAAAGAAGAAACACAATTTTTTCTTGTTGAGTAACAGTTCTTTCTGTGCCCTTGTATAGAATGGGTGTGTTGTTTTCATAGTGTTTACTATATAGATACAGTCACCTCTCAGCTGTTGTGATTTCCATGTTCTGCTTAGGGATATTTTTCTTAAAAGTCAACACTGTCTCTCAGTGGTAGTTCTCTCTTTATTCAACACCCAGATCAGCTACTCTCTACCATAAGCAAAGGATTAATAATACTATGTTGTATCTTATTTATTTATTTATTATATAATATTCTGTCTGTGTGTATGCCCGCAGGCCAGAAGAGGGCACCAGGCCACATTACAGATGGTTGTGAGCCACCATGTGGTTGCTGGGAATTGAACTCAGGACCTTTGGAAGAGCAGGCAATGCTCTTAACCTCTGAGCCATCTCTCCAGCCCCCTAGGTTATATTTTTTTTTTAATGATTAGAGTTCATTTATTTTCTAAATAATTGGATTCATTATGATACTTCCATACACAACTTACCTTTGATACTGGCAACACAGTGTGGTTATTTTGTTCAAACTGCATCTAAAGTTCTTGAACGTTCTCATATTGTATATAAAGAAGCCGAAGAAGTGAAATTAACATATCTAAAAACAATCATTCTAAGGAGATAAGGGTTTTTTTGTCTCAACTTCTAGCATGTATAAAAGAATGAAGTTAGGAACTCATAGAATTGAGTACATAGAATATATAAAGTTTTTATGTCATTCATATTGCAGTAAAACAGATTTTACAATGTAGAAAATGTTACTTATTGTCAGACATATCTATAATCCCAGATCTTGAGAGGCTAAGAGAGGAATTGTAAATTTGAGGCCAGTCTGAACTAAATAGTAAGACCTTGTTTCTGCACAAGTAATGAATGAGACCAGAAAGAGGGCCCCTCTGTGACATGATTGCATGTTTCTGTGACGTCTGGTACTAAACAAGTCCAGTCATAGATGGCCTGTTTCTGGGTAGTGATTTTGTAAGTAGCAGAGCAACTTCCTTGTTGCAGTCTTTTGAACATCAGCTCTCCATACAAGGTTTATTTTGAAAAGAAAGTTCAGGTAGGTAAAGGTGCTGCTGCCAAGACTAAAATCCAGAGTTTGTTTCATTTGACCAACAATAGGAAAGAGGAGAACAGACTTTAGAGAAGTTATCTTCTGACCTCCACATGTGTCTTGCGGCATGTGAGACACACACACACACACACACACACACACACACACACACACACACACACATTTTTGTTTGTTTTTTTGTTTTCATCAAAACGATCTCTCTGTAGCTTTGGAGCCTGTCCTGAAACTCATTTTGTACCCCAGGAGGATGGGCATCAAACTCCAGCCTTCTGAGTGCTGGGATTAAAGACGTGCATCACACCACTGCTCCCTAAGTCTTAGTTTAAGTCTTGGTTTGAAAATTTTGAAACTAAACATAAATAGGCATTATGAACAAAATTATTTTTGTAAGGATGTACTTCTATGTGAAGTACATTAAGAACTTTTATGTTTAAGATTCTTAAGGACTGGATTTCTGTGATATTTAGGAGTTACTTGTTTTATTCTATGAATATGTATTTTTACTGTTTCAGATCAGTAGTGATTTCACTTCGTCTTCTTCCAAAACTGTTTGGTACTTTTCAACAGTTTGGTAGCAGTTATGATACACATTGGATTACAATGTAAGTGAATAAAAGATACAAAATACTTTTTAAGATTTTTTTGCAAATTATATTATCAGATTTTGTAGTAGCCTTTTCTGTGCCTAAGGAGTGAAATTAGGTTTTATAATTTAAATATTTTGCTACTCTTTTTTGTCTTTTCCCCATATGAACATTATTTATTTATAGGTAAACTTGTTTTCTTTGTAGTTTGAAAATGATAACTGTAGCATTTGATGCTCTAATACTAGGTTCAAGTTCCATTTGGTTTATGTATTGTTTTTGATTTAAGACAATCTGACTTTGTTGCCTACTTCACTTGGTGCTTGCTCTGTAGCCAGTTCTTGCTCATAGTGAGTTCATCAGATGGTCTCCAAAACAAAGGGAAACCAAATAAGTAATTTTGTCTCTCCACGGGTGTTAGTTTTTGTTTTGTTTTGTTTTGTTTTTGTTGTTTAAAACCCTAATTATTGGGTTGGAAAGATGAATCAATAGTTAAGAGCACAGGTGCCATTTCTAGGATTTGATTCTCAGCATCCACATGACAACTTAAAACCACCAGTCTCAGTGGAGCTGACAGCTTTCTGGCTTCCTTTTGGCACTGCATGCAAATGGTACACAGATGAACACTTAAGCAAAAACAAATCTACAAAAAATCCAAAAAAACATGAAAAATAAAGTAACAAATTAAAACTTTTTAAATTCTTTAAGTTTATTTTATTCATTTAATTAAATTTTATGTGTTTGGGTGTTTTATCTTCATGTTATGTGTATCACATGGGTCCAGTGCCTGTGAAAGCTAGAAGGTATTTTACCCTCAGGGATTGATGTAATAGTGGTGAATTGCTAAGTGGGTGCTGGAACTTGAACCTGGGGGTTCTCTGGGAAAGCAACCAGTGTCTTTACTACCAAGCCATCTCTCCAGCCCAGGAGGAAAAATTATGAGGGTTTGTTTGTTTGGGAACAGAGTCTTATTAATACAGCGTTGGCTGGCTTGGAACTTGCAAAGTAGACCAGCATGGCCTTCATAGAGATGTACCCTGCCTCCCTTGTGCTGGGACTAAAGGTGTTTTGTTGTCAGCTGGGCAAGCTGACTTACATCTTTAATCCCAACAGTTTATGGCTAGCTTGATCTACAGAACAAGTCCCAGGACAGCCAGAGCTCCACAGAGAAACCCTGTCTTGAAAATCAGCCAAGCCAAATCAATCCAAAAACTTACACATTTGAAGATGTCTTACACTTTATTCTTTTCAGGTATATCTTTTGTTCTCTTTCCCTTTTAAAATTATTATTTTCTTTTAATTGGGCCAGGTGGGCAGAAAAAGAACTGAACATGATGAAGCTTTTCTTTGACAATCTGGTGTATTACATTCAAGGTCTCAGAGAGGGAAGACAGAAGCATGCATTGTAAGTACCTCTTTGAGTAGGTGAAATGATTTCTAGTCCTCTAACAAATAATTTTCTGCTTTCTTTTTTTTTAATATGTAAACACTATAACTCTTTATGTAAAATTGTAAGAGAAAATAAAAGACATTATGTTAAATTTTCATATTAGTCCCATAATTCTTAGTAAAGGTAGGTTGTTTAACTTAAGCTACTGAAATTATTTAAAGTCCTTGTAGTTAGTTAAAAGTAAACATTCTCCAGAAAGTGTTAATATTTTCCTAATGTAGTAGTACTTTTATTTTAAAATGTAAATATATTTTTAAGTTCTTTATTTATTTTCATTTATGTGTTCTCATGTTTTTCCTTCATGTACAACCATGTTGTTTGTCTTCATCATTTTCATGCCAGCTCTGTGCAGAGGCCAGCAGTGGGCATAGGACTCCCCGAAACTGGAGGTACAGACAGATAGCTGTGAGCTCTACCATACGCATGCTGGGAACTGAATCCTGGTCCTCTGGAAGAGCAGTCAGATCTCTTAACCAGGGAGCCATCTTTAGATGACCATCCCTAGAGACCTTGTCTAAACAAAATAGGGTGGAGAGTAATTGATGAATATGCCACTTACTGTCCTCTGCCCTCTTACGTGCGTGGTGTGCATTCATCACCCTCCTTTTCTTACACTTGTACACAGTTATCAATAAAAGAATTAACTGCTAACCTTTTAAAGATAAACAGCAACTCATTTGAGGAAAACAGTCTTATTTTACAAATGATAACACTAAAGATAGGAAACAATCGATTTAACTGACCCAACGTCACACATACAGTAAAGAATGGAGCTAGGATTTATGTTTAATCCTAATTTAATGTGTTTCTAGCACTTATAATTATTTTTATTTACTTTTTAAGCAGGATTTTGTTGGCCTGGATCTCACATATTGAGCCTGATTTGACCTTAACCTTAGAATACTCAGTGGTGAAATCTCGCCAATTTATACCATAAGAATATTCATTCATGCCGGGCGGTGGTGGCGCATGCCTTTAATCCCAGCACTCAAGAGGCAGAGGCAGGCGGATCTCTGTGAGTTTGAGACCAGCCTGGTCTACAGAGCTAGTTCCAGGTCAGGCTCCAAAACCACAGAGAAACCCTGTCTCGAAAAACAAAAACAAAAAAGAATATTCATTCATAGTCAAAGTAGAGACCGCCTTGGTGTACTTTCTTTGATTTTTCCAGACTGTTTAATAATATTCATTTTCTGAAACACACTGATCTCATGAATTTGGGGCATTTTTCACCTCTCTCTGGCGATTATAATACAGAAATGCTGAAGTTTGGCCTAAGAAAAACATTCTGTTAGAAAGGAAAGAGAATTCATTTCCTACAAGAGCATGTTAGAATATTTCCTGAGACCCAGGGCTCTTTGGATAAAAGACTTAGCTGTTTTGGTGGTAAAAGTACAATGGAAGCGGTTCCTGTTACTTGTTAAATAAAAATAAAAAGTATTTTTTTTAAGTGTGAATGTGCACTTTAACAGGTTGGGGGGGTGCACATGCGCGTGTGGGAGACAGGTCAGCCTCAAGGATTGTTCCTTAGGAACTGTCTACTATATTTTTAAGATGGAGTTTTGCTAGTACCTGATGCTTTTTAAGTGGGTTAGAATGGCTCAGCAGTGAGCTCCAGGCATTCTTTAGTCTTCACCTCTTCTGCTCTGGATTATAATTTCATGGACATAGATTGTCTGGCTTATTTTTGTCTTTTTATGTTTGTTTGTTTGGGTTGGTTTTTCAAGACAGGGGTTATCTGTGTATACGTGGCTATCCTGGAACTCACTCTGTAGACCAGGGTGGCCTTGAACTCAGATTGTTTGACTTTTTACCTGGTTGTGGGGGATTAAAGTTGAATCAGTTGAATCAAGTTGACATCATGCTTGCATGATGATGATTCAAACTGAAGTTGTTTGGTAAGAAGGAACCTGGCTTGAGAAGTTGTTTTCATCTGATTGGCCATTGGACATGTTGCTGGAGATACGGGGTTCTTCAGTGAGTGATGTGGAAGGGCCCAGCCCACTAAACATGATGCCATCCCTGAGTGGATGGTTCTAGGGTGTATAAGAAAGAAGCTCAAGCAAACCTGTAAAGCATAGCCTATAAATTCTTTTCCTCTTTGCTCATAATCCTACTACAAAATACCTTTCTATTTAAAGGCTAGAAGGTACTAAAAGCCTTTTAATTTTTTTTAAATTTTAAATTTATCTTGATAACACATTAGGTTGTGAGTTGCTTACTCCTTGTCTTTTCTCCTAATCAAGCTATTTTCATTCTCACAAAAAGCACTAATACATTAGATAGCCACTGAAAAACAGAAAAGGTACCGATGATCTTCGTCTTTAGAACAGCAGTTTTCAAACTGTGAGTCGTGGCAACTCCTGGGGTTTGAAGCACTCTTTCACAGGGGTCTTTTAAGACCATTGGGAAACATAGACAATTGTGATTCGTAACAGTAGCAAAATTATAGTGAAGTGACAATGAAATAATTTTATGGTTGGGGGTCACCACAACATGAGGATCTATATTAAAGGGTTGTAGCATTAGGAACTTTTAGAACAGAGTTCTCTGTGTAACAGCCCTAGCTGTATCGGAACTTGCTTTGTAGACGAGGCTGGTGTTGAACTCATAGAGAGATCCTCCTGCCTCTGCCTCCTGAGTGCTGGGATTGAATATGTGTAGTACCACCACTTCCTGGCTAGAATAAAACTTTTAAACCTTTGATCTCTTATAGTAACATGTCACTTTATGACACTTCTGAAATTTTGCACTCAGTAGAAAATTTATAAACATTTCTATTAGAAGGTTGTCAGAATTATCTGTTAACTATGATATAGATTAGAGATTAGGTTGGCTGCTGCTTATATGTTGGCAAAGCAGTTTGAAACTCAGTGTGTTTTTTATTCTGTAACAGAGATAAGAACTCATGGTTTAGTTTCGTATCACAGAAACTGATCCTTCAAATCATAGTTCAGTGTGTTGCTGGAGTGTTCTTCAAATGGAAATATAATTGTTAATCTCACTCCCTATCCTGTCAGTCTCCTTTCAGTGACTCCTTTTTTATCTGTAACATACATACAGAACTCTGCTTTCTGGTATTCAGACGATCACATTGGGGTTATGGTCAAATCCTTCCCTTTTCGTAGGATATTGTGCTTCACAGATGCGTATAAACTCAGTTCCTAGAAAATTATGTGAACTAATTTACTGAACCAGGCTCATAACAACTTTTATGTTACTATTAAATTTTGTTCAGGTAATTATTTAAGTTTGAAGTAATAATCTTAGCGCCAACTTTGTATAGGATATTTTTTATGAACTAAATTTCCACCGTGTTAAGTTAAATAACATCTACATGGATAGTGATATAACACGTGCATTACAGATTAACATATTGTCTTTCATTTCTTTTTTTTTTAAATATTTATTTATTATGTATACGATGTTCTGTCTGTGTGTTGCCTGCAGGCCAGAAGAGGGCACCAGACCTCATTACAGATGGTTGTGAGCCACCATGTGGTTGCTGGGAATTGAACTCAGGACCTTTGGAAGAGCAGGCAATGAGCACTGAGCCATCTCTTCAGCCCCAGTCTTTCATTTCTTAACTTTTATTTTATGTGGATATAATATAATTTTGAAATAGCATATCTTTTGCTTACTGATGATTTTTCATACTTTCGGTTTTTATCTTTGAGTTATTTTTTTATTTACATACTTAAAAAACTAACTTGAAGGCTGGTAAGATGGCTCAGTGTTTAAGAGTACTGGCTACTCTTACGGAAGACATGGGTTCATGGTGCCTTATAGAGATCTGTGTGTCCAGATTGAGGGGATATGATGCCTTCTAACTTCTGTGGACACAGACAAAACATTTATGTACATAAAATAAATATTAAAAATTTTGAAGGTTTTAAAAAACAAACTTGAAAGTAGTTTCATTATAGTCAAAAATTTTCATGAACTTGTAAATGCATATAGTTGTATAATTGAGGCGGTGGGGCATTGTAAATTGTATATGATTTTTTTTCCCTATGTTATGATTAAGAACATTAAACATCTTACTAAATGATGTAGGATCTTGTTGGGTGTGGTAGCCTAGACTTGTAGTCTTAGTGCTTGGTGAAGCAGGATGGTTGCCTTGAGTTCAAGGCCATTCTTCATTATCAAAAAAATCATGAAAAAAGAAGAAAGAAAGAAATGGGTTCTTCGGTTAATTATTTGAATGGTTCTTTGTAGGTACAGCCATAGTGCCGAAGTTCAAGTTCGACTTCAATTCCTAACTTGTGTGTTTTCAACTCTGGGATCACCTGATCATTTCAGTAAGATTTTAATTTCTTTTAACTTATTTGTGTGTTTGTACACATGTGCTTATTAAGGGTACATGAGGAGGCCATAGGACAATTTGAAGGAATCTCTCTAGAGCCATGTCAGCTCTAGATACCTGACTTGTCAGGTGGCAGTACCTGAACCTATCTAGATATTGGCATTAGAAATTTCATGAAAATATTTTTGATACACATTTCAAGTAAAACATCCCCATGGCTTTTCATAATAATTTTAAAAGTAAAACACAACATCTTTTTAATAGCATGTTTATGTTCTGTTTTATTACGTTATTGTACCCCACTTGACTAAAAACAATAAGAAACAAAACATAACATCATATGAAGATAGGAAAAACAAATACTAGTATAAACAATGTCTGATAGCTGCTGAGTTTTGTGTTTATTTTATGCAGTATAGCTTCTCTACAAAAAATTTACTGTCTAGATAAAACCACCAACAAAACCCCCAAACCACTCCACTCAGAAGATAATAATATTACAAACATAGTATAGTTATGTTTAATTATGCTGGGTACATTAATACATTAAAAAAAGAACAATTTTGAAAAATTTATAAAAATAACCAATGCTAATACCTATTGAATGTATTTCTGTGGTTCAGTGAATTTTAGCCAGTCTAATTACATAATTCACTATAATTAGCCACAATACTTTTTATTGTGGAATCTTTTAACTATTATCTTATTCTTTTTAAAACATACTGAACATTACTTATAATTTATGTTACCTTTTATCTTTTAAGATTTATCTTAATTTTTATTCTTTTTTTTTTTTAATTTATTTTGATTTTTGAGACAAGGTTTCTCTGTGTGTAGCCCTGACTGTTCTGGAACAGTCTCTGTAGTCCAGCTAGACCATACTGGCCTCAAACTCAGAGATCCTCTTGCCTCTATAGTGCTAGGATTAGGGCTGTGCACTACCAACACATTACTATGTGTGTGTGTGTGCGTATGTATGTGTGTGTCAGTGTCAGAGAGAAAGAGATGTGTGCTCAAACTCAGAGATCCTCTTGCCTCTGTAGTGTGAGGATTGAAGGCCTGTACCACCAACACATGGCTGTGTGTGTGTGTGTGTGTGTGTGTGTGTGTGTGTGTGTGTGTGTGTGTGAGAGAGAGAGAGAGAGAGAGAGAGAGAGAGAGAGAGAGTGACAGAGGGACAGAGAGATGTGTGCTAGTGCCCACCAAGATTAGAATAGGATATTATAGGATATTAGATCTCCTGAAGTTGAAATTAGCGGCAGTTTTGAACTGATTTCTGTTACTCTAAGAGCAACAAGCACTCTTACCAGTGATCCATCTTGTCAGCCCTCAGGTTGGCTCTAAGCAGCACATGCTCTTTTTAGAAAATAATCTACAACACCACATATTACTTTTGAGACAGGGTCTGACTTATGGCTCTGGTTGTCCTAAACTACTTGGAAAGCATTATTTGGCTTCAAACTTAATATTCTTCAGACTCATGGTCTGAGGGCTACCGTTATAGTTACTGAAGTCATAAATCCTTTTATAGAATATTGATACTTAGGTGAATGTTTTCTTTTGTGGAATGCCATTTGATTTCTCAGTAACGGGCTTTTTGGTTGTTTCTATAATTTCATGACCTCCCAGAGTGTAGGAAACCACAGTAGGCTTTGGAATGAACTCAGGAAGTTAAAAATCCTTTGCCTTGTCTTTTTTAAATTTATATTTAGACTTGTGATTGCCTGTAATGTTTTCTGTTTCATTCTACAGAGTTGTTTTCTTTTTTAAAATCTGTTTTTCTTTGTTATATTTGGGAATCTTGATTTTTGGGTCAAAATACTCTGTATATGTCATCTGAATCTGGTGAAGGGAATCCTTTGTATTTCATCATTTCCTGCACTTTTGCTTTGTTCTTCATAGGGATTTCTTCCATAGTTTATAAAAATAATGTTTGTTATCCTCTGTCTCCCATGGACAGCCTTTGTACATGCTTTCTACTCTTGTAATCCTCAGCTTTAGAATTGAATCCTCAAAATTTTTGTGATTTTTCTCCAGGTGGACAGGTAATCCACCTGTCCACAAGATAGAAGAATTTTAAGCTCAAAGCCTGCTGTCACTGTAATACAGTGATGTATTTACATTTAAAGACCATGACACTATCTTTTAGACCTATTATTGTAGGTCTAAACCCTTTAAGAAGACTTTCCTTTTTTTGTGTGTGTGTGAATGTGTGTGTATGTATGTGTGTGTGTTTCGAAAGATTGTATTCAGGGGCCTCATCATTCACTAATGAACTATATCCCTAGCCATACAACAGTTTTTGTGGTTTTTATAGTCATGTTAGATTATGCATATGTAATATCTTGTTTTTATTTCATTTTTAATTATGTGTATGTTGCATATGTCTTTGTGGGTATGTTATCCAAGTGTGAGAGTTCCCACGTTGGTCAGAGATGTCCTCTGGAGGTATAGGTGGCTGTAAGCCAATTAATGTGTGTTATGGGTCCTCTAGAAGCATAGTACATGCTCTCAAACTGCTGCGTTACGTCACTAGCTCTGATATATCTACTTTGACAGCAAAACTTAGTGAAGTTTTTTAAAAATACTATTTTGTGATATTCTGTCAACTATTCAGTTGGTGGCAGCATTCACCTTTAATTCCAGCACTCGGGTGGCAGAGGTAGGCGGATCTCTTGAGTTTGAGGCCAGCCTGGGCTACTGAAGGAGTTCAAGATAGCCAGGGCTGCACAGAGAAACCCTGTTTTCAGAAATAATATACTGTCAGTTAGCTCCTTATATACATAGTTGGTTCTAGCTGCTTTTAATATAATCAATTAGGGCCACAATGGTTTATATAATCCTGATTCAAATTTTCAGACAGAAAATCATAAGGAATTAGTACTAGTAATTAACAACGTCTGTATTTCATGAAAAACAAACTATATATACACATATGTTCAAAAGGAGATGCACAGTTGTTTTTTTTTTGAATAATTTATGAAACACAAGTCAGATGTGGTAAGTCACCAATATTTCATCACTTGGCAGATGCAGGCAGGTAGAATACAAGTGTAGGCCAGAATGAGCTATGTAGCAGAAGTGTATATCACACCTTTCCCTCTAAAATCAATAAAGCATAAAATTTATCATTTTTGTTTAGGGTTAAGTTTAGAGCAAGTCGACATTTTATGGCATTGTTTAGTAGAAGATTCTGAGTGCTATGATGATGCACTTCACTGGTTTTTAAATCAAGTTCGAAGTAAAGATCAACATGCAATGGGAATGGAAACCTACAAACATCTTTTCCTGGAGAAGGTAATTTTACATCTTTGAAGTTCTTTTTGTTTATTTTTGTATATGCATTTAAATCTCCTGAAGTATGACTTCTGCAGTAGTCCCTGTCTTATTTTCCTGTCTCACATATATCTTTCAGAGTAAACAAATGCATCAGGTTTTGATGATCCTTATATAACTTTTCCAATTCAGATTTTCCTGTTGTGTTACCTTTTATTTTGAACTAAATGTAAATTTAGATTATATTTATAAATCTATTATTTATTTAATAATTTAGAGTAATTAGAATAACGTTAAGACTGGCACTAACCATAAATGTTGGTCTTTCGGTCTTTAATTTTAAAAATGATTCTCAGTTTTAAATGTGTGCCCACAACAACTAGTATAGTTCCTAAGTCCAGAGTCTTCTTGAGTTAAATTTCCATAATTTCAATCTGTCTTTTGTCCGACTATAAACTAATATCCACATTTGTGAGCTTCTTGAGATAGACAGCCTTGTAAGAAGTATAGTGGTGATAGTAACATACATGTTTCTGTTCACCATAATCAGATGTTGCAGGTAGCTACTATTATATAAACTATAACATTTGAATCAATGTTTGTTAAAAAAAAGTGTGTGTAGATTGTGGTATTACATGCCTATAATCTCAATGTTTGAGAGGTGGTAGGAAGAGGATCAGGCGTTCAACAACAAGTTGAGACTGAAAACTAAGGGTTTTTTTCCTTCATGCCTTTTTTATTTACGTATCTTATCTGTCTGTCTATCGTTTTATTATTTATTTATTTTGTCTTTTTTTCGAGACAGGGTTTCTCTTTGTTATAGTTCTAACTGTCCTGGAGCTTGCTTTGTAGATCAGGCTGGTTTTGAACTCGGCATGCCTCTGCCTCTCCGAGTGCTGGGATTAAAGGCATGCACACTACCACCCAGCTGGCTGGCTAGTTTATCTTGTCTGTCTGTCTATCTATCATCTGTCTAACCATTCATTTAATTATTATTTTTTTTTTTTTTTGGTTTTTTGAGACAGGGTTTCTCTGTGGTTTTGGAGCCTGTCCTGGAACTAGCTCTTGTAGACCAGGCTGGTCTCGAACTCACGGAGATCCGCCTGCCTCTGCCTCCCGAGTGCTGGGATTAAAGGTGTGCACCACCACCGCCCGGCCTTAGAACTAGCTCTTATAGATTAGTTTGGGCTAGAACTCATAGATCTCTGCCTGCCTTTGCCTTCCAAGTATTAGGATTAAAGGCTTATACCACCACTGCCCAACTTATTTATTTATTTATGATTAGAAAGTTTCCTTGCTAATTCACAATGTCTCTGGGTTACAGTATAATAAATGAGTTTTACAGCAAGGTACAGATAGAATTTATTTTTATCATAACTTTTGTCCTTCAATACAAACTACATTTAGTTAGATATCATAAATGTATATGGTCATATTTAATAGATGACAAAACATTTTTATTTACTTTTCTTGATTTGCGTGTATGTTTGTGATTGAAGTAAACATCAGTCAGGTGCACCTGAGTGAAGCACACTTGTCTTCAGGCTTTGCATGAATAGAATTTTAAAATTATTTAAATGTTTACATTATTGCCAGATCTTTTCTGATGTTTTTCCTTCTGTATTGTCTTTAGTAAAATTAATAATCTAATAAAATCTGTTAACATTTTTTTTAAGATGCCCCAGCTAAAACCTGAAACAATTAGCATGACTGGCTTAAACCTGTTTCAGCATCTGTGTAACTTGGCGCGATTAGCTACCAGTGCCTATGATGGTGGCTCAAATTCTGAGGTAAGGTTTTAGACTTAGTGTTTTGTCAGATAAAATTTGAGAGATTTTTTTTCTTGTCTTCAAATTAGATTGCCAAGTTATCTTTCTATAAACTTTGCCTTTATTATAAAGATTAATTTTATTTCAAGTGTCTCTCCTCCCTTCTCAACAGGGTTTTGTGTGTGTGTGTGTGTGTGTGTGTGTGTGTGTGTGTGTGTGTGTGTGTGTGTGTAACCCTGGCTGTCTTGGAACCTGCTCTGTAGATCAGGGTGACCTCAAACTCAAAGAGATCTGTTTGCCTCTGCCTCTGAGTGCTGGGATTAAAGGCGTGTGCCATCACCAGCTGTTATTTCAAACTTTAAATGCTTTATATTTGCATTTTGGTGTTGTGATTTTATCATATTTGCCAAAGGAAAGTATGCTTTTGCCTTAAAATGTCTCATTATTTGCTTTGTGATTTGTTTAGAAGGATAGGTGCCTCTTCTGTTATTTTTCTTGCAGCTTCTGGAAAACATAACTATTTAATGGAAAACTTAATTTGCATGAAACAACTTTTAAAAACCTTAATTATTTGTATGTGAGCAGAGTTGTGCTTCTGTGGAAGTCAGAGAACAGCTTACAGAAGTCAACCTGCTTCTACCATATGTGTCCTGGTGTGTCTTAGTCAGCCCATCGTATTTGACAGCAAGCACTTTACACTGAGCTGTTTCCTTGACTCTGAAGTTCAATATGCCTGCCTTTTGCTATAGCTAAGATTTTAATAATAGCTAGGATTTTATTTATAACAGTATATACTAATATATAATGTAATTTGTAGTGATTTTTTTCTATGATCTACATAGATCAGTCATTATGATTAGCTGATTAACTGCACATTTCTACAAATTTCTAGTTTACCTTTGGCGTTAAAATATTTTCCTTCCCCAGACTGGGTGACTGCAATGTATTTGGATGATTGTCACTATTCTTCTAAAATAAACTGTTATTTAAGGTCTTTCTTGTGAAACATTCTTCTAGTTAGTTAATTGGTAGCTTTTTTATTTTTATATTATTGTGTGTAGTTAATTTTGTTTTATATGAGGAGGATAAAATTGTTAGTAATCTGTATTATAAAGAATAATTTCAGAGCTGGTGATATAGCTTAGTTTGTTGAATGGTCTCTCAGCAGGCACAAATCCCTGTGTTTCAGTACTAGTGCCCCATAAACCTAGTAATGAAAGTAGTCCACACCTGTAATTTCCTGATTTGGGTTTTGGAAAAAAGAGGATAAGGAGTTCAGGTTAATTCTTGACTACATAGTGAGTTCTAGACCATTCTGGATTTCATGAGATGTTGTCTCACAAAATAATTTTGCTTCTAACAGCTATGTTCTTTCCTATCTTCCTAGTGTGCCTTTTCTTTATATAGTGATATGGGACTTTTTTTTAAAGATTTATTTATTCATGTACATGTAAGCTCTATCTTCATGCACATAAGAAGAGACAGCCAGATTCCATTATAGATGATTCTGAGCCCCCATGTGGGTGGTGAGAATTAAACTCAGGACTTCTGGAAGAACAGCCAGTACTCTTAACCACTGAGCCATCTGTCCAGACTGTGGGGCTTATTTTGTTCTTGTTTTTTAAGTTTTAATCTTAGCACCAATATTACTACATTTCTATTTAATAATTTCAAGACAATCAGACAATCTTTAGTTGCTCCTTAATAACTATGTTCTGCTAGCTGGTATTTTACTGAGGCTATCCAGTTATCCATTGGGAGACCGTCTTTCTTCACTCTGTCCACATTTTGAGGACTTTCACTTGAGCTGTTTCTGTGTAGCACTTAGCAGAAACATTTTTTTGGTATCTCTAGTTAACATCACTAATGTGAATAAGAATTTGGTTACTGTGTCCACTAAATTATGAATGACTGCATTAGAGTGATAGCTTTATCAGTGTAACTTGGATGAAAAGCATTGAAGTATTTTGTAAGTTATTATAATTTGTTGGTTTTATTCCTTTGCAGCATGTTTTATATTATTGTGTTTCATGTAATTTATTAAGCATCATATATAGTTTTCCTGCGTTATAAATAAATTCAATTGATTTTAAAAGTTCTTCATTATCTAAGGAAGTATGTAAACTTTTCTTAATGATGATTATTATATAATGTCCAAATATTTAAACTACACTTTTAGTACTTTGTAAAGTATTAAGTTTACTGTTTAACTCCATATTTGTTATTTTAATCTAATAATCTGTCTTCATTTAACAAACAAACTTTAAAAATGTCTTTGTCTTTAATCCTTAGCTGTGTGGTATGGACCAGTTTTGGGGCATTGCATTAAGAGCACAATCAGGTGATGTCAGTCGAGCAGCTATTCAGTATATTAACTCCTACTACATTAATGGTAAGTAATTTGAAATACTGTTTAAAAAGTAAAAATTAATTTTTGTAAAATTTCAAGATTTCTCTTTTTGTTTGTTTCTTTAAAACTTTTTGGGGACTTTTGATTTTATTTGTTTGCGTGTTTGCCTGAATTTATGTATGTGTGCCACATGTGTGCAATGCCACAAAGGCCATAAGAGGACATATTCTTGGAACTGCAGTTATAGATGGTTCATGTGGGTACTGGGAATTGAACTTGAGTTCTCTGTAAGAGCAGCCAGTTATTTTTATTCTGAGCCATCTTACTTACCATCCGTATTTATTTTTTCTGAGACTCAGTTTTGCTATCCCTAGTTGTCTTAGAATTCTCAATCCTTCTGCCTTAGTTTCCTTAGTGATGGACTAACAGGCATGTACCACCACTTCCAGTTCTTATAAGTATTTTTTTTTCCCTAGGGAGATTTTACTAAGCTTCAGTTTGGCTCATTTTCTTTAATACAGGCAAATAAAAATGTAAAAGTGTAATGAATATGCATCTGGGTTTCAGGTAAAACGGGTTTGGAAAAGGAGCAAGAATTTATTAGCAAGTGCATGGAAAGTCTTATGATAGCTTCTAGCAGTCTTGAACAAGAATCACACTCAAGTCTCACAGTTATAGAAAGAGGATTACTTATGCTGAAGACACATCTGGAAGCATTTAGGAGAAGGTAATTTTGTTACATTGTACTACACAAATCAGTTTCAGTATTTTTATTGATAGCATCTCTATATGTATTCTTAAAGTTCATGTCGTGGGCACATAGGAAACATAATTTACCAAAAATAAATGGATTGTAATGAAAATTTTTGCTTAAGAAACTTAGGTATCATTTTCCTATTGAAACAGGCAATATAATATCCTCATAAATATACAGATTTGAAAATCTTAAGGCATTCAGCAGTTATGCATGAATAAGAAACTGGACAGAATTCCATTTCTACGGAGGTGTTAATTATGACCGAAAAGGCAGGAACACAACACTGAGACAAGTTACACTGCCACTCTCCCCAACAACATCATATAATCTTTCATATTTTATCAAGTTGAATCATTTGTTTCATTTGCTGTTTTTTTTTTCTTCCTGGACTAGGAGAGAGTATTTTAATTTTGAATTTCCATTTACCATGGAAACATGACCAAAACTTTCTGTGTTAATGAATATCTATATAATTAATTTAGACATACCCTGTGTAATACAGAAATAAAGCAAATTAACATTTATGAATATATCAACCGAAATGAAAGGTGAGTAGATAGTTTTAATTACAAAATTCTGTTTGTTAAAAGTCATTTAACGATGAGTATTAATGTAAAAGTACTAAGAACTGTGTTGAAAATTTGTTAAAGTTATAACTTCTTTCAACCTCAGATCTTAGTTTGATATTTGTAAAATCACATGCAATTCATATTTTTGACATTTTAGTGAACTGGTAGGAAATACTCAGTAAGAAAAATACCCCTATTCATTTTTTATATGTATACATGATTTGAAACATTTGTGTAGTGCAAGATTCTTTTATCATTAGTTTGTAGAGATTTACCTAAATCTTTCTTGTGTTTTTAAACAGTGTGTAAGAGAACTCTTGAATTTTTGCACAGAAACATCAGAGCCCCTCAACCTGTACCACATTAGAAAAATTAAAATAAAGCAGATGTGGTGGTCTCATTCAAATTAATTAAAAAGTCAATCCAAACTTGTTGTATAACTCAAACATTACACTAAGATACTATTTATAAGTCTGTAATTTCTGTTTCATGTTAGACATACTTGCCGTTAATGTTATACTGAATTATTTATGAACAAATTTTGTTATGTGAAGAGTAGTGAACTAGTACGTTAGCACAAATCCATAGGTCTTGTACATTGTAATTTTACCAGTATTTAACATTAAATGCAAAAGTACTTACTTTTCATTTTCAAAGGCTCAGTAGTACTTTTCATGAGTTTACGGAGTTTAAACCCAGGACTCCTTCTCATCCATACTAGTTTTGTGATACTGTGAAGAAATATCCTGTGTCCTTCATATGTATCTGATTCATTTTATGCTAAAGTTAATCTTGCTGTCAAATTATATGAATATCTTTGAGTAACTAGTAGACCATTAATTACATTAAATTTACTAAACAAAAAAAAAACCCAAAAACCAGAGCAGTAGCTGAAAAGTTATGTATTGCCCAACATGTCTTGTCTCCCTGTATATCAAGTGCTCAATGTGGCTATTATAAATTTAAAATTACGTAACATGTAGATAAAAATTTGAGATAGCTTGTATTATAGTGAAAAGTAGTATTATCTTAAAGAATTTACCTTTTAGAGAGACGTTTAATTTCAGAAGTGCCCAGCGGCGCTAGTAGGGTGCGTCAGATCACCTGCCCATTTTCTCCAAGAATAATATAAATTATTGAAATCAAAATATCAGGGGACGCAAGGTTATAAAAACTAAAACTTGAAATATTTAGTAGAAGGCATTCTTTTAATTACTCTTTTATTTAGTCATAGCCCAGGGTATTTTTTCACCTGAAGGAAATAAGTTAATTTCTTTTTATGTCAGAACTCCCGATTAGTCTTAGACATCTATCTCTCCATCCATCTATATTGTAGATATAAATATATAAACACAGATATAAACATGTATAGGAATTAAGGAATTTGGGGGTGGGTAAAGAGTACTTTGAAGAATTTATTTCATTTTCTATGCACAACTGTTTTGGACACATGTATGTATGTGTACCTGCTGTATGCCAAGGTCCAGGGAGTCTCATCCACTGGAACTAGAGTTATGCTGGTTATGTGCCACCGTGTGGTTGCTGAAAATGGAACACCAGCTCTGCAAGAGCATCATTACTCTAGCCAACTAAAATCAGTCTTTTAATCCAGTTTACTTTTGTGCCTGTGGGTAGAAACCAATCTCTTACTCTGTTAAACTGATTTACATAACTTGAATATATTCTTATATCTCAATATTTCAATGGATATGTCTTTCTTTGAAAGTATTTCTTAACATCTTTTTTTAAAATGTAAAAATGATAACTTGATACGTTATTATTAGATTAATATTGAATTCTGTTTTACTTTCCTCCTGGTTCTCCTCCTACTCCTTTAACGATTTATATAATGGAATTTTCCCCTCCAATAATTCATTCAATATGTTAAATCTAAAATTGTTGTAAGCTTTTGTGGACTTTTTCTATTTTTAAAAAATTTTAAAAACTTTTGTAATATTAAAGTGTTCAAAATTGTTTCCTCTTTGTGTGTTTTGTGTTGTTTTAGGTTTGCATATCATCTGAGACAGTGGCAGATTGAGGGCACTGGTATTAGTAGTCATTTGAAAGCGCTGAGTGACAAACAGTCTTTGCCTCTAAGGGTTGTATGTCAGCCTGCTGGACTTCCTGACAAGGTAGTTACAAGGTTTTAATTTCCAAATTTGGTAACATTTATCTTTACAAATCTTTGCTCAGTTGATCTGGTTTGGTACATTTTTTGTAACTTTTAACTGGTTGCATCTTATATTTCAGATGACTATTGAAATGTATCCCAGTGACCAGGTAGCAGATCTTAGGGCTGAAGTAACTCACTGGTATGAAAACTTACAGAAAGAACAAATAAATCAGCAAGCTCAGCTACAGGAATTTGGTCAAAGCAACAGAAAAGGAGAGTTTCCTGGTAGGTTAAACAGTTGACATGTTCAGTACAGTTTTTAGCTTTATTATATAGCAGCTCTCTTGGTCCATCTTGTGTTGCTATAACAGTTGCTTTAATGGAAGGTTTTATTGTTGGTGGTGTTTTTTTGTTTGTTTCTTCTATTTTAATTTTGAAAATGGGATTTTAACTCTGGAGTCCAAACTGACCTAGAACACACTGTATAGCCCAAAGCTGGACTCAGACTCTCAGGAATCCTCCTACCAGGACTTGAGTGTTCTAGGATTACAGATGTAATCTGTAATGAGCCATTACGCCTGCCCAGACAGAGTATAACCTGATACTTGTTTCATATCGTCCTGCAAAATATAAGATTAATGTACCAGAATCTGGTAAGGGTTGCTTTCTGTTTCAGTACAATGCCTTCAACTCTCAAAAGGTCAGAAAGAAAGAGAGCTCCTGTGTCCAGACCTTTGTACAGGTATTAATGCATCTGTAATGGCTTTGCCCTTCTGTCCTAAAGTCCTCCCAACAAATCTCATCTCCAAACACTATTGTATGAAGGAACCAATGTCATTTAACATATTTGTATGGGAACAAAGCATTCAGACCATCAGCAATTTTAAATGTTTAAAGATCTCATGGCTGCTTTCCTGGTCTTGGTATCATTTTGTTAGGTATCAGTAGAACAGTGGTTGGGGTATTGTTCACAAACATCATTTGTTTCTCACAGGATTTTTTTTAGGCTTCTAAAAATATTTTTTTCTTTTTCTTTGTTTTTTGATTTTCGTTGGTTGGTTTTGGATATTTCTTCAAGACAGGTTTCTCTGTAGTTTTGGATCCTTGTAGTAATAAGGGGCGCGGCGGCGGGGCTGCGTCCCCAACCCCCAGCCACCTGCCCGGCTAGCTTATGCCCCGAAATAATTACACAGACACTGTATTCTTTTAAACACTGCTTGGCCCTTAGCTCTAGCCCTTACTGGCTAATTCTGATATCCCTATCAACCCATCTCTAACAATCTGTGAGCACCGGTCTTACCGGGAAGATTCTAGCCTATGTCCGTCCTGGGTTGGAGTTTCATAGCGTGCGTCTTCCCTGGAGCAGGTAGCATGGCGTCTCTCTCTGAGGTGTCTGCTCCGGAGAGGAGAGCTGCGGAGTCTGCGCTCACTTCCTCTTCCTCCCAGCGTTCTGTTCTGTTTACTCCACCCACCTATCTCCTAACCAATGAGAGCCAAGCAGCTTCTTTTATTTTAACCAATGACCTTCCTCCATCAGATCCTGTGCTGGGACTAGCTCTTGTAGACCAGGCTGGCCTTGAACTCTCAAAGATCCACCTTCATCTGCCTCCCAAGTAGTATAATAATTCCTATAAAAATTACCTTCTGAACCCTTGCAAAGACTACATGTTGGTGTGACTACATGACAGTTCTACTCTAGGGACTATAATGACCACAATCAGTCTTGTGAGAAATGAGTTATTTTCCTATATTTTCTTGGTGTGAATGGGAAAGTAATTTAGAGCTTTGATGTGTCATTTTGGGGGTTGTGACTCTAGTTTATTGGTAGAATACTTGTCTGGTAGCCATGCGCTGGTGGTGCACGCCTTTAATCCCAGCACTCAGGAGCAGAGGGAGGTGGATCATTGTGAGTTTGAAGGCCAGCCTTATCTACAAGAGCTAGTTCCAGGACAGGCTCCAAAGCTACAGAAAAACCCTGTCTCAAAAAACTTTAAAAAACAAACAAACAAACAAACAAATAAATAAATAAAAATACTTGCCTGGCATAGTCAAGGCCCTAAGTTGACCCTGCCTTGCTATCACATGCAAAATAGAAATGTTATGTCATTATGTAAAGAATTTTCCTGTTTTACTCATTATTCCTGAAAATAGTTGCTTTATCCTCTCTAAATAGATTTTTCTGCATTAATAAAATTCAAGGTTGGGGTTCACTCACTGGTACAATTTTTGCCTCACATGTGAAAAATTCTTGGTTTTGATCCCTGGAGCTGTGAGCAAGAAATCATAAAATTAGGCACTGACAGCTGTGTGTGGTGGCATTTGGTATAATCCCCACATGTAGGAAGCTGTTACAGGAGGAACCCTAGCTTCATAGTGAGATTGAGATCCTCCTTAATTTAAAGACGAATCAAAAATGAATAATGTTTGATTAATTTATTTCACAATAATTTTATTCATTTCCCTATTAAGCACTTCTATTATTATTGCTATTACTATTATAATATCATCCACTATATAGTAAATAATTTGGGCATCTACTATGTTTTAGTGGCTAGAATCCCTCAGTAAGTTTAAAAAAAGAAAAACGTACTTGTTGGAACTGAAGGTTTGTTTATGTATGTTATTGAAGAAAGTTACATATACTAGTGGTAAAAAAAGATAGCTTGTTACTTTTAATACATAATTTAAGAAAATAGAAAACATGCAGGAAGCATGCTTGCTATTATTTTCTGTGTTTCTCAGGAGTTACATTTAGGTTTAATGAACAGTGAATTTATTGGCCCATTGCATTATTGTTAGCAAATGGCATTAACAGTTTATTCCCTATTCTGATGATTTTCAGGTGGCCTTATGGGGCCTGTCAGGATGATCTCATCTGGACATGAATTAACAACAGACTATGATGAAAAAGCACTTCATGAGCTTGGTTTTAAAGATATGCAGGTACATACATAAGTTGTGGTTTAGTTTTAGTCATGTGTTGGCTCAGCAGGTTAATAACTGAATAGTTGGAAAATATAGTTAAATACTTCTTACGGCTATGTATTGAAATTATAAGTAAAGTTAGGTTGTACTTTAATTTTATTGTTTTATAAATAGAAAAACCTATTTTTTTTCTTATTTCTCTAATTGTTTTATGTCTATCTTTTTTGTGTTTGTAGATGGTATTTGTATCTTTGGGTGCACCAAGGAGAGAACGTAAAGGGGAAGGTGTTCAGCTGCCTGCATCTTGCCTCCCACCCCCTCAAAAGGACAACATTCCGATGCTTTTGCTGTTACAAGAACCTCATTTAACTACTCTCTTTGATTTATTAGAAATGCTTGCTTCATTTAAACCACCCTCAGGAAACGTGGCGGTGGATGACAGTGAGGTAATGATCAGATTTCTTTCCCATATATTTTGTCATTTCTGTTGAGAATAGTAAGAAATAACTTTCTAATCTCTTAATATCAAAGAACCACTTTTTGTTTGTTTCCTTTGTTTTTGTTTTTTTTTGAGACAGGTTTTTCTCTGTGTATTCCTGGCTGTCCTGGAACTCACTTTGTAGACCAGGCTGCCATCATAGTCAGAGAAATCTGCCTCCCTTTGCCTTCCAAGTGCTGGGATTAAAGGTGTGCACCACTATCACCCAGCCTAAGTAATTGTTGTTTGTTTGCTTGAACCATTTGTGCTTAAGATGACCTAGGCAAAGCCGGGCAGTGGTGGCGCACGCCTTTAATCCCAGCACTTGGGAGGCAGAGGCAGGCAGATCTCTGTGAGTTCCAGGCCAGCCTGGTCTACAAGAGCTAGTTCCAGGACGGGCTCCAAAACCACAGAGAAACCCTGTCTCGAAAAAAAACAAAAAAAACAAACAAAAAAAAAGAACAAAGATGACCTAGGCATACTGTAATAAAAGTATTCTTTACAAAGATGATGAAAATGGGCAATTTAAGGCAATTTAATAGGCAGTTCAAGCTGTCTTATGTAAGACAGCTGGACATACCTTGTAAGTATACCAACAAGCAAATATTTTCGGATAAATTAGTTTTTAATGAGGATGAACTGTGCTATTTAATTAATTTTAAGGGGAACATAAGTGGGAGAAAAAATCACGTGATAATTATTTGGTTTGGTATGGTTTCTGTGAGACCAACTCAACTCTGAATTAGAAGGATGACAAAGAAAAAGTTATGAGGATAAGAAATATGATAAAAATCTCAAAATTCAAAAGTCACATTTTTAGATTTTCAGAAAAATAGTGGGGGCTGGAGAGATGGCTCAGTGGTTAAGAGCATTGCCTGCTCTTCCAAAGGTCCTGAGTTCAATTCCCAGCAACCACATGGTGGCTCACAACCATCTGTAAAGCGGTCTGGTGCCCTCTTCTGGCCTTCAGGCATACACACAGACAGAATATTGTATAATAATAAATAAATATTTAAAAAAAAAGAAAATGGTTTAAAAAAATGTTAGTAAAAAAATAGTGGTAAAGTCATGGCCTTCTTGTTACGTAACAGTGAGTTTTTGTTTGTTTGTTTTCACTTTTTGAGATAGGGTTTCCTTGTATAACCCTGACATCCTTGAACTTAGTATATAGATTGGCCTTGAACTTCCAGAGATCTGTCTCTTATCTGTGTGGAATTCTAAGCATGTGTCCCCCAAAACCTGGCTATATAAACCAGGTTTGACCTCCAATTTACAGAGATGAGCTTACCTCTGTCTATAATGAGTCTTTCTGTTTCACCAGCCAATACTCAAATAACAACACAAAGATTTGTTATTAATTATATATATATATATTTAATTTAAGATTTCTGTCTCTTCCCCACCACCGAGTCCGGTTTATTCCCAGGCCTTTTCAGACCCAGGCCAGCTGGCCTTGGTGAGTTCCCAATAGAACATCCCTTGCGGTCCTAAGTTCCTTGCTCGTGCTCTCTCTCCTGCTCCTGATTTGGACCTTGAGATTTCTGTCCGGTGCTCCAATGTGGGTCTCTGTCTCTGTCTCCTTTCTTCGCCTGATGAAGGTTAATATTCAGGAGGATGCCTATATGTTTTTCTTTGTGTTCTCCTTCTTATTAAACCTCATTGTTCTCATTGTTAGCTTAGGCTTGTCTCACTAGCTCTTTAACTTGTTTACCATGTGGCTTTTTACCTTTCATCTTTCACTCCTTGTTTCCTCTCCTTTTCTCCTGGACTCTCCCTAGTGCCTTGATTATCTCTTCCTACTTACTCTCTTGCCCTGAAGTCCTGCTTATACCTCTTGCCTAGATATTGGCCATTTTGCTCTTTATTTAAATAATCACAGCAATATATCATCATACAGTGTACAAATATCCCACAACATCTACCTTCCTGGGTGCTGGTAGGCTCCTCTCTTCTACTGAACTATCTCACCAGATCAGGATTCAGCTCTAGTTAGTGACAGTATACCCACAGATCCTGGAGAATAAATCTGGGATTGCCTCAGTTTTTTCTTCTGTCCTGTCAAAAGGCCAACTTTACCATAGATTCCCAATTCTAAACTCCCTTGTCCTCAAAATAGAGTTGCCATATTATATTTTCCTCATTTACAAACTCACCCGAGCAATGAAAATATCTAAAAACATGAAGTTGGGGCTCAGGTCATCAGGCTTGTGCAACAAGCACATTTATCTGCTAAGATATTTTACTGACTGTTGTTTAGGTTTTTGAGAATGGATCTCATATAGTCTACTCTGTTCTCACGTTTGCTATGTAGCTGAAGCTGGTCTTGAACTCCTGATCCTTCTGCATAGGTTATCCTCCACCCCATATGCCCCCGGAGGGATTCCTAGATAGCCCAACTTGTCCTAAAACTAAAACTGTTCTTCTTCAGCTTCCTGGCTGCTAGGGTTATATAGGCAGCCCCCACATCACACAAGCTTTTCCATAACTTTTATATAATGGGTTTATGCAACACAGATATTGGTATGTTTATTGATCCTAGATAGATCCAAATCCCCACATGTACAGAAGAATCACTCCATACAAGGTTAGAAAAATGATTATGTCAATAGATCTTAAGTTCTTATTTATAGGCATAGAATATTTTTTGATATTCCATGTAACTTTTTTTTTTTTTTTTTTTGGTTTTTTGAGACTAGGTGTCTGTGTAGCTTTGGTGCCTGTCCTTGGAACTAGCTCTAGTAAACCAGCCTGGCCTTGAACTCACAGAGATCCACCTGCCTCTGCTGGAATTAAAGGTGTGCATCCAGCTACTCCATGCATTTTATTAGCCCAGGGAATCATTGTAATTGAACAAGTGGCAGTAATATAATAGATTTATATTCTATGGAAAATACCAGCGCAGTAGATGTTATCTTTTGCTGTAAATTTTCTTCTTAATTGGACTGAGAAATAAATGAAAACTTGCTTTTAAGTGTACTTTAGGAAATATTCCTTTTTAGTCATTGTTTTAATTGCTCACCTTGTTCAACATAAGTTCTAGCAAATAATAATAGTAAAAAGCAGGTTCTTTAAATTTCTGTGCTTTTCTTTAATCTTTGCTCACTTGTGGGTCAAAAGTTAATGTTCCAGTTTTATACTTAAATGATATTCTGAAAAGAAGAAATAGGAAGAGACTTGAAACAGATGGTTAAACTTCTAGTTCAAAAGTTGCTTGAGGAAAGTGATCAGCCATCATAGGAAATGCAGATGAGAAGTTGAAGAATTGCTGCTTCTACATAACTACTTACTTTCTTGATTACAATTACCTTGAGAAATGTATTCACTGTTGAAATCTCAGACTTTGTTTTTTTCAAAACAGGGTTTCTCTGTAGTTTGGAGTCTGTCCTGGAACTTGCTCTGTAGATCAGGCTGGCCTTGAACTCATAGAAATCTACCTGTCTTTGCCTCACAAGTGCTAGGATTAAAGGTGTGCGCCATCGCTGCACGGCTAAATTTCAGACTTTTCCAAAAGTGAGGAAAATTTTGCCAAAACACTTGACCTGAAGTTTAAAATTTTATTTCTTCAGATCTATCTTGATAAAATGGTTGTTCTTCTTTATGTAGAGTTTAAAATGTGAAGAACTTCATCTTCATGCAGAAAATCTGTCAAGGCGTGTGTGGGAGTTGCTGATGCTTCTTCCTACATGTCCAAACATGTTGATGGCATTTCAGAATATTTCAGATGAACAGGTGAGCCCACAGTCTACTTTCTTGTTCGGTGGTCGTTGTGTATATGTATGTGGAGGCCAGAGGTCATGTTGGATTCCCCTGCCATTTTGCCTCCTGGTCCTTCTGATTATCTTGTTAGTGAATTTGTAACTGATTAGGCTAATTGAGTCAAATGTGTCCCCCTGTTTCTGCACTGCCAGTGGTAGTAAGTACAGACATGTGATAGATATGCCTGGCTTTTTCTAAGGGTGCTTGGGATCCAAACTGAGATCTTTATGCTTGTGTGGAAAGTATGTTACTAACTGAGCCATCTTACCAACCCCTCTTTTGCTAATATAAAAATGGTATCATTTAAACACTCATTTGTTTTTAAGGTACATAACATACTAAATAAAATGCAAAGGTTAGAAAAGTAGGGATTTGCCTTTTTAAAAAAGATTTTATTTTCTGCATGTATGAGTGTTTTGCCTACATGTATGTCTGTGCACCATATGTTTGCCTGGTGCCTACAGAAACTAGATGAGGGTGATAGATCCTCTGAGACTGGAGTTATGGATGGCACCGAGCTGCCATTTGGGTTTCAGGAATTGAATCTGAGACTTCTGCAAGAATAATAAGTGCTCTTAACCAGTGAGCCACCTCTCCAGCTCTGCATATGCTATTTATTGATGAGGTTTTAAAAAATTATGTTTGTGGTTTAATCTCAGCACTTGGGAGGTAGAGCAGAGGCAGGCAGATCTCTGTGAGTTCAAGGGCAGCCTGGTCTATAAGAGCTAGTTCCAGGACAGGCTCCAAAACTATTGAGAAACCCTGTCTTGAAAAACAAACAAACGAAACAAACCAAAAAACCAAAAATAAATAAATAAATAAAATTAAAAAAAAAAAAAAACAACAACAGATTTTCTTTCCTCTGCCAAGTGCTGAGATCCTAAGTGTGTGCATCACTGTACCTGACCCAAGATTTTTTTTTCAAAGCTATACAAACAAGGCTTTTCTCTAGGGAAGATCTACTATAATGCTCACGTAATTAATTAAAAAACAAATGGTTTATTGTTTTGTACCACTTATTTGACTTGATATCCCTTTATATGAGTTGAGGACATCTGACATCTCAAATTGCTTGACTATAAAAAAATTGGCTCTAGAATGTGATTAGTGATTCCTTTAGTAATAGCATTTTAAAGCTGCATGTTATGCAAACAACATTAATTTATATATTGAGACTAAAATAGCAATGTTCTAATTTAATTCTTTTTGTATACTTATTTATCTTAACAATTTTTAATGAATAGTTTTGCTTTCAACATGCTATTAGTACCATTTCTTCTACTTCTTAAATGTTTTAAATTATACACAGTGTTGTATTTTATACTAATGTTCAGTTCTGAGTTTTGGAACTTTAGAGAACTGTCTTAGGAAGGTGTCTTGATAAATCGTTTTTCTTTTTTTAATTTAAGAGCAATGATGGACTTAATTGGAAAGAACTTCTTAAAATTAAGAGTGCTCATAAGTTGTTATATGCTCTTGAAATTATTGAAGCACTAGGAAAACCCAACAGAAGAATAAGGAGAGAGTCCACGGTAATTACAGTTCCATTGTTCTCATTAAAGGCTGCTTTACTCCAGAAGAATTCTAAATCTTATTATTTCATTCTAGATTGATATTTTTCTTCTGAAATCTCCCTTATTTATGTTTTGCCTTCCCCATAGGGAAGTTACAGTGATCTTTATCCAGATTCCGATGATTCAAGTGAAGATCAAGTGGAAAATAGTAAAAATTCTTGGAGTTGCAAGGTTTGATCATAATTGTTTTGGAAAAGATTGAGAAAGTACTTTTTGGGTTCTATAAATCGTTATTTTAAGGTTAATTTTCAAGATTTATTTTAACTTTCTGTTTTTTGAGTGTTTGCCTGCATATATGTATGTGCACCACTTGCATGCAGTGGAGACTAATTGAGGACTCTCTGGATTCCTTGAATTGGAGTTAAAGATGATTGTAGCCTTTCTGTAGGAACCAGGGTCCTTTGCAAGAGCAGCAAGTGCTTTTATAATCATTAACCATCTTTTCAGCCTTGTGGGGGAGCTAAATGCAGGCGTGGGGTTGTGTGTGTGTGTGTGTGTGTGTGTGTGTGTGTGTGTGTGTGTGTTTCAGAGAGAGAGAAGAATGAGAATGAATAAATAAGCCAAAGGACATCTTGCAGTGTTATCCTCACCCCTCCTTTGAGACATGGTCTCTCATTAGTTTAGAGCTCATCAGTTAGGTTGGACTGATGGACCAGAAAGCCTTTTATCTCTGCCTTCCCAGTGCTAGCGCTGTAAGCACAGCACCATGTTTTTAGGTGGGTTACACAAATTGGATTTAGTCCTGTGCTTTCAAAGCAAGAATTTTCAGGTCTGAGCTATCTTTGTTTTTAGCCCTGTCTAATTTAGTTTTTACATTGTAGATAAAAAGTTACATTTTACTCTAAATCATAATGTAAAGATTATTTAATGCTTTGTTTGTTTCTTCTAATTTTAGCACCAGTGTTTATCCCATTTCACTGTCATCATTGTATCCCATTCCTCCAACACATATTGGAATACTGTATCAGGACAGCCTAGTATCTGGGCTTAAATGGTTTACTGAAATAGTAAAGTCATTCTTATATACTTTTAATATGACTTTTTACAAATTTTTAAAACATTTTACATAGAAATTATTTTTATCTGGGTGTTGGTGGTGCATGCCTTTAATCCTAGCCCTTGGGAGGCAGAGGCAGGTGGATTTCTGAGTTAGAGGCCATCTTGATTTACAGTGAGTTCTGGCGTCAGGGCTACACTGAGAAACTTGGTCCCAACCCTTCCCCAAATTTATTTTTTATTATTTGTAGACATTGATTTCTATAAAGCACACATTTTCACAAATGCTTTTTAAGTCAACAGAGCAGATTGTCATTCTGTGCAGCTGATATTCCTTATCACCACCCCCACAATTGTTTACAGTTTGTTGCTGCTGGCGGGCTTCAACAGTTACTGGAAATATTTAATTCTGCAATTCTAGAGCCAAAAGAGCAGGAATCATGGACTGTGGTAAGTAAAGACTTTTTTCAGCTAATTATATTTTATTATCTTCTTTCAGTCACTTTTGTTTTATTGGCAAAGTAACTTACTATATACTTGATATAATAAGGTTAAGACATAGTAGGAAATAAAAGATTTGATAGATTGATAATGGATTAAAATTATATAACCAAATGAAGCAAAGAGGGAGTGTTATTTTTGGTTGGAGAGGATGGATTAGTGACTTAGAGCATTTGCCATGAAAGCATGATGAACTATTCAATCACTGGCATTAAGGGGTGAAAGAAAAATGACCTCCACAAAGTTGTCTTCTGATCTTTACATGTGATTGCTCACATTCAGTCTCTACCTACACACAGGCACACACCCGTAATAAAAAGATAGCTATGTAATTTTTCATTTTTTTTGTTTTTTACCTTTCTTGAGATGAGGTTTCTTTGTGTAGTCTTGGTTTTCTAGAACTGCTCCCGTAGGCCAGGATGGCCTTGAACTGCCCCTGCTGAGTGCTGGGATGAGATAACCTGCCCCTGCTGAGTGCTGGGATTAAAGACACAGCCATCATCACCTATCCAGCTATATTTTTTAATAGCTTGAAATGAATAGTACTAAATTTAATTACTCAGAAATAATAAGTTCACAAGAAGTTGTTTCTCTCTTAGGGTTTTAAATCATTTATTATTACTCATATGGTTTTAATGTTTTCCTGCTCTCTTTGGGGTTGTAGTAGTTTGTCTTTTAAATCATGGTTTCTCTATGTGCCCCAGACTGTAACTTACCTGATGCTGGTCTCAGATTCCTGCCTTGGACTCCTGAGTGCTCAGATTATAGGTTTGTGGTACCATGGCAACAGTTGTTTGCTTTTGAAAAATGATTCAGTTCAGGATGGTGGTGCATACCAGCACTTGGGAGGCAGTCGCTGTCAGATCTTTGAGTTCAAGGCTAGCCTGTTCCATAGAGCACGTTCCAGGACTTGCAGGTCTACACAGAGATACCCTGTTTAAAAAAATAAAATAAAAATGATTAATCAGAGACTGGAGAGATGGCTCAGGGTTGAAGATCACTGTCTGCTCTCCCAGAGGACTCGGACTCAGACTCAGTTCTCAGCACCCTCATGGCAGCTCACAACTGTTTGTAACTCCAGTTCTCACACAGACAAAATGCAAAACCACATAAAATAACTTATTTTTTAAAAATAATTTATTCATATATATGTGCTTATTTGTTGTAATGGAGATAAATCTATGCTCTTTTGCATGTACAAGAAGTCTTTTACTACTTACTTTTGTCTGTAGTAAATGGTCTCATTGTTTCAAAGTTGTTAGCTTTTGTTTTGACCAATTTTGTCTTAGCAACAGAACAGAAAAAGTGTTTCTAGACCATATTGACTATCTTCCATGGGATCAAAAAACTGAGAATAATAAACCTTTCCATTTTTATAATAATTAGAAAGTTTTCCAGTTTTTGTAATATTTCACCCAAGTATTGGCCTTCATTTTAAAAAAAATCTTTGGAGAAAAAAAGACCATATTAACTTACCACTATTAAAGAAATATTGCTTTAATATTAGTAATAGAAAGTTGCAATGTTCATAACTTTAACTTTATGCAGTAATGCTCTTCAGTCTTTTTAATTAAATATAAAACAGATCATTTTTATTTGGAGTTCAAATGAAATTTTAACTTGTTTGCAACAAGTCAGCAGCAGATATCTGATGATATTTTGTTCTACTTTGTGCAGTTGATTCTTTCCCTCCACTTTTTTAGGCTCTAGTGACTGGCAACAAATTCAGGTTACCAGGTTTTCATGATAAGTGTTTTTATTCATGTGCTACTTCACTGGCTCCTTTGCGTTCCTTTTAAACTTTGTGTTTCAAATTTAAAATGTAGTAAACTTTAAAATTAATAAAATTTCATTTTCCCAGTGTTAATGATATCTTGAGCATTTCTTTGTGTGGTCTTTTGTGACTGTGTGTGTGTGTGTATAGGTGTGTGCTTTTGTGATTGCACCTGTAAATGTCCCTTTGCCTTTTCAAATACCTTTTCAGTCAGGGGGGAAGACATTTACCACTTGGGTATTTGTAGTGTTTCCACTGGTGGCTGTTATCAGTATGTTGCTTTGATACTGGCTTGCTTTGGTGTTTGTTTATGAATATAATTGCTGGATCCAGTAATAATCATGTTTAATATTTTAAGAATTAGCTTAGCAGGTCTAACATTTATATTCCAACCAGCACTGTATATCCTAGATTTCATACTAAGGTTATTTACTATTTTCACAGCCTAGGTCCTGTGAAGTTAATATGTTGAGTGTTTGTTTGTGTTTTTGATTTTAAAAGCTTTCTGTGTGTTTATTGGCCATCTTGAACCTCATTTGCATATATGTTGATTCAACTCTATTGTACCTTTTTATTATTGAGTTTTGAATGTCCATTGTGTATTTTGGATACTGATTTCTTAGCAAACATACTGCTTTCTGCCAGCAGCTTTATAACTTTCCCTTTCTTGCTGTGCTATATATCCTAATGCAATATATCCTAATTTTGGACAAGTCATAAGTCTCTGTGATGCTCATACTTTTGTGGCATTGTGTAATTATGGTATTGAAGATTGATGATCATTTTCTTGTTTTAATTTGTATTTAAGGCTTTCATTGATTTTAAGTGAAGTTTTATTTATGCGAGTCATAATTCAGTCATTTTAAGAGAGTTACAGTTTTAGAAGCCTCAGTCCTTATGAAATACTTATACCTGCTTAAGAATGCAGAATGCTTTCACCTCCAGAGTTCTGGTTGTTTTTTAAATAGTCTGCTTACAACAAAGCAGCTCTAAGAAACTTAATTTGCTTTCTCTTACCATATATTAAATTTTGGTTCATAAACATTTGTAATTGGAGCAGTACTTAAGTACTCTTTTACATATGCATGTGTCTTCTAGTAGGCTCCAATGTACCTGTATGTGGAAGCCAGAGGTTGACCTCACTGTTGTTGTCCTCCTTAGTTTTTGAGTCGGGGTCTCTCATTGAACCTTGACCTCACTATTTCATCTAGTTGGTTGTACAGTGAACCCCTCTGGATCCACTTTACACCCCCACTCCAGCTGGGTGTACTGTAACATGTCATCACACTTGACTTTATGTTGGATCTGGACAGGAAACACTCACCTGATTCTTTCTAGCCCTCTATCCAGTTCTATAGTTTTCTTTGCTATAGTCAGTGCTTGTGGTATTGCATTTGAGTTAGCTTTTGCATGGAAAAGATAAGGTTGAATTGGTTTATTTATTGATATAAATATCTAATTTTTTTAACACCATTTGTTTTATATTGATGACATTTTGTAGTAGCATGGTATTGTTATTACTCAGGGAAGGATACTTTTTTTTTTCTGGTAGATAGATGTAAGTGTACCCATTGCAACCAGGAGACTACGTGGCCAAGGATTTATTGTAGTGAAATTTCTGAAATTCTTCTGCTGAATATAAGTGATGTTCCAATTAGCTTGTTCAAAGAAAGTTTCTTGTTGCTATTAGATCTTAAAATTCATTGTAAATTTTATGTTTTATACTAATTATTCTACTCAATAAATATTTATATTATATCCATATGTGATAAATGTAAGATTTTCTGTTAAAGTATCCTTTAGAGTAGTGGGGAATCCCTATGGTCTGAAAATATTAATCCTGGTCTACATAGTTAGTTCAGGTTGGCCTTATCTACATAGTGAGACCGTTGTTTCCTGTTGTTATTTTGAAATGCCTTTTTCCTGGCCCGGAACTCACTGTGTAGATCAAGTTCTAGCCTTCAACTCAGAGATGTACCTGCCTCTGCCTTGTAGGTGAAGGGATTAAAGGTGTGCACCACCATGCCTGGCCCTTTGTTAGCATTTCTAATAGTTTTGAAAAGTGCAGTCTTTGCAGCAATCCTGTGGATATCCTGGGAAACAAATGTGTCATTTCTAATTTATTATATATATTCTGTTAAAATTTATATTCAAAAAAGAAAATTAAAGTAACACTAGCCATAGCTTTTGAATGCAAAACTTTCTGTAGTGATCACTGTATTTAATTGAGTCCATGGCAAGTGTCTAGAACCTGGAGTGAAAATTGGCTGCAAATCAAAATGTAATGGATTAGCAATTCTTGCCTTGTGAATGGATGTAGGAATTAGCTGCCTATGATGAGAAGACTGTTGGAGTACTATATGTTCTTTTATCACTCCTTGTTCTTTTTGTTGTTGTTTGTTGGAGTTTTGTTTTGTTGTTGAGACAGGGTTTTTTTGTGTAACCTTGGCTATCATATAACTAGTTCAGTAGACCAGACACTTTTGAGGTCTCTTTCAGGCTTTATTCTTGTAAGATTGAAACTAAAGTACACCCATGGGGTATGCTCAGCTGAAAGCTCAATTAACTTATGAACCATTGGATTCAGATACTAATGCCCATTTGCCAATATTACGCTATATACAAAAGAATAATTTTCTTTCTGGTGTGTCACATATGGTTTACCCCTCTTAATTAAGCAAAGGCTTTGAATTATAAATTCTAGAGAAATGGTTGAAGAAACCTCTTGGTGATTGAAATAATTCCTATGAAAATTACCTTTGAAAATTTCATTTTAAATGCAGAAATTCCTTTGCCATTCACATTTATGATCTCAGTGGGAAGAAGTTTATTGTGAGAGTTTAATTTAGTAATGGAGCATTTTTTAAAGTTGCATAATTTTTTAAAAGTCATATAGCACATTGCTTAAAAACTAGCCAATTCTTTTTGTCTTTTTATTTCAAAGTTGTATAGTGATCATACTTATCACATGAATGAAAATAGAGAGCTGACATTGCTTTCTCCTTCACAGTGGCAGCTAGATTGTCTTGCTTGCTTGCTGAAATTAATCTGCCAGTTTGCAGTAGATCCATCTGATTTGGATTTAGCTTATCACGATGTCTTTGCATGGTCTGGCATAGCTGAAAGTCACAGGAAAAGAACCTGGCCTGGAAAATCAAGAAAAGCTACTGGTGATCATGCCAAGAGTCTTCATATACCACGATTAACAGAGGTAATATTCAGAAATCAAAATTAAATTGTCCTAATGAATTCTACTTAAGTTTTAAGAAAGCATATGGTTTAGTTTTTACAAAGAAATATACTAACACATAAATACTATTCTAGATTTTTATACTGCTACCTAGCAACTACAGCAGTGTTAAAATTTAAAATTGTTGTGATGTATTGGTAATAATTTTCAGTTTTTCATGTGCTATTTTAATAAGTTGTCTAATCTTACACGTACATGTGTTAATAGAACTTTGTAACTTACATTCGAAGTGTACCAGAGTCCATTCAGAAAAATAAGGAAATCATACTAGGTATTTCAGCACAGGAAATATAATAAAAAGATGGATTTCACAACATATGTGTTTCAACATATATGTTGAAGTGCTAAAAAAAAAATCAAAGTGTGCTGAAGAAATTTAGGTAAAGGGGCTGGAGAGATGGCTCAGTGGTTAAGAGCACTGCCTGCTCTTCCAAAGGTCCTGAATTCAATTCCCAGCAACCACATGGTGGCTCACAACCATCTGTAATGAGGTCTGGTGCCCTCTTCTGGCCTGCAGACATACATACAGACTGTTGTATACATAATAAGTAAATAAATAAATAAAAGAAATTTAGGTAAAGATCTGTTCACCTCTCCTAGAGCTGGATGTAGATCATTTTTGGAGTTATTAGAGTCAGAAACTTACCAAAGAAAACCTGTTGAAGTGATTTAGGCTTCTGAAAAATGGGGTTTTGCTATTTCTTGATTCTCAGAGGATACCAGATAAAAGCTAGTAAAAGGAGTCCTTTAGGTAGTTGGAAGATTGGAGCTGTTGAGATGGCTCAGTAGTTAAAAACACTTCTCTTTAGGAAGTCTTTAATTTGGTTCAGTACCCCGACCACACAGCTCACAACTGGCTCCAGGGAGAGCTAGTCCACTTCTGTGACTTTTTTGTGTTCCTGCATACATGTGATGCAGACATTTTTTTTTTTAAATGAAGCTTTCTGGATAAACACCTGGAGCAAACCTCACAAGAAAAACATGCAAAGCTAAAATCCAGTGTGACAGGTCATAGTAGGAATCCAAGGGAAGACTCTTGCTTGTTATGTCCTAGTTTTAGCATTCTACAGAAAATGTAGAGGATGCTAGATTTAGAAAAATTAAAAAGCTAGCACATCCTTCATTATAAATAGAGTTCATAGGCCAGGTGTGGTGCTCATCTAGGATTCTTGCACTCCTGACGAAGAGACAGGCAGGCAGAACTTGGGAGATTAGCCAGGCCAGAGAAGAACAGAGAGATCCTGTCTTTTTTGGGGGGTCAGGGAGAGAGGAAAGGATATCATTTTGACCATTCTTTGTTCAGGTATTCAGATGTATATCCTTCACCATCTCTGTTTGTTATTGGGGAAGTGGAAAGACTAAGATTGCTTTTTAGTGAAATCTCTCCTCATCCTGTCACCCTTTGAGAGGCACACCTCATTTCATTACCTGTCAAAGAACACAAGAGTAGTGAATTGTTACAGATAGAGGAATTTGGTGGTGAATGTTAAGATTTGGAAAACATTGGTATTACTGGGAACCTAAAGCATGTTTCACTTTTGCAATGTTAGGGGTTAATTTGGAAAATTAATCTTTCCTAGTATTGTAGATTATTTGTATCTCTCTATTTTTTTTCCTTTTTTCTTTTTAAAATGTGCATTGATATTTTGCCATGGGTGTCAGGTTCCCTGGAACTGGAGTTACAGACAGATGTGAACTGCCATGTGGGTGCTGGGAATTGAACCCAGGTGCTCTGGAAGAACAGTCAGTGCTCTTAACCCCTGGGCCATCTTTACAGCCTTATTTGTATTCCTTAGATATGAATGTTTCGTGAATTCTAAATGCATTCCAAAGTATTACATAGTGAAAGATACTACTTGACAACTTCTTTAATGTTTCTGTTATGTATGTTTTTACCAAAAGAAGCCTTCCACATTATAATATGGTCAAGTTCACTATGATACTTTCCATTAACAACTCCTGAATTTCCTTTAAAAGATGGTTTACTTTTATGTGTATCAGTGTTTAACCAGCATTTAAGTATGTGCACTACATACTTACCTGGTGACCAAGGAAGCCAGAGAAAGAGTATGGATTCCCCTAAAACTGGAGTTGCATACAGTTGTGAGCCTCTGTGTGGGTTCTGGGAACCGAACCTGCATCCCTTTTACAAACTGCAGGTACTTTCAAGACATCTCTCTAGCCTCTCACCAAATAATTTCTATGTTTATTGATAATTTGAATACTATAAATGTATGCAAGTATTGATATAAAAAATAGGGAATTTTTAGAGTGATTTGTTTGTAAAATATATGCAACTTCATGGCTGTTGAAAGTTGGAATATGTAAATGAAACTTGCATCTAGTCAGATAGTATATCCTTCTTTTTCAGAGTATTTTCATTAGATGTTATACAGCTAGGAAACATGTGTATATTTATTAATTTTTTTTACCAAAACAACTGTAGCTTAGAATGCGTATCAAAGTCACGAGAAATAAAACTTGCTGGTGCATGAATTTAAAGGAGGTGGGGAAATGAAAGTACTTTTTGTATTTTGCTCTATTCAAAGATTTTTTTTTTCTCTTGATGTTTTTATTTTTAAAGGTGTTTCTTGTGCTTGTCCAAGGAACCAGTTTGATTCAGCGACTTATGTCTGTTGCTTATACGTATGATAATCTGGCTCCTAGGTATGCATTTTATGTGTTTTATATGTATGTATAGTTATTAAACTTCATTTTTGCACTGGTCTTGGTGGCACACACCTTTGAGTATTCTGGAGGCAGAATCAGGTGGATCCCTATGTATTGGTCTACATACTGAGTTTCATGTCTCAAGAAAGGGAAAAACAAAAATTACAAATCTTTCATTTAGGGGCTGGGGATATGGCTAAGTGGTTAAAATATTTACGTACTTATGTTTGAGAACATGAGCTCAACTGCAAGTACCCATATGAATGTCAGGTGCTGTGTTGCATACTTATAGCCCTAGAGCTGAATGAGAGGGATAGAAGGATCCCTAGAACTCAGCCGGTCTACTTAACACAGCAAGACCCTGCTTTAGTAAAAGAGATACCCTTCTTAAAGATAAGGTAGAGAATAATAGACGACGTTTGACAGCAGCTCCGGCCATGCTTGCATCTATGCCATGAACATTCAAACAGTTTATTTCGAACAAATGTTTAGCAGAAAAGTTATTAGGGTTTTTAAATGTATTGCCCTACTTTTTACCCAAATTTTCATATCTTGTTAACAGTTGTCAAACTTATGTATTCCTGAGCATTTCTGTGTTTGTAAATTCTAAGGAAGTTTATGAATGTAAGGTCTAGACAGTATGACTATCTAAAATACTTTGATATTTGTTTCTTAAAATTAAGGATATGTTCTTAACATCTAGATTTGTGTGTGTGTGTGTGTGTACACTAGTGAGTGTTGGGGTCAACAGAGATCTGAAGAATACGTCTAGTCTCCTGGAGGTGAAATTACAGGTGGTTGTAAGTTGCCTGATATTTGTCCACACTTCCTGATTTCCTGTGAAAGAGTACCAAGTGCTCTTATCCACTGAGCCATCTGTCTAACCCTGAGTAAAACCAAATTAGTTTATGTAATCCAGCATTGGATTTGGAGAGATAACTCAGTGGTTAAGAGTAAGTACAGTTATTGTGGAAGACTGGGATTTGATTCCAACATCCACACTTAGACATTCACAATTGCCTGTAATCTAAGTCCAGGGATTTGATAACTTCTTCTGGCTTCCATGAGCATGTGTACACACACAGATAAATTTTTAAGAAATTAAACATTGATATGTTTGATTTTTTTTTTTAAAAAGAAATAGTGATAGGCATCAGACAAACATTCTACCATAAACCAAATCGGGAAACCCTTGATAATATGGGTAAGTTCATGCAGAGGCCACCAAGGTGTTACAGTCTTGCTTTGTTGCTCTCCATCATACTGCTTTGAGGCAAAAACTCACCTTTTCAACCAGGCTGGTTTTTCTACCAGTTATGGAGCTCTGCCTGTCTCTGCCCTCTAATGGCTAGGTGCATCCATGCCTTTCATTTTACTTGTTTACTTGGGATTCAAATTCTCATATTCATGCTTGCAAAGTAGCGATGGTTACCCATCGAACCATCTCCCTAGTCCCCTATTATCTTGTTAATTTATTCTTGGTTCAGCATCATGTGAACTATTTTTTGCTATTAGTTGTCATACTTTTTTCTTTTTCTTAAGTAGAGATATGTTTCTAACCTTTTCTTTATAGTATTGATATTTTAGTAGTACAGGCCATTCTTTCTTCTTTTCCCCTCCCTCCCTCCCTCCCTCCCTCCCTCCCTCCCTCCCTCCCTCCCTCCCATCTTCTGTCCCTATGTCCTTCCCTACCTTTTTTTTTTCTTTGAGACAGCTCTGTAACAGCTCTGGCTGTCCTGGAACTCACAGCAGTTTACCTGCCCCTACCCCTTCCTCCTGAGTTTGGAAGTAAAGGTATACAGCATCATTGCTTGATATTTTTTATTTTGAAACATGATCTTGCCAGGTCTGCCTGGCCTCTGTCTTGAAATTTTACTGCCTCAATCTGTAGAGTACTGAGAATCCAACCTGGTACAACTCTGCTTGTTTTTGTTTTGTTTTAGAACATTTTCATTTTGGGTCTTTCCTTTTTAGTAGTAATAGTCCAGAAGTGACATATTTTTTCTAGTACATTATGATGATGTTATTTAGTCTATTGATGATGCTAATTTTAAAAGTTAATCCGGTTTATTCCCATTTTCTTGGCTAAAAATTTCATTTTTAATAATCTGTCAATGTGAAGATATTTTGAAGGTATAAGCCTACTACTTTCTATAAAACCATAAAACTTCAATTGACTTGCACTTTTATTAGTAATTTTTTCTTAGATAATTGTTAATAAAATTTTTGCTAAATGTTGATTTTCCTAATTATTGGTATTACTCCAATGTCTATTGTTGTACAACCCATTACATAAAGAGAAACGTTTTCTTTGTTATTCATCTAGTTTAGTATTAATTTCTATTCATGAATCTGAAATGTTTATTTTGCTGGATGTGGTAGTGCACACCTTTAATCTCAGCACTAAGGAGGCAGAGGCAGGTCGATCTCTGGGTACAAGGCCAATCTCATCTATATAGAGTGAGTTCCAGGATAGTCAGGACTGTTTACACAGAGAAACCCTGCCTCAAAAAACGAATGAATGAACAAACAAACGAATGAATAATTGAATAAAAAGAAAAAAATCTTGGAAGTTGTGGGTGTTTGGTAATTTCAATATTTATGTTTCTTTCATGCACGGAACTAGAAATAATGTATATAAGACCACAAAAGCTGAAGAGGTGACTTATTAGTTGAGAGTACTAGCTGCTTTATCATCAGGACATGTGTTCCAATCTCAGTACTCACTTGTCTGGGCAGCCCACACATACCTGTTTCTTAAGTACTGAGTGGACAGAGATAGGAAGGCCTCTGGAGTGTCTTGACTTCTAGAGGATCTGAACCTTATAAGTCCCACCTTAGAAGAGGAAAGTGACCTCCACACCTGAATAAGCATGCATCATATATGCACATGCATTCTGTCTGTCTATCTGTGTCTGTGTCTATCTCTCTCTCTCTCTCTCTCTCTCTCTCTCTCACACACACACACACACACACACACACACAAGTGAGCTGTGACACCACTAGAACACGGTCAGTAGGACACAGAACTCAAACAAATATATAAATAAATTCTTTGTCTGTGATTTGAACAAACAATAACATTCTGCTCATTTGGACTACTTTAGAAACTTGGAAAGGCACAGATTTTTTTTTTTTTTTTTTTTTTACAATACTTCAAATAAAGATACGGGTTCATCTGTGTAGTGATGGTGCATTCCCTGAACTGGAAGACAGAGGCAAGTGAATCTCTTAAGTTCCAGGATAGCCTGGTCTACACAGTGAAACCCTGTCTTCAAAACAAAATATGAAATAGAAATGGGTAGGCTAATAAATGGAGACCTAGTTATATGCCTCTCTGAAGTTTGTCACTCTTTGATAACAACCCCTTTTACTGCTCTCCTCCTCTATCCTATCCTCTGAAGACCATCTAGTTGCTTTCCCAAGAATTTCATTTACTAGTAGTTTTTAAAAAAAGTGAAATCATAGTAGTAATTTTCTTAAATCTATTTGGAGTGAAGTTATAAACATTAAAGGATATGTAGTCATTATTTTTTTTACTTCATTGCCAGTTTTAATTAGTAGTGATAGCATATTTTTGTTTTACAGGGTTTTGAAAGCTCAGTCTGATCACAGGTCTAGACATGAAGGTAAGTGCTCAACAAAGTTATTTGTATTTTTAAATTTAATTTTTAATATTTTGTATTTAGTAATGATCACTCTGTCTTTTCTTTCTTAACACAGACCTGTATAATGCTTTTATTTAATTTATTTATTTATTTATTTATTTTAGTTTCACATTATTCAATGTGGCTCTTGGTGAGCTGGGCTCATTGCTGCTCTTTAGTGAAATCTAGCCTTGCTGATAGTGATCATTTACAAGACTGGCTGAAGAAATTGACCCTCCTTATTCCTGAGGTATGGTGAAACATTAAAGATTTGTGCTACTCCTTTTAAAACTTTTTGTATTATTAAGATTGTTAAACAAGATCCATAATGGTAAAGAAATGTTCATGATTATATTCATTATTACATTACCTATTTACCTTAGATATAGAATGTTAATTTAAAAATATGACTATTATATATTCTGTGTCATTACTATTTGTCATTTTTAAATTTTGTTCTGTTCTCACTGTTACAGGTAGCCACTGTAACATCTGGGCAGATCACTTGGAATCTGTGAAATGTTCTGACTTAAATACTTTCATAAGTTGTTTCTGGTTCCAAAAATATTTTGTCCTGTAATTTATATTGTAAATAACATAATTATGAAAACCTTCTTTTATCCTAATATTTCCTGTATATTTTTATATTTGTTTCTGCTTTTATAGCCATAATTAGGCATTTGTTAACAAGATGTTAGCATACATTGCCATACGACATTGACTACCTTGTATGTTGTTTATGTACATATGTATCATCAGAATATTAAATTTACAGTATTTTGCTAGGGTTGCTGTTGTAGTAGATCACTTGCTCTTATACATGTAGCATGCAAAATTCTGCAGTCCTAAACAAAACATAAAACACCATGCTAAAGAAGTAAACTGGCTTTGTGATCATGCTCACCTGTAGTTCCAGCACTTGGAAGGTATAGACAAAAGGATAAGAACTTCTTGGCCAGTAGTTTTGGGTTACCATGGACAACCTGAAACCCTATTTTAAACAAACACTTTTTAGAGTTTTTTTCTACAAAATTATCCTTCTTTCCTCTACTTTTTCTTCTCTCATTTCTTTATCCCCTTTACTTTTTTCTTTCCCATTTCTTTCCCTTCGTCTACACACACATACCCTTCTCTCTTGTTCATATATTTTTCCATCCCTCCTAACTGGTCTCAAACCCAAGGTTTTTCACATGGAAAACCTTTACTCTACTTCTGTATTACACTCCCAGGGATTCTGTTTATTTGTCTGTCTGTCTGTTTGAAAACAAGGTCTCATGTAACCCAGTCTGATCTCAAGATTGACAATGCAATTTAGGATAAGATTAAATTCTTGAGACAGTGTGGTCTCCAATTCACTGTGTAGGTGAGCATAATATTCCACTGATGGGATTGCAGGCCTGCTACATCAGGTATGTCACTACTGCCTGCTGGGTAAAATGCTGAGGATCAAATTCAAAGCAAACTCATTATCACTTGGGCTATTTCCCTAGCCTGAGAATAGCTTTTTAATTCTCAAATTGTCCCTTTTTTCCTCTTTAGACTGCAGTTCGTCATGAATCTTGCAATGGTCTCTATAAGTTATCTCTGTCAGGCCTAGATGGAGGAGACTCAATTCATCGATCTTTTCTTCTTTTGGCTGCCTCAACCTTGTTGAAATTCCTTCCTGATGCTCAAGCTCTCAAACCTCTAAGGGTAAAATTTTACCTTGCTGCAAATTTATTATTGTGTATTGTATTCTTGTAGTTAGCTCATGAATTTCTCGTTTTCTTTTCTCTGCTTCTTAATTGCTGGCATTATAGGTTTACACTATGATGTCTGTTTAATCTTAACCATTCTTATCGTCAACATTACATCTACTAACATCTATGTGATTTGATTTCAGCTTTGTGTTGTCTGTCATAAGAATGCTATTTTGGAAATACAGTTTATTCCTACCAAGTTGAAAAATTATGATGTAGCTTCCTTCCTGACTTAGTAACGTATTTGATTTTTTCTTTTTTACTTTTTATTCCTCATGATATTTTCAAATTTTGAGTTATTTTTTTTTTTTAATAAACCCAGTGTGACACTAACTTTGTAAAAGTTTTCACCACATAATAAATTCGGAGGGCTGTTAAAGTATTTTTAATGATATTGTGGGTTTTTTGTTTTGTTTTTGGGTTTTTTGAGACAGGGTGTCTCTGTAGCTTTGGAACCTATCCTGGAACTATGTCTTGTAGACCAGGCTGGCCTTGAACTCACAGAGATCCACCTGCCTCTGCCTCCTAAATGCTGGGATCAAAGGTGTGCACCACCACTGCCTGGCTAGTATTTTGTTTTTTAAAACATTTATCTTAAATATTGTATTGGTGTTTTTGCCTGCCTGCATGTCTGTATGATGATGGCAGATCTTGAACTAGAGTTACAGACAGCTGTGACAGCTGTGAGCTGCCATGTGGGTGCTGGGAATTGATCTCAGGTATTCTGGAAGAAGAGCCAGCGTTCTTAACCACAGAGCCATTTCTCCAGCCCCCATATTTTTAATAATTTATAAAACTGTTTACTGTAGCATTTGCGTATTTTCCTTGATTGTGTCCTTTCTAGAAAATTGGAAATTGTTTTTCTTATATTTTTGTTGTTGTTTTTTTTTTCCTTTCCTTTTTTTTTTTTTTTTGTTTTGTTTTTGAGACGGGGTTTCATTCAAAACTCCAGTCTGAGTTTGAACTGAAGGATGTCTGCCAGCCTCTGACTGGCACCATCACCCCAAGTTTGAGATTGTTTTTCTGAAGTTGTCTTCTCTTTTAGGTACCTTAATAGTCTCATTTTCCTTTTTCTCTGATTTTATGATTTGTTCGTCTTTTCTTAGAGTTTGAATACTATTTATTTGTGTAGGCATTTAATTTCATAAAGTCTGAACTTGCTTAAGTACATTATACTTCTAAAAATGATTTCAAAGTGTAAAATTTGTTTTAATAGATAGATGATTATGAAGAAGAACCGATGTTAAAACCTGGATGTAAAGAATATTTTTGGTTGTTATGCAAATTAGTGGACAACATTCATATAAAGGATGCTAGTCAGGTATGTTCAGAAAATTACCTATTAATTTGCTAATGGATCCATGTTATGCATGTGGATATTCTTGGTTTTACTTGTCCTTTCAGGAGAGGGCATGCTTATTAACGTGTAAGTAGTGAATACTGACCTAACTTTTCTGTTACACTAATACTTCTGTGTTCTCTACTTTTTTTCTCATTTTTACTTTGATTTTAACTGTTAAAGTATATCTTCATTTGTAAGCATCTGTAAGTACTCTTGACCAATCTAATATTTGTAAACTTTAATTGGAAAGTGAAATGTGTATTGTAACCTCTTTACTTTTTAAATTATCCCTGTTAGCATATGTGCAGTGCCCGTAGAGGCCAAGAGAGGGCAGCTTAGTCGCTATTGCTCTGTTTCTCTTTGTACAGTCATACAGATCAGATATTTATATTACGAATCCATAACAGTAGCAAAATTACAGTTATGAAGTAGTAACAATATCTATGCTTGGGAGGGTCACCACAAAATGAAGAACTGTATTAAAGAGTCTCAGCATTAGAATGTTGAGAACCACTCTAGGACCTAGACCTTCAGTTTCAGATGATGATGTGCTTTCTTATTGTGGGTCCTGGGGAACAAACTGGGGTCCTCTGGAAGAACATCGTGTTTGCTTCACCCCGGAGCCATGGCTCCAACCCTGAAATTTGTATTTTTTAGTGTGTCTGTGTCTGTCCGCCTGTCTTTTGGGTTTTTTTGTTTGTTTGTTTGTATGTTTGTTTGTTTTTGTTTTTTGTTTGTTTCTTGAGGCAGAGTTTCTTTGTAGTTTTGAAGCCTGCCCTGGAATTATCTTTGTAGACAAGGCGAGTCTCAAACTCATAGAGATCTGCCTCCTGAGTGCTAGGATTAAAGGGATGTATCATCACTGCCCAGCTTTTATTTATGTATCTTTTTATTTTTATAATGACATGTGAGTTTAGAGTCCTGATATGTAAAATGAAAAGTTTATGTAACTATGTGAAGATCAAATACTTTTTTTAAATCTGGCATTATCATTTACTTATGTTAATGAACAAGTTTTAATTCTAGTCAAAGTAATTTTCTCTTAGAGCTTTAGTTTCTTTGAGAGCTCTCTTAGGCTAAGTTCTATTTATGAAATCTTTTTATTTTGTTTCTATAGTTATAAATTAACTGTTGTTTATTATTAAAGCTTAGGTCAAAGATGTTAACAATAGAAACAGTCGTTAGAACTGTGGACAATATACAGTGTTCTACATCACTAGCCTATATATAATTTACATCTTGATAAATGTAGTTTAAAAAAAAGCTTTAGTATGATCTCAGTTGATTACTGGTTTATCATAATTTACTGCTGTGGTTATCATAATCTATCTTTGGTGTGTGTGTGTTTTTAAGGCAGGATTTGTCGGTATAGCTCTGACTATCCTGGAACTTGCCCAGGTGGCCTTGAACTCATAGAGATCTATCTGTCTCTGCCTCCCAAGACCTGAAAGCAAAGGTTGTGCTTATCATATCTCCTTGCTTATCATAATTGTTTTTGATGGGACTGTTAATGGTACATTTAAAATGATAGTTTTTTTAAAATTTATATCATTTAGAAGAATAGGTACCTTGAGTGTATAGCTTAATTTGCAAAATACAACTTTTATTACATATAAGGAAATAATTTGTGTTTCTAATCTGTTTAACACCAAAAATAAAAGCCTTATTTGAATTTTGTATTTTCTTTTTGTCTTAAGACAACACTCCTCGATTTAGATGCTTTGGCAAGACATTTGGCTGACTGTATTCGCAGGTAAAGTCTGATACAGAATTAACAATTACATTATTGAGCAAAGATAAAGAATATCTTTATCTTTTGCTTGTGATCTTTCTTTTAATAGTAGGGAGATCCTTGATCACCTAGATGGTCATATAGAAGATGATGGGCTTTCGGGACTTCTAAGGCTTGCAACAAGTGTTATTAAACACAAACCACCTTTCAAGTTTTCAAGAGAAGGACAGGTATGCTTCAAAATACATGCATGAAATACAACTGAAGCTTCTTTTTACATTGTTTGTGTTTTGTTGTTTTGGAGCAAAATATCCAAACAAGGTTTGCCAGAGCTTGATGATGAAGTTTGAGTAAATTAACAACATTGGTTCTAGAGTTTAAAAGATGAGGTTTGGCAGCAAATGCCTTTATTCTCTGAACAAGTTATAGGCCCTCTATGTACATTTAAGAAATATTGTTTATATAATAATAATTATAGTGGAAAGAGTTATGTTTTGGTATTTTTGTTGTTGTTGTTGTTGCTGTGGTTTTTTGGTTGCTTTGAAATAAAGGTAACCCAGGCTGACTTTAAACACTTTTGTTATTCTCTGTGGCTAATGACGGATTTAAACTCATGGTCTTTCTACCTCTACCTCCTAAGTGCTGGCAATAGTGGCATGGGCCAGTATGGCCTTTCAGTTTTTTCTGCATTGCATTGTGGTTTCTTACCGAATATTATTTTGAATATTGAGGCAGGGCGAGGTGGCACACACATTTAATCAATCCCAGCACTTTGGTGGTAGAGACAGGTAGGACTTTGAGTTTGAAGTCCTTGTGCTCTAGACAGTGAGTTTCAGGTCAGCCAGGGCTACATAGAGAGACCTGTCTCCAAAGCTCAAAACCAAACAGAACAATTCTCTCAGGTAGCAGGTTGAAGGAGTTCTTCTATTTCAGTTAGTTACCCACTTTTTCTAGTGGGCTCAGGATAAAGAAAATAAAAATGTTCATTTAAGCATTTACTGGCTCAGTATTTCTGTTAAAATACGTTGATTCCAGGCCTTAAGTATAGTTTTTCAAGATCTCTATAGCAATAGAGCTCATTTTCTTTTTATGTAAGTTGGTTGGCAAAGGTAGTTTGTTTAGAATCAGTTTTTACCAAATTCAGATTTGCTCTTGGAATGTTTGTTTTCTTCACATAAACATGTTGCTTTGTTTCTCCTTGATGATAATCTCACTTCTGAATCTTAAAATAAACAAAAATCATGTCATCTGTATGAAATAAAACTCAAATCACTTTTCATACTTTTTAGCCAACCTTGTTTTTTGTTTTTTTTTTTTGTTTGTTTGTTTTTTGTATATCCAGAAAGTAAGTTTTACATTCTTTGAAAATAGTAAGAAGAGGACAACATGGAAAATATTTGTCCTTTTGTTTTTTTTTTTTTTTTAATTCCTGTGACTGAGTTTCCAGTACCACCACAGGTTGACTCATTAGGCCTCACAGGCGTAAGCAATGAGCTCATGACTAGTTTTTATTAGAGTAGAATTGATTGATCAATTAATTATTAGAGTGGAATTAATTCTCCCAGTGGTTACTGTTGCAAAGCATATCTCCTATGTTTCCAGTGACTGAAATTCAAGATTCCTCAAAGGAAAGCTTTATGTAGTTAGTAAGTACAGTGAGCGCTTCTGTCTTTTAGGCAAAGTCTGATATTACAAGTCAAGTTTTCAGACTTCAGCCAAAAGGCAGTCTTATTAAAGAGTGATGATACTTGCATCTTTATATAGTACAGTTTTTCTGCTCAGTACTCTGTGAGGTATTATACCCCGGGCTAAATGGTAATGTTTGGATAATAAGAGACAATTAGATAAAAGAGCAAAGGAAAAATAAATAGAAAAGATTAAGTGAATATGAGATTTCTTTCCCAGCTTAGGAACTTTCAGAAGTTGATGGCTGGTGTTGGAGGGATGGCCCTTACCCATGTCCACAGGAACAGCATTATTGGATTCAGTGGGGGTATTAAAATGAAAAGATAGAAAGAATATAAAATTTGGCAGGGTACATGTTGCAAGATGAGTAAACATTGATTAGGGTAGAGAGGGGAGTAAGATTATGATCATAATATATTTATACAGATATGTAGTTCTCAGAGAATAAATTTAAAAATTTTTTTATGAATAGAAAAGACAATCTGGCCGGGCGGTAGCATACGCCTTTAATCCTAGCACCTGGGAGGCAGAGGCAGGTGGATCTCTGTGAATTCGAGGCCAGCCTGGTCTACAGAGCTAGTTCCAGGACAGGCCCCAAAGCTACAGAGAAATCCTGTCTCGAAAAACCAAATAAATAAAATGCAAAAAGAAAAGAAGAAAAGATAATCTGGTCGAGTTCCTCTTTGAGAAGCTGATAGCCATGCTCTTGGGTGTGTCTTTTTTTCCCCCAGCACCTCTTTTTCTTTTAATTTAATACAGTGCTTTAGTCTGTATTAAAATGTGCTTAATGAAGTCTTCAACTCCACTTCATAACTAAAACATTGCACAGTTTAAATTTAGGATAAAAGTTTGTTGTAAATTAAGATCTGAAAACTGATTCCATTAAAACAATTTAGATCCATCTCATGGTAAAACTTGTTTCTACTATTCACAAAATTAAGAAGATAGTTGTAAAGTCACGTCTTTCCTTCCAACTGTGGCATTTGCCACAATTCTGACAACTAGTGAGGTTCTTAATGTTTGTGAATTTTGTGCTGTGGACTTTGAGGAGTGGCCGTCCCTCAGTGTGGGTGAAGTGCTGTTTGCTATTACCCATATGGAGAAACACCTATAGGACTTGGCAAATAGGAAATAACAAGGCCTAATAGAAACTTTTGGTAATTTTCAAATGAAAATAACAGTAGTGTACATGATTAAGGATAACTATGAAATTTGAAGGGGGGGGAAGAGTAAAAGGTGGGTCCCTTCTATTTTCCTCACAAAAAATAACAGTAAGTTTTTCAGATGATACATAATACTGTCAAATTTTTTTGTTTTTTTATTTTGTTTAATTGAGACAAGGGTTTCCCTGTAGCTTTGGAGCCTGTCCTGGAAACTTACTCTGTATACTAGGCTGGCCTTGAACTCTCTGAGATCTGCCTGCCTCCCCCTTCCAATTGCTGAGATTAAAGGTGTGTGTCATCACTGGCCAACTTATGCTATGAACTTTGAACTAATATTTTAGTAAATTATAGATAGTCCTTATCCATTTTATTTTGTGTGTTATTATATTTGGAATATAATTGATATCCAAGTTATGTAACACCTGTTTTCTTCTTGTCCCCTAGGAATTTTTAAGAGATATCTTCAATCTTCTGTTTTTGTTGCCCAGTCTAAAGGACCGACGGCAGCCAAAGTGCAAATCACACTCTTCAAGGGCCGCTGCGTATGATTTGTTGGTAGAGATGGTAAAAGGGTCTGTTGAGAACTACAGGCTAATACACAACTGGGTGATGGCACAGCACATGCAGTGTGAGCATTCTTTTCATTGCATCTTTATGAAACTCAACCCTGAAAATCTAGGGGTATTGTTTAATGAATCCACTTTCTACATATTTTATTACACACACATTGTTGATATGTGTAATAAAATATGTAGAAAGTGGATTCATTTGTTTTAAATAGAAAAATGTAGAAAACCTTTAGATAGTTTAAATAATTGGACCTTCTTTGCATCTAATAATGTAATACCAAGGAAAATATAGCATTGATGGTTCTTTTAAATTTTACATAATTAATATTTTAAGTTATAATATTCCATATATCTTAATTAGGTAATTAATGGAGGAAGTAACTTCAAATCAAATCAAGATATGTTTAAGTTTGTTTGGGGGCATCTTCTCTTCCCTCTTGTATCAGCAGCCCATGCACCTTATAAATGGGACTACTGGCCTCATGAGGATGTGCGTGCAGAATGCCGATTTGTTGGCTTGACTAACCTTGGAGCTACCTGTTATTTGGCATCCACTATTCAGCAACTTTATATGATACCTGAGGCAAGGCAAGCTGTCTTCACTGCTAAGGTAGAGTTTCAAATTGTAAACCAAATATGTATTCCTAAAAATTAATTAATTTAATATAACCATATATTGCTTAATACCAAGGACATATAAAAATGTTACTATGTCATGGCTAACTATTTTAGTGTATTTTAATTTTAAGTTTCATTATGTGGAAATAATTTGTTTCAATGTGCAGCATAGTTTGGACTTTATATGCTTACTATGCACAGGTAATACTGTATTTCAGTTAAAATGAATACAGATTTTAATCACATAAAAATAAGTAAAACACTCGAACAAGCAAAGTAATAATAGATAACTGAGTTTGTTTCCTTTATTCCAAGCCAAAAATAAATAAGTTTGTGAACCTGCGTTGAGTTGCGTGTGCTTCGTGGTTTTTGTGTTTTTACATCTGATTTTATACTTTGTTGGTGAATGGCCTTTATGTATTCTTTCCTTTTTCTATAATGTGGTATAAACCTTGTTTGAACCTTTTAATTTGTTGTACTCTTCAAGTTATCCAGTGTATATTATACTCATATGAATTTGGGTTTTTACATTTAGTTATATTGGATTTCAAAATGTGATGTGCATATAGACTGATGATAGTTAAAAGTAGTTCTATAATGGGTTTACTTTGTAGAAAAAGTCTTGTAACTAAATTGGTTGGACCCATCTGCATTGTCTTCTGAAAGCAGTAGTTACCAAAAAATTATGTGTTTAGTGATTTCCCCCCCGCCATGATTTTGTTATACCTCTTGGTAGTATTGTTCATATTAGTGAACACCTTAAACTTTTAGTATTGTCAGTAATTAGCAACAACAGAAAGAACACTAGATGTGCTTATTTTAAGTAGATCTAAGTAACCTTTTCAGTTAAAAAACAATCCTCAGGACTAACGATGGATATCATTTCCTGTTCTTCCAAACGACAGATGTTCAGTTCCCAGCACCCATGTCAGGCTGCTCATAGCTATCTGTAATTCTCACTCTAACGGATCCTACACCCTCTTCTGGCTTCCACAGACACATGAACACACAACAGAATAAATTCGTTCCTCCTTTTAATTAAATTTTGATCTACATAACATTTTCTATTTATTTATTGAGCTCTACATTTTTCTCTACGCCCCTCCCTGCTTCTCCCCTTCTCCCTTCAACCCTCCCCCAAGGTTCCCATGCTCCCAATTTACTCAGGAGGTCTTGTCTTTTTCTACTTTCTATTTCCCATGTAGATTAGATCTATGTAAGTCTCTCTTAGTGCCCGCATTGTTGTCTAAGTTCTCTGGGATTGTGATTTGTAGGCTGGCTTTCTCTGCTTTATGTTTAAAAACCACCTAGGAGTGAGTACATGTGATAATTGTCTTTCTGTGTCTGGGTTATCTCACTCGAAATAATGTTTTCTAGCTCCATGCATTTTCCTGCAAAATTCAAGCTGTCCTTATTTTTTTCTGCTGTGTAGTACTCCATTGTGTAAATGTACCACATTTTTCTGATCCATTCTTCAATCGAGGGGCATTTAGGTTGTTTCCAGTTTATGGCTATGGCAAACAAAGCTGCTATGAACATAGTTGAGCACATGTCCTTGTGGTACAATTGAGCATCCTTTGGATATATACCCCAAAGTGATATTACTGGGTCTTGAGGAAGGTTGTTTCCTAATTTTCTGAGAAATCACCATACTGACATCCAAAGAGGCTGTACCAGCTTGCATTCCCACTAGCAATGCAGAAGTGTTCCCTTTTTCCCACAACCTCTCCAGCATAAGTGTTTTTGATCTTGCCCATTCTTTCAGGTGTAAGGTAGAATCTCAGAGTTGTTTTGATTTGCATTTCTCTGATGGCTAAGGATGTTGAACATTTCCTTACGTGTCTTTAAGCCATTTTAGATTCCTCTGTTGAGTCTCTGTTTAGGTCTGTACTCCATTTTTTTTATTCTATTATGTGATATTTTGGTGTCCAATTTCTTGAGTTCTTTGTATATTTTGGAGATCAGACCTCTGTCTGATGTGGGACTAGTGAAGATCTTTTTTCATTCTGTAGGCTGTCTATTTTTCTTGTTGACCGTGTCCTTTGCTTTACAGAAGCTTTTCAGTTTCAGGAGGTCCTATTTATTAATTGTTTTAGTGTCTATGCTGCTGGGGATATATTTAGGAAGTGGTTCCCTGTGCCAATGTGTTCAAGTGTACTTTACATTTTCTCTTCTATAAGGTTCAGCGTGGCTGGCTTTATGTTGAGGTCTTTGATCCATTTTGACTTGAGTTTTGTGCATGATGATAGATATGGGTCTATTTTCATTCTTCTACATGTTGATATCCAGTTATGCCAGCACCACTTGTTAAATATGCTTTCTTTTTTCCATTTTATGTTTTTTGCTTCTTTATCAAAGATGTTTGAAGATGTGTGGATTGATATCGAGATTTTCTATTTGGTTCCATTGGTCCTCCTGTCTGTTCTTATTCAAATACCAGGCTGTTTTCAGTACTGTATCTCTATAGCAGAGTTTGAAGTCGGGATTGTCATGCCTCCAGAAATTCTTTTATTGTGCAAGATTATTGTTTTGGCTATCCTTTGTTTTTTGCTTTTCCAAATGAAGTCGAGTACTGTTCTTTCAAGGTCTTTGAAGAATTTTGCCGGGATTTTGATGGGCATTGTGTTGTATCTGTAGATTGTTTTTGGTAACATTATTTGGATTATTTGTTCTTTTGGTGCCCAATTTCTTGAGTTCTTTGTATATTTTGGAGATCAGCCCTCTGTCTGGTCTGGGGATAGTGAAGATCTTTTCCCATTCTCTAGGCTGTCATTTTGTCTTGTTGACCGTTTCCTTTTCTTTACAGAAGCTTATAAAAGCAATTTTCAAAAAGATTTCTTTGTCGCTGTTGCTGTGGCTCTTGCTCTCTTTTGCTGTTTTGTTACCCGTCATAATAGCCATCACTGTATTTAGTGTAATGGAAAAATAGTCTGATTTTTCTAAGACACAATGGTAATGAAAGAGTGAAATGTGAGGTGTTTTCTCGCATAGAGCTGAAAGGATAAAGAGAGGGATAAAGAGGCCATTGTGGGTCTGCTGGGAAGTCCAACATGCTACCATTAGTGTTATGACCAAGTTTTTCTTGACTTTCAGTATTCAGAAGATATGAAGCACAAAACCACTCTTTTGGAGCTTCAGAAAATGTTTACATATTTAATGGTATGTTTGAAAAGTGTGAAGAAAAATAATTTAGATTATCTTTTAACAAAAAAAATCCCACTAAGATAGTGACTAAAAGATTGTAGTATTTTTGTTAAGGCTTACTGTTTTCAAATTGATTTGTTTTTAGTTATCTCTCTTCTTTGTTATAAAGACTTTAACAATCACAGCTGAGTTATCTATCTTTTTAATTTGTCCTTTATTTCTAGTTGTTTTTCCTCTCACTGGTTGTCACAGGGTTTCTCTTGCTGTGATGAAATGCCATGACCAAAAGCAAGTTGGGGAGGAAAGGGTTTATTTGGCTTACACTTCTACTTTCTAGCCCATCACTAATGGAAGTCAGGACATAACTCATACAGAGCAGGAACCTGGAGGCAGGAATTGATGCAGAGGCTATGGAGGGTGCTGCTTACTAACTCATTCAGCATGCTTCCTTATAGAACCCAGGACTACAACCCAGGGATGACCCTCCCCCATCAGTAACTGATTTAGAAGATGTCCTACAGGCTTGCCTACAACCTGATCCTTCTTTTATAAGAGGATCATTAAATTAAAAGTGCAGTTCAGCTCAAGTAAAAATGAAGTTAAGAGAGTATCTGGAAAAACATTGCTTAGCTGGGTATAGTGGAATACTGCTCCAGTTTTTGTTCTCAACTTTTTGAGCTGGGGTCTCTTGTAAACCCAGGAGTTTCTGATTCTGTATAGCCAAGGCCAGCCTTGAATTCCTAATTCTTCTGCCTTTACCTTCCAAGTGCTGGGATCAGTGTTGTATTCCACTTTGTATGACTTTGTTGTTGTTCATTCAAGAATGTATTGGCCATTTCTTATTTGATATTTCTTTCCATCTTCTCTCTCAGGAGAGTGAGTGCAAAGCATACAACCCTAGACCTTTCTGTAAAACATATACCATGGACAAGCAGCCTCTTAATACTGGGGAGCAGAAAGATATGACAGAGTTCTTTACAGATCTGATTACTAAAGTTGAAGAGATGTCTCCAGAACTGGTTAGTACCAGAATACTGAAAGATTTGTTTAAAGTTTATGCAAATTTGAATTTTAATCACTGACTTTGATTTGTTTTATTCTAAAGAAAAATACTGTCAAAAGCCTATTTGGAGGTGTAATTACAAACAATGTTGTGTCCTTGGTAAGTATATCTGTTTTGTTGTTGTTGTTGTTATTTTATAAGGCTTTTAAAGCTTATAACAATTTGCTCATTTTTGTTTGTCGCTTCATCTAGGATTGTGAACATGTTAGTCAGACTGCGGAAGAGTTTTATACTGTAAGGTGCCAGGTGGCAGATATGAAGAATATTTATGTGAGTGATACCGGACATGACTTGAGATTGTTTTATGATTTATGTATGTATATGTTGATAACAAATTCATTGTCTTGAGAAGAAATAGTTATTTTCATGTATTTTCTTTCTTGTTTTGCTATTTAAATAAGTATTAAAGAATTACAAACCAGTAATTTTTCAAAGTATGAATATATTTTAAAAGATAGCGTATGTTCATAAGAGGAAAAATTAATTTAATTTGAATTTACCTTTTTTCAAAAAAGAAATTGATCTTTTTTTGTGCATTCTGACCAAATTTCATGCTATAAATTATGTCAACTTCCCAATGTGGGTTTATACACAGGAATCTCTTGATGAAGTTACTATTAAAGACACTTTAGAAGGGGACAACATGTACACTTGTTCTCATTGTGGAAAGAAAGTCAGAGCTGAAAAAAGGTAATGCTTTTTGAAATGTAATTTTTATCACTTAATCTAACCAGTCGAACTAAAAGACGTTTCATAATTGTTTGTAAATGTGATGTAAGTAATGTGAATAAATAATACATTAAAGTGACTCAGGTAATAGTAGCTGTTTGAAGCTCAGTATTGATTGCTTAGTAACTTTTTTTTTTTTTTTTTGGTTTTTCGAGACAGGGTTTCCCTGGAACTAGCTCTGTAGACCAGGCTGGCCTCAAACTCACAGAGATACGCCCGCCTCTGCCTCCCAAGTGCTGGGGTGCTGGGATTAAAAGCGTGAACCACCACTGAGTACTTTCAAAGTGTGTTTTTTTTCTTTTTACATCACATGTATTGTCATTATTTTGGATTGCTCATGTTTTAATGCATTTATCATAAATTCTTTTACAGTTCTTTATAGAATTTCTTAGAAAATAATAATTGAGGTGCTGAAGAGATGGCTTAAAGGTTAAGAGTGCTGGCTGACTTCCCAAGATCCTGAGTTCAATTCTCAGCAACCACATATCTGGTGCCCTTTTCTGGTGTGGAGGCATATATTTTGACTGAACACTGTATATATAATAAATAAATAAATCTTAAAAAAAATAGTTGAACTGCCCTCATATTTAAAAGAGGGGAGCACTAAGTGGCACTGGAGAAATGGCTTAGTAAAGAGTTTATAATGCTCTTACCAAGGATTTTTGTTCCCTTCCCATTATCCACATTGAATGGGCCATATCTCTGTGTAACTCTAGCTCTAGGTGAGCTTTTGAGGGCACCTACGTTTATGAACGTGCACCCCCCCACACACACACATAGACATACACATTCAAGCAAACAATTAAAAATAGCATAGAGAGATGACTCAGTAGATAAGAGCACTTGGTGTTCTAGAGGACCTGAATTCAGTTCCTAGCATCCACATTCTCTGGCTTTCAGTTGCCTGTATGTAAGTCCTGCTTTAGGGGCTGAGTATGCATTTCTTTAATCCCAGCCTTGTCTACGTAGTGCAGTTCTAGGTTAGTGGAGGTATATAGTGAGACCTTGTCTTCAAAAATTTAAAACCAAAAACATAACTCTAGCTTCACGTTATCCAACGCCCATCTGGCCCCATGGATACCCCCACATTTGGCTTGCATACATACATATACACTGAAATACATATAAATAAAAATGAGTTATTAAAATAAATCTTAAAAATCTAAACTACCTTTACCAATTTATGGAAACAATTTTATAGTCTCAGTTTTATGCATTTCTGTTCTTTCATGATTCACATATCAGTTTAGATGTATATGGTTTGTGAATGTACCATGTGTAGGGATACACATAGACATGTGTACTTGTGTATGTGGAAGCCAAAGGTTAATTTTGGGTCTCTCTCCATCTTGTGTTTTTTTTATTTTATTTATTTTATTTTTTTTATGACAAGCTCTCCCATTGAACATGGAGTCTGTTGATTAGGTTCCAAAGATCCTTCTCCTGTCTCTTTCTTTGCAGTGCTGGGAATATAGGCCCATGGCACTGTACCAGGGTTTAATGAATACTGGGGATGTGAACCTGAGACAGGTCTTCCTGCTTACAGAGCCTTACCAACTGTGTGATCTTCCTACCGCTTCGTCTTCCCTTTAATATTTAATTCCTTGTAGGGGGCAGCTAAAAGCATTTCTAGCCAAGTCTTAAAAAGACCTGGATTCAGCCACTAGAACCCTCATAATGACACTGAATATAGTGGTGTATACATCTCTCATCTCAGCACTCCTAAAGTAAGATAGGAGGAGATGGAAGAGATCCTGCATCAATAAGGTGGACAAAAATCAGACTCTTGAAATTTGTCTCTCATCCTCACACACTTGCATGAATGTGTACATTTATACATACATAAACTGAGCTAGCAGCCACATGAAAAACCATCATGTGCACGTGCATTTGCTACCATAATGCTGTGAAGCTGAAACAGGACAATGGCAGTGGGAAAAACAAGCCCTAGGTTCATTGAGAGACCCTTTCTTTAACAAAACGAAGGTGGAGGGCCTTCAAGGTACTCTGTGAGTAAAGGCTTTTTTTTTCCTTGACAAGACCTACAACCCACATTTGATTTTTGGGACACATCTTGTAGAAGTAGAAGACAAGCGCCAGCCAGTTGTCCTTTGCCCACCACATTCATGTCATTGCACATGCTCTCCCACACACATAAATAAGAGTGTGCAGTCTGTACACAAACTAAGATATTTTTTTTTAACATTTTTTTATTGATAAAAGAAGAATAAAGAAAAAAAAAACAAATTTCCACCTCCTCCCAGCCTCCCCTTTCCCTCCCCCTCCTCCCACTCTTCTCCCTCTCCTCCCACTCTTCTCCCCCTCCTCCCACCCCTCTCCCCTTCCCCCCACTCCTCTCCCCCTCTCTCTCCAGTCCAAAGAGCAGTCAGGGTTCCCTGCCCTGTGGTAAGTCCTAGGTCCTCCCCCCTCCGTCCATATCTAGGAAGGTGAACATCCAGACTGGCTAGGCTCCCACCAAGCCAGCAGATTGCGTAGGATCAAAACTGCGTGCCATTGTCCTTGGCGTCTCATCAGCCCTCATTGTTCGTCATGATCAGAGAGTTCAGTTTTATCCCATGCTTTTTTGGTAATAGTCCAGCTGGCCTTGGTGAGCTCCCAGTAGATCAGCTCCACTGTCTCAGTGGGTAGGTGCACCCCTCGTGGTCCTGACTTCTGCTCCTCATTGGGACCTTGGGAGCTCAGTATTTTAACTATAAAATAAATAGAATTGAGAACAATAGATGACACCCAACATCAACCCCTTGCTTCCCACAGGTGCCTGAATGGGTAAACAACTCCAATACACACAAACACACACAAATTTGGTGATTTACACACACACATACAAATTATGTGACTTAAAATATTATTACTTTAATTTGAATATTAAAATAAATGTAGCACAAATATAAATAGATCTAGGATATTTGAAATAGTGTATTGAACAAGTTTGTTTCTCTCCCCCCACTTCTCAGGGCATGTTTTAAGAAATTACCTCGTATACTGAGTTTCAATACTATGAGATACACATTTAATATGGTCACAATGATGAAAGAGAAAGTGAATACACACTTTTCCTTCCCTTTACGTTTGGATATGACACCATACACAGAAGATTTTCTAATGGGAAAGAGTGACAGAAAAGATGGTAAGTTCATTTTTCTCAGTTCTCTGTTTATTGTTAAGTCTCTACCAAAATTAATCACCAAATTAATAAGGGAAATTGTTTGAATGGAGAAAATGTCATTAATGTTAATTTTGTGAATGGGAAACTCTCATCAGTGTTAAAGTCAGTTACCTGATTCTCAACATTTAGGAAATATAAGAAAAATTTTTTTTTCTAAGTATATTCTTTGGACTTTTTTCCCCGTTTTTGCTTTTTTAGACAGGGTTTCTCTATAGCTTTGGATCCTGTTCTGGAACTCTTTCTCTGTAGACCAGGCTGGCCTCGAACTCAGAGATCCACTTGCCGCTGCCTCTCAAGTGCAGAGATTAAATGCATGCACCACCAACGCCTGGCAGAAAAAATTTTTATTGAAAAGGATTTTTTGTATATGTATAGGTGTTCTGTCTGCATGTATATCTCTTTACTATATACATACAGTACCTACAGAGGCCAGAAGAAGGCATCAGATTCCTTGCAACTGGAGTTATAGATGGTTATAATCCATGCTTTTGGTGTTGGGAATCCAACCAGGTCTTCTGGAAAAGCAGGCTCTCTACCCCAAGAAAGAAAATTTTTGTAGAGACAGTGTAATATAATTACTCACTTAGCTAGAAAATATTAGGACTCTTGATGGACCATATTCTAGGCATTTTTTTTCCAGTCACTGTTTATGCCCTAGGAAAACTGAGGTCTAGGTGGTAAGTCTTATATCAAACCTGAAATTGCAATATATTACCATATGCTATCAGTGTGTCAAAGGTCTTGAGGAGTTAAGACTTCCATGAGAAAGTAGTATTTACACAGAGATACAGAGTTGAGTAAGAGATTGAGAAGAACGGATAAATTCTTGAATACAAGGGTAGCAGAATGGTCAGTGAGACAGCCTAAAGGCAGAATATTTTTGGCTTTGGGCAATATTAACAATTTTGTTATTTGCTTATCATTTATTGTATGGCCATTAGATTGTTTTTTGTTTGTTTTGTTTTTAAAGACAGTTTCCCTGTGTCCTGGAGCTGTTCTGGAACTCTGTAGACCAGGCTGGCCTCAAATTCAGTCTGTAGACCTTGCTGTCCTTGGAGTTCTGTCTTCCAAGTGCTGGGATTAAAGGCATGTGCCGCCATGCTCAGCTGGACATTAGGGTTTTAATCAGAGAAGTTTTAAAACAGAAAGCTGTTTGGATGAAAGAACAATGACTTATCTAAGGGGATGCAATTCTTGTCAACTACAATGAGTTGGGATCTTAGATGAAAAAGTACCAACAGATAGGTGGAATTTATGAACTTAATTAACTTTTTTGTGTGTGTGCAGAGAATTGAACATAGGCCTTTGTAGATGCTAGCATTCAACCAATATAACCCCATAATTGGATGAATAAATGAATTATTTTATTATCTCTTTGTAGTATAGACTATTCTTAAAGCAGCAGTAATAAGATAATGACAGAACCTGCAATGTTGGCTTCCCCACATATTTTAACTAGAGAGGGGTGAGGAATCATGGAAGACTGGGTTTTAACTTCAACAGTAGTTAAGAGAAATTTGAATTTATATGTTAAAGTCTCCACAAGGAAAAACTCTTAAGAAAGAGTAGGTCCAAAAATAATTGGTTGAAAACTTTATGTTTATCAGAGTAATTTGTTTTAAATGTTGAAGTAGAAAATTGAGATTTTTAGTGAATTAAGTAGCAGTGTCTTTTTTTTTCCACAAGAAAAAAAACCACCACACTATTTCAAGCTTAATGATATATGCCTCGATAGCCTTAAGGCTTTTTGGGTTTTTGTTTTTTTTTGAGACAGCGTCTCATTATGTAGCCCTGGCTCTTTGGGAAATTTCTGTCTAGCTGAGATTGGTCTCAAACTCACAGAGGTCTACCTGCCTCTGTCTTTCCCAAGTCCTGGAACTAAGGACCTCATCCATCCTACTACATGGCTTTTTAGGGCATGTTATAAGAAGGAAGAAGCCTCTTACATATGTACTACCAAGTTCCTTGTTACATAATAATGGGTAGGGCAATTTTATATTTAAAATTTAATTTAAGAAATCAGTATACCATCCTAACTTTTGGAAAGAGAATCCAGTTTAATCTTTAACTCCAGTGCCTAGCATTTTAATGAATATACAGTAAACATTTAGCCTCTCAGAATGAGAAATGAAAAATGTAAACTGTGAGTTATAGTCTATTTCTTCAAGGGAACTTACTAATTCTTCAGAGATAGGAGATGAGAATACAATTACAGGTATAAAGAAAAAGTTAGGGACATAACTTTCATTAGGATTTGTATGTTTATAAGTTCCAGTAAGTGGATCACATAGTAATACATTTGAAAATGCCAACAAAGTAGTCATTGTTATACACATCCTGCTTTTTTAATCAGACTGTTTTGAAAATCACAGTGAGACTTCATCTCAGCCCTGCTTCTTTGTATTTTCATGTGATTTTTTTTTTTACATGCATGGAGAGATCATTTATTTATAAAGGAGGTTTTTAGGACTTGGGTGATGTGTTGTACCTATTGCCAGTCTTAGCATTGCCTACATGAGCATAGTAAGGCTTCTCCGCCACTGATTTTAAGACTGTGGCCAGTTTCTCTTTACTGCAGTTTGCTTTCTGATTTAGACTGTGTACTGAAGCAAATATTCTCTGCTTTGCTCCTATATTTAGTTTTTCTTTTGTGTGTGTGGGGGGCGAGGTAGATATATATCTCTAGACTTCACAGATCAACTGTAATCTTTTTGCTTAGTATCTTCTGTTACCTTTTTTTTGACTTTAAAATTGTTTAGATTAGAGTGATGCCTTTATTTCTGTGGACACCAAGTTCCTAATATGTATCATTACAGTGGCAGGAGACTAAAGCTCCTGAGACTTTAAAGACTGAGCTCTTTTTAGGTCTTGGGATTTTGTTGTTGTTGTTTTTTTCTCTGTTTTTAAAAATAAAAAAATTTAAAAAGCAGGCAATACTATTTTAAAGGGCTAGTTAAGTTAAACACATAGTTTACATATCACATTTTTCAAAAGTTAATTGTATAGTATGTTCCTTGAAGCAATAATAGGCTGTGGCCTTGCAAGTAGTTTTTAATATGCCTATTTTATATATAAAGTTTTTATGCTTTTTTCTATGCATAATACCTTGCCAGAAGTAATCTTAAAATGACATTGTTGTGTGTTTTTAAAATAACTTCCATTTTATGTAAATTAGGTTTTAAAGAAGTTAACGACCATTCCAAAGACACAGAAAGCTATGAGTACGACTTAATTGGAGTGACCGTTCATACAGGAACAGCAGATGGTGGGCATTACTATAGTTTCATCAGAGACATAGTCAATCCACATGCTTATAGAAACAATAAGTGGTAAGTCTTAAATGTTTTTTCCTTTAGTTTTATTTTTTTATTTTTTTTGTTTTTCGAGACAGGGTTTCTCTGTGGCTTTGGAGCCTGTCCTGGAACTAGCTCTGTAGACCAGGCTGGTCTCCAACTCACAGAGATCCGCCTACCTCTGCCTCCCGAGTGCTGGGATTTTTCCTTTAGTTTAAAAAAAATTTCTCCCTGCTTTAAAGTACATATGTTTATGGTAGTACTTTCTTCTGATGAATTTTTGTTTTCTGAAAACTTACTTTGAAATTAGGGGGAAAAGAACATTAAATAATTTTTTTTAACATTTTGTCCTTGTATATGTGTCTTGTCTGTTTTGGTAGGCAGATTAATAGGTGGATGCATAGCGGTCTGAGAACAGCTTTTAAAAGTTGGTTCTCTCATTTCCCCATGTTGGTTCCAAGGACCCAATTCAGGTTGTCATACTTGGCAGCAAGTACCTATACCTGTTGTGCCATCTTTGTGGCCCAGAAAAAAATTTTTTTCATTGTAGGGAAATTTCAAAAAGTATATATCAGTTCTTAAATTTATGTATGGGCCTTATATTTTGAGAATTTGATGAATGCCTTCCTTTGGAAAATGAGCTGGATAGTAACAGTCTTAGAGCATGAGTCAGACAAATTGTACCCAGCGAATCTGCACCTTCCTTTGTTCATTTTTCGAGGTGCTCTTTATTGAGTGCCTTCTATTTAGAGATTACGAAGGTTCTTGGACTGCTCTCCATTCTGTTCACCTACCTTGTTCCTTCCACGTGTTTTGTTTTATCAAGTTAGTGTCAGTCACACAGTGACTGCTTTTTAGATTTTAGCTGTCTTTAGGAAGCACCCCATGCATAGGGACTGTATGGGTGCTTAGGCCCTCTTCTAATTCCTTAAAACTGCTTGGAACAGAATGTGTAGCCACTAATACGATCTACAGGCAATTAGTAGAATAGTTGCATTTTGCTCTTATTTCTGATTCTCTGAGACATCGTGGCCAAAAGTGTCCTTTTTTTTTTTATAGAAATAAAAAAAATAGTATCATTTCCACCCTTTTGTTTTTCTCCCTCCAACCTCTCCCATGTAGTTTTTTGTTCACTTGGTTATTTTTCCTTGAGTTTATTGAGTTGTTTTGTTCATATATTTTAAAATGATGTCTGTATCTTAGTGTTTTATCATATTTCTTAATCTTTCCTATCTAAGTGCTGGGATTAAAGGCGTGCGCCACCACCTCCCGGCCCAGATTGTATGTTCTAGCATGTGTGTGGTAAGGATGGAACTCGGTGCCTCACATATGTTAGGCAAATCCCAATTTCTAGACTAGATATATAAAAATAAGAATTTATTAGAATTTACCTCATCTAATAATATGACTAATACATCTAAGTCTTTTTTTTTTTAAGGAGTAGACACTATGCAGATATTCTAGTACAGTCACATGTGTTCTGTTGTAGGTATCTTTTTAATGATGCTGAGGTAAAACCTTTTGATTCTGCTCAACTTGCCTCTGAATGCTTTGGTGGTGAGATGACGGTAAGTTTGATTTAGTAATTGTAACTGGTTTATGAATTTGCAGTTATAAAATGAAGTACCAGACTCACTTTACATCATTATACCTGCTTTAATTCAATCTAAGATTTATTTGTGGCTGGAGAGATGGCTCAGTGGTTGAGAGCATTGCCTGCTCTTCCAAAGGTCCTGAGTTCAATTCCCAGCAACCACATGGTGGCTCACAACCATCTGTAAAGAGGTCTGGTGCCCTCTTCTGGCTGCATACATGCACACAACAGAATAGTTTATACATAATAAATAAATAAATATTAAAAGAAAAGATTTATTTGTTATGTGTTTGCTGTATATATCAGCTACTAAGAAATATTTAAATTTATTATTTCTGCCTTCAACCATAGTTTTATAAAGAAGGTAAAATGATAAGATTAAATCATAAGCCAGAAATTGAATTACAGTGTTAGAATAATTAGATTAAACATACCAGGCATTCAAAAAGTTCATGGTATTAGAGCGAAAAGAATTTACCCTTTACTGACATAATCTGGAAAATCTTTTGTTTTTTGTTTTTGTTGGTTTTTTGGTTTTTTTTTTTTTTTTTTTTTTTTTTTTTACCCGAGACAGGGTTTCTTTGTGTAGCTTTGGAGCCTGACCAGGCTGGTCTCGAACTCACGGAGATCTACCCGCCTCTGTCTCTCAAGTGCCAGGGTTGCTGGGCAGTGAAGAAACAATTATTTCAAATTATTGGAAATAAACTTCCGTGTGTAAGATTTTCCAGACTAGGGGCTGGAGAGATGGCTCAGTGGTTAAGAGCATTGCCTGCTCTTCCAAAGGTCCTGAGTTCAATTCCCGGCAACCACATGGTGGCTCACAACCATCTGTAATGAGGTCTGGTGCCCTCTGCTGGCCTGCAGACATACACACAGACAGAATATTGTATACATAATAAATAAATAAAAAAAAAAAAAAAAGATTTTCCAGACTATAAACCAGGCGGTGGTGGCGCACGCCTTTAATCCCAGTACTTGAGAGATAAACCAATTATTTCTCTTCTGATATCTTTGTTTAACATCTTTTTCATGTATATACCGACATGTATATACTTTTATGTATATACTGCATGTCCATTTCATATTCAGAAAGTTATAGCTTTGAGGCTCAAACTTGATTTTCAAAGTAATTTGATAAGTATTTTGAAAAAAAATTAAGTTTGAGGGTCATTTTATTTGTTTTTGAGAAATTATATAGCAGGCAAGCAGTGGCAATCTTGGTATCTTCAAGAAGGAAGGCAGAGATGACAAAGTCATCTTCTGGGCCCTTTTGAATTTGTGTCAGCAACGGACATCTGCAAACAGCCATGAAAACAGGGAATGGGGAAATGTTCAGAGAAAACAATGTCAGGGTCAGCATTCTTAACACTTTGACTAATATTAAAAAAAGAGATACAAAGGAAAAAAGGTATTTTTTAATCAAAAATATTTTTGGCTATCATATCCATAATTATATTTTGTACTTATTTCCATTTAACATATTCAGAAAAAATAGGCCCATACTACCTGTCTTCTTGCTATGTTTTCACTTGTTTTGTTTTATTGTTACAACAACATTCTTCCTGACAGTTTTGTGGTATTCAACATCTTAAAAGACGTGTACAATCATGTTAGGATATGCCAGCTAAATTTGTGCAGTTCATGGAACTGTTTTTGGATGGCTGCGGTGGATCAAACCATGACTTTGTATGTGCTAGGCAACTGCTTTAATTCTGCGTTGTATCTGTACTTCCAGCTGAATGGTTTTGTTATTGTGTGTGTGTATGTGTGTTACCGGTTATTAAGAGGGCCTTGTACATGTTAAACAAGTTCTCTAGCACTGAATTACATCCCCATCCCATGTACATAGGATTTATATGAATTCATTGTTATTTTAAAGTTATTTGCAAGCTTACTTTGAAGTATTACATAGGTGTTTACAAAATGTATGTATAAATCTTTCTAAGTGATTTTTTTTTTCACAGACAAAAACCTATGATTCGGTTACAGATAAATTTATGGATTTCTCCTTTGAGAAGGTGATCATCTTTTTTCATATGGAATAATTTAATGCTGCATATTATCTAATTTTAAATTATAATTTGTTAAAAATTAAAATGTTTTCCTTTTGCTTCATAAAGACACATAGTGCATATATGCTGTTTTACAAACGCATGGAACCAGAGGAAGAAAATGGCAGAGAATACAAATTTGATGTTTCATCAGAGTTACTAGAGGTAAAAATTAATTTGGTTTTTTAGCAACAGTTTAAATTGTGTTAGGTGTTTATGCAATAGATACTTCGATATGAAAACAAGCAGTGCAACATTAATATCTACAATCCCAGTTAGATCTTATATTTACAAAAATGTCAAGGCTATACTGACTTATGATTGAATGAAAAAGTATATATGAGGTGCTAGAAGAAATGGCTCAGCAGTTAAGACTGCTTGCTGCTCTTGCCAACGATCCACCATCCTTGACAAGGAGCTACAGCTAGCAGTGACTGAAACTCCATGGGTTTCAACACCTTCTTCTGGACTCTGAAGGTATCTGTACTTGTACGTACACACTGCCTCCAAACGTACTTACACATACATACATACATACACACACACTCATAACACACACTCCAGCCCCTCAAATTTTCTTAAGCAAAACAGTGTTTATTGGTGTATTTAGTAGCTGAAAGAAGACATATTGCTGTGATGTTTAGTGAGTTGAGGAAGAAACTTGAACTTGAGATTAAGTAATTATTTATAAAAACTATTAGGGAAGTTTTGAAAAATGCAGTTTTAATATTGAAGCATACAGTTAAACATGGTTTACTGATGAAGTACAAAAAGGACCATCAAGGAAATAAGGTGACTGAGTTATGAAGCAGAAATACAAGCACTGACTATTTTGGATCTAGGAGACATACTAGGCTTATGTTCAGAGCATAGAGTTATGACAGAGAGCCTGGCTCTTTGTAGATAACTAGAAATAAAAATGGATCTAGAAAGAAATTTGAAATGGGACTTTGTTGCTGTTAAGTCTTTTAATAAGACAGGTATGTCATGACTCTTTATCTTTGTAGACTCCTTAGCATTGTAGGGTCTAGAGATGCTCAAAGCCTATGAAATACTAGGTATTCACTGAGCAAACCTGAACAAGAGCCCTAAGAAAACAGGCTAGGAAGGCGGTTAGAGATAGTTGAATAGTGGAGAATTAATGACACTGTCAGTTCAGACTGAGCCTACCCACTAAATATGGTGCTATAAGCCTGTAATACCAACACTAATGAGGATGTGAGAGGATCGCTGTGATTCTAAGGCTTACTACAGTTTCAGATCGTGTCTAAAATATTAAAACCAGAAAAGAAAATGAGCATACCATCTTTAGTTTCAAGATACTTATAGAAGCACATGGCTAAAAAAGACAGCTAGTAAGAGAAATATATCAAACAGAAGTTTGTTTTATATAATTTTGTGAGGCTGAGGGCATGAGCTCAGTGGTAAAGCACATGTATAGGATGCACAAGGCTGCTACCACCAAAATATACTGTTAGTGTGGAGCTGTCTGACAAAGGCTGGAAGCATTCTTAGAGTTTCTAAGGAATAAGGGTATGCAAAAATAGCAGCATTGTTCTACTTGGCTTCATATCAGAAATAGTTGTTTGTTTGTTCTTAATGTCTAAATTTTACCACAGACTTTCCGCCCGAGACAGGGTTTTTCTGTGTAGCTCTGGCTGTCCTGGAACTGGCCTTCAGCTCACAGAAATCTGCCTGCCTTTGCCTCCCGAATACTGGGATTAAAGACATATGCTATCACTACCCTGTTACTGTCAAATTTAAACATTGCTTTCTCTCTCTTTTTTTTAATATCTATCTATCTATCTATCTATCTATCTATCTATCTATCTATCTATCTATCTATCTATCTATCTATCTATCTATCTATCTATCTATCTCATGTATACAGTATTCTGTCTGTGTATATGCCTGAAGGCCAGAAGAGGGCGCCAGACCTCTTTACAGATGGTTGTGAGCCACCATGTGGTTGCTGGGAATTGAACTCAGGACCTTTGGAAGAGCAGGCAATGCTCTTAACCACTGAGCCCCCTGCTTGCTCTTTTTTTGAGACAGGGTTTCTCTGTAGCTTTGGAACATGTCTTTGCCTCCCAAGTGCTGGGATTAAAGTCATTTGCTACTACCGCCTGGCCATTGCTTGCTCTGAAAACCTATTTTTGTCAAAATGTGGCGTGACGTATGTTTTCTTACTTTTATGTATTTGCTCTTTAGACAAGATTTCAGAGCTCATACTTCTAAGTCCTTATAAATAATGTTAAAAACCTGTGATCACTGACATGGTCAAACAAATAACAGCTTTTTAAAGGGCAGGTTTTGGGGCTAGAGCAGTGGCTTGGTGGTTAAGAACACTTTTTACTGTGAGTTTAAGGGCAGCCCGGTCCACAAAGTGAGTACCAGGACAGCAATGGCAATTACACAGAGAAACCCTGTCTTGAGAAACTAAAAAACAAAACAAAACACACTTGTTGTTCTTACAGAGGATCTGGATTTGGTTTCCAACACCCTCTATTGGCATCCATGAGCAAGAAGGACACAAATGGTGTACATATATGCATGAGTATACACACAAACAAAATAGAATAAAAAAAATTTTTAAAAGGGGGTTAGGTTTAGGGACCACCCTAAGATTTTTTAAAATATTTTTATGTGTGTATTTTGCCTGCATTTATGTATGTACCGTGTGTGTACCTGGTGCCTATGGAGGTCAGGAAGCATTGGCTTTACCAGAACTGGATTTATGAATGATTATCAGCCTCCAGGTTCCTCAAAAGAACAACAAATGTTGTTAATGGCTGAGCTACCTCTCAAACCCTAGAAAGTCAACATGAATTTTAAATCCATATTTTTTGTTTGTTAGCTTTGTGGGTTTTTGGATTATATTGTTTCTTGTTATTAAATTAAAATATTAAAATACATTTAATAAACTGCTTTCTGATAAATGCTAACTTTTTTCCCTTCAGTGGATTTGGCATGATAACATGCAATTTTTACAAGACAAAAACATTTTTGAACACACTTACTTTGGGTAAGTTTGGATAAATTTTGTCTTCTTTTTTTCTATTTCTAAAGAAAGTCTTCTGTAAGAATTTAAGTAACACATTTTTTAAACTCCAGGTTCATGTGGCAGCTGTGCAGTTGTATTCCAAGTACATTACCAGATCCTAAAGCTGTGTCCCTAATGACAGCAAAGGTGATGATAAACTTAAGACAACTTTGTTAGATTTATTGCTTTGCAGTAATTGACTGTCGTGCTTAATTGAATTTTTTTTTTTTTACAGTTAAGTACTTCTTTTGTTTTAGAGACATTTATTCATTCAAAAGAGAAGGTATGTGTTTTTGTTCTATGGATTTTTATGTCCATTACATTTTAAATTATGTTTGGTATTTATTATCATTGGTTAAATTCTTGGCTTTTATCTTTTTCTTTTTTAGCCAACAATGCTTCAGTGGATTGAACTACTGACCAAACAGTTTAATAATAGTCAAGCAGCCTGTGAGGTAAGATGACAACAAACATTGCACCGTTTAAAAATCTCTTGATAAGGAAATTTCTTTTTTGTTCTTTTTAATTTTAATTGAGATGATGCAGGAAACTTGTTTTTATCTGTTGTGAATCTTGAGCGCTCCTTGTAAGTTCTTCCTAATATTTGTCCCTTAGAAAGTTATAGCTTATATTTCAAATCTGTTATAAAGACTGAGTATTAATTCATTTTTATAGTCTTTGATTTTCCCTTTAGTGTTGCATAAATATAAAGATAATTTTATTCTGGGCGTGATTGTGCACAACAGTAATCCCAGCACACAGCTGGGAAAAACAGGACAATAATCATGAGTTAAATCCGGCCTGCACCCAATCTATCTATCTATCTATCTATCTATCTATCTATCTATCTATCTATCTATCTATCTATCTATCTATCTAATATGGTGAGTTCAGCGTTTACATGAGTTACATCATAAGACTGCCTCTCTTTTTCTGCCTTCGCTGTACTGGGGCTATAGGTATACACCACCATGCCTGGCTGATGATTGTGTTTTGAATTCTGGGCCTAACATGCTATACAGATGTTCTGAGCTAAACTCTCATCCCCAGATAGTCTTTTTACCCTTTTTGGTCTTAATTCAATTTGTATCCCCTATCTTGGAGGTATAATTGATAAATACAAAGTGTACACAATTAAGATGTAAAATACAATGGTTTATGATACATATGTACATTGTAAAATATTTACCACAATCAAATTAATAAATTGATGACCATGTAGATAATATTTGTGTTATGTATGAATTAAAATACTTTAGGTATGCTTTCAGCAAGTTCAAGTATACAATTCAGTGTTAATAACCCATTATCTGTACTGTATGTAGCTCCCCTAGAATTTATTTCTTCTATAACCAGATCTTTGCTCACTTGAGCAGAAACCATTCCATTTTTTTTCTATCCCTCACTTAACTTGCTTTTTTGTTTATTTGATTGATTGGTTGATTTATGTTCTTTTGTGTATCTTTTGCTGGCTTTGAACTAAAGGCAATCATCTTCTCTTCATTTCCTGAATACTGGAATTATAGTTGCTTCCTACCACACTGAGCCCTTAACTACTTTGAATTTTAATATAAAATAACATATTTAGGAGCTAGCAAGATGGCTAATGGCACTTGCTGCACAAGCCTCAGGACCTGATTTCAATCCCAAGAAACCACATCAAGATGGAAGGAAAGAACCTCCTCCTGAGCCCATCTGACTCCCACATCTCTGCAAACACAGCATACACACACACATGCAGAATGGTAGTATACACACAAAAACCCCATATGTGTCCTGGTAGATCAAGTTATGCCCACTCTTATTTCCTCACCATTGTATGAAAACTGTGTTCCTGGAGATAATTTACTAATAGCACTGAAGTGCCATCTTAATATAATCTTTGGGGCCTGGGAGAGATGGCTCATCAGGTAGAGAGCACCAACTCCTTTTCTGGAGGACCTGGGTTCAAATCCCAGCACCCATACTGTAGCTTCTGACTCTCTGTAATTACAAGATCTGACACCTTCACACAGACATACATGCTGGCAAAAAAACATAATGCTTATGAAATATAATAAAAATAAATAATATAATCTTCTGTTAACAACCAAAAAAGTATAAACCTTCCTAGAAATGCAAGGTTTGGTTCTTTTTTAGATATGCGATATAGTGGCATAGTGCATATAAGATGAAATTAGTTGAAGACTTTTGCTTTCTTATATCCTCTGTAGTTTTAGCTTTTATTAGTACAAAAGACAACCTAATCATCAAATTTCATTTTTTTTCTTTTTTTTTTTCTTTTTTTTTTTAATCATCAAATTTTAAAAAAAAAACATTTTAAGTAAAATATGGGGAAAATTCAAAATGAAAGGTTGCTTTGCCTGCTACCCAACTTCCACAAAGAGTAACTTTACATTCCAAAGCTCTTCTCTGATGTCTTCTTTTAGCAGATATGTTTACACATCAAACTCAGAAATCATATCTTTTGTTTTTGGTTGGTTTTGGTTTTTCTAGACAGGGTTTCTCTGTGTAGTCCTAGCTGCCCTGGAACTAGCTCTGCAGACCAGGGTGTCCTCAAGCATAGAGATCCACTGTCATCTGCCACCTGAGTGCTGGAATTAAAGGCTTCATATCTTTAATAATTAATATTCAGTATATGTGTCTAACAGATGGGAACGTAAAAATCTCTAATCATAATTCAGTTTCTTTCTTTAATCAGAATTCAGCAGTTTCTTTACTTTCAGCATTACATTTTTCGTGATTAGTTTTCTCTGTTGGCAACAAAGTGTGTTCAGTTAGTTTGAATTTGTGTTCTGACAAGGTCTACATTTTACTTTTCTCTTAAATCTCCTTTTATCTATTACAGTTACTTTCTCTCCATGCTGCTTTCTATTCCTTTTCTTTAAGTACCTCAGATTGCCTTCTTGTACAATAATGAATTGACATCTGTGGAGTCCTATAATGAAGTCATCCTTAGTATTTTAGATTTAACATTTTGTAATAATTTAATAAGCATTTAAAATGATGGAATCATCAAGTAAATATCCTTATGTGGGTTTTATTTCATTTAATAAGTATTGTGTGGATATTAAATCATGTTCTATTGTTTTACAGTGGTTTTTAGACCGCATGGCTGATGATGACTGGTGGCCGATGCAGATACTAATTAAATGTCCTAATCAAATTGTGAGACAGGTAAGGAAAGATATCTTTAAAAAAGAAGTTGCTTTTAGTTTATTCAAAATTGGCATATAAATGACATTGAAAATAATTTACAAACTCCTATCATAGAAGTCATTTGCTTTTGTTTTCATCAGCTCTTTTAAGACTAATTGCCACTAAGAAGGGACAGGAATTGTCCTTTATATAAGACCAGCTATTACTGCCAGCTTTTCTCATCCTTACAGAGTCTGCCTAGAATATTGTAGTGACCTACAAAATTACATGAATAGGATAAATTAATTCTTGTGCCAAAAGAATTGCAAAATGGATCGATTTTTTTTGCTTTGTTCATGAATATTTAAACATTGTTTTATAGTCATGTTTGGTATATCCAAAGATTAATCTGAACTATGCCACTTGATAGTTGTTATTAACGATAGTTCTTTTGTTATGAGTATTAGCAGTCTTCTGTGTAGTCAGAAAATTTCCTAGTAATGAGATTTAAAAGTATAGTTTTGACAAGTCTTATTCTGTAAAATTCACTCAGAAACATCCGTCACCTTCAAAAGAATCTCTAGTGGTTTCCTCCTATTTTGTCCTCATGGTTTCTGCTTATAACTACTGCTCTGCTCTTCATTCCTATGGATTGGCCTGTTTTCAACATTTTCTATAGAGTCATGGTGTTTTTTTGTATTACTGGCCACTTTGACTTAATCTTCTTAGTATCTGTCAATGTTAAAATGTATGTCTGGAAGTGGATATAATGGTCACAGGAGGCTTAGTTAGGAGGATTGCCATGAGTTTGAGAGCAACCTGGGCTACAGTGCAACTTCTTAACAAACAGAAAAAAGTATTCATACTTCATCTCTTTTCCCCCCACCAGCAAATAGTCCATCAGCTACATTGACTTATTTTGTTTATCTGTTCATTAGATGAACATTGACTGCATTAACATTGTCTTTATCTATTCATTGGATGCACATTTGAGATTTCTTTTTGTTTTATTGAGCAGTCCGACCTGGAACTCACTAGGTAGATAGACCAGGCTGACCTGAAACTTGCAGCAGTCTTGCGTTTCTGCCTACAGAGTGCCAGGGTTATAAGGGTGGAGCACCACATACAGCTTTATTGCTATTTTCTGACTATTTTGGATGCAGATGTAGCCGTTTGCCTGTAAGATTTTGTTTTGATCTGTATTTTAATTTTGTTCTCCATATCTTTGAAAAATGGGTTGCTAGTAACATTCTTAGATTTAACGTGTTTAGTTTTACCACAGAGGCTGCACCACTGTGTTTCTCTCCGCTGTATTCTTCTCCTCATGTGCCCCAGCTGGGAAAGTATCATTATCTATATTCCTGAAACCAATAGTTTGAATTGTCTCTCTTATCATAAAGCTGAATTTTTAAAAATAATTTTCTGGTGCTGAGGAATTGTACCCAGGGCCTGGTGCATAGTGAGATTCACTTCACCTTTGAGCTATCCCTGCAGTCTCTGTTATTGCTCAAATAAGGTCTTGCTACCTAAAGTACAGAGTGGCTTCAAGTGTTCAAGTGTACGGTTCTCATGCTTTTGCCTCCTGTATCCTAACATCACATGTGTGTGCTAACACCTAGACATGCTTCATTTGTAGTGTCTGTTACCTAATGTGAGTTTCTTCTTTAAAGATGTTTCAGCGTTTATGTATCCATGTGATTCAGAGATTGAGACCTGTGCATGCTCATCTCTATCTACAACCAGGAATGGAAGATGGGTAAGAAGTCCTTTTAGAAAAAAGACTTTTAAATATCTATAAGGTTATATTTGTTTTGTGCTATAAAAAATTTGTCTCCAATAATGCATGTCAAGAAAGGAACACTATTTGTTGAAATTTTCATTAAGTGCGTTTTAGGATTCTCAACAACTGACTTTTTGTATGGAGTGATGTAGTCTCAGTAGCAGGATCATAACTACTTCCATAATTGAAGTTGGTATTTGTTTCACAATTGTTTGTTTATTTATTTATTTATTTATTGGTTTTTCGAGACAGGGTTTCTCTGTGGTTTTGTGCCTGTCCTGGAACTAGCTCTTAAAGAACAGGCTGGTCTGGAACTCACAGAGATCCGCCTGCCTCCGCCTCCCAAGTGCTGGGATTAAAGGCGTGCGCTACCACTGCCCGGCTCTATTTGTTTCACAAAATTAATGGATGTAAGTTGCAGTTTAAAGATTGTTCTCCTATCATGGTGATTAATACTTTAATCCCAGCATTAGGCAGAAGCAGGCTAATCTCTATGAGTTTGTGCCAGCCTGATCTATAAAGCCATTTCCATACTAGCCAGGGCCACACAACCAGACCTTGCCTCATAAAACAAAAAAGAGTAGTTTCATCCTATATAGTATCTGTCTGCAGATTTATTGTGTTCTATAAGGTGTATTTGTTTTTATTTTTGTGTTTTTCAGGTCAGATGATATGGATGCCTCAGTAGAAGATATTGGTGGTCGTTCGTGCGTCACTCGTTTTGTTAGAACTCTGTTGTTAATTATGGAGCATGGTGTAAAACCTCACAGCAAACATCTCACAGAGTATTTCGCTTTCCTTTATGAATTTGCCAAGATGGGTGAAGAAGAGGTAAGGCTAATTCTTATTTGTTTGTTTTTAATTATATACCCTTTTAGTATGTTCAATTCGGTTTTTTATTTAAAAATTTAAATCACTTGTTTTTAGAGCCAGTTTCTGCTTTCATTGCAAGCCATATCTACAATGGTACATTTCTATATGGGAACCAAAGGACCTGAAAATGTAAGTATAGTTTTGTTATATGTCAGTGCAACAGAGGCCGTGCGTCTAGTCATTCACATCATGCAGAGTCACAGTCCTAGAAACCTCTAAAGTCCCTTCTGTCTTTTTGTTTGGTAACGTTAAGGGTCTTGGTACTGGTACTTTAGTCCATATACCAAGTAGGAAAACAAATTTCATTAGTAGGTGTGGAACAAAGTAATAGACTTCATCCTGGTAGCCTCAATTTAACCATGGCATCTGTGAAGCCATGTGTTGTTTGCATTCATGGTTTTGGTGGTTGTGCTTCACTTTTTTTTTTTTTTTTTTTTTTGTGCTTCACTTTTTTTGTCAGAGTTTAAAGTATGGATGGATTTCGTATTGTCAACTACATTCTATTGTGACTGCTACATTGGATTGGATTTTGTGACCTACTTGTAATATGTCATTTAATCCTTCTCATATACTTAAGAGTACAGTTTGTTTCACCATAATACATAAGAGGCAATTGAAGTTTAGAGAATTTAGCTTGTTTTAGATCACAGTAATTTGGGTTTTGATCTGTGGTCAAACTGCTGTTTCTTAAAGTTCATGAGTTGGTTTTAATCCAGTTCTAGCCTGTATGGCTACCTGTTTTTACTGTTTTTCTTCTTCTTGCCCGCCCGAACACCCTCCCTCCCTCCCTCCCTCCCTCCCTCCCTCCCTCCCTTCCTCCCTTATTAAGACAGGATCTTGTTATGTATTCTAGACTTACCTTAGATTTATTAATCTCCTGTCTTAGACAATTGATTACTACCATTCCTGATAGCCTCTTGAGTTTCAGAGCTGGAGTGAATTTCTCTCTGAAATATCTGCTACTTTAAATCATCTAGAAACTACAAATTAAGATTCTTTTGTATGTGTGACTGGCATTTTATTCAGTAGGAAATACTCCTATTATATTCATAATTTTTTATATTAATTAATCACCCAAAGAGGTTGATTGAAATAAAACAAAAGTTATTAAAGGGTTTATCTGGGATGAATAGTTTTGAGAACTATTGTTCTGTATAGTTCCTCTGACCTATCTAAAAGTGTCCTGATTGTCACTTCGGCTGTATCATGTTAGGTTTTGACCTTCGAATGATTTTTTTCCTTCTTATGCATGTTCTTGCCATATCTTTCTGGTAGTTATATTAAAATAAGTCAACTGTTTTCAATATGATATTAAGACTAATAGCATATTAAAATTAAATTTTGTTCCAATTAGCCTCAAGTTGAAGTATTGTCAGAGGAAGAAGGGGAAGAAGAGGAAGAAGAAGAAGATATACTCTCTCTGGCAGAAGAAAAGTACAGACCCGCTGCCCTTGAAAAGATGATAGCTTTAGTTGCTCTTTTGGTTGAACAGTCTCGCTCAGAAAGGTGAAATGTTTCAACATTCAAAATGCTTACAGCGTGTTTGGTTTTATTCTTTATACATAATTGTTCTATCACTTCGGTTTTTATTACATAAATCTTTTTAAATAATAATATCACTTCAACTCTTGTGGCTCACGAATTTCAGTCCTTTCTATCTAACTCGTCTGAGTCGTGTTAGAAACAGCTATTGGAGAAATCTGTAGTAAAATATCTGGCAAAATTAAATGGACTTTGATTCTTTATCGCAGCACCTATACTCAAGGGATCTACCCCAAACAGAAAGATATATATGGAGAGGTATTTATTAAAATGCCATTTCTAGTGTCAAAAAAATTGGAGACAGCTAAATGTTCATCAGAAGGGGACTAGTCATTGAAAAATCAAGAAATTCACTCAAGTCCACTGTAGTTTTGTTTTTGTTTTTTCCTTAATGAAATGTGGAATTCATCTGTGTTTCCATGTAGAAATTACTATACACAAATCCTCCCTTTTCCTCTGCTCCCTTCAAAAGACAAGGTAGGGAAGATTGTATATATTATGCTACACTTAGGAAAAGGGAAACCAAGAAAGCGAATGCATGTGTACATAGACAATCCTGATTCATGCATTTCCTGTTTACAAAGGCAGATCCTTGCTACATTTTTCTATAATGCCAAAAATCAGTACTGTGAGGAGCTATCCCAGTTATCCACTGACACATAGGTATTCAGAATGGTGAAAAACTGGAGTTTCCTGACACATGCTTTCCCAGCCGAGGTCAGACAAGGCAGTGATCTGCTGTCTTGTTTTGATTTTCATGTTGTAAACAAATGTACTTTTCATGATGTATGCCACATTTAAAAACTATTTGTGCTTTTCCTTTGGTTATGTCACTGTTTAAATGATTCTCAAGAATAGTGCTGAAGTGCTGTTTAGTGTTCCTGAGCATAAGTAAGGCTGTGATGTCCCTCAGTGGAAATGAATATAGTAAAGTTTCATTCAGGCATGAGTCCAGTATTGTTGGTTGTAAGTTTAATGTCAATTAACTAGTCATACATTTTAAATAAGGTGTCATTAAACAAAAACACCTGTAAATCATGGTACTGTATTGCTCTATTGATAACTTTGTGACAACATGTTCACAGGGGCCTAGTTCTTTGTTTTCATTCCATAGCAACGATGATTTGGTTTTTGGTAATTCATTGTTTGTACCTTCATAGAATGTGACTACTCAGATATCAAGAATTAGCTATAAATCAAATCATCGATCAATAGTATGGTTTTGAGAGAAAACAAGATGGAGGGGCACAGAAATGGAAGGTTGACAAAACCATACGTTTTTGGTTTGTAGCTTTAGTTTTTGAATCCTGTAAATGTCTGTATAAGTAAGTATATAAGAAGCGGTATTTTAAATCAAAGATGAAGGTGATCTAGCCACTGGAGAGGAATTAAAGAACATGTTAACTGTCAGTTTCTAACAGGATGTACACGAAAGACAAGAAGTAATTGCAAAATTATTTTAAGCTGTCTTAATTATGTTGTTGCTAATAAGTAGAATTATTCTGAAAGTATTTTGTGCTCAGGTTCTGAGCAAGAAATGAGTGAGAATCTTGGAATGTTTTTTATTTTAAGAAGCACAGAGACTAAATAGACTACTCTGGGGTCATGTTTAAAGAACTCAACAGTGTACTTTAGGAGTTTCTGTTGCTCTTATGTTGGACAAGGTACACATCAAAAGTAAAAATACCTGTGATGGAATGTAAAACACATCAAGATGTTTACATTGATAATCTCATGATATCAGTAAAAGAATGATACAGTAAAAGAAAATTTGAAAAACGTGTTGGCAACTTTTGAAATATACTGAGAAATCAAATCTTTACTTTGAAAACTGGAAAGGAAATGGTGTAAAGGATATGTTTCTCTTACCTGCAAGAAATAAAAGTTGATGTCAACTGATGGTGGATGAGGGCAAGTTCATCAATACAGAGCTGTCTCAACTAATAAATGAGCAAGGAGTGTTGGAATTAGAAAATCACTCTCTTGTGACCCTAAGTGAAATAATGCTTCCGAGGTCATCACTGGTGGAAAATGTCATAAAGACTAACCCTTCATTATGTGTCTCCCTGAGGAAAAGCCACATCACCATCTACAAAATACCCTTGATTACAAAGTGAAGCCTAGATCTGATCAAGTCTTTAGATCTGCCTATCATTTTACAGGAGGAGAGGAATGTGGTAAAACAACACCATCAGGATACAATTAGCAAAACATAAATATTGGAATCGCTACAGGACAAAGCTGCTTTCTTCAATGGATAAGTTGCAGTGAAGTGCCAAGGGAAACAAGTAGATTTAAAAATTTAAAGACATTAAAACCAATTGTAACAAAAGACTTTCATTCAGATCCAGATCGAAACAAATTAACTATAAAGTATTTTTAGACACCTTAGGAAATTTGTGCACTGATATTGTAAGATAGTAAGGATTTGTTGTTTTACTTCAGGCATGAATAATGGTATTATTGGTTATGCTTTTTTTTTTTGGATTTACCTGAGATATGTATTGAGATTTATGGATTAAATGCTAAAATACCTGGAATTTGCCTCAGAATAATGCATATTGAATGGCTGTTGGTAAAAGTGAAACAGGATTGGCTAATATTTGGGTAAATTTGAACTTGAGTGATGGGATACTTGCCACTATCCTATTTTTTTAACATCTGAATTTTTGTATAAGTTAAATGTATTATTTTTAAATTACATGGAAAAACAATATTTCTTAGAATTTCATTTTATTTTAAAGACTCATGTTAGAAAAAACAGCTGTCAAAAAAAAGTAGACCCACCCTAGCATTTTAATACAGTAATTCTATGGATTTAATGAAATGGAAATAAAGTAGTCTTGGTGTTCCATATTCCAATCTTGGAAAATTACCTGAGATGCTTAGCAAGCAAATCTAGCCATCAAACACTTCCCTTCCCCCCAAAATTTATGATGGCAGGTTGATATGGTTATAATAGAATTAACAGGGTTCATGCATGTCATGCTGTTAATAGCTTCAAAGTAGTACACATGGAAAAGATTTATTTCCACTAATATTTTCTTTTAGGCATTTGACATTATCACAGACTGACATGGCTGCATTAACAGGAGGAAAGGTAATACCTTGACTAATATTAAATAGTTTAATCATTCTAAAAATCATAATATGACAGTTCTTAAATGAATAATTTTTGTTTTTTAACAGGGATTTCCCTTCTTATTTCAACATATTCGTGATGGCATCAATATAAGACAAACTTGTAATCTAATTTTTAGTCTGTGTCGATACAATAATCGACTTGCAGAACATGTAAGTACTAAAAGTAGTCTTCAACGTTTTTGATAATTTTTAAAAGAATATTCTAAAATCCTGCTTTTTCTGTTTCAGATTGTATCTATGCTTTTCACTTCAATAGCAAAGTTGACACCTGAGGTATGTAAGAGTTTGCTAATAAGCATAATAACTGAACTAACAGTTAATTTTCTTTTTATAGTGAATATAGTTTTCCAACTAAATAAGAATTTATACATGTAAATTCAGTATATCTGAGTGTTACTTATATTCCAAGTTCAAAGTTGTTTGGCTTAAAGCATATATCATAAACTGTCCAAAATTCTGTATTTATGGAGGAATAGATGGATGGTAAAGTACAGAATCATGAATATTTTTATTGAACAGAAGCATTTAACAATCCCAGCACTCAGGAGGCAGAGGAAGGTGGATCTCTGTGACTTCAAGGCTAGTCTACTCTTTATAGTGATTTCAATGACAGCCAGAGCTACTTAGAGAGACCCTATTTCAAATTCTACCTCCCATTACCTGCCAACAGAAACAAGTCATTTTTCATAAAATTAGAAGTCTTTAGCTACTTTATTCCATGTTTAAGAGCAATATAAGGGCTTTCTTTGGGGATCAGAAATTGCTACAGGTAGAAACATACTTATTTCATTGATAAAAATACATTGAAAATTAGACAGGAGAAATGAATTCCAGTGATTACTTTTACAACCTTGAACTTAACAAATAACATACTGTTCACATGAAAAATGCTTTTGAGGATAGATTTCTGTTTTTACTACAAAATAAGATAAATATGTGAGTTAACACATGTATTTAGCCATTACATAGAGTGTGTCTGTATGTATTTCAAAATATCACCTATACCATAACTATATAATGGTTAGTTATAAATTTATAAACAAATTAAATCTTGAATTACTTTTTTGCTAAGTACATTTTACACCAGAGATATCTATTCAATTGCCTCTATTTAATTGATTGTATCTTCTGACGGGACATTCTGTGGTAGTTTTAAAAAAGTTCATATTCAAGAGTGCTGACTAAGCTCTGCCAGCTCAGAAGAGCAGATTTAAATAAGACTAAAAGAGTGATTTGTGTCTTACAGGCAGCCAATCCTTTCTTTAAATTGTTGACCATGCTAATGGAATTTGCTGGTGGACCTCCAGGAATGCCTCCCTTTGCGTCCTACATTCTGCAGAGGATATGGGAGGTAAGTTTTGAAGTACATGCTTCCAATCTTTTATTTTCCCAGAGATTTTCTTTTGTTGTTGTTTTTTAATTTTTTTCTTTTTTTAGAGTGTTTTTCCTTAACACAAAACAAAATATAGCAAAATTGAATGGAAGGTACAGATATTTTCCATCCAGCCTTGCCTTCATGGACTTTGCTTTTTTTATACTGTTACCACCATCTTCCATTTCTGTTTCTAATTATTTGGATCAAATTACTTTACACAGTATGAAGTTGTTACTAAGAATAATCTTCCTCAAGAAAATTTCATAAAGCAGCTAGAAGCTCTCAAAACATAAACCAAATATTTTTAGCAATTGATATAGGCAGAAGAAATACCAAATACTACTTCTTTTCTTCCAGAGTCATTGCTGTCAGAACAGTTTTCTTGGTGAGGACTGGAAACCTTTAGGCCAGTGCTCAGTAAACCCTTTTTTTGGTCAAATGTTTAAGCTTTAATAGATTGCATATTTCTGTTAATAATGTTCAACTGTGTTATTGTGACCTAAAGGTCATTCATGAGGCAATAAATAGTAAGCTTAGCCATGTTCAAATAAAATAACAGAAAAAAAAACAGCCATAGAATTTAGCCTATCTTACAGAGAGATTGCCATCCATTGCTCTAAATGGCTTCGTTTCCCATCCCTATGAAAAGAATCCCCATAGCAATTCAGTGAACTCTTTGCATTCTCATGTAATAGTAATAGTTTGGACATAGACTAAGAAAAAGAAGCAGATGAAAAAAAAAATCTGTGCCAGTATTCTATCACCAACCAAATATGTTTAAGAAAATAAACTTAGTAAGTTCATTGGATTCTCATATTTGTCCTGGGTTATTTTAAACCAGCAACAAATTTTCCTGAGCTTTTCCTGCACTTTGAGCATAGTAGGAAAACATGTTAAAACTTCTGTAAAAACTAGCTTAAAGGAAAAGAAAAAAAAATTGGCCTGAAGAAATGGCCCAGTAGTTAAGAGCATTTCTTGTTCTTGCAGAAGACCTAGGTTCAATTCCCACCATCTACATGGTGGCTCACAACCACTCATATAACTAGTTTGAGGGGATCTGAGACCCTCTTCTGTCTCCTCAGGAACAGGCACACATGGTGCACATGTATGTACATAGTCAAGATACTTATACAAATAAAATCTAGAAAGAAAAAGTCAACTAAATACTTAATGACATTTACCAAAAGAAAGTAAAAAATCAGGTGCTTATTCTGTTATCTTACGTCCTGTTTTTGTTATTTTATTCATAGGTTATTGAATACAATCCTTCTCAGTGTCTGGACTGGTTGGCAGTGCAGACACCCCGAAATAAGCTGGCACACAGCTGGGTTCTTCAGAATATGGAAAATTGGGTCGAGCGATTTCTTTTGGCTCACAATTATCCTAGAGTCAGGACTTGTAAGTCAAATGTTTAAAATTTAGTCAATTATTTATTGTTCCAAACTTTAGGTTTGTTTTACTGGGTTTTTTTTTTTTTGGTTTTATTTTTAGGTTTTTCTTGGGGGGGGGGGGTGAAGGTAACTCAGTAATAATGCCCATTATTATGTAAAGCTCTGAGAGGTATCATAGAAGGCCAGTTTTATTTTATTTTGTTTTTTTAATATTTGGAAATCATGGTGCTGTGTTTATCTATTGTATCTAAGTGTTACTGAAGAAAGTAAAATATAAGAAAATTCTTTCTTAAAAGCAACTCTTGAATCCAGAACAACCTACATACATACATAATGAGACCCTGTCTCTAAAAAACAAAGTAACTCTTAAATAGGCTAAATAAGATTAAAATGGAATTAGGACAGAAATCATGTATTTAATTATGAGAGTTAAGTAATATACATCTTGTGTATAAGCCATTAGAGAATGAATAGCAATTCTTAGAAGATAGGTGGACGTAGCACAAAGAAGACATTTTACAAGGCAGGAAATTGTTTTTTTGTTTTTCTTGTGATTTGTTTGTTTGTTTTTTAGACAAGGTTTCTCTGTGTAACTTTGGCTATCTTGGAACCTCATCTATAGACCTGGTTGGCCTTGAACTCAGAGATCTACCTGTCTCTGCCTCCCCTAATGTTGGGATTAAAGGTGTGCGCCGGTGTCATCCAGCAGGAAATTGATTGTTAAGAAACAATGTATTCACTTTTGCTAGTTCAAAGAAATGAAATCAAAGTAATTTTGGAAAATTTTTCAATGAAAAGCTGTTTCCCAGTTGAGAGGACTAGCGTCAGTGATATACAGATCTGATATATACATATGTTGTTTTCTAAACACCGTTCCCCAATAAAATACAGATTCATGGCTCTGTAGAGAAAAGACCAATTTTAGCACGGATGATAATAAAGCCAAGCTGGTGCCTTAAAGATGAGTACAGTGCCTTAAGTGAGGAAATAATATGCTAAATAACGTGACCACACCAAAGAGACAGAACTCCTGAGAGAACTCCCAGTTGCTAAAACCACAACAATTTCTGTAACAAATAATTACAGTACTCTGTGTTCCTATTCGAAGTATAAAATGACATTTACAAACTCTGATTCCCAGCACTCATGTGGCAGCTCATAACCTCCTATGACTCCAGTTCTGAGTGATTTGATACCGTACTGTTGCCTCAGAGGCACCAGGATCCAACTGGTGCACAGACAGAAAGGCAAGCAACACACAGCTCAACAAATAAAGATAAACAAATCCATAAAAGAGAGTAGTGAATAATTTGTATATACTCTCCTTGGTAGTAGCTTAGTGATGTAGTAGAAATGAGTGTTAAAGTAACCTGGTAGTGAGGGAATGTGTGTCTTCCAGGCAAATGGTCAGGGTTACTATCAAAAATTCCAGTTGAAGAGTGTACTTCTGACGTGCTGCAGTCTGTGGTCTTCTTCCAAACTCCTAACCCTGAGATAATCCGTCTTAAACATAACCTTGGTTTGAGAGGCACTCTGTGAACTTCCTATTACTCATCAGAGCTATCAAAGTTATCAGGGACAAGAAGTCTGAGAAACCAGAACCAAGAAGAGCTTAAGGGGATATGCTAGTTAAAATGTTGTGTGTCCAGACAGGATCCTGGAAGCAAACAAAAGCACCATTATGTCCTTAATCATATTAATTTAGCATAATAAATGTTAATGGTAGTAGAAACTTGGTGAGAGTTATATGGGAATTGTGTGTTCTTCCCGTGTGAAGTCAGAGGTTTATTTGAGAAAAAAAGCCTTTCAGTGGAGGTTACCAGTGGATTTGCATTAGTACTCTGCCCAGAACTTTGCTTCTCCCCCCTTTGATACTTTATTTACCCAAATGTTACACTGATTTTCATGATAGTACTGTGGAAATGAACTCTTCTACATAGTACTGATTTTGTGATGTTAATATCACAAAAGGCCATACATAGCACTTTGTGCCACACCTTTGATCCCAGCACTCAGGAGGCAGAGGCAGCTGGATCTCTGAGTTTGAGGTCAGTCTGGTCTACAGAGTGAGTTCCAGGGTAGCCAGAGCTGCACAGAGAAACCTGTTTCCAAAAGAAAAATTTCCCACAAAGATCCTTTAAGATAAGCATGTGTCTTCCCCTTTATAATGCCATTTTAGGACTTGTATGCAAGTCCTAAATGCACATGTCCAGTGGCATTACTTTTACACCTGCTCAGTGAGCATCTTGACATGGTAGGATGTGCTTACAGTCCTGTAGCTTCAGGGATTGAGGCAGTGGAACAGCTTAGCCAAAATCTATCTCTTAAACAAAAAAAAAAAAAAAAAAAACACCTTTAGTTAAGAAACAAATTGTTAGGTACCATTTTAAAAGTTACATCATTGAAAACTGAAAAATTGCTTTTAATATTAGTGTCCAAATATTTGAAAAGAATGGCTGTTTTAAAATAACATAAACTAAAGACCTTATAAAAACTACAAAATAGCTTTAACAAATAGCTGATTATTGAGAAAAGAAAAATTGAGTCCCCGAGTACTAAAATAGTTAAGGGCTTGACATAGTGGGGCACACTGTCAGCATCAGCATTTGGGAAGCAGAGACAGGCAGAGATCTATGAAATCAAGGACAGCCTGATCTACATATTCATTACCAGAATTGGCCATGGCTACACAGAGAAACCCTATCTCAAAAAACATAACAAGCAAAATACCCAAAAGCTGAAGATTTACTATGTAGCAGTAGAAGTAGATTTCTTCCACATCTCATAGTATGAAACAAGACCTGATAACCAGCTCAATTCTTAGCTTGTACGGATGGACTCATCTAATAAGTCACCAGCAGCAGAATGATGATAATAGGCTTAATGACATGCTTAACATGGGAGTCTCTGAGTTCTAGTTAGCCTTTAGAAGACTGTTGGCAAGGAAGAAGGGGCAAACAGTTTCATTGAGAAGCAGTTCCCCAAAGCAGGGAGGAATCTTAAAAATGAATTGCCCTAGAAGACTTGCAAAGGACTTTGTAGCCAGCAGTGCCTTAAATCCCAGGACGTGACATACTGCAGCAGCTCCAGAAGATGAGGAGCAGCCTGCACTACACAACTCAACCCTCTGTCTCCCCAGAAAGTAGGAAGGGAATCTCAAGAGTTAGTGACATACACAGACTAATATATTTATTAAGTATGTCATATGTCATTATCTTTAAATTATTACAAAGTAACTTACCAGGGTGTTTTTAAAGTAACACTTAATATCTAAAACGTTAAATGATTCCATGTATGAAGACCTTTCATTCTAAATGTTGGCTTTTTTTTCTCCTTATTAAGTCATTTTTCAGAAAAAATAAATGATAACATAGAATTCAGCAGTGGTGACAGCCTTTAATCCCAGCACTTGGGAGGCAGAGGCAGGTAAATCTTTGTGAGTTCGAGGCCAGCCTGGTCAACAGTGAGTTCAGGACAGCCAGGGCTACACAGAGAAACCCTGTCTTGGGAAAGGGGAGAAAAAAAAGATATGAGAATTCTATATTGTGGAAGAACTGAACAAAATAGGTTGAAAACTAGTTCTGATAGCTAGTGCTTAGTAGATGAAGGAAAAGAGTCAAGAATTCAGGGTTAGCTTGAGTAGCATGAGAGTCCGTCTCCAAAAAAAAAAAAAAAAAAAAACAGTTTTCGTAATGGTGATTATGGTTGCCACTTAAAATACAGCAGTGGCAGAATGAGGGGAACGTTCTACCTCCGTACCCTGTGGGAATCTTTCTTCTGGACCAAAGGTAAATCAGAAGCATATTTAAAAGATGTCATGTCCCTTAATTTTTATTCATTTTTATTGATAAAGGGAAGAGTGGTTTTGTGTTTTAATAACTGCTCTTCAAGTCTACTTAAATCTTACAAGGATCTGACAGTTTTGTTTTACATTTTATAGCTGCAGCTTATCTTCTGGTGTCCCTTATACCAAGCAATTCATTCCGCCAGATGTTCCGGTCAACAAGGTCTTTGCACATCCCAACCCGTGACCTTCCACTCAGTCCAGACACAACAGTAGTCCTACATCAGGTCTACAACGTGCTACTTGGTTTGCTCTCAAGAGCCAAACTTTATGTTGATGCTGCTGTTCATGGCACTACAAAGCTAGTGCCCTATTTTAGCTTTATGACTTACTGTTTAATTTCCAAAACTGAGAAGCTGATGTTTTCCACATATTTCATGGATTTGTGGAACCTTTTCCAGCCTAAGCTTTCTGAGCCAGCAATAGCTACAAATCACAATAAACAGGCTTTGCTTTCATTTTGGTACAATGTGTGTGCTGACTGTCCAGAGAATATCCGCCTTATTGTTCAAAACCCAGTGGTAACCAAGAACATTGCCTTCAATTACATCCTTGCTGACCATGATGATCAGGATGTGGTGCTTTTTAACCGTGGGATGCTGCCTGCCTACTACGGCATTCTGAGGCTCTGCTGTGAGCAATCGCCTGCATTTACTCGACAACTGGCTTCTCACCAGAACATCCAATGGGCCTTTAAGAATCTTACACCACATGCCAGCCAGTACCCTGGAGTGAGTATAGTTAGTACTTTTATTATCTGTTGCCTGAGCTTGGTTAGCAGTATATTTTTCCCTATTTAAGAAATGATATAATGCAGAATAGTCAAATCATTCACCTATATTGTCTTTCAGTGCTGGAAATTGAACCCAGGCTTCTGTTCATGCTAGGCATGTGCTTAGAACCTGAGCTACACTACTACCTTCCAACCTTTCTTTAAAATTTCATCTTATGTGTATGGGTGTTTTGTTTGTGTACCACATTCAAGCCTGGTGCCCACTGGGGCCAGGATCCCTTGTACTGTAGTTGTAGGAGGTTGCAAGCTGCCATGTGGGTGCTGGGAATCACCCACTCTGAGCCATCTATCCAACCCCATACTAACATCCTTAAAACCTTAACATTGTTTTCTTAAATGCTCTCATATAATGCAATGTAATTAATGAAACAAGTGATTATAATTTCTTATGCTGACGCTAAATTTTTGTTTACAATGGCATGTATCCTTTTAAATTTGTGATTTTATATTGTTTTATTTTTAACTTTCATTTGGCAATTCTGGGGAACAGGCCCAGGGCCTTGGCCATGCTAAGCAAGTATTGCCAGCTCAAATTTATGCTTGTATATGCATCTCTAATGTGTGCCTACTGCAAAGGTCAATATAGCTTTAGGGAATATTACTTTACATTTAGGCATTCAGGGACTAGAGACACAGCTCCACAGTCAAGAGTGGCTTTCCAGATTTCAACACCAGGCCGCTTGAAACTGCCTGCAACTTCAGCTCCAGGGGAATATGACACCTCTGGCCTTCATGGGAACCTACATGCACATGCATGCAAAAAATGCATATACATAATTAAAAATAATAAAATCAATTAGGTATTCATTATCAAGATCTGCATACTTTGCTAAGGTGTGAGTTGCTCAGATTTTTTTAGTAGTAGTTTGCTATAGAGGTGTTTCTCCATATCTCGGATGATTCATTAGCTCACAAGTACACACAATTCCAACCTTATCTCCTTTTCTATTTGTAAGTTTCATATTATGTTTTCCCTGTTATGTTTCACTTTTGTTCCGTCCTGTTGTTCCTTTATTAGGTTAAACTGTTCTTTGTTGATGGTGTAGTGAGTTTAGAATCTCTTACCCAGAAAAGGTAGCATAATTTCCAACTTAGAATTAGATTGCTTTTAATGTAAGAAAGAAAATATGTTCATTCAGTACCAGAAAGTTCCAAGCTGGCCGGGCGGTGGTGGCGCACGCCTTTAATCCCAGCACTCGGGAGGCAGAGGCAGGCGGATCTCTGTGAGTTCGAGACCAGCCTGGTCTACAAGAGCTAGTTCCAGGACAGGCTCCAAAACCACAGAGAAACCCTGTCTCAAAAAACCAAAAAGAAAGTTCCAAGCTAAGGCTGGAAAATGAAGAAAATGCATGAGCATGTCTCTCAGAGGCTGAAGAGATCTTGTAGTATTTATTTTCAGTCACTTTGTTTTCCATCATGGTCCCATAAATAACCTTTAACTTAGTTACTGTACCCAGAGTTTCATAAGGCAGTGGTAAGAATTGGCTGAGTTAAAATGCCCATTTCCTTGAGTTGGTTTCTGTTCCAGATGTCAGTTAGATATAATCATCTTTTTTTTTTTAAGAGAACTTGGCTCTTAGAAATTTTTATGATAATTGTTTTCCCATATGAAGTTGAGTAATTTTCTTTCAAGGTCTGTGAAGAATTGTGTTGGGATTTTGATGAGGATTGCATTGGACCAAGATGCCTTGCTCAGCCTTGATGCAGGGGGCAGGGGTTTTCAGGGGTTTGGTCCTGCCTCAGCTTAATGTGCCTGGCTTCGTTGACTCCCCATAGGAGCCCTTACCCTTTAGGAGAAGTGGATGTGGGATGGGTTGGGGGGCAGTAAGAGGAGGGTGGGAGAAGGAACTATGGTTGGTATGTAAAATGAATTTTAAAAATTCTTTAAAAAATTAATAAATATTGCATTGTAAAATTTTGTCAAGAAAAGTATCAAGCTACACAGTTTAGTTCATTAATAAATATGTTAGAAGCTCAACTGTTACTTCACATTTATATAAATTCATAAAATCATAGTTAATAATTTCACTTTATTTCCATATTACATTACTAATCATCAGTCTAGAATGATTGTGTTAAATGTTGATAGAAAGGCATGTCTCAGAAACAATATTAATTCAAACTTGATTTAGGTGTTCAAACTCTTTAAAACAAAGCAAGTGAGATAGATGCCTTTGAGGGTAAAGCCATTTGCCACCAAGCCTGATGAATGATTTCAGGATGATCCCTGGGATCCACTTTGTGCAAGGAAAGGATTAACTTTCCATTCATATTTGTTCCCCTCCCCCAAGATAAATAACATGTTTAAAAAAATCTAACAAATTAATGGTTTCTTATATATTAAAGGAATGGAACAGAGAAAGGATAAGTATAGACCTTTGCTACGTGACCTTTGAATTTAAAATGCTAGTGTTTTAAACAGCATTAAGACATATCTTTGTTAATGTTAACTTTAAGGATCATACAGGTGTGTCCATGTGCAGCTACATAACTCCATGATAGTCATAAATACTGCCTAGCACTAAGGAATGAAAATGGCTAAAACATGAGGTTTTTATTTGAGTAATTTGATTGCATAGCTCACGGATCTATCTGAGCCTCATAATAGCAAAGGTTAGACTTAACAGATTGTAGTATGTTATGTATTCAAATTTTAAGTAGATTTCATTACTGACTTTACTAGTTCCTTTAGTTGTGTGTTCAATCTATGATTTTAGTAGCTGGCTAATGAATATTGATTCAGAAATGAGGAACAGGTATTCTGAATATTGAAAGACTGGATCATTTTGCATATTTGTCTCTTTTAGGCTGTGGAAGAACTGTTTAACTTAATGCAGCTATTTATAGCTCAGAGGCCAGACATGCGAGAAGAGGAAATAGAAGATATTAAGCAGTTTAAGAAAACAACTATAAGCTGTTATTTACGTTGCTTAGATGGTCGCTCTTGTTGGACTACTTTAATAAGGTAAAAAAGATAATTTGTAATTTTTTTTGGTTGGTTCTTGATTGGTTTCCCAAATAAGAACATGGTACCTTTTGACATGAAGAGAGAAATAATTTTTAGCATTTATAATTAAAAGCTTGTTCTTTTAAAATAATAAGGATTATTATTTTATAAATATAGAGTCTGATGTAGCCTAAATTGGCCTTTTACTTGCTTGCACCTTGTAGCTAAGAATGACCATGAACTTCTGATCCTCAGACCTCTACCTCCCAAATTCTGGGATTACCGATATATATCCCACTATTCCATGTTAATGTAGTTTTGGGATCAAACCCAGGGCCCCTCATGAATGTTAGCAAGCCCTCTACCAGCTGAACTACATAGACCATAGAAACCCTATTCCTCCCAATTTAGAAATTCTTCGAGGTTATTGGTAAAACATTTCTGTACTTAGGAACAAACAATGTTTTTTTTCCTTTGGTTCATAGTATATTTTCCTATCTGACAGTTTAAAGGGACCTTAATGTTTGAAGGTCATGTTTATGATCATACATCAGACTACTTGAGTGGTTCCAGTCTAGAGACCCCTGGAAACAGCTTTTACATCTCAAGATGAGTCTGACTGTTAATCTCTTCCATTTTTCTTGAATCCATTTGGCTTTCTTATCTTTAGGAATTAGCAAAAATAATAGAACCATCTATGTAATAAATTGTTCTGAGCTGTAGAACTGAATGATTTAAAAAAGAACTGCAAATTACATTTTATTTCCTTTACCTCTATATAGAAATAAAATTCTGCTCAATGTATCACAATGCTGAGAAGGAATGGAGAAATATGGGGGACTGGTTGAGGGTCCTTCAGTAGGCGCATAATTTTGTCTGTGTTTTCATGAAGTCTACACTATAACATTAAACTAATGAACCCAAGAGAAAATTCTTTTTTTTTTTTCTTTTTTTTTTGGTTTTTCGAGACAGGGTTTCTCTGTGGCTTTGGAGCCTGTCCTGGAACTAGCTCTTGTAGACCAGGCTGGTCTCGAACTCACAGAGATCCACCTGCCTCTGCCTCCCGAGTGCTGGGATTAAAGGCGCCACCACCGCCCGGCTGAGAAAATTCTTTTAGGTTATTTCCTTCAGAAAGCTTTTGTATTTGAATCTTTAGTAGTCTACAAAATGAAATAAATGTTCAGTAGTCTACAATTTTTTCCCCCAAAACCTGTTAAAAGGAAATGTTGGGCATTCAGTTTGAATACATTGTTTCCTAAAGGTTAGTTATTTATTTTTTTAAGTGTTAGAGTTTTGCTGCTTGTTGAGTAAAGAAAGGAAGCTTGCAATGGAAGTAAAGGGTTTTTAGTTGTATCTTTAATAGCACTTTGCCAGTTCTGAGCACAGCATTAACTCAGATAAATCTATCCTTAGGATTTTCAAGTTTGTCCCCTTCATGGTACCCTTTCTTCCACAAACTGATGAATGCTTTTGGAATGTAGAATAGTTTACTATTATAAGAACTTAAGAGATGGAAAGATAAACTCATTGTTTCACTTTGTTTTTATGTGCATTAGTGTTTTGCCATTGGGTTTCAGGTTCCCTGGAACTGGAGTTAGAGAAAGTTGTAAGCTGCCATGTGGGTGCTCTCAAAGAGCAGTCAGTATTCTTTAACCACTGAGCCATCGCACCAGCCCAAACTCATTTAAAAACAAAACAAAACAGCATCGTTATACTGAAATTTAAAAGTACTCTTATCATACCGTCCTCTTACCATTGTGGATGAAGAATTGATTAGACATTGGTAGACATGTTTTTCTTTGAATTACAATGCAAAATATTTTATTTCCCTTTTCAAGTTGAATGTCCCTTCCCTTAGTATGTCCAGAGTACTTAGAAATAGAAATGTTTCTGATTTCAGAGGATTTTTTTTAAACTTTGGATAATTTGCATCAAAGTTACCAGCTGAACATCTATAATCCAAAAATCTAAGATGTTCCACAATTGAGTAACAACTGATGGATTAATAATCTTGAGATTTCAGAGTGTTCTAGATTTCAGATACCGGCTGTTCATTCCATTGTGCACTACTCAGAAAGAGTGTACATGCTTGAAATTTCACTTAGTGAAGTCAAGGCAAGAGGATTGCACAAACTGGAAGCTAGTCCGAGTATATAACAAAATCTCTTAAAAATTAAAAAACAAGGGGCTGTGGAGAGGTGGCTCAGTGGTTAAGAACATTGGCTGTCCTTCCAGGGGACCTGGGTTCAATTCCCAGCACCCACATGGCAGTGCACAACTCTGTAACTCTAGTTCTAGGGAATCCAGAATCCTCACGCAGGCATACATGCAGGCAAAACACCAGTGCACATAAAATAAAAATAAATTATTCTTTAAAAAATTAAAAAAACAGCAACAGATGTAGCCAGTTTCTTATATATGATAGGAAAACCAGAAGCTTAAGCCAATTTTACTCCTGTTTTTCATCACCAGATTGTTCTGTTCTTTTCTAATTGGACTGTTTCTATTTCTCTAGTGCCTTCAGAATACTATTAGAGTCTGATGAAGACAGACTTCTTGTGGTATTTAATCGAGGGTTAATCCTGATGACTGAGGTAAGTATATAACATTGCCTTTTATTGTGACTGTATCTCATTTGAATACTCTTTCCATGACTTCTTACTGCTATATATAAAGAATGCCTGCTGAACCGTTTCCCAGGTGGCAGGACTTTATTTACATAGATTACGCCTCATTTTGTATTTAGGTTTATTTGAAATAGACTAGTTTTATTTATTTCACTTAGTACATAAAAATGAAAATCATGTGATTTTTTTTTTTTTTTTTTTTTTTTTTTTTGGTTTTTCGAGACATGGTTTCTCTGTGGTTTTGGAGCCTGTCCTGGAACTAGCTCTGTAGACCAGGCTGGTCTCGAACTCACAGAGATCCGCCTGCCTCTGCCTCCCGAGTGCTGGGATTAAAGGCGTGCGCCACCACCGCCCGGCAATCATGTGATTTGTAATCAAGGTTACACATTATTTCCCAAAAGCATTCTTATTTGGCAGAACCAAAACAGAAGGCCGAGAGATTTGCCCAGGACTGAAATTTGCATGACATTTTTCATGGTTCTTAGTTCCCAAGTGGGAGATGGTTTAAAGCCACCAGAGTCCATCATACTTTTTGGTCTATGCTGTAGATAACATTATACACCTAGAAAGTACTGCACAGGGGCTGGAGAGATGGCTCAGAATTAAGAGCATTGCCTGCTCTTCCAAAGGTCCCGAGTTCAATTCCCAGCAACCACATGATGGCTCACAACCATCTGTAATGAGGTCTGGTGCCCTCTTCTGGCCTGCAGGCATACACACAGACAGAATATTGTATACTAAACAAATAAATAAATATTTTTTAAAGGAAAGTATTGCACAAATTATGATGTAGTGTTGATGTTTTAATTGATAGTATTATAGAGCAGGAACAGAATATGAAACTATACATTGAAGCATTTGGACTAGGCAAGAAATGAGTGGGAAAATATTCAAATAAATGACTTCCTGAGCTCAAAGGCAAGAAAGTTTTGACTCTGTTTTAGGCCTGACATGTCTACTCTGTGCTAAGTATTGCACCAGGCAAAGGATTATAGCAAGAGAGATGCAGTTCCTGTCCTGTCAGTTTACAGGTTAAATATATTTGATACTGCCTTCATATTCAGCTACAGAACCTAGGCTCTGAATTTTGAACTGTGAATCAGTATGAACTGTAATAAACTGACTTGGAGCCCGGTGCACGCCTTTAATCCCAGCACTAGGGAGGCAAAGGCAGAGGCAGGAGGATCTCTGTGAGTTTGAGGCTAGCCTGGCCCACAAAGTGAATTCCAGAACACCCAGATCTGTTACACAGAGAAACCACGTCCCCAAAAGCCTAAATAAATAGATAAATAGGTAGGTGTTAGATTGATAGATAGATAGATAGATAGATAGATAGATAGATAGATAGATAGATAGATAGATAGATAGATAGATAGATAGATAAAACACACACACACCCGACATAAGAATCAATGAACATGGCCGGGCGGTGGTGGCGCACGCCTTTAATCCCAGCACTTGGGAGGCAGAGGCAGGCGGATCTCTGTGAGTTCGAGACCAGCCTGGTCTACAAGAGCTAGTTCCAGCACAGGCTCCAAAGCTACAGAGAAACCCTGTCTCGAAAAACCAAAAAAAAAAAAGAAAAAAGAATCAATGAACATGCACACGTGCTTGCACCTCCACATACACAGTAGCTAAATGGGGCAATTTGATTTAGAAAACAAGTAATACCTGCTGTGTACACACCTGTACACACATAGTCCAAGTCTGGAAATACCTTTAGAAGATAAGCATTTCCGTTTTGTGTCTAAAGTAGAAATGAATTTAAGGGATTCTGAATTTTTATTTCCTAAATCACTTGTAGTCTTTCAACACACTGCACATGATGTACCATGAAGCTACAGCTTGCCATGTGACTGGAGACTTAGTAGAACTTCTGTCAATATTTCTTTCCGTTTTGAAGTCTACACGCCCATATCTTCAGAGAAAAGGTTTGGTTGGTTTACTTTTAATTTTTGTTATTATTTTGCTGCCAAAACAATTTTTTTGGTTTTTGTTTGTCTTACTAGTTTCAGTATGGATGGTTCCTGAGCTAGCTAATATTGGGCAATGTTTATCATGCCCTCATAATGTAAAGGTGGGATATTCTTATATATGCTTATATACTTATTTATGCTAGTAAACAATAGGTAAGTGTCCTATAAGAGTCATGATTTGGTCAGGTGGTGGTCGTGCATGCCTTTAATCCCAACACTTTGGACAGGCTTCAAAGCTACTGAGAAACCCTGTCTCCAAATAAACAAACAAACAAACAAATAAATAAATAAAAGATTCAAAATTTACGAGATGTGGAAAGCTTCCACACAGTAATAAGCTGATTTTTTTTAAACCTATATAGCTCCGATTTGGTCGTTTTTATTTGTTGGTTTTTATTTTTTATTTTATTTTATTTTATTTTTTTATTTGAGACAGGGTTTCTCTGTGTAACAGCCCTGGCTGTCCTGGAACTCGCTTTGTAGACCAGGCAGGCTGGCCTCAAACTCACAGAGATCTGCTTACCTCTGTCTCCTGAGTGTTGGGAGTAAAGGTATATACCACCAACACCTAACTTAAAACAGGTCATTTTTAATCTTAATAGAAAGAAGTGTAAAAAATAACTTTTATGATTCTAGAAAGTGCACCATATTAAGATGTATCATGTTTAGCACATACTTGTAATCCTCACCCTCAGGAGGGTAACCCAGGAGGACTGAAAGTTCTAGGCGAGCCTGGGCTATACTTAGCAAGACCCAGTTTCCCCTCCTATTTCCTGGGGGCAAAAAAAGAGCCGTTTAATGTTGCAATCTCATGATCTCATGAAATTAACCACTTTGCTTTCACCAAGCATGTTTTTATGTAATTAATTTGAAACTTGAGGTGTTTCAAATAGAGGTTACAAATAGAACAAAAATTGTGGGGAACTGTGCTCATTCAAAAGTCCAATTATATATACTTTTATATTTGCAGATGTGAAGCAGGCATTAATCCAGTGGCAGGAGAGAATTGAATTTGCCCATAAACTTCTAACCCTTCTTAATTCCTATAGCCCTCCAGAACTAAGAAATGCTTGCATAGGTAAGTTGCTTGAAAAATAAAAGTTGTAGGCAAATATTTCTGGTGTTTGTTTGTTAGGCTTTTTCTTTTGTTTTGTTTCTGTGAGTTGTGAGGTTACATTTATAGTGTTTGGAAGACAGTGACTCGTCTGTATAATTCATACAGAGTAGCAGGTCCTAAGAAAAGTTGTTTCTGAACATGCTAGTGTTAAATGTGGGCAGACTATCTGGGCCTCTATTGTAGGTTTCATACAACTCTAAATAAACTGTGATCCTGTATGAACAAGGTAGAATCATGTTAATATTTACAAAGTGCTATTCATAGTGTAAAAGATAGTGCTAGTTTCTTCACAGTGAGTTTTGGCCTTAAAAACATTTCTCAGTAACTGTTTATAGACTCTTGAGTATAACACCTTTGTGACTGATTGCTTACAGAATGATAATATATAGCTGTTAAAAGAATCTTCATTTAAATATAGAGTGAAGTTTTTTACTACCTTAGAAACCACTTGAAGTAGTGAGCATTGTAGACTGTTAACTGTAGTTTCTCAAAATAGCATAAACAATAGTTTTCGTGCATGAGATTTACTCTTGTGTGGTTAGTAAGTGAGAATCAGTCTAGCCAATATCGTAAACTTCAACAGCAGAAAGCAGATTATCAGCTGTTGTGATGGACTTTATAAAGGGTATTGCTATATGACTAGACTGTGTCTACAAGTAAGCAAGGCAAATAGGGAGATTAGTGATAGTGTTTTAAATTCATGTTTTAAATACATTTACCCTCTGCTGTGGTTATCACAGCTCTTGATCCAGAGTTGTGCATTAGGCAGTTTTTCCCTTATGTTAGAAGCTCAACAGTTTGTGGACACTACAACTTCATCAGGATTTGAGAGATCAAAAGTAGTAGGTAACTAACCCGCAGTGTTTTGATAATGTTAAATTGTTTTCATTTTCAGATGTCCTCAAGGAACTTGTTCTTTTGAGTCCCCATGATTTTCTTCATACTCTGGTTCCCTTCCTGCAACACAACCATTGTACTTACCATCACAGTAATATCCCAAGTACGTATTTATCTAACATAATACTTGAATATGGTTGGCATGTAATCATTCTGCACACTGAAGCTTGGAGATTTATTTTTTCCATTTATTCTTATTGTACACTTTTAATGTCTTAGTGTCTCTTGGACCTTATTTCCCTTGTCGAGAAAATATCAAGCTAATAGGAGGGAAAAGCAATATTCGGCCTCCGCGCCCTGAACTCAATATGTGCCTCTTGCCCACAATGGTGGAAACCAGTAAGGTATGTTGGGATGCCAGGAAAACCGTATTTCTATAGTACAAGGTAATCTGAGATTTCCCCCTGGCTGTCTGTTAGATTTATGTGAACGATTCATTAATCCTATTATTAGATTCATTTGGATTTTTTCCTTTAAGTGCTCTGAAATGTTGATATTTGCAAAATCAACACTAAGCACAAGTTAAGATTTTTTTCTTCTTTTTAAAAAAAATAGCTTAATAGTAAACCTTAGTTTGTTACTAGGCTAAATTATAGCTGTGTCCTGCATCTAAATATACAAAAATCAAATTAGGTACTTGGAATGTTTTCAATTTGGCAATATAATCAAGACCTCTTCTGCTGTCCCTTTAATCATATTCTCCTTAACTTACCCTAATGTAACTGTTTGATAGATTTATCATCCGGTTCCTGTTCTCTAATGCTTATTCTAAAATAGTGTCAATCCTAAATTACAGAGACAAGCTATATTAACATAAGATATCTTAGTTTTAACTTTTTTTAAAAAAACATTTTTCCCCTTCAGCTTTCTTCACCCACACCTTTATCCACACTCTCTCTTGCCTACTATTTTTTGGATCTGAAGTATATTGAACAATTCTTCATGATAAAATATTAAAAATAATTAACATTATAGTTACCCTTATAGAAATATTCTCAAATCTTTCAAAAATCAAATATAACTCATTCTTCTTGATATGTTTATAGAGCTAAAGTGTCACATGCTAAAATCTCAGTACTTTTACTCTATTTAAAGTATATAGAAATGATGGGTAATTATAATTGATAGCATTTGCACACTGACAATAAACCTAAGACAACTATGATCTTAATAACACTAGAAATTTGGAATTTAAAACTAGATTCTTATAGAAGTTAAAGATTTAATTAGATTTTTACTTAATCTTATTACATTTGCACAAAATATGCTCTTTATTATACAATTTAAGTGCAACCATTTTATCATCTTTAACCTTCAGGGCAAAGATGACGTTTATGATCGTATGCTGCTAGACTACTTCTTTTCTTATCATCAGTTCATCCATCTATTATGCCGAGTTGCAATCAACTGTGAAAAATTTACTGAAACATTAGTTAAGCTGAGTAAGTATAAAAGATGAGCAGTAAATTCCACTGAATTATTTTAAGCCCCTAGCCATTCAGGAAGGGGAAAAATATATGACAGTCCCTTTATATTTTTCTTTTTTAAAGTGAATGTTTAAAAATATTAATTAGTGTCCTTGGGAATATTTTAATTTTTATTAAGAAAACACCAACTTACTGGTTTCCATTGGATAGTTCTGCCCAGAGTTTCAGCTGGCCTATTATGGAGCAGGAGCAGGGCTGACCATCACTCTGTACCCAGAAGCCCGGGTCCACCATCTTCACAGCAGAATTCAAACAAAACTATTGCTTAGGGAGAAAAGTTTAGAGACACACTTCCCGGGCCCTTGAGGGTGAGTTGAAATCTTTAGTGCCAGCTGTGCTTTGGAGCTGGTGGCGCCAGAAAAGCTGAGTGGGCTTGGCAGCGTGAAGCAGAGGTGCATATACGAGTGACTAGGCGGTAAGTGTCATAAAATGAGAAGACACATTTGAAAGGAGCATCATGAGCAACAGAAAACAAATCCTGCAGTGAGTTATATAGGGGAGAAAAAAATTTGACAGATGTCTAATACCTCTCTCCAAGGTCAGGACCTAGAAGTTCAGAAGCTCTGTATGTCCTGCCTTCTAATTTTATCAAGGATGGGCCAGGATCCTCTCCGGTCTCTATAGTTTCATTTCAGAATGTGGGGAGTAATACTTATGAAACTACCACTTAGATCAAGAAATAGGGTATTACCATACCCCAAAGTCCTTTTTGTGTTACATCCCAGCAACAACTCCCTTTTCTATGGAAAAGATATTGGTCCATTCCAGGTAGGGCAAAAGATATGATCCAACCATAGATTTCATTACCCAGGAAGAAGGAAGTGGTTACAGCTGTCAGGGATAACTCCTCTTCAAAAAAAATCATCTTATTGGTAAGTGATCAGAGCATCTTCAGATTTGAAAGGCTGTTCTGTTCCTTCATTAGCTGATCATACCTACGTGTCTATGGGTGATGCCAAGATGTGGGGAGGTAAGGATATCTGCAGATTCTGTTTCAGAATTGTGCGTCTGGGCTCTGACACTTGGTAAAAGTCTCAGTCTAGCAATAACAACTGTCAGGTGTAAAAGCATACTCAGGAGTTCTGATAGTGTAGCCTTTGTGCTCAGATAAGAGGTGTATCCAAAGATGCTAACTTTTGGAGAACTTCCAGGTAATCATGTTTATATAATTTATAACAAACTATGTGAAGAGCTGTTCTTGATAGTTGGACAGTTTTGGCCAAGTAATGAATGTTCTACCATTTTTGAGTTTCTCTTTGGTCAACACAAATATATACTTTCATGGAAATTGAGAATGGAGAAGGGTAGCTGGATGTGGTAGCTCATGCCTGAATCCCCACACCTGTAATCTCAGCAGTCAGGAGGCTGTGGCAGGAAGATGGCCAGACTTTTAAGGTCTACGTGGGCTACAGAGTTAAGCTGTGTACAAAAACAAGCATAAGTAACAGGGAGGGAGAAAGAACACACTTAACATCATACACCAAATCAGCGCCACCATAGCATGGAGCACTATTCTACCTTAACGTCGTTTTTGTGTAAGTGTGGTGAATGTTTTCGGGAGATGCACACATTCCCAACTGTGCTGTCATTCAGAGCATGGTGGTTAGTCATGCTGGAAGGGTTAGAAATGCAAACTGTGACCAAAGGAACTGTTTTATGTAATTCCAGCCAAACTAAGTTTAAATAGCCAAATGGTGACTGTTACAACAAAGCTAGCTACAACCCAAACCACAAAGCAAGAAATTGAAAGTTTATTGGTCCATTCCTAACTAATGCAGAAAATTGATTATCCTCTTAATGTACAGAGACTTAAAAGCAATGATGTCTGGGAAATTATGCCCCAGCGTTTGCCATTAATTACTCTTATAGCCAAGACAACTATTTGCAAGGAAAGGGACCTAGGAAAGAGCTCTAGAAGACAAAACCCACATTAGTGGTGACAGCAGTGGTGAGGAGAGTTGGTAATTTTTGATACGTATGACTCTTTCAGGAAAAGTTTAAACTGAGACTTTGAAGTTAGATAGTCTGAAGATCAGAGTATTAACATATTATTACCATATGTGAGATCTTTCTCAAAACCTATGTTGGATTGCAAGTGATTGCCAGTTTTGAAGAAAACACTTGGATCCCTGTACACTACCACAATTTCATTCATCTCTTTGTCTTTTTACTTTCATTTTGTAAATATATTTTCTTTCCTTTCACAAAAGTAAACTAGAATGATTCAAACAATAGCAAAAAAGACCAAACAAAAGCACATATTTAGTAGCTATTAAAGATAATATCCAAGCCGGGCAGTGGTGGCACACACCTTTAGTCCCAACTCAGGAGGCAGAGGCGGGCAGATTTGAGTTCGAGGCCAGCCTGGTCTACAAGAGCTAGTTCCAGGACAGGTTCCAAAGCTACAGCAAAACCCTGTGGGGGGTGGGGGGTGACCAAACAAAGAAAGATAATATACAATTAATAGAGTATTGGTGGTATTAACAGCATGGTGGTCCATACTCTTGGGAGCTCAGGCAAAGAGACCGAGAACTCAAGATAACTACATAGCAAGTTTGGTGGCAGCCTGGGCTGCTTGAGACCTTGGCCTCACTCTAGGGATGACAGGAAGTGAGGTGAATAGAGAAGGACCCCTAGCAGCCTCCTCAAAAGCACATGCACTTGCACCACACATATATGCAAATGTGAGAGAGAGAGAGAGAGAGAGAGAGAGAGAGAGAGACTCTGACCATATTTTGCAAGATATAAAAACCAGGAACAGTAAACTTAAGAAATTTTGAGCTGGGCAGTAGTGGCACACACCTTTAATCGCAGTACTTGGGAGGCAGAAGCAGGTGAATCTCTGTTAGTTTGATGCCAGCCTGGTCTACAGAGCCAGTTCTAGGAGAGCCAGAGCTACACAGTAAAACCCTGTTTGAAAAACAAAAAACAAAACAAAAAAGTTTTTTGGTTACATAATGTTGAAATTGTTAATAGTAGTTGTGAAAACATTGTAAATTAAAATATGAACTAGCAGCCTAGCATGGTGGCATATATTTTTAATCCCAGCAGATATCTGAGTTCAAGGATAGCCAGAGCTATATGGTGAAGCAATGTCTCCAAAACACAAACAAAAATCACAAAGTAGCTAATGGGAAAATGCTGTCAGATAAACACAAACACAAAATGGTTTTAGACTTCAGTAAAATGGAAACTAAGCAAAATCAGGACATGAATAGTTATGTCATACACACACACACAAGTGTGTGTCAACCATGTGAGAAGTTGCCTGCTTTCATTAATGAAAAAGCAGCTGGCAGGGGTGGTGCACTCCTTTTAATCCCAGCACTCAGGAGGCAGAGGCAGGTAGATCTCTTGTGAGTTTGAGGCCAACCTGGTCTACAGAGCAAGTTCCAGGACAGGCTCCAAAGTGACAGAAATCCGGTCATGAAAACTAAAAATCAAAAACAAAATATTTTTAAGATAGGGTCTCACTGTATGCTCTAGTTACCAACAAACTCACAGTATAGACTAGGCTGGCATCTCAGAGAGCTCCATCTGCTGCTGTTGCAATACTGCTGGAATTAGAGGAGTGTGCCATAACATGTATCCAAAACTGTGTGAAGGTCACTTTAAGATTTACTTATTGTACTGTATGTGTATGATCGTTTACCTACATATTTCTTGCACCAGTGTGTTTCTGATGCCTCGGGGAGCCAGTAGACAGAACCCTGGGACTACAGTTACAGGTGCTTTTAAGTCAGCATGTTCATAGTGGGATGTTGCTCTGAACTGCCGAGCCATCTCTCCAGCCCCTAAAACTAATTTCTTTAATTGACTAAATTAAACATTCAAATTCATAGTATCCATATACAAATCCATGACATAGAAAGCACACTGTGATTTCTGCTTCTCTTTAGGGTATAGTGTTACTGACTGAAAATGGCTGTTTTCCCTCAAGGCTTCCAAAGCTGAATGTATTTCAGACCACCTGATATCTAATGCAGATCCACAGCTGGCTTTACCAGTCCACAAGAATCAAATCCATATGTTACACATAGTAATCACATGTAAAACAAACCTCAATTTCAAACTGCTTGCCAGTTTGTTCATCTGCCTGAAGAATTGACATGGGTGTCTGAATATTCCAGAGTTGGGCCATCACATTTTCCAAATGTGAAGGCTACAGTAGGTTAGCTAGTAGGTATGCAGTTAGAAGAATAATTTGATTAGATATTGGTATTTATAGCCTACGGCATCTTGATTATTTCATAGTAGAACATTATTCATGGCGTTTATCCACTAGCTGTTGCCATAACTTCCCTAAGATAATGATGGGTGGGAATAACACTACTATAGAAAACCATGAAACTGTGACTGGTTTATATATACATATGAATATATGAGCCGGACAGTGGTGGCACACACCTTTAATCCCAGCACTTCGGCACTTGGGAGGCAGAGGCAGGCAGATTTCTGTGAGTTCGAGGCGTGCCTGGTCCACAAGAGCTAGTTCCAGGACAGGCTCCAAAGCTACAGAAAAACCCTTTCTTGAAAAACCAAAATAAATAAGTTTATGAAATATTTTATTTTCATAGCAATCTTGGAAGTACTAAATATTCTGAAACAACATTTCCCTACAGAAGCAGCTTGAAAGGTGTTTCTTTTACTGACAAACCATATAAAAGCGTCTACAGTCTCAGGTTCTCTGACAAAAGATAGATGTTTTTGAGTGAGGAATGGGACAAAGTATGAGCCTTGCTTAAAGATGCCTGAAGTCACGGGATAAAGAAATTTAAGTGTTTACAGAATCCATTGCATTTTAGATGTGCCATTCTATTTACTGAGGGAAGTGCACCCGAGACTGACAAAAGTGGCTCAGCAGTTAAGAGTGCATGCATATCGTCCATGCAGAAGACTGGATCTGTTCCCAAAACCCACTCCAGTTGGCAGCTCACAACCATCTGTGACTCCTGCTCCAAGAGATCTGATGTCTACTTCTGTAATCTGGGCAGGTGCACACATACGCACACAAACAATATATAAAAGATAAAGAAGTATATCTGAGAGTTGGGCGACTGCTTCTCCGTGTGCTTTACACCCAGAGTATGACATAGGTATTGAGGAGGAGGAGTATGTACAGTTACACCCAGGGTATGACATAGGTATTGAGGAGGAGGAGTATGTACAGTTACACCCAGGGTATGACATAGGTATTGAGGAGGAGTATGTACAGTTACACCCAGGGTATGACATAGGTATTGAGGAGGAGGAGTATGTACAGTTACACCCAGGGTATGACATAGGTATTGAGGAGGAGGAGTATGTACAGTTACACCCAGGGTATGACATAGGTATTGAGGAGGAGTATGTACAGTTACACCCAGGGTATGACATAGGTATTGAGGAGGAGGAGTATGTACAGTTACACCCAGGGTATGACATAGGTATTGAGGAGGAGTATGTACAGTTACACCCAGGGTATGACATAGGTATTGAGGAGGAGGAGTATGTACAGTTACACCCAGAGTATGACATAGGTATTGAGGAGGAGTATGTACAGTTACACCCAGGGTATGACATAGGTATTGAGGAGGAGGAGTATGTACAGTTACACCCAGGGTATGACATAGGTATTGAGGAGGAGGAGTATGTACAGTTACACCCAGAGTATGACATAGGTATTGAGGAGGAGTATGTACAGTTACACCCAGGGTATGACATAGGTATTGAGGAGGAGGAGTATGTACAGTTACACCCAGGGTATGACATAGGTATTGAGGAGGAGGAGTATGTACAGTTACACCCAGGGTATGACATAGGTATTGAGGAGGAGGAGTATGTACAGTTACACCCAGGGTATGACATAGGTATTGAGGAGGAGGAGTATGTACAGTTACACCCAGGGTATGACATAGGTATTGAGGAGGAGGAGTATGTACAGTTACACCCAGGGTATGACATAGGTATTGAGGAGGAGGAGTATGTACAGTTACACCCAGGGTATGACATAGGTATTGAGGAGGAGGAGTATGTACAGTTACACCCAGGGTATGACATAGGTATTGAGGAGGAGGAGTATGTACAGTTACACCCAGGGTATGACATAGGTATTGAGGAGGAGGAGTATGTACAGTTACACCCAGGGTATGACATAGGTATTGAGGAGGAGTATGTACAGTTACACCCAGGGTATGACATAGGTATTGAGGAGGAGTATGTACAGTTACACCCAGGGTATGACATAGGTATTGAGGAGGAGGAGTATGTACAGTTACACCCAGGGTATGACATAGGTATTGAGGAGGAGGAGTATGTACAGTTACACCCAGGGTATGACATAGGTATTGAGGAGGAGGAGTATGTACAGTTACACCCAGGGTATGACATAGGTATTGAGGAGGAGGAGTATGTACAGTTACACCCAGGGTATGACATAGGTATTGAGGAGGAGTATGTACAGTTACACCCAGGGTATGACATAGGTATTGAGGAGGAGGAGTATGTACAGTTACACCCAGAGTATGACATAGGTATTGAGGAGGAGTATGTACAGTTACACCCAGGGTATGACATAGGTATTGAGGAGGAGGAGTATGTACAGTTACACCCAGGGTATGACATAGGTATTGAGGAGGAGGAGTATGTACAGTTACACCCAGGGTATGACATAGGTATTGAGGAGGAGGAGTATGTACAGTTACACCCAGGGTATGACATAGGTATTGAGGAGGAGGAGTATGTACAGTTACACCCAGGGTATGACATAGGTATTGAGGAGGAGGAGTATGTACAGTTACACCCAGGGTATGACATAGGTATTGCGGAGGAGGAGTATGTACAGTTAAGAGAATACTGGCCTCTCACTCATCCCCAGTGCTTTGTGAAATTGCAAGAAAATTCAGAAACCCCGGTGCTTCAGAATAACCTTCTGTCCAAAGGAAACAACTTGAGAGGGAATTCGAAGGACTGGAAGGTGACTCAGTTCCCCCTGGTTGGCATAGCGTTGTCTAGAGCTTACTATATGAGCTGGCTTAGGAAACATTCTTGGATTGGTAATTACCTATGTTCATTGCTGTATTACATAGTATTTCAAACTAATTCCCTCAGTGCTGCACTGCCTTAATAAAGCTAATATGCTGCTAGTGTTGGTGAATCTAAAAGTAACAAGGCTCGAAGTAGTTCAGTGGGAGAGCATCCCACATAGCATGCTAAAGTCCCTGGGCTTGAGCCCCTGTACAGTGTGGAAGGGGAAGTATTATGTTAATTAAGCAATGGTGCAGGTAAATGTGGAGATCGTAAAATGATACCAGAGGATTTGAGTAAATGTAAATTAATGAAAAGAATATTAGTGTTAGAATTAGATAAATGTGGGATAGATGTAACTAACAGGCTTTGAGATAAATTAGGAGACTATTACAAACTCTGTTCAAGGAAAAGAAACAAGCTGAGCATGGTGGCGTACACCTGCAACCCTACCACTTAGGAATCGGAGGCAAGGTCATCAGGAAGTCGAGGGCAACTTTGGTTGCATGAGAACATCTTAGAGCAAAAATTGTCGCCCTGCTTCTCCACCAAAACAATAACAACAACAAAAGAAAAAATAAGAATTAAAGTAATACTTTTCAAAGCTGAGATATTTTAATGTGTTTATCTGACATACCTAATATAGTAGGTGTCAATAAATGTTCCTTTCCCTCTTGTTTTAAACATGGTTTAATATCAAGACATCACCAAGCCGGGCAGTGGTGGCGCACGCCTTTAATCCCAGCACTCGGGAGGCAGAGGCAGGCGGATCTCTGTGAGTTCGAGACCAGCCTGGTCTACAAGAGCTAGTTCCAGGACAGGCTCCAAAACCACAGAGAAACCCTGTCTCGAAAAACCAAAAAAAAAAAAAAAAAAAAAAAAAAAGACATCACCAGGGTTGCTTTGTTGTAGGGATTAATGTTGGCTTTTTGTAGCTATTGAAAGGAAGGAGGATTATTTTACTTTGAGGAACAATTGAAGAAAGAAAAAGTTAAGAAAAACTTTAGTGATGATACAGACTTTTATATCCGAGCAGCAGTCTGGAAACTGACTACTGGCAGACTGAAGAGCTGGATCTAGTAAGAGGCTCTGCATCTGTAGGTCACATGGTCTTGGACTTTTTGTTGTTCTTTGTCTTAAATGTTTTGTTATCAACATTTGAAAATGTGGAAACTTTCAGGTTTAGGAGTTCAACACCTGTAATCCCACAGTTCTGAGGCAGAGACAAGAGAATTGTGGGTTTCAAGACCAGCTTTGGCTATGTGTCAAGAGACCATGGTGTCGATGTTAAATAAAAATAAAAAGCCATTCCCAACTCACCCAACCATAAAACAGGTGGCGTCAGACTTGGTCCAAGGGTGAACCCTTATTTTGTGACCAGTTACAATGAAAGAATATGTGACTAAAGAAACCATTTCCTGGAACCATAACTTGATGGCTTGTATGTTTGTATGTGTTATGATAAATACTTACTGCTTCATCTAGTTTAGGTTAGAATAATTAGGGCGGATGAGCAATGTCTTGTCTTAACAAGGGACTAGTAGGCTTCATTCTGAAAGAGATCCCTAACTGTGTAATTTGCTGTTTAAAGATCTCAAAGCCTTGGTCTAACCCAAGAGCTGGCAAACTACAACCCTCGTACTAATAGTTCTTAAAAGCCAGCAGCTACCTACTAAGAGTAGTTTTCATATTTACATACTAAGGAAATTAGAATGTTTTATGACACGTGAAAGTTGTGATTCAAATTTTAATATTTGTTAAGATTTGCTTGTAGCTAGTCAACCTTAGTTGATGCTCTATCTGCTACTTTGGCATTGCCTTTACAGCCTTGAGTAGCCACAGTGCTTATACTTACTGTTTGCTCTCTATAGAAAATCTTGTGAACTCCTGACCCAGCCCAAACTTTTTAACTGGAAGATACCTTATATCCTGTTTCTTCTCTGTAGTTATGTTATTCTTGAAAGTGGAGAGATGCAGAAGTAGAACATTTTATGGAGGGAGCTGACACTGTAGTTTCTGTAAGAGAGGCAGAGAGGATGGAGGGGAGGAGGAATGTATGAAAATCTATCTGACACCTAGAAGAGGTTGAAATTAGAAGTTTCAGGACTTGGGCTGTAGCTGGGTAGTAAAGTCTTACCTAGTTTATGTGTCTGAGCCCTTAGTTTTACACCCCAGGGAAACACATACACGCACGCACAGAGAAGTCCTGAGGACAAGGCAAGAAGACAGTAGTTGACTCAGCAGTGTTTACTTCATGGCACACAGAGAAACAAAAGGGGAAGAGATGAAATGTTTTAGAATGTAGTTCTCATCACCTTCTCTCCCACCCCTGTAACAAGCCTGGAAAATTGTCTAAAGATTTCCTTAATCCAAGAAAACTTTGAAAACCCCAGATAAGTTCAGTACTCAGAAATAAAGAGCTGGCTGAAGTTGTTGTCTTAGATACTTCTGGGAATGAGGTGTAGGGTGTATAAATAAATTCACAATTCTGCGTTCTCAATTTTTGCAGTGTTTAAAACATTGCAGTGAGTTCTCTCGTGTTGTATATATTTCTAAGAATACAGAGAAGATGCAGTTGAAACCAGAGATAGCTGACAGTATTGTACCTGCAGTTCCGTAACTCAGCTGTATAACATAGTTATAACCTATTCTGATTTTTATTTTTCAAATATTAGGTGTCCTGGTTGCCTATGAAGGCTTGCCACTTCATCTTGCACTGTTCCCCAAACTTTGGACTGAGCTATGCCAGACTCAGGTAAAGCAAATGGGTTCACATGATTGATCTCATCCAGCCCGATTACCGGGAATTTTTAGAACAACTGAATAAAAACTGAATGTTAGAAATTCGGAATGTTGTAGAATTAAGGGAATTACTACCTGCTGGAATTTCATTCAAACTCACGCTTTGTATAGGGGAATTCCAAATAAGATGTTTATGTTGGATTTCTTATCCATAGCTCATAGACTGCAGTTTCTGGGAACGTCTAAAACCCTGAGGTAGTGGAGGAAGCAAGCTCATAGCCCTCCCAGCTCCTTCCACCCTACTCTTCACACATCTCCAACAGAAACCATGGTGCTTGTCCTTTAACTCTGCCTGGTTGTGATTCTCAGAGTCTCACTGAGAACAGGACAGTTTTAGCTAATACCAAATAGAACAGGAACTCCCTTACCCACTTCATTTCAGAGTGACCTCCAGTCAGGCATGGTGATGCTTGCCTGTAACTGCAACCCCAGCATATGCTGGAGCAGGATAGCCACAAATTTAGGGCCAGCCTTTGGCTACATAACAGGACCCAAGTCTTTAAAGCCAACACATCAACACTTAAGTATTGCTTGTTAAGATGTTGAAGAATTTGTGAAGAAAGCCAGATTAGCCAGGTTAGTCTAATGTGAGGTTTGTCTCAGTTCTTGTATATGGCCTAAAAGATTCCCACAAACATTAACTCTGGTTGTATCTCCAATTGTTTACCATGTAGTACCATAATAAAGGTTATTTCCTGCCCCAAACTATAAGACTGTATAGAGCATCATCTGTTCCCTTGAAGAATGTCAGTTTTTGTGGTAGTACTTAGGACTGCTGGGCAAAAGTTTCTGAACTATTACTACAAAGAACTTTATTATTATACAGGGAAATATAATAGGAATCTGTGAAAGCTATTGATCCCAGTCTGCTAATGTGACTGGCATTCAGAAAATGACTTTCTGGTTTATTTTTGAGTCAGGGTCTCCCTTTGTAGCCTTGTCTGTCCTGAAACTCACCAGGCTGGCCTCAAACTCAGAGATCCACCTGCCTCTGCCTCCTGAGTGCTGGTATCAAAGGCCTGTGCCACCATACCCAGCTGTATTTTAATTTTTTTTTAATATTTATTTATTTATTATATATACAATATTCTGTCTGTGTGTATACCTGCAGGCCAGAAGAGGGCACCAGACCCCATTACAGATGGTTGTGAGCCACCATGTGGTTGCTGGGAATTGAACTCAGGACCTTTGGAAGAGCAGGCAATGCTCTTAACCTCTGAGCCATCTCTCCAGCCCCTGTATTTTAATTCTTAAAATTTGTCTTTTCTTGGTTATCTATTAGTCTATCCATTGATTGTCTCCTCAAAACATTCATGTTCTATTCCTTAAGGCTTGTTCTTTAATCCTTTTTAACTCTGTGCTGGGTGGTAAGGCTACATGAGTATGTTGTTTGGGTGGGGCTGGAGGAATGGCCAGTGCTAGGAGCATTTGCTGCTTTTCCAGAGGACCCAAGTTCAATTTCCAGCACCCATGTGGCAGCTAACAACTGTAACTCCAGTTAATGGGAAATCCAACGCCCTTTTCTGACCTCTGACATGGGACAGGCACATGTGTATGCAGACAAGTACACACACAGAACACGTTGAGTTTTGCCATTGTCTTTCTCTAGCAAATTGCTACAGTTCCACCTGTAACTGAACGTTGTCCAAGTCCCCAGCTGCTAACTGCAATGTTTCTTTTCTCCACTTTAGTCCACTATGTCAAAAAACTGCATCAAGCTTCTGTGTGAAGATCCTGTTTTTGCAGAGTATATTAAATGTATCCTAATGGATGAAAGAACTTTCCTAAATAACAATATTGTCTACACATTCATGACACATTTCCTTTTAAAGGTATGTATGTAGTTCTGAAATGCCTTTTCTGCTTAATTAATGTGTGTTTATTATGTTCGGCTTGAATTTTAAGACTTGTCCGTGCATGTGTGCATACGCAAAATATGTGTTCTTTTCTAGGTTCAAAGTCAAGTGTTTTCAGAAGCAAACTGTGCTAGTTTGATCAGCACTCTTATCACAAACTTGATAAATCAGTATCAAAACCTACAATCAGATTTTACCAACCGAGTTGAAATTTCAAAAGCAAGCGCTTCCTTAAATGGGGTAAGAACTGTGCCAAGTTCAAAACTCACCTTAAAATCAGCTCTTGTATGCGTCCTCTTTTTAACCATTATGACTTTACTGTTTAAAGGACCATGCATGAAGAAAACTATTTCAATTAAGTGTTCATTGTGTTATGTACACTTAAAGCACGCTTTCCATTATTGAGAACATATAACCAAATGTCATTCGATATATTAAGGGCAACGAGATCAGTAAGAACTGATTATAGGCACATACTTATCATAGCACTTGAGAAGCAGTGGCAGGAAGATCACTGGCAAGTTGGACACTAGCCTTAGTTCCAAGCCAATCAGGGTCAGCATGACTATCAAAAACAGGATAGGTCCCTTATCTCTGCTGTGTGTGTGAGAGAGAGGGAGGGGGAAAGAGTGAGAATTATCTATGGCTCCCAAGTAATCAGATCAGTCACACTTATGATTATAAAAGCAGCACAGACTAGAGAGTATGTTTATGTAGATTCTGACAGCCATAGAATGGAACATGTTGGAAACATGCAGACTTATCATTCAGCCGCAGGCCCCTAATGAACAAGATGTTTACAAGCTATGCAGGGATTTTTGTTGTTTTGTTTTTATTTTTATGGAGACATACACCAGAACCGAGCTTGAGAAGCTATGACTCCTATGAAATAAAATCCAGATTTTATTTGAAATTACAGTATTATTTGAATCACTATGTAAGCCTAAGCTGCATTATTTGGTTTCTGTTTCAAGAGTCTTTATTCTTTTTCATACTTGACATAGGCACAAAATGAAACAATGCTATAAACTGATGGGATACTGTAATGTGCTAATTGTGGTTTTAGATTTATTCTGCATTGCCAGAGAGACCAGAATAGATTCCGGGGAAATAAACATCTTCATTTAACTGTGAAGTTGTCTAAATGTTGTCTTTAGGATTTGAACTCTTCCTGTCTGGGTTTCTGTAGGACCTGAGGGCACTTGCTTTGCTCCTGTCAGTACACACTCCCAAACAGTTAAACCCAGCTCTGATCCCAACTCTGCAAGAGCTTCTGAGCAAGTGTAGGACCTGTCTGCAGCAGAGACACTCACTCCAAGAGCAAGAAGCCAAAGAAAGAAAAACTAAAGGTTAGCTTTGTCAACTAAGTCATTGGCTGGGGCTGGGGCTGGAAGGATGATGACAAGCTGGAGGTATGGCTCAGTGGTTGCTCTTGGCTAGTATTGCAAGCCCTCAGCTTCGACCTCCAGTACTACGAAAAAAAAAAAAACTGAAACAAAACACTGGCTTCCCACAATTGTCCCCAGTAGGATTTTAATCTTTTGAGGAAGATTCTGTTTTTATGTATTTTTCCCCCACAGATGATGAAGGGGCAACTCCTGTTAAAAGAAGGCGTGTGAGCAGCGATGAGGAGCACACTGTAGACAGCTGCATTGGCGACATAAAAACAGATACCAGGGAGGTCCTGACCCCCACTAGCACCTCAGACAATGAGACAAGAGACTCATCCATTATTGATCCAGGGACCGAGCAAGACCTTCCTTCCCCTGAAAATGGCTCTGTCAAAGAGTATCGGATGGAAGGCCTATCTTCGTTTTCAGAAGACGGGTCACATATCCGGTCGCAGCATGCAGAGGAACAGTCAAACAGTGGCAGGTTTGATGACTGTAAAGAGTTTAAAGACCTTCACTGTTCCAAGGATACTACACTAGCTGAAGACGAATCCGAATTCCCTTCTACTTCCATCTCTGCAGTTTTGTCTGACTTAGCTGATTTGAGAAGCTGTGATGGTCAAGCTTTGTCCTCCCAGGATCCTGAAGCTGCTTTATCACTCAGTTGTGGCCATTCCAGAGGCCTCTTTAGTCACGCGCAGCAACACGACATTTTAGATACCCTTTGTAGGACCATTGAATCAACAATCCATGTGGTCACAAGGATATCTGGCAAAGGAAATCAAGCTGCTTCTTGACATTAGATGTGGCATGTCTACTTTCAAGTGCCCCTCCCCCTTGCCGTTTGTCTAAATTTTGCTTATTTGTTTTGTGCTTCAGTTTGTCCAGTGCTCTCTGCTTGAATGGCAAGATAGATTTATAGGCTTAATTCTTGGTCAGGCAGAACTCCAGATGAGAAAACCTTGCATCTTCTGTATACTTTCTAAAGGGCAATCAGATAATGGATATGTTTTATGTAATTAAGAGTTCACTGTAGTGGCTTTCATTTAATAAGGCTTTCTGGGAGAATCGGGGCGCTGACCCTGTACAATGTAATTTAAACTTACAGCATTTTTACTGTGTATAATATGGTGTCCTCTGTGCCAGTTTTGTACCTTAAAATGAGAGGCAGATTGCCTCTGATCGCTGTGGTTCTTATTATCAAAATTAAGTTTACTTGTATACGGAACAACCACAAGAAATTTGATTCTGTAAAGAATCCTCTTTAGCTGTGGCCTGGCAGTATATAAATGGTGCTTTATTTAACAGAATACCTGTGGAGGAAATAAAGCACACTTGATGTAAAAATAACTGTTTTATTTTTATTGAAATGACTGCCTCTTCTGTGTACTTAAACTGACTGTGATGCCTTTGTTACATAAGTTGTTTCAGTTCCCTCGGACGACAGCCAGCCCTTGAGCAGACTGAAGACAGGAAGCATATAGCCTTCTGCTTTGCTGTTTGAGAAGTCCCTCAGCAGTCCAAAACAGGAACTGACCATGTGGATGTCTCACCAAGGAAAGCCAGAGAAACGTAACAATGCAGCCAACTAGCCCTCACCACAACAACACTCCTAAGAACTACACCTTGAAAACTGGAGTAGAATAAAATAATAGTATATATAACATGCCATTTATTTGTCTTAAGCTTAAATCAACTGTAGCAATGAAGTAGCATGTTGGGACCAGCTTTAGCTTGGGGAACTGGACTTCACTTACTTTCCAGAAAGGAACACCCATGGAAGGTGAGACGACACCTGATTTTACTCAGTGCAGAGTCTAGAATACGTCAAGCAATGCTTTTATATTCTGTAGTTTCATGAATTTCATCCAATATAAAATAAATTAGAGACCTTGGGGGAGGGGACTTTTTGAGGAAGAAAGAGGTAAGTAAACAGGCCAGGTTTCTGCTTACAAAAGGAGGTCCTTATAAAACCTAACTAATTCAAGCATTCTGGGTGGTGAGCTGAAGTAAACCTTTTATTTCTTCAAAGTGCTGCTTCTGCCAACAGAATTTTGTATTCTCTTCTTTACAGACAGGAACTCCTTTACAGTCCAATTGTAATTCCGTTTGCCCTGGAGCAGGCACAAAATTCAATGCAACTGTTGCATAGTGTTCTGGGGGAAAAAAACCAGGAGCCTTATTATACCAAGAAGAAGAAACTGTATCCCAGCTTTAGTTTGCTGGTATATATAAAGTGCACACAGCATACCTTCTGGCCAGTTCCTGCACCTCCATTTCATGATGATCTTCCTATTTGTTAACTGAAAACAAAGACAATTCTCAGAAAACATTTATTGAAACTTGTACAATACAACAGAAGAAACAAACCCTTTTCAAGTTAAATTCCTCTTAATACTAGAACCAACAAGTAGCATACAATTCTGTCTTCCAATTTACACATCAAGGACAAAGCTATGGTAATAACTGGTAGCTACAGAACTGATTGAAAAGACCACTGATATCTGGCAGTTTGGACCCTAATGATGTAGAATGCGGAGCTTGAAGCCTCCAAAACAATATGAGGCAGAATAGAGAGTGTTACGCTATTTTTGCAGAATTACTATCAAAGTAAGGCTTAGACTTTATCATTATTTATAAATATATATATTCTTTTGTTCTACAATGAACTTTATTAAAGAATTTGAGACTGAACTCACCAAAAGCTTTAAAACAATTAAAAGTAACAAGTGAAAGGAGCAACAATTGCCCCATATCACCATTGTAACCTTGTAGTTACTTACCAGTTCCACATATTCTCCAGTGATGTTCCCATCAAACATCTGGAATTTCCCTCCCTTTTCAGCTTCTAAGACAGCAGGAGATTTGGAAAATTTTTGCACCAACTAGCCAAACAAAACAGACATGTTATTCTAACACATGCTGTCACCCTGTCCATGTGGTGAGGAATATACCAGCATCTTATATGCCAGGTCTGTGGTTTTGCTTAATTTTGTTAGACATCAAAGCTTTCTTTTTTTTTTTATAGAGGAGGGAAATTTACATAAAATCCCCTAATTGCTGATACAGCCCACAAGTGCTCATTGTTGTTCCCTCAAGTTATTCAATCACCAATGTCCCTGAAGCCCTTCCTCAAAAACAGACTTTGTTCTTTGTGACATGGCTACAAACCTCATTTGGTAGTTACTTACGTCCTTCACGGTGAAGATACTGTACAGCTGTTCTACTGTGGTGTCAAACAACTCAGTCAAGTGCAAAGCTACAGTGGGAATCCTTACACCCAGTGCCACTGGAGAAGCCTGCACCTCAAGATGAGAAAGAGAGTCAAGAGGATGGGGAGCATACCGGAAGAGAACCTCAGGATTCCTATAAGGTCAATCCTACAAGTTGCACACTGCTGCCTCCACTCACATAAGAACAGCATTAAAGTTCTTTGCTCCAGCAGTGCTGGCTTTTATGCTAGGAGCCGTTTAAACACCTCTGATCTCAGTTCTGTACAAAGGGACCCAGCACAAGACAACAGGGTCAAAGATGACCAGACCATAAGGTTGTGAATTCCATGCATATATTCCTGCTCACCAATTCTAAATCCTAATGTCAGGACAGAACATTATTCCATCACAATATATGAGCTTAAATGTCACTTGGCTTTTGCTGGCTATGATAGCTCACACCCCCACTCCTAGCAGTCAGAAGTTTGAAGCAGAATCACCATGAGTCTAGGCTAATCTATCAACCAATGACTTAAAAATAATTTTGATGTTTAGTGTTCTCATCCATCAAGAATTATAACCTCAGGCTAGAGGTGAGTTCTGTGGTAGGGAGCATGCCCCGCATCTGACAGCCCTCACACTTAACACAAAAAACAATCCCATAAAATGATGTCACTGTCTTAAGGGGAAATGTGTAAATCAACACCCTTTCCTCATCTACAACCCACTATCAAAAGAGTGTCTGGAAAGTCATTAAGGCATCCTTACTACACTTTAGACACCAAGCTCATACCTGCAAAGAGTTCTCAGCCAGTGTCCTCTCAACAGTCAGTTCCTGGGTTGTTACAGCTTTTGTTGGTAAAATCATTCCTGCTGTAAATTCTATAAGTAAATAGGAAGATTTTGTTAACATACTTTTATCTAAACTGGCATTTTTCAAAAGAACATTTTGAGGCCTTGAAAATAATTCCCATGTTCTTACATGTATGTATTACTGGTACTTATTAGCAAAGGCCCTTTTATTCATGCTCCAATGCCTTGCTTTACCGCATTCCTCTAAAATGCTAATTTTTTTCACAAGTTCTTTTCTAAATAGGTTGTACATTAACTGTTAGTAGTTTATGGTCTTGCCTACTCTGCACTACCCCTTAAAATCTTATTCTCACCCAGTCTTCATGCCTGGGAGGTCTTATGGGACTAGTGCTGACCCCAAACCTGTGTATGCCAATACCTGGACAGTCAGTGAGCAAGCTTAAAGGATGAGTTGCAAAGAAAGCCCTGCCGGACACTGCCCAGCTCTCATCTCTAATATAAGAAAATAATAGCCTCATTTCCGTACAATATAGAGATGATGTAGGTATTATCGATACCTGTAATATCTGGTCACTTTCATTCATACATTCATTCACTCAGCAAAGATTTATTAAGCACCTACTATGTGCCAGGCATTGTGCTAGATGCTGGAGATACAGCAGTGAACAAGAGAGACACCTTCCATGCCCTCATGGAGCATATAGTCTAGCAGGGAAGACAGACATTAAACAAGTAATTACACAAAAACTATTCCGTTGGGGAGGGGGTTTCTTTTTTGAACAAGGTCTCACTATATAGCCCAGCCTAGCCTCAACCCTACAATCATCCTCCTACCTCAGCTTCCCAAATGCTGAGAGACAGTAAGTGTGCCATCATGCCCAGCTCAGGAAACTGCTGACAAGTGGCAGTTATTAGTCTTACCCACAACTAGCTTCCAACACCCAGACTACAACTTATTCTGCAGTCTAAAGGTGTTTCAGGAGCCTGCCTTGGGAGTCCAGCCCTCATGCAAAACATAATTGGGTAAACAGCAAGGGACCCTGTGGTTCACAAGGAATGCCTTCTTTACCAGTCTTCAGTGCCTTCAGGTACTCTCCAAGGGCCTCCCTGACCTTGGCGGTGCCTGTAGTTTTCATAAGATCCTTCAGTATATCCCCATCTCCTTTCTTTTTACTCACGTTCACCTGCAAATCAGAAGAATAAAAACCTAAGAAAAAACTGATGAATGTATTCTTCCAACACTGGATCCTATTGAGAACTGAACTGTGGGAGACAAAGGAAGTGGTCACAGTCACAGAGGAGTTAAGAATTTTTAGGTGAGTACTGGCCGCCATGTTGTGAGCGAACTGTACAGAAGATGAACATTTAACTTGCTTTGAAATTGTCTAAATACAGGAGTTTATAAATAAACTGCTTGTGGCTTTATCTAGAGAAGGTCCGGTATGGCAGCTACTTGTGGCTGAGCATTTAACAAGTGCCTGGTCTGAACTATGTTATAAAAACTAATACACCAGACTCCAAAGACTTAATACAGAAAAGAAAAGGTAACATACCTCATCAATTATTTGCTAATTACATGTTAAAATCATACTAACTCTCTACTTGATACTGGATTAAAATTTTCTAATTATTCTATCTGGTTTTTAATGTGGCTACTAGAGAAATTAAATTGATTATGTAAAGCAGCGCTTGTCTACAAACCCAAATCCATCACCCAAGAAAATCAAGTTGGCATATAACTTGACCGTGGGCCCTTGGAAGAGGAAAGCAACAGAAAGGAAACAGTGATGCGTTAAATGGTCTGGACATTCTGATAGCAAAAAGGTGTTGGTCTCAAACTACAGCAGGTCCCTGTAATTCTGGAGTGGGCTGCATCTGAATCTGGCATTGGCTTGGCCAGATGCTACTGTAGGACAGACCTTTAGATCACCAGGAAGCTGCATTGTTGACCCCTATGTGGTGAGACTACAGCACCCAAGTGGAGCGAGCTAAGTCTGAGACAGATCCACTTTATAAAGCTGAGACAGGGCTTTGCCAGTGTCTCTAGCTTTGGAAATTACAGCTGCTGTGCAACAGCGACAATGTGAAGAGTCAAGTAGCATGGGAATGAGACGGCTCCTCGTGGGGGACAAGAAAGCCAGCAGTTCAAAAGTAAGTGGTTCATTAAAAGCAATGAGGGAGTATAGTTAAAGGCTGAGAACTGTCACACTCAGCAAGTCATGCAAGTGGTCTGAGCACTACCTGAATACATCCCTGAAGGATAAATGAACTACACAGATGAGAAAGCCAGCTGCTGCAGTCAGGTACCTGCCCAGGCATCACACCCGGCCCTGGGTGTCTGAAGCTTCCTAGGGCTTCCTCCTTTCCCCACACCTGTTCCACCTCTTATACACCCAGAGTGCAGTGGCAGACAGCCTCCACAATTCACACCTACACAATAGACCCACACAGCCAAGGGAGTAGTCTGCAAATGCCCACCAACTATAGCAGAAGCTTGACTAAAAAGGAGAACTCCAGCAAATACCTCAGTGTCATCAACGTCATTCTCTTCAGAAAGATTGGGTATCTCAATCAGTCCCTTGTGTTTTGCGCCAGATTCTTTAACTGTACCTAAAATGAGCAAAATGGGCACAGTTAATAACTAGTTTTATTTAAAAGTCCTCTGCCTGAATGAATAGCCCACATGTGGTTCCACCCCTCTTATGCGGTGTTATGTTGATGTTAGGGCCACATCAGAGACAACCAAGAAAGGGTGGCTGCCCTAACAGGTTTCTCACCCATTTCCCTTGTCTTCCAGTGCTCTTTGCCATGTCAAGCAAAAAAAGGCTATTTTGAGGAGAATAAGACACTAGAGGACCCAAGTGGGAGAAAGGGACATGTGGAGAGAGAGGGACAGAAGGAAAATGAGCTCTGACCACGGAAAGCTTCAAAAGCTATGGCTTGGCGAAGCCTTGGTGAAGTTGGATTTCTTCCCACACTAAAGCCTCAATATCCTCAAAGACACAGTGGGCAGTTCTTGCAGCCAGCTCCTGGTTAGACCTGGAGGCCTCCTCTTGTTTAAACTGCGTATCTTATTATACTGGTTTGGAGAAGCAGAGAGTACAGGCAGGGATACGCACCTGGAACAATGTTTAGAAACAGCCACACTGAGACACATTAAGCCACACTTAGGCATAACCTAAAGGAATTTCATTGCTGCCACCCGTAACAGGCTGCTTTCCAGTCCTTTATGAGCTGAGTTATGTCACACAGGCATTAAAAATGACTGATTTTCTGAGGCCTGATCATATATGTAACAACTTCAAATGCTTGGAGGTTGTTCTTATTTGTTGGTTGGTAAATCTCATACATTAACTTAATCCAGAATTCATGCCTTCTGCAGTCAGGTACCTGCCCAGGAATACTTTTTTGTTTGTTTGTGACAAGGTTTCTCTGTGCAACAGTCCTGGCTGTTCTGGAACTTGTTCTGTAGCTTGACTAAAAAAGCTGGCAAGGCTGGTCTCAAATTCACTGAGATCCACATACCTCTGCCTCCTAAGTGCTGGGACTAAAAACGTGTACCACCACTGCCCAGCTCTTGTTTATTTTTCAAAGCCCAACACATACCACACTCATCAAAGTTGTGAGACATGGACCGGACTGCAGAAGGGTGCAGACCAACTTGCAGTACACACAGGCTCTGGACATCTTCCTCAAACAGTGTTAGCAAACACTGGCAAAGCCTTCTAATATCAGAAGAGCCCTCCCTTGGCTTGGACAGAGAGCTGAGGCTCCAGAAGTGCTACTCTGATTAGATTTTCTGAAGGGAGTGGATATAAGAGACAGAAATGTCAAAATGCAGAGGTCAGCCCCAGATCTCCATCTACCTCTTCAACTTGAGATGCCCATGTGATTGGTGCTGACTTGCAAGGGAAGTGCCAAGGAGTAGAATAAGGGTGATGAGGTCCTCAGGACAGTGGCCTGCCTACTTGCTACTTCCTGCCCTTGCCCTTAGCAGCCATAGGTTCCATGGCTTCAGGCCCACTTTGGTTTCTTTACCCCACCCCACCCCCAAGGAACTGCCCAGGGATAATGAGCTTCAAGAAGGTCTTATTCCACACACAGACAACAGGAGCACCAGTCAGCAGATTAAGCTCCATGATGGCCACTTCAGAGGGACCTTCAAGATGCTTGATTCTGCACCAAAGACTGTTTTCATGGCAGCAATAGATACTTCTTAACCCTCCTGGATCTGAGGATTGTCTTTTCAGGGAGAAAAAGGGGTTGTCTGGGCCAAGGAAATGAAGAGCTACATACAGGTCATGAGGCTCTTCGAGACTCCTGAGTCCTGCTACAATCCAGCTAGCAGCAGCCAGAGCAAAAGAGTTGAGGGCAACTCCCAACTGGAACCAACTGTTAATAGTCAGACGCCTAAGATCTAACCTAGAGCCTCTGTACACTAGGCAAGCATTCCATCACAAGCTACACCCAAAGTTCTTGGCTTTTATGAAGTAGATCTATATAGCTCAGGCTAGCCCTAACTTAAATTTTCTGGAAATGCTTTGATGTTTGAAAACCTCCTTGAAACCAGGCAATGGTATCGCAAGCCTTTAATCCCAGCACTCAGAAGGTAGAGGCAGGCTGATCTCTATGAATTCGAGGCCAGCCTGGTCTACAAGAGCTAGTTCCAGGACAGGCTCCAAAGCCACAGAGAGGGGGCTGGAGAGTTGGCTCAGTGGTTAAGAGCATCACCTGCTCTTCCAAAGGTCCTGAGTTCAATTCCCAGCAACCACATGGTGGCTCACAACCATCTGTAATGAGGTCTGGTGCCCTCTTCTGGCCTGGAGACATACACGCAAACAGAATATTGTATACATAATAAATAAATAAATAAAAAATAAAAAAGCTACAGAGAAACCCTGTCTCGAAAAAACCAGAAAAGAAAAAAAAAACTTCCTTAACTCCTGCACAATTACATCAGCCCAGCCTAATGAGCTCCTCTCTGACACACACTACACAGACAGGAGCCAACTCCAGGACAAGACACCCAATGTTTTTCCTCCTTTTTGTGTGTGGGGGGGTGGGATTTAGACAGGGTTTTTCTGTGTAGCTCTGGAGCCTGTCCTGGAACTCGTTCTGTAGACCAGGCTGACTTTGAATTCAACAGTGATCCGCCTGCCTCTGCCTCCTGAGTGCTGGGATTAAAGGTGTGCACCACTACTGCCCAGCACAGACCCAAATTTTTAGCATAGTGAAGTCTTCCATAACCAAATCTCTTGTTTTGTCCTCTTCCTGATCCTGAGTCTGATTCAACATGTATTGACCCAAAAGTTAAGTGTCGTAGTAGAACTTGGAAAAGATAAGAAAACCGCCAACAGAAATGCCCCCGACTGGTGCACAGACAAAATGTGGTCTATGCACACAATAGATACAAAAAGCCTAAAATACTGAAACATAGTACAACATGGAATGAAAATAGAGTCAGGGAACTTTACATATGATTGCATTCTAGCTATATGAACTGTCAGAGGCAAATCCACAGAGCCAAAACTTAAGCTAAAGACCCCAAGGGATGGGCTGGCAAGACAACTCAGTGGGTAAAGGAGCTTACTGCTGGAGCCTTGTACCTGAATTCAGTTCCTGGAACCAAAAAAAAAAAAAGGGTGAGGAAAAGAGCCAACTCCACAAATGTGTCCTTGGACCTCATATGACCCACCACGGCACACATGCCCACGCACACAATGTATGCATACATATAATTTTTAAAAAGACCCAAGGGTGGCCTAGCAAGGAGGCACAGTGTGTAAAACCACTTGCTATCAATCTTGTTAACTTCAGTTCAATCCTTGGAGAACAAACACATGGTAGAAAAACGGACTTTTGCAAGTTGTTTGCCTTCTACCCATATGCTGTGGCACACAACTCTTTGTGCGTACACACACAAATAATTTTAACGTTTTTCAATAATTAAGAATTTTTGGAGCAAGCATTTGTGGAGGACAGGTGCTGCAAGCACCAGCACCAGGAGACCCTAGTCACAGCAGCTGGTAAACCAGGGTCCAGCTGGAGTGCTATGTAAAGTGCAGTTTCCAGACCCACCAACTCCAAATGCACCTGAACACCAAGAACTTCAACTGCTAACTAAATGGGAAAACTGCCCAGCCTGCCTCCTGCCAGGACCCCCATTACCTTTCCAGGACAGCTTGATGTTCCACTCATAGAAGAAAATTAGCTTTCCTTTGCGGCTGCTACAGGAAGCCTCACCTTCCACCTGCTTCAACTCACTGATCTCACACCGGCCAGCCTCATTCTCCATAGCAATGCCAACCAGGAGCTCCCGGAGCTTCCCCTTGGACCAAACGGTGGCATCCCGCTCTGTCCTGCCAGAGAACAGAAAGACACGGGTGAATGACCCAGGTGAATTCCATCTGCCCAGCCAGACGCCATCCAGACCAGGTGAGCCCTGTTACTCACACAGCCTCCCACTTGCAAATGGGCTTCTCCGACTAGCTTTCTATTAGGTATCTTCTAAGCCTGCTGCTCTGTTTCTTAAGACACTATTATTCATCATATTAAATGGGCAATCTTAAAAACAATGACCCCGGGAATCAGAGTCCAGCAGTCTCACCCACAGGAAATAGATGGGCTGAGGCCATCTGTAATGGTGGTAGTCATTTAAATAACCTTAATCACAGTATCAATTACTGAGCTTTTCCTTATTTATCTTATGCACTCTCCCTAATGCTCCCATCTGAAGGGATGGATAGCGGCTGTGAGAAGTCAGTGTCCTAGCCACGGAGCCTAGCCTAGAATACTAGACATTATTCTTTCAGGATAGCCAAGTCATCTACTGGTGCGGTCCGGGCTCTGCCCTGGGAATTGCCTCAGCTTTTCCCAACGCCCGTCAGAGAAGCAGGCATCTCCCGGTATTCCAGAGACACAAAGGGGGCAGGTAGCTAGCGCAAACAGACAAAGCAAAGAAAGTGAGATCCAAGTCCCTGCCCTTCCAACTGCACACAGATACATCCCTCGGCACACACGCACGCGCACTACGCAGCTCAAGCCCGAGGAGGGCCCGGAGAGGGGCGACCGAGGCACAGACGTCGGGCGGTGAGGCAGAAGTCCCTCGTGGGGCTTGGCCCAACTTTCAGGAGGATCCTGAAGCCGAAAGGCCAGGGCAGTTACGAACCGTCTCTCGCCAGGGGCAAGCGTGCTGCAGGGCCGCGCGGCCCTCCCCGGAGCCCGCCCGCGCCCGAGGCCCAGCCGCCCGCCCGCCAGCCGGCCGCACCAGTGCCAGTTGTTCACGTTGGTCCCGTCTTCCCGCTCCTCCACGATCCAGCGCGGGTCCCCCTGGCCCCACTTGGCCATGGCGGCGCAGGCGGCGCAGGCGGCGCAGACGACTAGGACGGCGGTAGCGGGTACGCGCGGGTTTCCGGCCTGAAGGTTGACTAGCCCCACACCCGCAGGTCCCAGAAAGTGCCAGAAGTCCCCGCCCCCGGGCCGCTCCGGCCCCGGCCTGCCCCGCCCCCTGCTGCCCGCTCCCCGCCGCCTGCTCCGCCCCACATCGACTCCACCCACCGCCGCTCCGGCTCGGCTCCGCCCCGGACCCCGTTACGCCCACAATATGCCACACCTCCGGACACCGCCTTCTGCCCGGTTCCTCCCCCCACTTCGCTCCGCCCCGCCCCTGGCTCGGTCCCTCCCCTAGGGCTCTGGCCCGCCCAGCAGCTCGCCTCTCACTGGTGCGCTGAGGACCCGCCCCTGGTTCCCGCAGGCGACCGGGCGTCAGGCCTGGGCCGCTTACAGACAGCCGAGACTCCACCCTGGGCTCGCACTTGCACTGGATTTCTCAATTCCGTGAAGGCCCGTGGGCCGCGAGCGAGCTGCTCAGTTCTCTAAGCCCACCGCGGGGTTACTGAAGGAATACTTAACTTTATTCACGCAGTACTCTTCTAAAGACCGGCAAGGATTGTGCTTGCAAGCACATGGGATCAAGACACAGTTATAATTGGGTTTATTAATTATTTTCATCGTCTAACAAAAACTGCATCAACCATCTGGAAAGTGTTACTTAGGCGATTTATTTAGCAAAGGAAATAGGTAGTTCAATGAGAAGTTGGAAAGGACCTGGTTGTGCTTTGAAAAATTACAACGCTCAGACTGCTGAAGCGACGCTGTGACTCCCAAATCAAAATGACATTGTGAGTTCATCTGATCTTAGCAAAGCTTGGCCCAGCTGACCAAAGGCATCGGAGACTCAAGGGGTGATTGGCGGGTACTTTGCGGCTTTCTTTTTATCCAGATCCGATTGCTCCTAATAAAACATTATTTGATAAGGTTTAGATAATCATTTGAAAATAAGACTTCAGAGGCCATAAGCTGCTATGATCGGTAAAATGTGTAAACTCCAAAACTGTACAAGAGCTGATACCGAAGGAAATAAATTCACTAAAATGAGTGCGACTCTAGGCTGGAGATACGCAGACCGCTGGACCCTGAAGCGCTCTTCAGGCCTGCAAGTTCCCAGGTGCATTTATAGACTGGGACAATATTTGAGACCCTGAAGAGAGTTTTAAACTGTCCCAAGTTAATCGATGTCTTTCTCCATTTTCAAGAAGCTGGTAAAGAAAAAGATAAAAAATGGAGAACCCTTACATGACAGTAAGCCTGGAGACAATAGATCAAAGGCAGCAGGTGTGTCTGCAGACATGAGAGACCTAACAGTCCTGGGCAGCGGACTGCAGTGAGCAGCCACGTCTCCGTGACGTGGAGGGTGGAGCTTTAGACAGGCCAGCTAGATGCCGGCTGGTGGCCAAGGGGACGTGTCCTCAAACTGTAATTATTTCGTGTAGACAACGACCTAGCATTCTTGTCCTTGTTGGAACATGACTTTGATAACTGTTTACACTGTGAGTTTTTTAACGTCTTGTTTATTGATTGTGTTTGTTTGCTCACACTAACGCAGAGGCCACAGCACAGGCATGGAGATCGGAGGATAGCGGTCCACAGTCAGTTCTCTGCTCGCGATGTCTGCAAGTCCAGTCCCAGGGGATCCTCGTGGACCCCAGGGATGGAATAATGTCATTAAGCATATATATATATATATATATATATATATATATATATATATATATATATATGTGTGTGTGTGTGTGTGTGTGTGTGTGTGTGTGTGTGTGTGTGAATACTTATGTATATATACATGTGTGTATATATATAAAATGCTTACATAAATATACTTAATATATAATATAATCTGGGTCTTGATTTTTTAAGTGCTAGTGACAAAAAAGCAAGTTTGGTATGTCATTTTGAAAGTAATGACAATTTGTATGTGTCCGTGTGTTATATGCATGTGTATGCAAATAAGTGTGCAGGTTAAGACGTGCCTATACATGTCAATGCAGAGACCAGAGCAGAGGGCCTTTTTCTCCTTTTCCCTTCTTTTTTTATGGATTTTTATTGAGCTCTACATTTTTCTCTGCTCGCCTCTCTTCCTCTCCGCTCCCCTTCAACCCTCTCCCAAGGTCCCCTTATGCTCCCAATTTACTCAGGAAATCTTGTCTTTTTTTTTTTTTTTATTTCCCATGTAGATTAGATCTATGGATGTCCTTCTTAGGATCCTCATTGCCATCTAGGTTCTCTAAGATTGTGATTTGTAGGCTGGTTTTTTTTTGTTGTTTAATGTTTAAAAACCACTTATGAGTGAGTACATGTGATATTTGTCTTTCTGGGTCTGGGTTACCTCACTCAAAGTGATGTTTTCTAGCTCCATCCATTTGCTTACAAATTTCAAGATGCTGTTATTTTTTTTCCACTGTAGAGTACTCCGTTGTGTAAATGTATTACATTTTCTTTATCCATTCTTTAGTCAAGGGGCATTTAGGTTGAGGTCTTTGATCCATTTGGACTTGAGTTTTGTGTGTGGTGTTAGATAGAATCTATTTTCATTCTTCTACATGTTGATATCCAGTTATGCCAGCATCATTTGTTAAATATGCTCTCTTTTTTCCATTTGATATTTTTTGCTTCTTTGTCAAAAATCAGGTGTTTGAAGATATGTAGATTAATATCTGGGTCTTCAATTCGGTTCCATTTATCCTTCTGTCTATTTTTATGCCAATACCAGGCTCTTTTCAGTACTCCTTTCTCTTTTTTAAAAACAGTATTTATTGGGGCTGGAGAGATGGCTTGGAAGTTAAGAACACTGGATGCTCTTCCAGAGGACCTGGATTCTGGAATCCGCATGGCAGCTCACAACTGTCTGTAATTCCAGTCCCAGGGGATCCCAAACATCTACTGACCTCCTTGGGTACCAGGCATCTGTGCAGTGTATAGATAGATATGCATGCAGAAAAAACCCAGCCATACACATAAAATATTTTAATGTTTTTAAATTTTTATTTGTATTATTTTAATTATGTGTATGTGGGGTGGGGATGTATGCACATGAATGTAAGTGCCCATGGAGGCCAAAGGTGTCAGATCCTCTAGTGCGGGGTCACAGGCAGTTGGGAGCCACCCAATGTGGGTGCTGGGAATCGAAATTCAGGCCCTTAATCACTCAGTCATCTCTCCATCCCCCCCTCAAATTTTTTTTTTTTTTTTTTTGGTTTTTCAAGACAGGGTTTCTCTGTGGTTTTGGAGCCTGTCCTGGAACTAGCTCTTGTAGACCAGGCTGGTCTCAAACTCACAGAGATCCGCCTGCCTCTGCCTCCCGAGTGCTGGGATTAAAGGCGTGCGCCACCACCGCCCGGCAATAATTTTTTTAATAACAACAAAAAACCATTAGGGTCATGGGTGTGAGGGCCAGTGTTAGCCTTCTAGAGTCTGTTCTCTCCAGCCTGTGGGTCCCCAAGACCAAACGCAGGGCATCATGTTTGGGGGATCTCACTGCCAGTACGATAATAGCCCCACAACCTGGGAAACATGCCTGTTTCTTTTAGTTAGCTATGTAAGACTTGGCGGACAGTCTAGGCTTCTCTAGTGAACCACTTCTATAGAAACCTGGGGTTTGTACAGGCTGTGATTCCTGGAGCATCCAAGATGGCTTGAACACATGCGGCCACATGGTTAGAGGTGGCAAGTTGGCACCTGCTGACTTATGAGTGTACAAAGTCAATAATATAAACCGTCAACCTGCAAGCTTTCCTGCCCCAACTCATCCCTGTGTGTAGGCTCAATCTCTTCAGTATTAGGCTACAGAAGAAGCCACAAAAATATCTTGTTGTATCAGAGTGTTAGCCAATTATATATTACCCCTCCCCCCTTTTTGGTAAATAGTTTTATATTACTTAAGGGTAAGTAGTTCTATCCTTAGAATGCAAATGGTTTTTAAATTTCAGTGCCTGCTTCTAATTTCAGCACAGTGACTCTGAGTTCTTGTTCAGCCTGGACTACAGGATTGAAACACAGTTTCAAAATTTAAAAAGAGAGTGTTCCCTGGACTGGAGAGATGGCTCAGCAGTTAAGAGCACTGATTGCTGCTCTTCCAACAGACCTGAGTTCAATTCCCAGCACCCATATGGCAGCTCACAACTGTCTGTAACTCCAGTTCCAGGGGATCCGGCACCCTCTTCTGGCCTCAGCAGACAGCAGCCATACGTGTGGTGCACAGACATGCAAGCAAAATACCACATACAAAAAACAAATTATTTAAAAATAGTGTTGCCCCAGGTGACCAACAGACCCTCACTGGGAATTTGGGACCGGCTGCAATTCCGTGTCGTGGCAGACCTGCTAGCTAGCCGTCCTGGGAGTCACTGTAGGCTTTTCCTGCTATAATTCTGATGCCCACGCACGCCTCACCTTCATTCACATCCACCAAAGACTGCAGAAACACATCTGCCCTGAGCACCCAGCCCTGCAGAACAAAGACCAGCAATCAAATGTGGGAGCAGGTGTGGATGTGTGGGTACAGCATGGGGGGGCGGGATCCGGGTGCAGGCAGACCATGGGAAGGAAGTTCTCCTGCACCATCAGGGAAGCAAGCATGGCTGCTTCTGCAGCCCTGGCGTGAATCCCTGTTTGCCGCTCCCATTGACCAGTTGAGTGAGCGCCGGGGATCTTCCTCATCTCTTCTTCACCTCTGAAATGGGGGTGGTGTGACCTGCCTTCTTCTCCGGGTCAGAGTTGACTGCTGGCAGCTGGGGACAGAAGCACATCTGCCATATATGTGGAGCTACAGAGGATTAGCAAGTCATAAAGTCAAGGCCTAGGGCCTTGTCCCCTTGCGCCCAGGAGACAAGCTCAGACTTCCTGGGGAAGGTGGCATTAGAGGAACTTTTGTTTTCATTTTTAGTATTGATCTTTACTTTTTTTATCTGTGTTTTTATTTATGGGTATTTGTGTGTAGACAAATGCCTTCCAATCCCTGGGAACTAGAGTTTATGGAATTGGGATACATCCCACCCAGTCTGAAACTGAACTGGGGGCCTCCAAAAGAACACATGCTCCCAACTGCCGAGCCATCTTCTCCAGCCCAGTTTTCAGTGACTGATGGATTTTTTTTTTTTTTTGATGTTTTCTGCCCTTCATCAAGATCCAACATGGCATTTCAAGTTTAAGCCAACATGTCCACATTCCAATCTACAGAAAAAGAGAAAGGCAAGAAACTGTACAGCTGCGGCCCATCACTCAGCCGAGCACAGCACCAATGCAGCACCAATGCAGCCAGCGGGGAGTGAGGTTGCATTTGTGTGTTAGTAAATAAAGCTTTCCTGAAGGCCAGAGAGTAAAACAGCCACCCTAGGCCCAGCAGTGGCGGCACACGCCTTTCATCCCAGCGGTCATGCTAGTTAGCCTAGAGGCCAGGCGGCGGTGGCGCACACCTTTGATCCCAGCGCTAGAGAGGAATGTAAGGCAGGATGAGACAGAACTGTCTCTCAGTCTGAAGATTTCATAGAGGGAAGAGCTCTCTAGTGGCTTGGCTGCTTTGCTTTTCTGATCTTTAGGTTGAACCCCAATATTTGTCTCTGGCTTTTTATTATTTGTGCTCCAACCAGGTGTCAGGAAAAAACAGAAGCAGTGTCAGCCACGTGCAGGGCTGGCATTTGGGAATTCTGTTACCAAGAACAGCGGCTATTTGGAATAGCAACATCTGGAACCCAGCCACATCTGTGCTGTGAAGTTCAAGTAATTGCTCCAATAAAGATTTTAGATGATTTCCAGGCACATGGGAAGTTCCTACTGAAGGCTGCTATATTATGTGCCCTCCCATCAGCCCCGCCTCCTTTCCCTCGTCAAACAGAAGCCATCAAACTTTACTAAATTGACACTTCTAGATTCCCAGCTAAGCCAAGGCCACAGCTACCCGTCAGTGGAGTCTCCCTAAGCCGTGGTCGCAGACACCCATCAATGGAGTCCCCCTAAGCTACGACCATGGCTACCCATCATAAGCTATGACCATGGCTACCCATCAGGGAGCCCCGTGTTTTGTAGGAACGGGTTTGCTCTGGCATTCTTGTTAGGCTCAATCATTGAGTAAGAAAACCCTGCACAAGCATCTCTTCTTCCGTGACACCCACTCAACTTTTTACATTACTACTTCTGAGAGGGTACATACAGTTGAGGCTTCTGTCACAAGAGACTGGCCTTTCACCTGGCCGCCTGAGCCAGGTTGGAAACTCATTTCTTCCACATACGACAATTTGGCTAGCGGCTCAGGCCCGTCTGGACTCTCAGAAACTTAATGTTGTTGCTCTCCCTTTTTTTTTTTTTTTTTTTTTTTGGATTTTCGAGACAGGGTTTCTCCGTAGCTTTTGGTTCCTGTCCTGGAACTAGCTCTTGTAGACCAGGCTGGCCTCGAACTCACAGAGATCTGCCTGCCTCTGCCTCCCGAGTGCTGGGATTAAAGGCGTGCGCCACCACCGCCCGGCTTGCTCTCCCACTTTTAAGAGATTTTAAAAAGTGACTTGGGTCTGGAGAGATGGCTCAGTGAGCCAAGGAGATGTCTAAACTGGCAAAGGATTTGCCAAGCGTGCATGAGGACCGGGGTCCGATCCCAGCACCCCCATAGGAAGCAACATGTGGCTGTGTACGTCTGTAATTTCAGTGCACAGGACAGAGACTGAGATTCCGTGGCCAGCCAGCAGCCTAGGAGAAACATCAAGCTCTAGGTTCAAGATCGACTCTGCCTCGAAATAAAGGGTGCCATGCTGGTATGGGGGTGCACACCTTGAGTCCCTGCGCTTAGAGCTAGAGTTCTCTTCAGTCCAGTCTTTGCTGGTTCTGAGAATCTTGCTGGCTCAATCACGACTCAGCAACGTTCACTCAGGTCTGGTCTAGAGGCTACCCCCGTACTGTACTCTGCCCTGCCCACGGCTCTTCCTCTCCTAGCATGCCAAGTCCTTACGTTTACCGGACCTCTGCCTGGTAGGCACTCGTCACCCCAGCTTCTGTTCCCAAGGCTTTATTCAAATATCTCTTCCTCACTTGGGCTAAAAGATGGTTCAGCTTTTGTGAGCATTGACTGCTCGTCCAGAAGACTGAGGTTCGACCCCCCCAGCACCCACACGGCGACTCACAACAATCTGTAACTCCAGTCTGTCTTGATCTCCAGAGACACCAGGCATGCACATGTCACACAGACATAGATTCAAACAAAACACCCATACTCACAGAAGAAGTAAGATCAAAACCAGATTTTGTTTTTTTCTCTGCAAAACTTCCTCAGTGCCTCCCTCACCTCTCAAAGCCACACCCAGTCCATCAGCATGTGTTAGCGCAAACTGGGGAAACGGCTTGCCGTGCTAAAAGGAGGCTCCCCGGCTGATCCTAGTACCTATGTAAAAGCCATGCCTGTGATCCCTGCAGTGTGGGGACAGAGACAGGCAGATCCCTCGGGGCCTCGAGGAGGGACTGGGAGCTAATGCCGGCATGCAGTGTTCCAGTTTAATCAGATGAGTTTTGTGACCGGATGGGGATGACTGTACAACAGTGTAAATGAATTTACCGCCGCGGGGTAAGTTGTATAATAGCAGCCCGTAGCTATAAGCAGCAAACGTTCCACACAGATGTATCTGGGCCGTGTCTGTTATGTTCTCTTTGCGTGGCATGCTATCCAGCACCCACAAACACAGCCCTCGCCCCATCATCACTGTTTATTTACCCCAGGCCAGAACGATGCGTGGTGCCCCGGAGCCAGGGCTGCGCCCCGGAGTCAGGGATGCACTCTGGTTTTTGTCTGTAATACCCTGATGCATTTTGCTCACATTAACTGCAGCCCTCTGAAGGTGGTCATTCTCGACCAGAGGGCCACATTCCACACACACGTTTGGACAGCACGTTTTTATCATTTGCTAGAGATAGAGTCTTGCTGGTCTTACACTCTTAGACTCAAGTAACCTCCTGGTCTCCCAAGTAGCTGATGTTACAAGTATGCATCACTATGTCAGATTTAAATGACAGACTCAAGAATGGCTGAATTCTACGATTTGCCAAATTTAGCAGTATGTTTTGTTGGCAGCAGTTGGTTTTTCGACCCAATCTTATAATGCAATGGTCAGTACAAGCAGTTTTGGATTGCATCCAATGCACAGAGGACCCCAGACCTTGTTACCAGGGCTCCCATGACGACAGCTGCAGGGGTATCTGATCACGAATGCCTGTGATCACAGCATCCAGTGTCGGTGTCCTAAAACCCCACCCAAACATGACACTCAGTGCTGCAGGAGTAGACATTTATTATAGTCAACTTACCAAACTCAGATTTGCTTTTTGAAGACTATATTTGAGCTCAGTATTTTACGTACAAAATTTTGCACAGTTCACTTCTTTCCGACAGAGGTAAAATATCGCCTGTGTTTTCTCTCTTCCCATCATTCCGCTGCTCTGACGTGACCCTGTCATGTCAATCCAGAGCTAGTCAAAGGTTACACTTCTCTCTCTGGCAGCCTTTCCCGCGCTTTACTTTCTCTCTTTATGTTCTCGAGCATAGCTTCGAGGTCTGGCGTATTCATTTCCAAGATCCACAACAATCACCTCCTTAGAAAACGTCACTCCTTTCAGAGGTCTCTTTTGGCTTTCAATAACTGAAGGAGTTAAGGTGGCGCGCGTGGGTGTTCTCTCAACGATCCCACCCTGCAATGAGAACGGGACAGACCATAGAAATGACATTTCAAACACAGGGAGTCGTGCTTTAAAGCATTCAAAGGCACGTTGTGAAGGAGCAATAGAGAAAGTATTTTCGAATGGTAGAGGCAGAAGTGACCATGTATGGCTGCCAGATTCCCACGGCTAGAGAAACCTGGACTCGTCTGGCCTAATTTGATGGCATAGCGTCAAAGCTGAGAGCAATATGGACCCGCATTCTGCTTCCGATACGGTGTGGAGAAAGGGGGGAGGTCATGAAGGTTCCGGAAGTGTTTGTGTACCAATGCCAAGGATCCCAAGATCGCAGCAAGGACAGCAGGCTGGTCCCGGGCTCAGCAGACACTCATCTCTGTTTTCCATGTGTCATGAAGTTTAGACTCTAGATAGCTTACAGGGACTTTTATAGCTCTAAGATCCCAGGAGTGTAGGAAAAACAAAACGAAGGGAAATGTTAAGAAAAATAGGGATATAAGAATGAAAGCTGAGGGGCTGGAGCGGTGGTTCAGCATGAAGAGCGCTGCCGGCCATCCCAGAGGTCCTGAGTTCAATTCCCAGCAACCACATGATGGCTCACAGCCATCTGTAATGAGATCTGGTGCCCTTTTCTGGCCTGCAGGCACACACAGAGGCAGAAGATTATGTATATAATAAATAAATATTTTTTTAAAAAAAATGAAAGATGAAAACGAAAAGCCTCCAGCTTGACAATGCCATATCTACTTATTGTCTCTACATGGGTGACTCTCCTCATCGAACCTAAACGAGCCCGAGAGCACAGCACACGTCACCTTGTAGTTGGTTTCTCTAACATTCGCAGACTCGAATATCCGTCTGTTTTTGTCCTCTTCGAAATCGATGTTGTCTCCTAAGTGTGGGGCCGTGGCTTCCTTACTCTGTCTTTGGACGAGGATGCCAGGTCTCACAGGCATGTCCATGTTTACCAAGTGCAGTAGGACCCTGGGAAAATCAGCAGTTTTTAAAAATCCATGCATCTTAGTCAACATTACCACGTATAGAAATGGCTAGCATATCCAGATGTACTTTATTTTGGTGCGCGCGTGTGTGTGTGCTTGTCTGATTGGATGTGTACAGAGGTCAGAGGTTGTTAGTTGCCATCTGATGTCACTTGTTTTCCCTTGTGATTTGGGGGCACTCACTGAACCAGAAGCTCACAGTTCATCTGGGCTGGCTGGGATCTGCCTGTCTCTGCCCCGCACTGGGGTTACAGGTGTAACCCCACACTTGGCTTTCCATGCGAGCGCCGGAGAAGCCAAAGTCAGCTTGTCAAGCCTCAGCACAGCCGCCTGCCCTTGAGCGCCTTCCTCAGACTCACTTGTCTTGATCCTCGGGTTTGTTCATCTCCACATTAGCAGCTAAACAATCTTCACCTTCGTTCTCATCAGTACAAAGTAGATTCACTGACTCTTCATTCCTGCCTCTGAAACTAAAAATAACAATAAACACCAGCACAGAAGGCGCTAAGGTGTGAAGTGAGACTTTCACTTCTAAACAGGGCATCGGCGGTGGTGGCGCACGCCTTTAATCCCAGCACTCGGGAGGCAGAGGCAGGTGGATCTCTGGGAGTTCTAGGCCAGCCTGGTCTACAAGAGCTAGTTCCAGGACAGGCTCCAAAGCTACAAAGAAACCCTGTCTCGAAAAATCAAAAAAAAAAGAAAGAAAAACCCAGACGTGGAAGAAGTAACTAGTTGCTACCTTGCTTATTCTATTTTATTTGGGTGTTTGAGACCGGGTCTCTCAGAACCTAGGTTGATCTTGAAGTCTCTGTGTAATATATAACAACCCTGAATTCCTAATCCTGCTTCCACCTCCCCAAATTCTGGAATTACAGGTGTGTGCGCCAGCTTGCCTTTTCCTTGTTTTATTTAAAACGACTTTGTGTTATTTCTAGACACACTTGCTACTGTAACTTGAAGCCGGTTCCCAGATCGTCAACATAGGTGTATACCATTTATATAAAAACACTGCCAATAAGAGGAGGATACAAATGAAGCAAATGAGGAGGATGATGAAGAACGTGATGGTCGTGGTCTCAAAGACCAAAGGGTTCGATTTGTCGTCCATTTTCTCATCCTCATTTTGTCCAAACATTCTTTCCCAGCCCAGCTTGAATGCAGATTTCTTGTTCTTTATGTTTTCTAGAAAGAGAAGGATAAAAGGCTGTTTTCACTGTGTTCTTCTGCTCCAGCAAGTCTCGCAGAGGTAGCCTGGCTTCTTATGGTGGAAGTGACTCACACTGCCTAATTTCTCTTCATAAAGGCAGTAAGGGGCTGCGGTGGCCAGAGGGGAGACTGAGCTGGGATACGCTGCTCACTCAGCTCACCTCCCCTCACCCCCAAAATTGCCAAAACCCAAAAGAGAGAGGACTTGGAGCAGCAGGAGACGGACCCAGCTCTCCATTCTCTTCTCTTCAGTGACATCACAGAGCTACAGAACTGTTGTGCTAGAGACCATGATCTGGAGCAAGAGGCCACTGACCTCTCTGTGGGCTGCGGCTTCCAGCCGCCCTCTCAGGTGTCAGGTGGAGCTCACTTGGCACTGTCTTGGCCATGGTTTAGACCAGGATTTTTCAGATTCCTGCTTTCTTCTCCCGACTCAAGCCTCATTGATTGAATTCTTTTCATGGATGTGATCAGCCGACTCACCTTCCTACAAAAATCCCCTTCTATAGCTCTGTGTACTCCTAAGGACTTTTCTCCAGAAGGAATGGCACAGTGGCCTCCTGGACTCTCAGCTAGGTGCCGTCCAGGCCACAGCTCACGGAAGCAGAACTAGAACAAGATGCTCAGTCAGAAGATGAGCTCATGCCCCAGGAGTTGAGTGATGTCCATGACAGGGAGGGCAGTGCTGGATTGTACTATATAAAAGCAAGTTTGAGAAAGGTGGTGGCATAGGCCGGCAATCCCGTTCTGATGGGGAACCTCCTTCAGCCAAACGGCCTTTAAGAGGCTGGACCAGGTGGGGCCATGACTTTTGGGCTCCCAGAAAGCCACCGTCCTGCCCAACTTGCTCTTTCTCTCTTCTTCCCACACTCTACACCTTGAGGTTGGACCCCGTTCCTGTTCCGTGAGTTTTCTCCCTTAGTACAGTCCTTAGAATACACCATTTCAGAGTCAGCTTGGAGTATTTGACTCACGCTCCCCACTTTACGCACTCAGCTTCACCTGGCGCCCAACACAAAGTTGGGCCAAGTCCATGCTTGCTCTTCAGGGTGCCCAGGCCCCCCACGATGCTGCTGGTTCACCAGCTCAGCGTGTTTCCTGCTGGGACTGGCAACCCACCCACCACCCCTCTCATTTGTCCCTTTTAACTGGTCCCATCTCACTGTGCCCCTGTTTCTCCAGCCAGTGATCCCTGTGTCCGCGATTTGCGACTGATGGAAAGTTCTGGGCTTTCACCTTATTCAAGTCACCAACTCTTAGAATCACTTTGACTGTCCTTAATAACCGCTCTTAATTTGTTTAAAAAAAAGGATACTTTTCAGTACCTAAGTAAGCAACACCCGCTGTTCAATGCTGCTTGCATCTCTCAGACATGCGTCCCTAACTGCCACACCTGCTGGCAAATAAAGGTTACTACACCTACTCCAGCTCACTGTAATTGCCTTACAGGAGGTAAGATCTGAAAAACTACAAAATTACTGATAGTATAATCATCTTGGAGCTTAATAATTATTTTACTTAAGCTATGAATGGTATTCTGCAAAGCTTATGTGATTTTTCTTATACATCCATTTATTTGATTCTAGGGATTAGTTTTATTTTTCATATTATCTCATTAAGAAAATGGTTTAATAACAGAGCCAAAAATGAGGCACTTATAAAAAAATGATATCATCTTTAGAGGCTAATAATAAACAGCTAGTTTTAAAAATCAATTCTATGAAGAGGGATAGCATCAGTTTGACAAACAAGATCCAGTCAATATCAAAGGGTGCTAAAACATTATCTGAAAAAAATTTGTGCTTCTAAATTTTATAATCAAAATCTGTTTAAAAGTTATGATAAATTAATGGATAAGGTGTCTCTCCAGAAAGGTAATATACATGCCATCAAAATTATGTTCAACAATGAAATGTTATCTTTACTGGACAAGTTTCATACCTTAAAATCCTCAATGAGGGCATTAAAACAAAACACTGGACAGAAGATTCAGACTTTACAAGAGACAGTAGTAGAAAGATTTTATAAGATTTAAAAAATCATCAAAACTGATGAGCAGGGACAAAGGTACAAGGACAGAATTTAGCCTCATCAGTACATGCCAGACTCTGGGATGACTTACCTAGAGTTTTAACTGCCTGTTTGGTAATACTCTCAGAATGATCATCTGGCACAGAGTACCCTAAGATAGTCAAAAAATACATATGGCAACCTATAGGTATGAGCGATCTTAAAAACACCAAACAAACAAGCAATAGTCTCTTATAGACTACATTCGCCATTTGTTAGGGAAATGGTGAAACCGTGGGCTTCAAGCAATAAGGCCACCCCACACAATTGGTTTCAATTAATCTCAGCAGTCCTACAAGATGGGCCTCAGCAGCATTAAAAATGTTATTAATAAAAAGAGGCAAAAATTTTAAAACAACAGGAAAAAGCAAAAGGATTTGAGACTTCCCAAGATAAAATTCTTGGTGAGGGCTATTACTCTGATCCTCGGGACCAGGTTCTCTGTGACAAACACACCTTGTTCCTGTGTAGCACAGCAGCTTTAAATGCTTGGGACAGGATTCAGGAACTAGAAAAAAATTGAAGCATATATTAGAGTTAAACAAGACCAAACAGAACCCTTTCGTGACTTTTTACACATATTAACTTAGGCTCTACAAGTAGGAGTAAGAGACCCAGAAGCTAGATGAGCACTTGTTGAAAATGCCAACTTAAAATGCAAAAAGATTCTTGGGCTTTTAAAGGTCAGATCAGCACCAACAGTTAAAGGAATCTTGCTTACAATAAATGTTGAGACATTTGACTATAATACTGAGGCTTAGGTAGGAAAAGTGATTTCCAATGGTATGAGGAGACACCAAATTGCCAAATGTTTTAATTGTGGTAAAAATAGGGCATCTAAAAAGGGACTGTAGACAAAAAAAAATCCTAAAAAATAATGTCTCCTCTAAAAACGGCAAAAATAGGGGGACTCAGTTTTTGGTATATGTAAGAGATGTCACAAAGGCTAACATTGGACCAGTAAATGTAGAACAACAAAAGACAGACAAGGCAAACCAATATCATCAGGAAACTCCTTGGGGGGCTTCTCCCAAGCTCCCATGTCTAATGTGGTCCAGTCATTCCCAGTCACTGTGTAAAACATGTCTCACCAAAAAATTAAATAATCCAGTGCCTACTGTAAAAAACCATTTTATTCTGGGTAATAAAATAGACATAGAGAATAAATCAAAAACTTCAGCAAAAAATAAAAAAACGTATATTTTGGCAGACATCTATAAATGATCAAAGACCAAAGCTGAAAATGCATATAAATTACATTGTAATTAAGGAATTAATAGACACAGATGCAGATGTGAGTATCATTACTTCAAAATCATGGTATCTGAATTGGCCTCTTCAAGAGGCAAATATTCAATTCCTAGGAACTGGAACCCTATTTCAAGTAAAACAAAGCACAAAATGGGTTGAATGCAAAAGGCCAAAAGGATAAAAAGAAAGGCTGAGGTCTTATATAGCTAATATTGCACTAAATTTATGGGGTTGTGATTTATTGCAGCAATGAAATATCCAGATTAACATTCCTGTAATTCCCCCCTCCTCAAAATCTCGACAACAAATGGTGCCCAAAAAAGCCACGCCATTTTAAAATGCTGGCTTTCTGTGCTGAAGCTTGCTTGCTGGCAGGGACCTTGAAATGCCATAGAGTTGTGGCAATAAACATGGCTTCAGCTGGTACCTCTGCCATGAGTCTGGAATCTCAGAAAGCTAAGGAATGGGCTGGATTCAGCCATCAAAGCCACTGCTCTAATCTTCACCATATTGCTTGGTAAATTAAAGACTCATGTGGTCAGAAAAAGAGAGATATATACAGTAAAGATATATTCAAAGATGAAAAAAATCTCTAAATGGTTTACTATGTGTTAAAAATATATGCAAACTTGGGAAAGTAAAGAAAAAGGTTAAAGTCCTTAAAATAAAAAAGAAAGAGAGTAGTTGGGTATGGTGGTAACCACCTTTAATCCTACACTTGGGAGACAGAGGCAGGTGGACCTCTGTGAATTCAAGGTGTGGTGGTGCACACCTTTAATTCCAGCACTTGGGAGGCAGAGGCAGGAAGATCTCTGTGAGTTCAAGGACAGCCTGGTCTACAGAGGGAATTCCAGGACAGCCAAAGATACACAGAGAACCTGTCTCAAAAAGCCAAAAATTAAAAGTAAAAATAAAATAAATAGAGGTTAAACTAAAGCCATGTAAAGATGAAAAAATACAGAAAGTCTGGAGACTGTATGTTATTATGTTCTCTTTGAATTGTTTGAATGCTGAGGAAGGAGCAACAGCTGCTAAAAGATACTTGTTTATAAATGCTGCTGAATTAATCCAAGATAGGTGGTTTGAAAATATCTTGACTTTAAAATTAAAGTTAAAAGGTATGTTACTTTGGAGAAGAGGTTTTGCTTTTGTTCCCACAGAAAATGAGAGGCTGTAGATTCATTCTGAGTTAAGAAAAATCAGGTTTGATCAAGAAAGACCACCTGAGAAATCTCCGGTAGAAACAGATGGCCCAGATGTCAGAGTTCTATATCCAGAACAGATTCAAGATGCTGCCTGAGATGATCAAGCCTCACAGGATACCCCAGTCAGGACTTGATCATAATTCTAAATTTTCTTTAGGTCCCCACAAGAGTATCAGCGCCCCCACCCAGCAGGAAGTAGCTTGGAAAACTATGCCCACATTCCCCAAAGAATGGACTATGGATATTTTTCTTTGTTTAGAATATCGGTTACAAGTTGTTATGGATAATGGTCAGGAGAAAAGCTAGACAAAGGATATTGGATTCAGAGTTCTTTTTATTTTTTAAAAAAGAGGGGTAAATGGTGTGGGACAAATGTCTATATTCTGTCAATTATATTTTAAATAAATGCTGATTGGCCAGTAGCCAGGCAGGAAGTATAGGCGAGGCAACCAGACAGGAAGTAAAGGCGAGTCAATGAGAACAGAAAATTCTGGGAAGAGGAAGATCTGACCGCAGAAGCAGCAAGATGTGACTGCCCCACTGAATAAGGTACTGGGACACATGGATAACACAGATAAAAATAATGGCTAATAATAGGCTATATAAGTTATAAGAGTTAATAAGAAGCCTGAACGAATGGGCCAATCAGTTTATAACTAATGTAGACCTCTGTGTGATTTCTTTGGGACAACGATTGAAGGAACTGGGCAGGATAGAAAACTCAGACAATACTCATGTTTCTAAAAAGGATATTATAAGGTATTATAAACAAAGGTCACCAGTCATTCAGGCTGCACAAAAACACAAAACAACTTCAGAGGTTCCAATGGCCCTACCTTTAAAATAGTCAACTGAGAAACCAATATGGGTTAAACAATGGCCTTTAACAGAAGACAAACTGCAGTCTTTAAAACAGCCAGTACATAAACAGCTAGATGCTCACCATATTAGTCAGCCAGCCCTTAGAATTCTCCTGTATTTGCTGTTAAAAAGAAATCTGGAAAATGGAGAATGGTGACAGATTTAAGAGCTGTCAACAAGGTAATTCAACCCATGGGCACTCTACAATCTGGAATTCCTCTGCCTTCTCTGTTACCAAAAGGATGGCCTCTTATAGGTATTAATTTAAAAGATTGTTTTTTTTCATTATACATTTACAAAAAGAGGACAGAAAAGTTTGCCTTCACAGTGAGAATTATAATAATTCTCAGCCTACTAGGAGATATCAATGGACCATCCTCCCACAGGGAATGCTCAATAGTCCCACCCTGTGCCAATACTTTGTCAGTCAGCCATTAAAAATAATATATAAACAATTTCCTAAGTCTGTAATTTACCATTACATGAATGACATTTTGCTATCTCATTCAAATGCAGATACTTTAAAAAATGTTTAAAAAATTAAAAAGTTTTGCCTAAATGAAGATTACAAATTGTTCCTAAAAAATACAAAGAGGAGATTTTGTCAATTACCTAGGTTAAAAAATAGGTTTACAAAAAATTAAAACACAAAAGGCACAAATTAGGAAAGATTGATTGCAGATTTTTAATGACTTTCAAAGATTGTTAGGAGACATTTCCAGTCTATAACTGGCTGTTGGGATAACATCTGATCAAATAATTCATTTAAACAAAACCTTAGATGGTATAAAAGACTTAAATAGTCCCCAAAAATTAACAGCTAAACCAAAAAAAGATGATTGTTAAAAATTAATTACAGGAGGCATATGTGGATAGGGTAAATCCAAAATTTAACTGTATTCTAGTCATATTGCCTTCCAAATTTTCTTCTACAGAAATTTTAATGCAGAAGAAAGATATTATCTTAAAATGAATCTTTTTACTACATAAACCAAATAAAAAATTAAAACTTATGTTAAAAAGGTCTCTAAGTTAATTATAGAAAAATCAAGACTTTGTCAACTAGCAGGTATAGACCCAGCAGAGATTGTAGTGCCTTTTACTTCTGATAAAATTAAAAAATTCTAAAAAGACAATAAACCATGGCAAAGAGTTTGTGCTAATTTTTTGGAAAAAATTAATAATTATCCCCCAAACAATAAAATTAACCTTATAAAAAACTACTTAAATTCTTCCCCAAACTGTACATGACACACCAACAAATGGAGCCCACACATTTTATACTGATGCAAATAAATCAAAAAAGGCAGGTTCCTAATCAAAAAACATAAGTAAGATAAAACAAAGCCCTTATAAGCTCAGTGAGGTTGCAGACACTCAGTAATGGCTCTCCAGAGCCCAGCCACATATGCCTGCTTCAAAACTTACTCAGGGCAGAATATTACTGTCAATTCAGCAGAAACACCAAAGGATTGCAAGGGAGCACTAGCCAGAGAGATGGCAGTGTTGAGGGAGCACTAGCCAGAGAGAGGGCAGTGTTGAGGGAGCACTAGCCGGAGAGATGGCAGTGGTGAGGGAGCACTAGCTGGAGAGAGGGCAGTGGTGAGGGAGCACTAGCCGGAGAGATGGCTGTGTTGAGGGAGCACTAGCCAGAGAGAGGGCAGTGTTGAGGGAGCACTAGCCGGAGAGATGGCAGTGGTGAGGGAGCACTAGCTGGAGAGAGGGCAGTGGTGAGGGAGCACTAGCCGGAGAGATGGCAGTGTTGAGGGAGCACTAGCCAGAGAGATGGCAGTGTTGAGGGAGCACTAGCCGGAGAGATGGCAGTGTTGAGGGAGCACTAGCCAGAGAGATGGCAGTGTTGAGGGAGCACTAGCCGGAGAGATGGCAGTGTTGAGGGAGCACTAGCCGGAGAGATGGCAGTGTTGAGGGAGCACTAGCCAGAGAGATGGCAGTGTTGAGGGAGCACTAGCCAGAGAGAGGGCAGTGTTAAGGGCGCACTAGCTGGAGAGAGGGCAGTGTTGAGGGAGCACTAGCCAGAGATATGGCAGTGTTGAGGGAGCACTAGCCGGAGAGAGGGCAGTGTTGAGGGAGCACTAGCCAGAGAGAGGGCAGTGTTGAGGGAGCACTAGCTGGAGAGAGGGCAGTGTTGAGGGAGCACTAGCCAGAGAGAGGGCAGTGGTGAGGGAGCACTAGCTGGAGAGATGGCAGTGGTGAGGGAGCACTAGCCAGAGAGAGGGCAGTGTTGAGGGAGCACTAGCCAGAGAGATGGCAGTGGTGAGGGAGCACTAGCCAGAGAGATGGCAGTGTTGAGGGAGCACTAGCCAGAGAGATGGCAGTGGTGAGGGAGCACTAGCCAGAGAGAGGGCAGTGTTGAGGGAGCACTAGCTGGAGAGAGGGCAGTGTTGAGGGAGCACTAGCCGGAGAGAGGGCAGTGTTGAGGGAGCACTAGCCGGAGAGATGGCAGTGGTGAGGGAGCACTAGCCGGAGAGATGGCAGTGGTGAGGGAGCACTAGCTGGAGAGATGGCAGTGGTGAGGGAGCACTAGCCAGAGAGAGGGCAGTGTTGAGGGAGCACTAGCCAGAGAGATGGCAGTGGTGAGGGAGCACTAGCTGGAGAGATGGCAGTGGTGAGGGAGCACTAGCCAGAGAGAGGGCAGTGTTGAGGGAGCACTAGCTGGAGAGAGGGCAGTGTTGAGGGAGCACTAGCCAGAGAGATGGCAGTGTTGAGGGAGCACTAGCTGGAGAGATGGCAGTGTTGAGGGAGCACTAGCTGGAGAGATGGCAGTGGTGAGGGAGCACTAGCCGGAGAGATGGCAGTGGTGAGGGAGCACTAGCTGGAGAGATGGCAGTGGTGAGGGAGCACTAGCTGGAGAGATGGCAGTGTTGAGGGAGCACTAGCCAGAGAGATGGCAGTGTTGAGGGAGCACTAGCCAGAGAGATGGCAGTGTTTAGGGCGCACTAGCTGGAGAGAGGGCAGTGGTGAGGGCGCACTAGCTGGAGAGATGGCAGTGGTGAGGGAGCACTAGCTGGAGAGATGGCAGTGGTGAGGGAGCACTAGCTGGAGAGATGGCAGTGTTGAGGGAGCACTAGCCAGAGAGATGGCAGTGTTGAGGGAGCACTAGCCAGAGAGATGGCAGTGGTGAGGGAGCACTAGCTGGAGAGAGGGCAGTGTTGAGGGAGCACTAGCTGGAGAGATGGCAGTGTTGAGGGAGCACTAGCCAGAGATATGGCAGTGTTGAGGGAGCACTAGCCGGAGAGAGGGCAGTGTTGAGGGAGCACTAGCCAGAGAGATGGCAGTGTTGAGGGAGCACTAGCCAGAGAGATGGCAGTGTTGAGGGAGCACTAGCCAGAGAGAGGGCAGTGTTGAGGGAGCACTAGCCAGAGAGATGGCAGTGGTGAGGGAGCACTAGCCAGAGAGAGGGCAGTGTTGAGGGAGCACTAGCCGGAGAGATGGCAGTGGTGAGGGAGCACTAGCTGGAGAGAGGGCAGTGTTGAGGGAGCACTAGCTGGAGAGAGGGCAGTGGTGAGGGCGCACTAGCTGGAGAGAGGGCAGTGTTGAGGGAGCACTAGCTGGAGAGAGGGCAGTGTTGAGGGAGCACTAGCTTGAGCGATGGCAGTGGTGAGGGCACTGGCTGCTCTTTTCTGAGGACTGGAGTTCCATTTCCAGCACCCACATCAGGCAGCTCCAGCTCCAGGGAACCCCATTGCTTGTTCTGCACCCACAGAAACACACACACATACATACACTTAAGACAATAAAAAGTCGGGCGATGGTGGCGCATGCCTTTAATCCCAGCACTCAGAAGGCAGAGGCAGGTGAATCTCTGTGAGTTCGAGGCCAGCCTTGTCTACAGAGTGAGTTCCAGGACCGCCAGGGATACACAGAGAAACCCTGCCTTGGAAAAAAAAACTGAATTTAAAAAAACAGAATAGCACAAAACTTAATGCTAAAAAATTGGCTATCTTGGAGGAGTAAGAAAGTTCCAAGAACACAAAAGCTTTTATCTCTAAATCATGAAGGACCAGAGAATCTGGGTAAATCTGCAGTGAGACTAAACCAGCAGCAGAAAACGTCCCCACAAAGATGGTCCAATGACATAGCTTCTCTTGGGAATTCTACCAAATCCTCCTCACAGCATCCGCAAGAATCAGAGAGGACACAGTTCTGGGAGACTAGCAATGCCCTGTGTTCTGTACGGAGGATGGTCGGCAACACTCACTCTTTCTTCTTGAGTGCGTGAGCTTATTAATTGCATAGCAAGCAAATGTAGCAGGAAAATAGCAGGCAGCAGATAGAAGTAGACGGACCAATAGACATCACCAGAGTAGGCACTTGCAACATCCAGCAGGGCTGACTGGAAAGGCAGAGTCCTGGGCAGGGCAACCAGAAAGTTGGCTTCTCATTCTCAATGCAGACATTTTAATACCAAGAGATAAACACCAGCCACACTGCCAGAAATGACTTTCCTTCTAGCTGTTCCAAAGGTGCCATGTTTTCAATACCCTCAGCTACTCTCCTTTCTCTCGGCCACAGAGTTACTGGTCCAGCCTGCCCAAGACAGGGGGCCTTGGAGGACATCTGAAGTAAACATGCTGGAGTCTGGGAGAAGAGGACCGTCCTTAATCCCAGAGTCCCCTTTTTGGTAAGCACATGGCAATTCACCAATGTAATTTAGATTGTATTCGGCCCTTGCCTTGTTTATATTTTGTTATGGAACATTTAAAAAATACCTATTAGGTTGTTTTATAACAGGTTTTAAAAGATTTATTTTTTTAAACTTTTACTATTTTTAATTCTCTCTCTCTCTCTCTCTCTCTCTCTCTCTCTCTCTCTCTCTCTCTCTGTGTGTGTGTGTGTGTGTGTGTGTGTGTGTGTGGCCCAAGGGAGTTGGATCCCCTGGAGTTGGAGTTACAAGCGGTTGTGGGCCACCTGATGGAGGTGCCAGGATTTGAATTCTAGTCTTCTGTGCTCCTCTGAAAGAGCAGTCCATGCTCTTAACCACTAAGTGAATACTCCAGCCCCTATTTGTTTTATTTTGTACGTGTGTTTGCCTATATGTGTGTGCTTCACAAGTGTGCAATACCCACAGTGGCCAGAAGAGGCACCAGAGCCCCCGAAACGTGTTAGAGTGGTTGTGAGCTGCCTGATAATGGATGCTGGGAAGTGAACCGCGTTCTGGGTCCTCTGAAAGAGTGGCAAGTGCTCTTAACTGCTAAGCCATCTCTCTAGTCCCTTTGTAAAAACAAAACAAGACAAAAAAACTTTTAGTAATATAATCAGCATGAAAGACAGAAGATGGATTGATTAAAGCAAGAATGAGGTTTTTGCTAAGGCCTTGTTACTGTTAGAGCTCCATTCTCTCTCCTGTCTGGTTAGCTAGGCTGTGGTATCAGCTGCAAGACCCGGCCCCTTCAGTGTCTTTTATCTGTTTTAACCCTAATATTTTAACTCACATTTGGTTTTTATTATTGTTTTGTTTTGAGACAGGGTGTGAGGGCCCACAGTTGTGAGCCTGTTCCACCTTGACTGGAGGTCAGAGAGTTTGAGCTAATCTTTGATCACCCCACGTTGTTGACAACAGGCATGGCTTCAAACGAGAGATTCTGACCTAAGGTGTGGTTGGTCAGTGTTTTGGATATAGAGGTGGATCCACCTGGACCAAAGGTCGGAGAATTCAAGTCCATTCTTTATATCCTCGTAGTGAAGCCCGCTGCACCTCCACCCCTTTTGGAGTAAAGTATATAAGCGTGTGGAAAACGAGGCAGATTCAGAATTCACTGACTGCCCCTCCTGATGCTATTCTGTGCCGCTGTCTCTTGTTTCTCTCATACCTCTGTTCCTTTTGCTAAATAATTCCAATCCTCACGCACCTACCCTGAAGCGTATGAGTTTTGCTGAAGCTGATCTTCGACCACAGGTCTCATTGCAGCCCTAGGCCTGGAATTCACTACGCAGCCCAGGTTTGCCTTGAACTTGCAGAGATCTCCCTGCCCAACCCCTGTCAGTAAAGGTGTGTGCCATTACCGCGTAGTGACCCTCCTACCCGTTTTGCCATCCTCAGGGTCTGGCTGAACACGTGGCTTCCCTTGGAAGTCCAGGAACTGGGTCCCTCTCATGGTCTCTCATACCTGCTTAGAGTTCTCCTGGGCAACTCAGTGTCTCTCTGGCTAGCACACTAGGTGTCTTATCAGAGTAGTAAGGTGATTTGTGGGGATGTCATTGTTCCCTGGGTCCTGGCTGACCTTGGAGGTCAAGGCCTAAAATATTGGCTGTCCTTTCTGTCCTAGACAAGACAGCATGAAGAGAAGTCAGGGCAGAAACAGAAGCAGAGGCCACGAATGAACATTGCTTACTGGGTCACTTTCCATGGCTTATTCAGCTTGCTATCTTTTTTTTTTTAACAATATATATATAGCTTTAATGGCGAAATAGACTTACAGAACCACCATTCCAGCGTAGACCAGAAAAGCAGAAGAAGGGCCCGCTGGGAGCACGCTTGCCAAATTTATAGGCAAACATTAGCCTGAGGCGAACACACCCCCTAAGGGGCGGGACTTATCCCTACATCTCCCCTTTTTGTCTAAATAAGACAGAACTAAACCAAATGCAACTATATACAATAACAACAAATAATAAATATAACAAACAATATTGAGAACAAAAGCTTTGCTAAACATTCTATCTCAAGGAGTCCAAATAATGTAGAGAGTAACTACAATTATATAATCTTCAACTCCATCAAAGATCTGAGAAGGGAATAAACACTACTCAACAAACGAGATATATCCAAAATGTGCAACAATTGACCCCAGGACCACCTGCCCATGAGTAGTCTGGACCCTTCCAAATCAATAATCAATAAAGAAAATTCCCCACAGATTTGCCTACAGGTGATGCAGAGTACTTTTCTCAATGGAGCTGCTTATTGCCCTGTAACTCTGGCTTTGTAGGGGTCTCCCTTTTCCTTGAGGATCATTGGTCAGCCCAGGAAGAGGAGGACAAAGGGAGCAGAAGCAGCCAGCGGGGTTTGGAGCATCTGTGAGCTTATGGGAGTCAGCTTCAGTGAGACAGTTCAGTTTGTTGCAGCCATGGGGCTAGCTCACATAGCTAGTCCCAGGGGAGGGCAGGACGGAGAACAAGGGAGGGGACACAGCCACTATGCAGATGCAGACTCTACTGAAGACAGACCAATGTCAGTGATGCCCCAGTTCCAACTCTAGAGTGTGCGGGAAGAGAGAGGGAAACGCTAAGTCACACAGTGTTTGCAGGGTGCTCTGTGCGGAGCACATCGGAGCTTAGAGATAGTCTCCAAATAAAGTTAGGCAGGAAGGGAGTCCTCCATACTGTGCTGAGCTCAGAAAGCCATCCGGATGTGTGAACTGCAACCTTAAATTCCATCATGGCTTGTCAGTTTGACAAAAACAAAACAAAACAAAACAAAACAAAACAAACAAACAAAAAAACTACCTGGGGCACAGCCCAACATACACTGATGGAAGTTCAGATAATGCATGGTTTGCATATAAAAATGAAATTACTATTCACACTTAAAATTCTGAGACATGGTACAGTGTGGATGAATCCAGAAGATGTGAGGAAGGCAGACACGGAAGGGCCCCACTTACACCAGGTATCTGGTGGATTCAGACTCACACGGTTAGGTGCTGGTGGAGGGCACCGGGGAAGGAGGAACTGGCAAGTGCATGAACGGACATATTGCTCACAAATCTGAGTGTAACTCTGACATTAAAATATTGATCTTAGCCGGGTGTAGATGTCTGTAACCTCAGCACTCGGGAGGAGGGGCCAGCCTGAGACTATGAGGACAGCCAGGTAAGAACTTGCTTCAAAAATGTTTCAAAACTTCTATTTTCAAAAGATTCTTAGATGTTGACTCTTTCATTTGAAATATCCATTTTGTTAGGTTTTTTTCTTTGTTCTTTCTCTCTCCTCCCCCGTGTGTGTGTGTGTGTATGTGGTTTGGGATAACCTGCCTAGTGTACCCAGGCTGGTCTTGAACTCAGCTATGTGGTTGAAAAGAACCTCAAGCTTCTGGTCTCTAGGCCTCCGCTTGCCACACGCTTGTGCGGCAGGAGTGTGCCACACACCGGGTTTGAAACTGGGTGGAGATCTGCTGGGAATGGAGCCCAGGGACTCTCCTGCCAACAAGCATTCTGTCACTGGAGGGAGACTCCAGTCCCTTGGCTTCACATAGCCAATGTTTTTATTTTTAACCTCCAATCCTGAAGCACAATTAATAAAAACTCAGGGTCATAAATTGGGGTTTAACCTGAAGATACAAAAAGCAAAACAGTCAGCCACTGGCTCTTACCTTGACCTCAGTCTGAAATGGCGATCCTGCCTCCTGGAATCTCAGAAGGAGACTGCCTCTGAGAGCTGTCTCCTCCTGTCTTATATTCCTCTCTAGGGCTGAGATTGAAGGTGTGCACTGCCCAGTTTTTAGTGTGGCAACTAGTGTGGCTACTGGGATTAAAGGTGTGTTACCATAATCTGGTCTGTAAGGTTGACCAGTGGGTCTGTTTTACTCTCAGATCTTCAGGCGGTCTTTATTAAAATACAGTTGCGATGCCACTACATAATCCCTTTCCTTCAATTTTTTTTTGTTTATTTAGAATTTCAAATTTCTTAAACTTTGTTAAGGCAAAATCACATTTCCGCTTTAGTTTTAGAAAGTCTTTAAAAAAAACTAGTTTCTTCAAATAATCCACCTCACTAGCTCACAAATGGAAATAGCACGATACAGTCACTGGGAAACTGTCATCGAAGTTTTTCCCTTCATCTTCCTCATCCTCCTCTTGCTCTTCCTCCTCCTCTCCCTCCTCCTCCTCCTCCTCTTCCTTCTCTCTCTCTCTCTCTGGTGGCTTTAGTAAGTAGAGAAACTGAAGAAGGAAATAAGCATCCCCTGGCAGTGTGACCTCAGTGACGGTAGGGTGAGAGGGGCTCAGCTGAGGTGTTTGCTGAAGTCATGACTACCTGGTTTCTACTCCCAGGACTGCTGACAGCCAGGTATGATCAGGTAGGACTGCACGCACCTGTAATGTCAGCTCTTGGGAGGGGGGCGGGGTTCCTGAGGTTCACTTAGGCCAACGCGTGTCCTAAGTCCCACTGAGAGTCCCTGTCTGAAAAACAAGGTGGGGAGAGGCTGTGGGGACGACCAAGAGCAGTGGCTACTCTTTCGAAAAACCTGGGTTCCGTTCCCATTATCCACATAGTGGTTCACAACCACCTGGAACCCCAGTCCCAGGGAATCCACTACCATCTTGTGACCTCTGTGGGCAAGCAAAACATCCATGCACGTAAAGTCAAAATAAAGATTAAGACAGATGGTACACAAACAAAAAGACCAAGTGTAGCGTGATTGGGGAAGCCACCTGATGTCAATGTCTAGTCTCTACAGACATGTGCACATACTTAGAAACATGGCTACGCACACATCAGCACATTTACATATACACACACATATACAAACTACAAAAAGATCAGACGAGAAAATAGGAGAAACCAATTTTGTAAGTGAACTGGCTGCCCACAAAACTGTTCTCCAATCACAAGCCAGTGTCTAAGGCTCATGAGATAGCTTCTTAATCACAGGCACTGGTGCAGAGGCAGGTGTGTTGACACACGCATGTGGTCCTGCCTACCGAGGAGACTAACGCAGTGGGACTACTTGAGCCTGGGAGCTTGAGGCCAGCCTGGGCAAGCTCTTCCCATGTAGCTCAGGCTATCCTCCAGGTGTTTCTCATTCTGCGTTCTCTCTTGATGCTCGGGTGTGGACTGCCCAGCAGTAAGGTGCTTCCTAGGCGTGAGACATTAGGGTTAACCTCTAACACTGCAGTACAAAACGAAGATCTAGTTGTAATAAATGGCGTCTATTTCAGACCCCACAGCTCTAATTCCCCCATCATTAGCCTTTCCTTGATTTGTATTTTCTCTTTTTGTGAGACTGCACTTGCTAAGGTTTGGAAAGACAGCCTGGCCAAGCTGAGAGCAGCTTCAGTGTGAGCAAGCTCTCTACACACAGGGACAGTGACATCTCCTGGCACCATCTTGCACTTCCTAACCCTCTCTTCCACACCCAAGTCTTGGGAAAACTGCACAGTGGAGGTTTTTCTGCCGTGTCGGGGCGGTGTCATAGGTATTGGGGTGCACAGAAGGATCAGGGCACGTGACAGTGACGAGGAGCTTCCATGTGCCCAGGTGCTCTTCTGGGCACTGGAGAGGGCACCCAGCAGGGCAAGGGATAACCCAGGCAACAAGCAATTCCCAGACAGAATACTAGACTCCTATGCAAGAAAAATGCCCCAGATTTAGACAGTGGCTTAGCTCTTCTCTCTTCATTTCCTGTCTGCATTTGCACCTAAACCAAAAAATTCATTTATCGCTTTTCTTTTCTCAAAGGTAAAAATGAACGACTTGCAGGAAACTTCAGTTCTATCACTTGTTACTCAGTGCTGTGCATGCGGTGTGAGCATTCGGTCCTCACAAACCCGTGAGCTGGGCGCTGGTCTAGGAAAAGGCACCAAGAGGCAGGTGCTTTGTTCTCCTCTTCCTCCTCCCCCCTTTCCTCCTTATAATTAGAAAGAGATGTTGCCACAGGAATGAATACACAAAAGAAAGCTTAGAGGGAAGGGGTAGCTGGGCTCACAGCTTCAGAAGTTCCGGCGAGGGGCCAGCTGGCTCTACTGTGGAAAGCCGGAGGCGTAGCGTCATGGCAGCAAGAACCGGAAGCTGAGGAAGGCTGCTCACGTCATGGTGGCCGGGAAGCAGAGACAGGAAGCAGGAGGGTGCTGAGGCAGGGCACACCCCAGGGATCTGCTCCCTCCAACTGGGTATCACACAGCTTTCCCTGGGGAGACTTGAGCAAACACCTGTTCCCCAAGGCTGGGCACAGACTGAAGAAAAGATTCCATCCAGGTCCAACTTGGTGAACTAATAAGTTTTTGGGTATTACTGACAGAAGTGTGGGTGACATGGGCAGCTATAACACCCAAAAACTTCACCCCAGTGTCTCACAAAAGCTGTGTTCTGTGAACCCCCTGCCCAACCTACAGCCTGGCTCATGGCAGTCACCTTTCCCTCAGCAGCTTCGCACTTAGACGATCCTGGGAAGTTTCTGGAATGTTGGAGCTTTCTGAGTTCCCTAGGTCTTAGAGCCTCCCTCCTCCCTCACCCCTCTTCCTAGAGGGAGTCTTTCTTTCTTTCTTTTTCTTTTTTCTGTTTTTTGGATTTTTCGAGACAGGGTTTCTCGGTAGCTCTTTTGGTTCCTGTCCTGGAACTAGCTCTTGTGGACCAGGCTGGCCTTGAACTCACAGAGATCCGCCTGAGATCCGCCTGCCTCTGCCTCCCGAGTGCTGGGATTAAAGGCGTGCGCCACCAACGCCCGGCTAGAGGGAGTGTTTCAATCCAGAAGAAAGAGCCACACAGCACCAGGCCTCACCACCAATAGCCCTTTCCTGTGACCGCACCAGGATGCTACCCACTGGTGACATTTCCGTGATCCAGTCACCTCTCAAGCCTCCGACACAGCCGCGCTTCCTTCTCCTTTTGTTTTCCGAGACAAGGCCTCACTCTGTGGCTTCAGATTGACTTGGAACTCACATATAGTCCAAGCTGATTTTGGACTCAGAGCAATCCTCCTGCCTCAACCTTGCAAGGGCTAGCATAGGATTACAACTGCAAGCATCGAGCCTGGCATCACATGGCATTTCATACCCAGATCTGAAGAGGGGCACACACCAACACATGTGACGTGAGTGCTCAGAGCCTGTTAGTGTGGCCTCAGGGTCCTCTCCGTCAGTGTGCTACCGTCCAGGGGTTTTAGGAGAAAATACTCAAGACCATGAGCTTCAGGATGGGGACAAAATACAGAATGCAAAACTTTCAAATGATAGAGGAAGAATTTAAAAATCCGACCAAATAACAGAAAGCCAATAAAGGGGAGGGGCATCCTATTTAGCACTGTGAACTTGACACAGCCTAGACTTGTCTGAGAGGCTCCATATGAAGGCACTACCCAGATCTGATTGGCCTGTGAGCATGTCTATTAGAGATTGTCTTGATTGTTACACAGCTCAGTCCACTGTGGACGGGACCCCGCAGGAGCCAGCCAGCAAGCCAGGAAGCAGTATCCTCTGTGGTTTCTGCTTGGGCCCCTGACTTCCCCCCAGGTCTGTGGCCTGGAAGCATGAGTCACATAAATCCTTTCCGATTCTATCACAGTCTCAGAAAGGAAACTAAGGAACAAGGGATCCTGAGATGAGTCTTTTTCTTTCCCCTCCCCAGACAGCTCCCAAATAATGACATAGAGATTTCTTATTAATTATGAAAGCTCAGCCTTAGCTGAAGCTTGTCCCTCAGTCTTATACCCATTTATTGTAACCTACATTCTGTCAAGTGGCTTGGTTACCTCTGATCTGTACCGTATGTCTGACTTCTCTTGAGTCCCACTGGCCTCTCTTGCACGCCTAGATTCATCCACCTCCCACTTGCCCTCTCTGTCCGGAAGTCCTGCCTATACCTCCTGCTTGGCTATAGGCCCTTCAGCTTTTTAGCACACCATTCAGAGTAACACATTTTCACACAGTACAAATATTCCACAGCAAGGTCCTCCCCCACCCTGACTGTGCCTCTGTGGCCTTGCTTCATTGTGTGGGAGCCCTGAAGCACTTCTTAATATACTGGGTCTCGGGTACCAGATACTTACTGCCCACCCTCTCTGATATCCCATAATACTAATAAACAAATAAACCCAAGTATCAGGTCCTTGGCATTGCCAAGAGAAAAATAGAATTGTGGGTGCTGGGAACACGGCCTATTTTCACACGCAGCAAAGAATGAAGAGGAGTTGCTCACCTAACCTGGAGCACAGAGAAGAAAATAATAAAAGACCCAAGGAGAACTGGGCTGGGCAAACTCACGTTCTGCAAGCCAGTGTGCAGGAGGATGCTCTCATCAAAGAGTCTGAGGACCAGCCTGAGTATGGCTGATAAAACAGTAACTCACCTCTCTGCAGACTGCTGTTTGTTCCTGGGGCTGGGAGCAGGTAAGTCTTCATATGTGGGATTAGTTTGAGCTGCTGAGCGGTGGGATAACCAGCTACACAGCGGCAATGAAGCAGCTCCCAGGGGCTGCACTGTGGGTCCAGGGCCACAAGGAACAGCAAGAACAGAAAGGTAAGATCCTCTGAACTCAACACTAGAGCAAAGGCTGTGGCTTGGAGAGCATTGTGGCCAGCACGGGGGATACTGTTTGTCCTGCTAGTACAGACACAATAAGTCACTGTGTGTGTGCGTGTGTGTGTGTGTGTGTGTGTGTGCTTCTTTGTCCCATAAATTGCTAATGATCCCACAGGTACCCTGAAGACAGGATTATGCATAAAAAGGCTCAGTATTTTCAGAAAAACTGGGCTATTATAGTTTCCTTTATTAACACTTTATTACAGACAACCTCAGTTAACTTCAGAGCTTTGGAACCCTTCCTTCCTCTTAAATATATATTTTAGTTCTTAATGGATTTTAGAATCTGTAAGAAAACCCCAAGTATGAAGTCCATGTACCCCAGGACAGAGTCTCGTGTGAGATCTAACTGCATCTTTTTAGCCTGTGGAGAGGTAAAGAAAAGTAAGTCTTAAGATTAAAAGAGAACACTGGCATTTTCAAGTCTGGGCCTCTAGAAAAGTATCTGGACTGGAGATAAAAATATAAGATTTGTTTGCACAGAACACATTTGATGCCATGAGTCTTCATGAATGTAAAGAGGCGGAGAATTTGCTAACTTTAACTAAAGCTCTAGGGTTCCAGGCGCTGGGAGGACGTATTTTATGTCTATAGTCACTGAGGCCAGAGCCTTTATTGAGAAAATACCTCCCTCAGACTGGGCTGTAGGCTCACTCACAGGGATGTGGGCATTCCGCCCCCAAGAGACCCCACTGGGAAGGCTTTTTACTCTTCAGGGATGAGAGCCCCCTCCCCTAGTGTTCCCCGGACTTTATACTGAGCTCCTCCCTAAGTCCACGTGCAATTAGGGCAGAGTTCCACGTCAGAGGTGGTAGGATCCTCAGATGAAGGGCTCCTGATCGCCTCTGCCCCCTCAGCCTACAATATACGACATCCCGACTTTTAAAGAGAAGACGGGTGTGTGTGTGTGTGTGTGTGTGTGTGTGTGTGTGTGTGTGTGTGTGTGTGTGAATTTGTGGAAGATTTATTTACTTTTTATACAATACGCATTACCGTGGTTTCATTTTAATGGACAAGTCACATGATTGAAAAAGCAATACGTCATAATAAAAGCTATAAGTTAAACAGGGCAGAGACTGGGCGAGAGGCTGTCGTCACTCCCTGCGAGCTTGGTTCTGTCCTTTCAGTGAATCCGTAGTTGTTCTCTGTAATTGAGAACAAAAGATGCTGACGCTGTGCGTAGAAATGCCCAACCCTCCTTCCAGGCATGCTCAGGCAATTGTTCACGCACGTTGAAAGGCGCTATAGCACCGATTAGGAAATAAAATCATGTTGCGCATGCTCACAAACCTGCCTTGGCCGACCGCTTTCCACAAAGAAAGAAGGGTGGGTGTGGTCTTGTGTCCCCCTGCAGCTGACGGCAGCTGAGAACACAACGGAGCTGGAGGACGACTTGAGAACAAAGCCTTTGCACAGTCTCCAAAGCCGAGCGTGCTGCCTGCCGAGCGGAGTTCCAGGCACGGTCTGCAAACCGCGGCTAAACCAGGGACTTCGCTTCCCATCTCCGTTGAGGAGGAAGTTGATTTTTAAGCCTGTTGTTCAAGGATGAAGAGACATTGAACTTGAGGTTTTGACACTTGAGTCTAAGTCGGCTTTGCAGCCAGCTACTTCTGCCGTTGGCCTCCCTGTAGCTTGATGTCCTCATCTGAAAACAAAACCAAAGAATCATCGCGATCCTTCCCAGCTCTCTAGCATTATTGCCATATTGAAAAACGAATATAGAAGTGCAATTTACACAAATCAAATACATCCATTTTAAGCACTCAGTTCCAAGCTGTCTCGGCAACTTCTATGTAAATTATGGAGTATTCTCATTACCCCGAAATGGGCTTTCTATTTCCTCCATAGTTCTCTTGCTTTTGCATCAATTCCCCGCTCCCATCCTCAGCCATAGATGGACTTGCTACAGCTACAAAGAGTGTTGCGTATTTTAGTTTCATTAAATCGCATGCACAGGATGTATCTTACTATATTTTTGGCCATGGTAAGATATGTATAATAAAAAGATGGCGAACTACATACATTGGTGCGCTCTCCTGGCACAAATGCCATGCTAATCTTTACCAGTGTTGCAATTACTATTTGTGCTGCCAAACAAACACAATATGAAAAAGGTTTTAAAGATCTTTTAGGCTCTGTGTGTGTGTGTTGGGGAGGTAAAAGGGACTGCGGTTTTTTGATTCATGACTGTTATTTCATACTCAAAGTATAGTTTTCCCATATCTTAATTAGAAATGTTTTATTTTTATTTTATGAGTGTTTTGTCTGCACATATGTCTGTGCACCACGTGTGCCTGGTACCAGTGGAGGCCAGAAGAGGGCGTCAGATCCATTGGAGCTGGAGTTACAAATGGTGTGGGTGACCATGTGGATGCTGGGAATTGAATCAGGGTTCTCTGGAAAAGCAGCCAGAGCTCTCAACTGCTGAGCTTTTCCAATTTTTAATCTGTAAAACTGTTTTATTAGTATACATGAATTATACATAATGTCACACATGTACACGCATGTATTTCTATCATATTTATCTCCCATTAGCCTTTCTCATTCCCTCCCACCCCCATTTACCCCTGCCTCTCTACTTGGCCCATGTCTACTTTCATGTTGTGTGTGAATGTGTGTGTGGGGGGGGTGATATTACTGAATCATGGGTGAGAGTTTGTTTACAGGAACCTGGGCACCTCACTGGTAGCCACGCCACTGAAAAAGTCTCTCCCTTTCCCATCAATCACTAACGTTGTATAAATACTCTAAAGAGACAGAGCCCCATGAGCCCCACCCCCTCCTGTGACAAACTCTTGACCTACCCAATCGTGTGCAGGTAATCACAGCTGCTGAGTCTGCCCGCAACATCCACGGCAGGGCCTGGACGTTAGCAACCTGCTTTCCTCTGGTTCTTACATTATCTTTACTCCTCCCCTGAGCCTTCGAGGGGTGACAGTGTCCCACCTGTGGTTGGACAGGCCACAGTCATTTATTCTCTCTGTTCTGACTGGCTGTGAGTCTCTGCAGTCACCTCTGACCATGGCAAGAAGCCGCCTCTCAGGCCACACTATTTTATAGACATAGCTATGGTTATTTAGAAAACGAAAGACCCATTGGTCCATTTGGCAAAACAACAGGAATGGCTTCTCCACTAGGTCACGTGACATCAACAACCATGAACGTCTGACTTGGTTCACAGCATCGGATTGAATTCTGTGCTGGCTCGTCACATGTCTGCTTGACCCAAGCTAGAGTTATCTGAATGAGGGAACCTCAGCTGAGGAAATGCCTCTATAAGATCCAGCTGTAGGGCATCTTAATTAGTGATTGATAGGGGAGGTCCCAGCCCACTGTGGTGGTGCCGTCCCTGGGCTGGTGGTCCTAGGTTCTATAGGAAGCAGGGTGAACAAGCCAGTAAGCAGCACCCGCCATGGCCTCTGCATCAGCCCTGCCTCCAGGATCCTGCGCTGGTGTGAGTTCCTGTCCTGACTTCCTTCAGTGATGAACAGTGATGTGAAAGTGTGAGCCAAATAAACCCTTTCCTCCCCAAGGCGCCTTATGATCATGGTGCTTCGTCACACAACGGAAACTCTAAGAGAAATTCCTTCGGATGAAGCAGATATTAGATATAGAAAGCAGTTGTGTACCCCCTAACAGCCCACTGTTGCAGCAGGGGGGGACATCTGGCCTGCTGGTCAGTATCATTGTGCACGGGGTCTATAGCTAGCCCGACAGTCAACTGTTGATGACAAGTCTCCCCCAACATCTTGCACAGGAACGTTTGGCACTACCGGAGCCAGCAAGCAGGGAAGAAGCTCCCAACGTGGTTCCAGTTTAACTTCTGTGTGTCCTATGGCTAAAGCATATGGTGTCTTCCGTGGTCTCACCAGGGAGTTCTGGCGGGCAACTAAAAATAGTGATCTGTGTTGTTTTGGAGGGGGTCACAGGTCTTCTTGACCAAAAGCTCATAGAGGGTAGCCTGGGATTTTCATTTAATAACCCGAGGCTTCTGGAAGAAGCTTTATTGGGCTGGAGAGATGACTCAGCGGTTAAGAGTACAGGCTGCTCTTCCAGAGGTCCTGAGTTCAATTCCCAGCAACCACATGATGGCTCACAACCATTTATAATGAGATCTGGCTCCCTCTTCTGGCCTGTAGGCAGAATATGCAGACAGAATTCTGTATACATAATAAATTAAAAAAGAAGCTTTATCTAGTTACATTCCATTTTCTATTGTTGTAAAATAAACAAAATTTACCACTTATATTATTTGTAGACAAATCTCATGTAGACAAATCCACGTTGGCCTCAGACTCACTATATAGCTGAGGATGATTCAGAACTTCTGATCCCTTGCCTGTGCCACCACCCGTTTTCTGGGTGCTGGGGAACTAAACTCAGGACGTCATGTATGCTACAAGGTCCTCTACCAGCTGGGCTACATCCGCAGCCCATGTTGGTCATATTTAAGTCATAGCAGCGTGTCACCCACGCTGTATCTCATTAACACTGCCATCTACCTACAAACGCCTCTCACAAAAATGAAATGATCTATGAGGCGGGGTGCCCTTCTGTACGCTGTCAATGTTTTATTATCCTTGGCTAATAAAGAAGCTGATTTGGCCAATGGTCAGGCAGAATGGAGCCAAGTGGGAAATCCAAGCAAAGATACAGGGAAAGAGAAGGCGGAGTCAGGGAAATGCTGGCAGCTGCCGGGGAAGCAAGATGTGAGGTAATGCCATGGCCACGTGGTAAAATATTGAATAATAGAGATGGGTTAATTTAAGATGTAAGAGCTAGTTAATAATATGCCTGAGGTAATAGGCCAAACAGTTTGTAATTAATGTAAGTTTGTGTGTGATTATTTGGGACCGTGCAGTTGGGACATGAAAGTGCCACCTCCAGCTACCGTCTACCTATGAAATAATCCACTTTCTCGCCTCCTGGCAATAGCTGTCCTTCCCATTGGTAACTAAGTTTTAACACAAATCCAGGGGATGGAGGACATAAGCTTTCAGATCACAGCAAACCCTCTGCCCTGTTTGAACAGGCTTTTTATTTTGCTGATGAAACTTATGGGTGTTTTCTGTCCTGGACTCAACCGCTTTCAGATATAAGATATGCAAATGTTTTCTCCTATTCTTTGGCTGCCTTTTTCCTTTGCTCATATTTATTTGTTTTGAAACAGGGTCTTGCTGTGTGACCCAGGATGGCTTTGAACTTCTGCTTCTCCTCTGGACTGCTGGGGTTATAAGCATAAGCTGTCATATCCAGCTGAGTCTTTCAATGCACATTAAAAAATTCCCATGGAATCCAATTTGTCTATTTTTTATTATGTGGGCCTCTGTTGTCATATTCAAGAAATTACTGTCAAATCCAGCACTGTAAAGCTTTGATCTATATACTTCAAAAGATTTTTATAGTTTTCAGTCTTTGGTGATTTTGATTTAATGTTTGTTTTGGCTTTTTGAGCAGCATCTTACTGTGTCGCTCAGACTGACTTACCCTGGCAGTTCCTCCTCAAACTCACAGTTCTCCCGTGCTCTTCCTGAGTACAGGTGTCCGTCATATGCCAAAAGTCGAGCTAAGTTTGTATACAACACGAGCTAAGCGATCCTGATCCATTTTTAGGCATGTGGATACACGGACTTCCCTTTCTTTCAGAAAAAGCCATCCTGCTCCGAATGGTCTGGCACCTTTGTCAGAAACCACTTGGGTTCATTTTAGACCATGTCGTGTGTCTGTATGTCAACGCTACACTGTGTAGTGCTGGGATTTAAAATCTACTCTTAAATCTACTAGTGATCTTAGAGTAGATATTTTTAAAATCTTGGTATTTCAATATAAAAGTTAAGTCAGCAGCCATGCTTCAGTTTTACACAGTATCTGTTTACTGGTGAAACAGGCCAGAGGCCCTGCATCTTCAAAATCTACTGTGTGGACCAACGAGATACGACATTGCCTCACGAAAGCTGGTGTCATCAACGGTGATCCATGGATGGTAGGGTTGACGCTTTGTAATGAGGGCGGCAGGGCCGGCGTGATGGGGACAGAAGACTGACCCACACTGGACATTCAGCAAATACATCACTGTATTTCAGATAATTATAGCCAAATTCTCACCAAGAGAAGGGTAAACATTTAAAAAATGGAGAGTTAGAGTGAACCCATCTGTGTGGGACTGGGTTTAGAATCGTCAGCGTGTATCACTGGTCACGGGACAGGCCTGGGTTTAGAATCGCCAGCGTGTATCACTGGTCACGGGACAGGCCTGGGTTTAGAATCGCCAGCGTGTATCACTGGTCACGGGACAGGCCTGGGTTTAGAATCGCCAGCGTGTATCACTGGTCACGGGACAGGCCTGGGTTTAGAATCGCCAGCGTGTATCCTTGGGTCATGGGATAGGTGAGTTGTTTAGAGAAATAGAGCTACATACTTACACCTTCTCTTTGAGTTCACGGAGTGAGTTCGGAAGCTGAAACACGGCAATACAAGCCAGCTTTAGGAACCAGACAGTTTCCTGATGGCTCTGGACTCTGAGGAACCAGTGTTCTGTGGGGAGTTGATTCCAGAGAGAAATGGGGAGAACTCACTGAGCCCAGAGCATCCTGTGCCAGCCAGGATGGAAGTGTCCAAACAAATGAGCCAGAACCAAAGATGGAGTCATGTACCCCGTGCCCAAACTGGGGATAACTTAAGCATAGAAATAATGAGGTTCATACATTATAATTCTTTGAATTAAACGAACCCTATGCTATAGAGACATTAGTGAATTAAATGACTTTTATAGAAAGGCTTCTTAGCAGCTCTCATATTAATGGCCAAAGAGGGACCAGCCAAAAATAAAAAACACCAAGGATAGCCTTTGCTGGAGAGGTTGTGGAGAAAGGGGTACACTCATCCATTGCTGGTGGGAATGCAAACCTGTGCAACCACTCTGGAAAGCAGTGTGGCGGTTTCTCGGGAAATTCGGGATCAGCCCCTGGACCCAGCAATACCACTCTTGGGAATATACCCAAGAGAGGCCCTATCATACAACAAAAGTATATGCTCAACTATGTTCATAGCAGCATTGTTTGTAATAGCCAGAACCTGGAAACAACCTAGATGCCCTTCAATGGAAGAATGGATGAAGAAAGTATGGAATATATACATATTAGAGTATTACTCAGCAGTAAAAAACAAGGACTTCTTGAATTTTGCATACAAATGGATGGAAAATAGAAAACACTATCCTGAGTGAGGTAAGCCAGACCCAAAAAGAGGAGCATGGGATGTACTCACTCATATTTGGTTTCTAGCCATAAATAAAGGACATTGAGCCTATAATTCGTGATCCTAGAGAAGCTAAATAGGAAGGTGAATCCAAAACAAACATATAGGCATCCTCCTGAATATTAACCTTCATCAGGCGATGAAAGGAGGCAGAGACAGAGACCCATATTGGAGCACCGGACAGAAATCTCAAGGTCCAAATCAGGAGCAGAAGGAGAGAGAACACGTGCAAGGAACTCAGGACCGCGAGGGGTGCACCCACACACTGAGACAATGGGGATGTTCTATCGGGAACCCACTAAGGCCAGCTGGCCTGGGTCTGAAAAAGCATGGGATAAAACCGGACTTGCTGAACATAGCGGACAATGAGGACTACTGAGAATTCAAGAACAATGGCAATGGGTTTTTGATCCTACTGCACATACTGGCTTTGTGGGAGCCTAGGCAGTTTGGATGCTCACCTTACTAGACCTGGATAGAGGTGGGTGGTCCTTGGACTTCCCACAGGTCAGGGAACCCTGATTGCTCTTCGAGCTGATGAGGGAGGGGGACTTGATCGGGGGAGGGGGAGGGAAATGGGAGGTGGTGGCGGGGAAGAGGCAGAAATCTTTAATAAATAAATTAATTAAAAAAAAAGAGGGACCAGCCATTGTCGCTTGTCCTAGAGCCTGAAACTGGGATCATGAATAAAGTATGGATAGTTGAGTTGTCTCCACATAAGATATTCATCACAAAGAAAAAAAGGAAACCAGGCATGATCATCACAGGAGGCAGAGGCAGGTGGATCCCTGTGAGTTCAAGGTCAGCCTGGTCTACCCAGCAAGTTCCAGGACAGCCAGGGCTACTCTGTCTCCAAACAAAACAAAACACGAACAACAAAAAAGAAAGAAATAATTTGACAGTGGAGACAAGTGGAAGGCAACATAACCACGTGACCCAATTTACTGCGGTGACATCGTGTGGCGCTGGAGAATCAGCAGAGAGATGTGTCCCAGACTGTATGTTATGAGGTGCTGGGTGGTGCACACTTGGGTGCCAAAGGCAGGACACTCAGGTGTAGGCTACCTTGGGCGTCACAGTACAGTCATGTCTCAAGAAACCCCAAGCTGATGTAAAAACACTCAAAGGCGTGAGGCTGTTGAGGCATCCAGGCTGTGCAGGGTAAGAGAGCCTAGAGCGGCAAGGCGGTACGGTCCTAGCAAGGTTGGGTCCTTCCCCTGCATGAACATCCCTGGCGCAGGACACACAACTCCACTGTGGCTTCTGGGCATGTGTGGCAGGTTTTCCCACCATTTCTGCAACTTTTCTGAAAGTTTAGAAGATCTTTTTTTAAAAAAAAAAAGCTTTACTTTCAATTAGTTAATAAATAATTTTGAGGCAGGATCTCACTACGTAGCCCTGGTAACCCTCAAACTCACAGAGATCAGTGATCCACTTGCCTCTGCCTCCTAAGTACGTGAGTTAGTGGCACACACTGCCATGCCTGGCTTTGTGTCGGGGTTAGTATGTGCGTGGGTGCAGGAACCACAGAGGCCACAGGCACTACAGAGCCCTGGCTGGATTACAGGCAGTTGTGATCCACCCGACGTGGGCACTGGGGTTCAAACAGTCCTCTGCAAAAGCAGTGTGTTCTCTTGACTGCTGAGCCATCTCCTGGAGCGAAAGAAATAACCCTTCAAAAACATTACCACGAGGGGCTCAGTCATTTCCAGGGCTGAGCTGGTGGAGGACACAGATGGCTCCCCCCATCTTTGTGGGGCGCACAATCAATCAGGAAACCACCTGACACCTCTGGCACCAGGCAGTTAGACACCATCTCAGGTGCTACCTGAGGTTCCTAGGCACTGGCAGGAGAGAGAAGAGCCGTTCGGCTGGGGTGGGCAGGACTCCACCAACTAGATCCCGGCCCAGGACGGTTGGGCATCATCATGATGAGCAAGTACAGGTTGGGGAAATGGAAGAGAGAGAGGCAGAAAGGTTCATGGGCTGGGGAGAAAGGTGGATCTGAAGAGCTGAAGGTGGAGGAACAGGTTAATGGGAATGGCCAGGGCTTGGTTTGAGGTCCTGAGGCCCTGAAGCAGCCAAGGGGGCCTCTGTTGACACCTGTGGCTACTGTCACCACTGAGGGCCGTGCAGAGGCCGGTAGGATTGGCCGCCACCTGGAGCCATGCTGACATCCAAGGGCCATGCTGCTGCAGGGGCCATGGCAATCCCAGTGGCCTACACGGCCACTCAGATGCCACCAGCGCAGGGACATCCCGGCCCAGGGTGCTGCCAAGAACCATGTCTGGGTCTGTGGTCTGTGGTCTGTGTTGATGTCCCTGGCCCAGGTTGCCACCAAAGACCACATGGATGCCCACGGCCTAGGTCACAACCTGTGACCATGTTGGCGTCCATGGGCTGTGCCGCTGCTGGGGCAAAGCCTACTTGAGTGGCCAGTGCTGTCACGTGAGGCCATGGTATTATTCAGACCAGGGCTGCTGCTAAGGCCATGTCTGGGTCCGCGGTCCTGCAGCAGCCAGGATCTGAGTTGATGTCCGTGGCTTCTGTTACCACTAAGGGCTGTGCAGATGACTGGGGTCTGGTCAACACCTGAGACCGTGTCGCCAGGGCCATACTGACCCAGGTGGTCAGTCACTCAGACATTCGAGCAGACACTTGAGCCTGGGCTGCCGCCTAGGGCCATGTCTGAATCAGTGGTTCTGTGATGATGTCTGTGGCCCGTGTTAGCAGAGAGGATCACTGGAACCACGCTGTGTTGAGCAAGCTCCGCCTTCACCGACCCTGGGATGATAACTGCTCTGCCCTTTGCTGTATGTATACTGCAGCAAAAGAGCTGGACCCGCCCTCAAGGGAGATCCTCCCACCCCCACTCACCACAGGCGTGGACCGCACCTGGGCAGCACACAAGAGCTGATCTCCCTTGTCTGCCACATAGTGGCACTGGTGAGAGGAAATGCCCACCTGGTACCACCTGCGGCTGGCCCTGGGGTCACAAGAGGGGGACAGCTAGCCCTGACCCTCACTGGCTGCAGCACACAAGAGAGTGGGCTCTACACCTCGTCTGGGCAGCACACTAGAGTGAGGAATGGAGGTGAGCAAGCCCCGAGGGAGTGAGAGTAACAGTTACCCCAATCCCTCGTCTGCCATGTGGTGGCACAGGTGAAGGAACGATGCCTTCCTCCCTTTGACTTCTGCTACCTGCGGCAGGAGAGAGAGCTGGCCCTGGGGTCCCAAGAGTGGGAGAACTAGCCCTGCCCCTTACCGTGGGCAGCAGTCAGGAGAGCAGGTTCTGCACCTGACCTGGGTGTGGGCACAGATGAGCCCAGGGGGAGGGCACAGGGGCAGGAGAGCTGGCCCCACCCCTGCCAGCTCTGCACCTTGCCTGGGCAAAGACAGGGAGCTGCCCCCCCCCCCAGGGCCAGAGAGCAGAAATGGCTCCGCCCCTTGAGGCAGGGGCACTGGGAGAGCTGCCGAGGCAGCGTTGGGGAGCTTGTCCAGGAAGTGCAGATGAGGGAGAGCTAACAAGCTGACCAGTCCAGCTACCACCCAGAACCCAGGCCCAGAACCAGGGCCCAGAGTTGGCCCACCCCCAAATCCACCTCATCTATGAACTGTTGGAGCATGTGAGGGGACGAACCTACAGATCCAAAACTGTAGGGTCTCCATGACACAGGACAGCAGCAGGATATCCAGAGAAGCCCCAGGGAGAGCTCATTATTGGCCAGAGGCCTCCAACCTGATCAATGACTCAAGCAAATGAACACTTGCAAGATGAGTGGACACACCACAGCCGCCAAGACAGTTGTTCTCTCTCTGTCTACACACACACACACACACACACACACGCACACACACACACACACACACACACACACACACACTGTGACTCAACAGGCCACACCACAGCCGCCAAGACAGTTGTTCTCTCTCTGTCTACACACACACACACACACACACACACACACACACTGCGACTCAACAGGCCACACCACAGCCGCCAAGACAGTTGTTCTCTCTCTGTCTCCACACACACACACACACACACACACACACACACACACACACACACACACACACTGCGACTCAACAGGCCACACCACAGCCGCCAAGACAGTTGTTCTCTCTCTGTCTCCACACACACACACACACACACACACACACACACACACACACACACACACGTTTTTGTTTTGTCTGGTTTTTCTCCTAAATTTGGTTTTGTTTTGGGTGGGTTGCAAGGGCAGAGGGCAGATGTGAGGGGAGCTGAATGGGATCAGAATGCTTGAAGTAAAATCCAAAAAGAATAAATAAAAGTTAAAAAGGAAGAAAATGTTTCTGCTAGAACTTACAATTCTGGCCAGAATTAATTAGGCCAAACCACTCCTGCCTCCAGGTTCCTGCCTAGAGTTCTGGCCCTGACTTCCCTGAGGAGTGTGACCTGTGACCTGTGAGAAGACAGACACTATGTTCTCTCCGTGTTTATGGTCATGTTTGTCACAGCAATAAACTCTGAGCAGGTGTTTCAGGATCCTTAACCTGCATCCTGTTTCTTCTGGACCTGTGCTCTCCTGTGAACCGTCTTTCCCTTCTGGAGTTTTGAGATGGTGGTCACTGGGGCCAAGCCGTTGCAGAACTCAGTATAGCCCAGGGTGGCCTCAGACTCCACGGTTCTTCTGCTTCAGCTGGGGTTACAGTTGTGCCAGAGCAGCTGGGGTTACAGATGTGCGAGAGCAGCTGGGGTTACAGATGTGCCGGAGCAGCTTCCCACTAGGCTTTGTCTCTTCTGGTATTTTCACTTACTGCCTGCTTGTCTTCTGTAGTGAAAAGAGTGGACTTTTGCCCAGCGGTCGTCCATTATGTACGGTTCTCTGGTCCAGGTGGACTTTATCCTACTTAGCACACGGAGTCTGCCATGACCCGCCACTTTTTCGAATGCCAGATTCAGCTGTCTAGTGCTGTTCTTTAGAAGCTGTCCTGAGGTGAGATGCCGACTCTGTAACACACTACATTATGTTCTCGAGCTTGTCTCAGGGATCTGTCAGTCATACAGCTTGTGTTTGACTTTGCTTTCTTTGTCAGATATTCAAAATTTCATTTTAAAAATGACTTTCATTACAATTTTAACATTTTGAGAAATCTTTTTATCACCCAGAGGCTCATGTGTGCAGCAGAGCACATTTCTTCTAGGAACGTTAAAGAGGCACACGATAGCACCACGGGCATCTCCCCAGCTTCCCAGGGTAGTGCTTAGTAAGACAGTCTTAAGTCCAAGTTTATACTTTGGTTCCTCCACTTAAGACCAACGAAAATGACACAGCCCAACAAAGGAACAATGGTTCCTGTCTGACATGGTTGGGGTCCCAACTGTCCACCTCTAATGAAGGGTTTCCTTCCCCGGGTTGTTTTCCCAGAGGGACCCCTCATTCTCTGTCTCCTTTTGTAGAGGTGAATCTGAGGTTTCCTGGTCAGAGCACGACACTGGGGACTAACCTCTAATGTTTAAACCAGGCTCAGGTGAGACGGAACTCAGCGGAAAGACTCCCTGATGTTCATGGAGCAGCCAGTCCCCAGACAGTCACAAGCCCGGGGTACACCTCACTCACGTGCTGTGTTCTCATTCCGACCTGGAGCCAGAATTTAGGAAAGGCTCCCAACAGATATCCTGAGCATGGACAGGCCTGTCAGCAGGACAGAGCTCGGGCACAGCTTCCCTGCTGCAGGCCTGCAGTCACGAGGAAGACATCGTGCTTCCCTTCGCTAGGCTTGAGCACAAGCCCTGATCATGTCTCCATCACCAGCCGCCATTCAGTTTATAGACTGTGTAGCGCTCTCTTTCTTTAGATGGGGTTCACTCTAGCCCAGGCCGCCCTGCAGCTTACTGTGTAGCTGAGGTTGGCCTTGCAGGGATCCCAGTCCCAGCCTCCCAGAGGTGCAGACTCAGACATTATACATTCACCCTGCCGGGCTAGTCTGTCCCTCGTCACCAAACTCAATTTTCTTTAACGGTTCTGATAGATTATTTTTTCCATGTGAATGTATATTCATTTAGGTACCAGAAGAAAATGAGAACTTATTTTTAAAGTGTTTTATTACATTTGTATGTAGTGTGTGTATGTTTGTGTCATGACACAGAGGTCGGGCCAGAGGACAACCTGGAGTCAGTTCTCGGGGTCGACTCAGGCCGTCAGGCTTGGCGCAGGAGACTTTACCCACTGAGCCATCTCACAGGTCTGAAAGATTCGGGATTTATTAGAACCACACCTCTGGAAGTTCCTCCTCTGAGCTTCCAGGTGCTAATGATTCTAACTGCTTTCTTTCGTTAGTTCAGCTTTTACCTCAACATCTCCTTTAGTTTCCCATTTCTTCACGTTTCTTTAGCCAGTTCCTTTACAGTAAACCTCTTTTGGAATCCTGGCATAGTTTTTCCTCCCTCCTGTGGGCTGTTCACACTCTATTATATAAACAATGTAAACTACTAAGAAGAAGATGGACTACTAACACAGATAAGGTAGCTGCACGCTGAAAGGCATTTAGAAAGTGTCGGTAACCCAGAACTAAATAGCGGCGTTAGACAGACTGTTCACTGGGTACGAGCACTCGCTGTTCTTGCAGGGGACTGGATTTGGTTCCCTCCCAGCTCTTAGGTCAGGGACTCACAACTTCCTGTAGCTCCAGCTCTAGAGGATCACATGCCCTTTTCTTGCCTCTGTGGGTACTGCACACACGTGTACACTCACACACAGGCCTGGATAGAGAAAGGAATCCAACCACAGAACCCCGACAGCATGCACACACGCAGACACATCCTGTGGCAGGCAGCCGTCTGCTGGGCACTGTGGAGGGAGTCAGGGACGGCGCCAGAACAGCTCCGAAAACAGAGGAAAGAATTAGGTCTCTACTTCACACCAAACACAACACAGACCCAAGATGATCTCATCAGGTCTAGTGACAGCCTCCTGACCGCATTCCACCTAAAGTGAAAAAGATAAACCCCAAAACTTCTAAAAGTAAACATTACAGTAAATATCAGGAATAAAGATGGCTTCTTAAAGAGACAGAATCATAAAGAGGAAAAGTTAATATATTTAATTATAATCTAAATTAACTTCCTCCAGGTCTGTTGGCTCATGCCTGTAAAAATGATTTTGAAGGTCACGACCCATTGCCAGGTAGAGCGACACACACCTTTAATCCCAGCATTCAAGAGGCAGGAGCAGGTAGATCTTTGAGTCTGAGGCCAGCTGGTCTACAGAGTAAGTTCAAGAATAGCCAGGGCCACACAGTGAGATTCCACCTCGAAAACTAACAAACGGGAGAGCTGCTGTGAATTCTAGGCTTATCCTGGGATACCATCTCATAACACGGAGAACTAAACAAAAACGGAGGAAAAAAGCCTTCTGTGGATCGTTGACAACCTTAAAGGTAGAGATATTTATAATCCATATTACTAATAAAGGGCCGACACGTAGACATATGGTAAGCCTTAACGCTCAGTGGAAAAAAACAGATGCTCTTTAGACCTTAACACATCTGTCCCATCCAAGACCTAGCTGTTATCAATTTGATAGTATTAAGAAATGTTTTTGTTTTGATATGTTTTTTTAAGGTAGAGTCTAACTGTGTAGACCAGGCTGGCTTCAAATTTGCCATCCTCCTGCCTCAGTGCTGAGATTAGAGGCATGCGCTACCTTGTCCAGCTTTACGGACTGGCTGAACTCGCCTTCCAGATTCTCCTGCATGAGGACGCAGCTCAGGGGCTCTCAGTAGACAGCATGAGCTTATCTTAGTTTTTGACTTCTAGTGCTAGAGAAATAAATCTCTTTCTTACAAAGTAGCTTATGGCATTGTTATTAGCCGCACAAATGGATTAAGAATGAGAAGAAACCCAAGTGACCAATAAACATACAAGCATACACTTAACCTCCCTAAGTAAGTCTCCAAACAAAAACGATGACACTATTCCACTTTCTCTGGACTAGTGAGAACTGCAGTTTGTCAGGACCTGTGGTATTTGTAATAAACTTACAAACAGTAGCACCCGAGGGGAGGAATGGGAAGCATGAAGGTAAGACCGGCAATGGGCAAAGTGAAAGCGTATTTCTATGCAGGGACTTTATGGGCTGCAGTTGAGCCTGGTAAGTCAGTGTCGGAGGGAGCCTTCATCCCTGCCCCCTTATGACCACGATGAGCAGAGCTTCAGAGCACAGCCTAAGCCTCTGTACTACACCGCTGAGATTCTGTTATTACTACAACAGGACTATCCTGACTGGCAGGAATGCTGGTGGCTGGGCAAACGGGCATCGGGTGCTGCTGGTAGGTGCCCATGCTGGAACAATTCGGGAGGAGAACTTGACAAATTGCTGACATGCAAATCCATCAGCTAATATATTCATGAAAGAATTTCCAGAGGGTTTTACTGGAATGTTAAGGGGAAGAAACTGAAGCTAGGTGTGGTGACACGTGTCTGTAATCCCAGCACCCCAGAAACTCAGACAGGAAGAGCGTGGGTTAGAAGCCAGCCTGGGCCACATAATAAGACACTACTTAAAAAGAATAAAACCAAAAGCAAGCCTGAAATATAATATCAACATTTACTGACAAGAAACAGATACATGTATTTTAGGAGATTGCTAAACTAGATTGTACTACTGAGTGAGTAAGCTTCAGCTCCCTGTATCAGGATGCATCACTCTAAAAGTATGCTTTCGGAGCTGCGTAAGGATGTGTGCAGTATGAGGTCACTGCATGAAGGCTGCACACACCATTCTGATGTGGAGGCAAAGTATGGAGGCACAAATGACAGGCATCAGGGCAGTAAATAAAAAATTCAGTGCAAGGTTTACTTCTGGGAGGATGGGTGTGTGGGATGTTTTATTTCTACGACAATTGCTAGTGCTGTTCCGTTGGGTTACTAGGTGGTGGGTACATTGCTGCTGTGTTCCCCCGTATCCATCCCTTCGTCCCATCTCTGAAACAGCGTCTATGGACATCCTGGGGTAAATCTGCCCTGCGTTTCCCACATCTGTGTCTTTCCCACTTTGGTGGACAGAATGAGGATGGAGGTCAGGCAACCAGGAGGTTCGAGCGCAGACTGGCAGGCTAGGTAAGCTGGAACTCAGTTTTACACATTAGAGGTTAATACAAGTATTTGCTGAAAGGAGGAACATTCGGTTTTTAAAGTGTCTGAACTGATGTGTCTGCCATGACATATTTAGGTATTTTCTCCTTTACTGTTTGAGATTACTAGAGCATATGCCGACAGAACCTGCAGAACAGACACATGTGCAGGTCTGCCCATCTCATAGTGGGCGAGTCTGGCTTCAGAAGGAAACAGACTTTAACAGCAATGTTGTTAAGTAGCCTTCCTTGCTCCACTTCTCCTTTCCTTCTAGACTTCTCTGTGTGTTCTGGCAGTTTCTCTCTCACCAGTTACTTCTACAGAACTTTGCTTCCTACTTCAGACAGTTCACACATGCATGCTTACATAAAGCCAACCCTGAAAACTGAATGTGTACATAACCCAGGCCACAAGGCGAGGCTCTGGCATCAGAGTCCACGATTTCCTGAGTCCCTATGCTCCTGAGCATATTTGTGGTGGAGGTTAGTGCTTGTCATTTAAACATGACCATGTCAAACATCAGTGTGCTTCTGACTCCACTCGAACAAGAATCACCTGTGAGCTTTAAAATATAATGTTACCCCCAGCTCCAGAGCCACTATTAGAAGAGTCCCAGCACCTATCTGCCAGAGAGAATGAGGCCTAACTTAAAAAGCAAGGCAAACGACCATAAACTGAGCTCCAGTACTGACTGCGGCTAAGGTGGTACATAATAGAGATTTCTCTCACATATTTATCCTGATGTACAATAATTCAGACAGGTGGCTGACTACATTTCTTACTAAAGAATTAATTTTGTTAATTTATTAAATTAGAGGAAATATATTAATCATAGGTAGGAACAGAGTTCCAAACAATCAACAATTTCACTCAAAATTAACCTGTTAAACCGCCATGTTTGTTCCGGCTGTTCCTTACAGACACAGAGCAATTCTAACAGAGCTGGGAACCGCTGGCCTGCGTCAGTGTCCTGGCACAAAACAATGCCAAGAGATCACAGGGAGGCAGGCAAGGCAGGCCATGAGGGCAGTGAGCACAGCACCACCCTCCCGATGGGTCCAGACCACTCCCTCCCACGGATTATTCTAACTGCCCTGCAGAGAAGGAACACGTGGTCCTTCCGGTTCTCCTTTCCCCCTCTTTGTGTTTTCCCGAGATTGCTGGCATCCATTAAACCTGGGTTTCTTCTAATTCTGTTTGATTTGGTTTTATTTGGATTATTGCGTTGGCGGAGAGGTTTGTCGGCCAGAAAAACTAAACACTTACTACGTGTCAGGCTGCACATCCACGTGTGCTACACATACTGATGGCTAGTGACCGTGTCACCGAGAATGCTCGTGTGTGTGTGTGATTGCCCTTAGACAAGCTGCCATCTGTGGGTCTGCTCACCCATAAAGAAACAGATAAGAATATTGTCCTGTGCACGATGATGATGCGCATGAGCACTTTGCTCACACTCACTCACTCACTCACTCACTCACTCACTCACTCACTCACACCCACATTCTTTTGTCTATTCTGACCTTTGGAAGACAATTTGCTGCAGTGTCTGGCTGGCTAAGCACTGTCTTTGCCCTTAGGGCTCCTGGGTGGGTTTTAGGGGGGTGGTTTCCCTCACAAGTGATGAGCCGCCCTTCTCAAGACTGTCAGCAATGTTAGTATACTTGTGTGTGTGCATGCATGTACGTGCTGACGTCTGTGGAACTTCTTAGCTGTGCTGTTTTTGGCTGCTTTCCACTCTGATCTTTCCTTTCCCACATTCGTTACTACTCAAAGGCATCACCTCCAAGATTCTGCTTGTTCATTTTAAATATGAGTGTATGTGTTGTGTGCAGATGTGTGGAAGTTAGGCTCCATCCTGTTGTGATTGTTCGTCACTTTAAGAGACAAGCCATGTCCTCTCCCTGCAGCCTCTCCCTCCCTTGCCATCTTGGCTTCTCTCTCTGTTCCCTTGTCTGCTCCCCCCTTCTCTCTCTCTCTCTCTCTCTCTCTCTCTCTCTCTCTCTCTCTCTCTCTCTCTCTCTCTCCCTTTCCTCTTCCTCCTCTTCTTCTCTTCCTCTTCTCTCATTTCTCTCCCTCTCTTTTCCCCCTTCTCCCTTCCCTCTCCATAACCCCCTGAATAAATATTTAACCTCACTGTACATGTCATGTCTATCCATGTCTCTGTATACTTCCCGCCCCGCCTGGGACCAGCTATTGCTCGGGGACCAGCAGCCATCTCTGCCTGGGACTGGCTGCTCTCAGGGCCCACTGCCTGCCGCCACATGGCCTGCTACCACCACTTGGGGACCTACCGCATTTCTGCTGCCTACTGCCGCCGGAGATCTTGCAGCATTTTTAAAAAATCATAACACATCCACCTTGTTTTTCAAGACAAAGTCTCTCAATGGAAGGCTAGCTTGACGGGCTATTGAGCCCCGGGGATTTGCCTTTCTCTGTCTCCCCAGTTGCTGAGATTACAAGCACAAGACATCAGACCTAGTTTTTCTACACAGATTCTGGGGATTGAACTCTGGTCTTTTTTCTTATGCATCAAGTACCAACTGATCCACCTCCCAAACTCTACATATTATTTTTATAAAAATGTAAGAAAAAAGGTGGATGAAATATAAGGGTAGAAAATGATTGTATGTGCTAGGTGGTTGTGGCACACACCTTTAATCTCAGCAATCAGGAGGCAGTCACATCTCTGTGAGTTCAAGGCCAGCCTGGTCTACAGAGCTAGTTCCAGGATAGTTAGGGCTGTTACACAGAGAAACTCTGTCTGAAAAGGTTACATGAGGCTTTGGTGGGTTAGCTTGACGGCTTGCTTAGCAATCACAAGGACCTGAGTTCAGATCCCCAGAACCCATATAAACACTGAATATGGCTGTGTCTACCTGAAATTGTAGTGCTGGGTCTCTCACAGAGCAGAAAGATGGCAGGCTCCAGGTGAGTGCATAACTCCGTCTCCATAAATAATCACTGTGGGGAGACTGAGAGAGGCCTTTAGATTCATGGCTTCTTCCTTGAAAATGCCACGGCGCCTGTCTATTCACCACGCAAGCACCCACGTGTAGAAGCTGTTGAGAGGTCACGTGGTCACAACTGTGGCTTATGTGGACCGCCACTCTGCTTATATTCGGTAGGTTCTAGCAGAACTCAGTGTGGGTCTACAGGGAATCTCTCTGGGTGACCCATCGTGAGATAAGAATCTAGAAGCTGTGAAGGACACTGCTGCCATGCTGGGACAACCGCAGGTGACCTCCCGAGAGACGCAGCTTGGTATCATCTCTTCTGATCATTGTACACTTTGAAACACTATGGTAGTCAGAAAGACAGGGGCTCACTCTTTATACTGGGAGACGCTGCACACATGTCAGACACCTACAGAAACAAACTCTGATAGGATGGGAGTGTTGTTTACATTGGCAATGGAAAGGATCCCCACGAGAGTGACATCTAACCCAAATGTGGTTATCAGACAGCCTTGCAGACTACGGGAATAGCTCATATCCAAGTGAAAATGCACCTTACTCATTGGGAAGAATGGTAGCTGGGGTGTGGCCAGTAAGAGAGAAGGTGGGAAAGGAGGAACTTGCAAATCTAGGCTATGAGGCTGGATTCATCCTGGGTGGCTGAGTGGATTAAAGCATAGTGACAATTGTGAAAATTAAGGTGTGAACACACAGTTACTCATTCTTAAGGCCCCAGGGTTGCTTTCTGGGTAACAGATCACACGAAGTTAGGGTTTGTAAAACTCCGTCAGATATGACAGGTGGGGGTGCTGAGATGGAGAGGAACAGGTTCAGGCGCTTCCTTTCTAGGTCCACACGCGAGAACATCGATCCTTGTTAGAGCACAGCACGAAGACTACCCAGGACCACAGCGACCGCACAGAGACCACGGCCATGGAGAAACCGGGCTCAGTTCTGAACACAGCCTGGCAAACAGGAAGTTACGGCCAAGAGCAGAGTAGGGTCAGTAATTGGAACACTTCCCCCACAGAAACTCAAATTATAGGAAGAGGTACAATTAACTTTTGCCTTAAAGAATTTGAAAATTTCTTCCAAATAAATAACAATATCAATGCAACAATAGATGATATTTATGGAGAGATTTCTATTAATTTACTCACTCCCAATAATTCTGTAACATTATCCTAGGATTAGCTTCCTCTACCAACCACATTTTAGGGAGACTGGAGGAACTAACCCATCAGAATTGGACGAGCTAGGTAACACAGTGCCTCTGGCCTGGAAGAGGCAGAACAGTTGCTGAATGATAGCTAGAGGTTGACTCAAGAATTATTGCCCAGGGGGCTGGAGAGATGGCTCAGAGGTTAAGAGCATTGCCTGCTTTTCCAAAGGTCCTGAGTTCAATTCCCAGCAACCACATGGTGGCTCACAACCATCTGGGATCTGGTGCCCTCTTCTGGCCTGCAGGAGCAGGCATACACACAGAATATTGTATACATAATAAATAAATTAAAAAAATTATTGTCCAGTTTGGAGACAAAAGGCTTTTTAATGCTTAAATATGCCATCACCAAAAAATACGACAGCTTCAGCCTCAGCTTCTAAAACAATTATATAGCTCACAATTTCCAACTAAACATTCAAAAGAAAAGGGACGAGTACAGTGAAGACCGTTCATGTGCTGTTTCCACTCACTCCTGTTAGTGGGAGCAAACCAGGCTCCTGTGCACCTGTTCTACTGCTGAACTGCATGCCCGGACCCTCTGTGGTATTTCAGACCTTAAATGTTTGGCTAAATGTTCTGAGACAGGTCCTGAATGTGGGATTTTCCTACTTCAATTTCCAGAGTGACGGGGCATGCCATCACACTCCCATGATAACCGTGGAACCTCGGCATTTCACCTCACACACAGCTCGTTCTCCAGACTTCTCAGACAGCAGAACCAGGCAGACCAAGGGACTTTCTACATGGTTTTTGTCATTGCCATTTATTTCAACTAAAGAAGTATAAACTCAGAATTAATGTAAAGAAATCCTTAAAATACTTGGCAGAGGAGATGCCTGTCCATGTATCACAGACAGACCCGAACTAACCAAACACATTCTGTATAGAGTCAGACTATAACCAAGTCTGGTTTGTTAGTATCAGTCTCCTCGGGACTTCATCATCAGTGAAAATCCCAAAGCAGGCTCCCTTCTGATCACGCTGATCACAATGGGCCCGTTCACACACATCCAAACCCTGCTATCAGAGACCAGCAGCCAACTGCAAGGCTGAAGAATAATGAGACCACACATCGTGTATTAAGAAACACTTTAAAAAATAAATATGGTATAAGCTATTTCCACAGTATCAGATGACTGAAATATATATAACAAAATCAGACATTAAAAACATAATTATCAAATAATTGAACTTCATATAACAACTAAAAGATACACTAACAATTCTAATTTCTTTTTGTGTGAACTGAATGTGAGCTGAACTGTTCTTTCAAACTGCTGTCCTGTCCCACATCACCAAGGCCTGCTCTCTGAATAATTTCCAAACACATGATTTAGTGCATGCTCACAGTCTGGAACAAAATTTCCTGGGTATGCTATGTACCTGGTTAGAAAAAATTAAAGCATGATCTACAAAATAGTTGATTTTATTTTTTTGAATGTATGAAATTTCTAGCCATCTAATCTATCCGGGACTTTTAAGACACTCCTAAGTAACAAGCGACTGTAATTGTTAAGGGGTTGTTGAAATAGGTTTAGAGAGCCGGGCGGTGGTGGCGCACGCCTTTAATCCCAGCACTCGGGAGGCAGAGGCAGGCGGATCTCTGTGAGTTCGAGACCAGCCTGGTCTACAAGAGCTAGTTCCAGGACAGGCTCCAAAACCACAGAGAAACCTTGTCTCGAAAAACCAAAAAAAAAAAAAATAGGTTTAGAGAATAGATGGGTCAGAGAGCCATACAAGCGAATGTTACAGAACCGAAATGATTCTACCCTAAACCATCACAGGCTATTCTAGGAAATTTGGGATGTCACTAGCTTCAGAGAAAAGAAACTAATGAGCAGTAATTCAGGCTCAGATGACCAACTCAGAAGCATGAAGAACTGAAAGAAACAAATTAACACTGTACTTTCCAGTAAAAGCCTGAGAAGATGGACACGTCTGGAAAAACCTCGTCTTGAAACTCCATGCGGCTTCAAGATCTGTCGTGCCTTCATATGCACATAGACCTACATTCACATCACTGGGTAGCGTCATACAGGACTCACTTTCAATGCTATTCCTAAGACTTAACAGTCCACACAATGGCAATCGGCACACATGCACGTAACACTACCAACTGCAACCCTTCATTTCTTAAGGTCTTTCCAAAACTCAGTCATTTGACAACTTAGGCCTTTTCTCTTTCAAATAAATAAAGGGTAACAAATATTAGGAATCTTGACTATGTAAAATTTGTAATTATTTTCTACACAGCCTAGAATTATACAAGGAAAAATGTATATAAAAATTTATATTTACAGTTAGGTTTTAATGAAGCCTAACTATATATCTGTCTTGGCATGATTTACGCGGTTTGCAGGAATAACTAATAAAACACTTAGAAGTCATGTTTTTGAAGGTCTTCAGGAAATGAACAATTTCAGATGTCCAGGAGTGTGCCTTCTCTCTTTTTATGTTTAAGGGTGCTTTATGCAGGACGCCCTTGACCAAAACGACTTTTAGACCTAGATTTTTTAAACAGAAAAGAAAGTCAGACTCGCTCTGGAACAGAAGGCTATTGTTGTTGCCTCAGCTTGTCCGCTTGACAATATCAACACTCAGTGAAACTGTATGCCGCTCATCAGTGAGATACAATTTGAAATTCAAACTTAAAAAATGATTTTGAGAGAGAATCTAGTATGTAAACTGCACAGTACATGCCAGGAGCAGCACTGTAACGGAACACACCAGTGTTTCTGGGGGACACAGATGGACACTTGGGATGAGAGCCGTAAGAACTGCAGCTGTAGGCACGGCTGCTCTGGATGAACCCAGCACAGCGAATGAGGAGGCCGTGTTCAGTTGTGCAGATCTCCAGGTCACGGACTAGGCACACAGCGTCTCTAGTACCTGTGTTCATGTCTCAGTACCTTAAGTTCTAACAGGAAGTCAGTGATGGCGAATGGCACAAGACTTATTCGTTAATTTATTGAGAGAAGTAAGATGTGACTGTACTGGGGGACTTTCTGGTAAAGAAAGGGCCAACCTATGCAGCTCTGTCCTCCTCGGGCAGGATAAAGGCTTAGGACTGATGTTCAAGAGACTTTTGGAATAACACAAAGCCTGTATCAGACGTAGATGAACAGTGTTCTCTCTACTCTGCAGCACACTCTGCCTATTGCCACACTACAGAGAAAGGTAGGGGAGGGACAGGAAAGGGTCAGTGACTTCCTACAGTGACCCTAACACAATTTACATAGTATGACAATTTCGCCAGCCCGCAGCTGCGCTGCAGCTCCTACTAGTGCAGTATCGCCATCACTTGGTGCTGGAGACACATGTGGTGAGCGTGCTAGGAGAGCTTTTACCTCCAGATTGCGGACAAGAACGGCTGACTCGAAGGTAGCTGGCTCAATAAATAGGAAACTTAAAGAAAACTAAGCCTTTTATGTTCATGAAAATTTGTGTTCACGACTTGTTAAAAAGCGTTCTGATTTGCTGAAATAAGGAACGGAAGTCATACTATGTGCTTTAGTGCTCACACGGTTTACTCTGCGGAACCAGAGGCCTCATGCTGCTTGCTGCTGATTTACCTGGAGTTTTTGTCAGAGCTGTTCTGCCGGGCACTGCCAGGCGCTGCTGAGGCTTTGACTTGTGCTTCCAGTCTAGAATAAATACCTCCTGCAAACTGTGGAATAAAGAAGCAAAATTGAATTACCTTCAAGGAAGTAAAGACTGACCTATAACAAAACACACTTCTAAATTTAGAAAGTAATTTATTTTTGGTCTATAAATCTCAGGCTTCTGACGTACTACATCTAGTAAGACTCATCATTTTAGTACATAGATCTGGGTTTTGACAAATGCACAGGGGCTCAGCTGGCTCTTGTCTGGGGCTGGACTCTGAGCTCCAGTCCTCATGTGGTTCTTAGCTGCTAAGTGGTTACTCCAGCCTCGATTTTTATTTAAAAAAAAAAAACAACAAAACACGTATAGTTTAGTTGCTAAACCCTGATACTTTTAATCCCAATACTTGGGATGCAGAGGCAGACAGATCTCTGAGTTCAAGGTGTGGTGGCGCGTACCTTTAATCCCAGCACTGGGAGGCAGACAGATCTCTGTGAGTTCAAGGACAGCCTGGTCTACAGAGTGAGTTCCAAGACAAAGATACACAGAGAAACCCTGTTTCAAAAAGGCAGAAATTAAAAATAAAAGAAATAGAGGTTAAAATAAAGCCACATAAAGATGAAAAATACATAGAGAATCTTGATACTGTATGTTATTGTGCTCTCTTTGAGTTGTTTAAATGCTGAGGAAGGAACAACAGCTGCTAAAAGATACTTGTTTATAAATGCTGCTGAATTAATCCAAGATGAATATTTTGAAAATACCTTGACTTCAAAATTGAAGTCCAAAGGTATGTTACTTTAGAGAAGAGGTTTTGCTTTTATTTCCACAGGAAATGAGAGGCTATGAATTCATTCCAGATTAAGAAAAATCAGCCTTGATCAAAAAAGACCACCTGAGAAATCTCCGGCAGGAATAGATGGCCCAGATGTCTGAGTTCTTCATCCAGAACAGGTTCAAGACTGCTGCCTGAGATGATCAAACCTCACAGGATACTCCAGTCACAACTTGATCATAATTCTAAATTTTCTTTAGGTCCCCATAAGATTATCAGTGCCCCCAATCAGCAGGAAGTATTCTGGAAAACTACACCCACATTCCCAAAAATTGACTATGGATATTTTCCTTTGTTTAGAATGTGGGTTACAAGTTGTTATGGATAATGGTCAGGAGAAAAGCTAAACAAAGGATACTGGATTCAGAGTTTTTGTTTTAAAAAAGGGGGCGGGGAGTGCTGTGGGATAATGGTATGTACCCTGTCAATTATATTTTAATAAAATGTTGATTGGCCAGTAGCCAGGCAGGAAATAGAGGCAGGGCAACGAGAACAGGAGAATTCTGGGAATAGGAAAGCTCAGTCTGTAGCTGTGACCCAGACACAGAGGAAGCAAGATGTGACTGTCTCGCCGAAAAAGGTACTGAGACATGTGGCTAACATAGACAAGAATAATGGGCTAATATAAGTTATAAGAGTTAAAAAAAAGAGTTAATAAGAAGACTGAGCTACTAGGCCAATTAGTTTTTAATTAAAAAAACACGTAGTTTATTTGCTAAACCCTGAACTCCTTTTGGCCCTTAAAGAGGGTCCCATATAGACTAGGCTGGTCTCAAACTTACTATGCATCCAAAGACAACCTTAAGCTTGGGATCCTTCTGCTCCATATTTTGAGTATGGAGACTGCACCACCACCTCTGGTTTATGTGGGCTGGGGTGCAAACCCAGGGCCTTAAGCCTGAGGGTTCTTTGAAAGAAAAGGTTTTATTGAGCTGCTACAGAAATCAGAGAAAAAGAAAGGGCAGGTCCTGGGGCACAAGTGCCCACTGAGCCTGGCAATTGGGAATATTCAATGTGGTCATCTGCCATCCAGCCTCATCCTCCTGAGTGCTGAGACTACAGGCATGCACCATACACCTTGTTGTGAGTTAAGCTTCTCCCATCACTTTTCTAGCCCTTTAAATTCAGGAAATCTCAGAATTTTTCTTGTCACATTACCATTTTGGAGACTTTCTAGTTTTTCACAATTATGAATAATGACATTATAAATGAATGGCATTTATAAAAAACTTCTGAACTATTTTCCACAGCTCCTACAAGCTAAACAGAGGTTCATTTGCTTCACGACCTCACGAGCACCTAAACAAAAGCTCAGAGCTTTTAGAAGCAGCATTTGATTGAGATGCTATTTTGTATTTCTCTAATGACTAATGATGATGCATTTTCATGTTTTCTTGCTACCTGCATATCTTCCTCTGCCTGATTTATTTATGTATTTATTCATTGTTACTTTAAATTACTTTATCAGTTTCTATGTATGGGTGTTTTACATGCATACCTGCATACCAGTATGCCCTGGGAGACCAGAAGAGGGGCTTACATCCACTGGAACTGGAGTTGCAGAGGTTTGTGAACAGCATGTGGGTGCTGGGAATTGAATATGGGTCCTTAAGAGTCCTCTGAAAGAGCAGCCAGTGCCTGTAAGTGCTGTGCCATCTCTCCAACCTCTATTTTTTTTTTTTTTTTGGTTTTTTGAGACAGGGTTTCTCTGTGGTTTTTGAGCCTGTCCTGAAACTAGCTCTTGTATACCAGGCTGGTCTCGAACTCACAGAGATCCGCCTGCCTCTGCCTCCCGAGTGCTGGGATTAAAGGCGTGCGCCACCACCGCCCGGCAACCTCTATTATTTTGAGACTGTCTCACATGTTACAGTAGTTGGCCTGGAATTCATAGGGACCCACCTGCCTCTGCCTCCCAAGTACTGGGATAAAGGCGTGAGCCACCATGGCGAGTTTGCCTATTTGTTGGATTATTTTATTATTGAGGAGCTAAGCTTTTTTGAGATAATTTACTTACAATATCATTTCTCTCCCCTTCGTTTTCCACAAACCTATTCATCAGACAAACGTTTTACACTTGGTTTGTTATTGTATATGAACTGTTTGTTTGTTTGTTTTTTGAAACAGGGTTTCTCTGTGTAACAGTCCTAGCTTCCTGGAACTCACTTTGTGGACCAGGCTGGCATCCAACTATGAATCTTTATTCTTTCTTTTTTTCTTTTTGAGACAGGGTGTCACTGAACAGCTCTGGCTATCGCATTACCCAGCCCAGCTGTCTTTTCGTTCCCTTTACAGTGGTTTTAAAGAAGAACTTTAAGTTCTGATGGATTCTCATTAATTTTTCTTTTGTGGATCATGCTTTAGTGTTGAAGCTAAGAAATTAAAATGTTTTGAACATTTAATTTAGTAGTGTACATGTGTATCTGTGCACATGTGCACACAAGTTTACAGGCCCTTTTGCTAGGAAGTTTTTATCTAACTGAAGGTCACAGCTTGTTTTCCTTTGTAAATTTTATGGGTAAGTGAATTTTCTTTTATTTGTTCCATCCTGTCCTGTCCTTTTATTTGTTCCCATTTATTTCATTTTACTTTTGCTGCTGGAGATTGGATTTAGGGCCTTATGCATTCTAGGCATACACTCTACCAAGGAGCTACAACCCCAATGAGGAAGTAAAAACATACAAAATGGATTATTTAGGAGCTATGGTGCATTTATAATGCAGACGCCGATGATACATAATGCTGTTACTGACAGTAACTCTTGTGAGAATTCAGCAAGATAGCATTTATCTCAGAGACAACATCCAGATATGACAAACAAGGGTGAACAGATGCAGCACTTTTTTCCAGTCGCTTTGGCCAACAATGCACAGCTAACCTACTCTTGGTGCAACACTATACTTTAAGGATAATTTGCTTTATCACGAAATCCCAGGCGCAATGTCACTCTCTCTTCCTGTTTCCTGTAGATCTAGATGTAGAACTCTCAGCTGCCTCTCCAGTACCACATCTGCCTGTGAGCTGCCTTGCTTCCCACCATGATGATAATGGGCTAAACCTCTAAACTGAGCCCCAATTAAATGTCTTCCTTATAAGAGTTGCTGTGGTCATGGTGTCTCTTCACAGCAATAGAAAACCTAACTAAGACAACAGTTAACTATTTTTCATATGAAATAAAACTAGGAAGAAAAATTTTACTTAAATATACACACTGGTAAATAGTTCTTACTTCTTTTGAGTCCTTTGACTTGACTCGGTCCAGGTCACCCAATCTCATTTTTATTAGATGCCCTGTAATTTCAGACATCCGCCGCTGATCTGAAGGTAAAAAAAAAATAGACCATTACTTTTCATGAGAACCAAATAGTTGCTATTTTTCTAGAAAGACTATAATCAACAAAGGTTTATGAAAATGTATTTTGTTCTTCATTTCAGGTACACACTTCTACATATCTGTGAAGAATTTGGGTAACATGTAGCAAATGACTAATCTATGGACAGCTGTACAGCCTTTCAGACTCCTGGGTATGGATGGTATGTCCCCAAAGGATCAAGTGGTACAAGTCTGACCCCAAGTGTGGGAATAATGAGCGGTGCTGGAACCTTTAGGAGCTAGGGCCTGGTAGTTATCTGATTGGGGCCAACAGTCCTAGAGGAGACCAATGTAGTTATTATGTGACTCTGTTTAATTCCTGTAAAGTCACATTGATACAAAAACAAACTTTTTTGCTTCCTTTCTTGGCATGTGACTGCTTTATCCTAAACATGCTCCCTATGAGTCCCTACTGGGACTGTAGCCAGAAGCTAGGAGGCTTTCACCAGAGCCAAGGAGACATTGGTACTGCAAAACTGTAAGCTAACCAGGTGGTGGTGGTACACGCCTTTAATCCCAGCACTCAGGAGGCAGAGGCAGGATCTCTGTGAGTTTAAGGTCAGTCTGGTCTACAGAGCAAGTTCCCAAACAGGTTCCAAAGCTACATATAGGAACCCTATCTTGAAAACATACACACACACAAGCTATAAACTAAATAAATTATTCTTTATAAAAATACTCATCTTTTAGTATTTTGTTGTAAGAACAGGAGGCTATGACAGCTTAAAACATATTTGGTCATTTTTACAGTAAAAGTTCTACGTACAAACAAGTCTAAGAGACCTCAATCACAGATGCAAGAGACAACACGCGACCCACTGGATGGCCCGGTGATGCCACTCCGCCTGGGGCTGGAGCCCGTGCACACTGAGCTCTTGTTTTGGAGCCTTTACTACTACTCAGCGCTGGAGAGACGGCTTAGGGATTAGGAGCACAGACTCTTCTCCAAGAGGAGCCAAGTCTGGTTCTCAGCATCTGCATCAAGCCCACTTGAGGCAGCTGACAACTGCCTATAACTCCAGCCCCAGAATATCTCACGCCCCTTTCTGGCCTCTAATGGTTGCTGCATTCACCACCAAAAACACTGGTATTTATATCTAACTTTATATTACTCAGACAATAAAATTTACCATCTTCTCTTTGTGCGTCCTGGTTGAACCTCAAGGATCTTGTGGCGTCCCACTTATTCTTCTGCATGCTCACACTGTTGGATAAATGGACAGAAACATCCACTGCCGCTGCTGCACGGGGCACTCCAATACAGACCCCGTCTCAAAACCAAGAACCAAAGCAAAGCAAAGCACGGGTTTCCAACTGGATCAAGGAACCAATACTCACACGAAAGGAGACACATCTCTAGAAGTTGACTAAAAGAAAGAGAAGAAAACATTGTCTAGTCAGAGAATATTCATTGATTAGTGTTCTAAGTAATTGTAAGAACAATGTACATTTATTGAGTACAAGACACTACAACAGGAGTCTCCAAAACTGTTATTTCATTTAAACCTTGCAGCAACAGCTGGGAGTGGTGGTGTCCACCTTTAATCTCAGCAGAGGCAGGCAGGGCTCCATGAGATGAAGGCCTGGCCAACACCGTAAGTTTCAGGGCAGCCAGGGCTACATAGTAAGACCCCATCTTAATAAATAAATGAAAACAAATAAGCCTTGCAGCACAGGGCCTATAATAGTGAAGCAAGCTCCATATGACCTTCATTGTAAAACAGTTAGAGAAGAACTTCTTCAAAGCAAAAAAAATTAGACTGAATGTCTATCTGTTGAACTTGGAACCTTAAGTTTATTAAGTTGGAACTCTTAAAACTTAACCCACCCCTCCATCTGCAGGTCTTAGTTAGCTAAGATGGGCATGCTGTCCATCCAGTCACAGATCGAGCCTTTCACACAGGCGTGGAGCTCAGGGCTTCTCCTTAGCTCCCTGCAGCTACTACTGTTCTGTCAGCTCAGGAAAATACGAGCAAAGCTTTAGGTCATAAAAAAGATACTTCGATTTTAAAAGTCTATTTACTGTTTATAAATATGTACTACAGCACGTGTAATGAAAAGTGCCAATTAAAAGGAGCAATTAATCTTACCAATTGTGTGTGCAGCTCTCTACGGATGGTTTATGCACACGGAAGGAAATCTGTGTACATCCCACCCTTTTACACAAGGGACGGCACACTCAGCCAGGCACTGCTTTTCACCTTCCAGCGGTCCCTGTATCTTCTAGATTCTCATCCACTTACATTGCTTGTGTCCCTGTTATTCACTCTCTATGTGGACTTGTGTAGGCTACACATTCTTGTCTACTTCTTAAATGAACTTTGAAACTGCATCAGGTTGTCTAGTTACCTTCTCCAGCGCCTTTTCTTTCTTTTGAGAACAGGGTGAAGACAGCTGCTTTTTTGGTTGCTTAGTGAACTTCTTCGGCTTTTCCCTTTTCCCTGACAAAGAAAGGACAGTATGAGGAGATGAGTGCCACACCCGCCAATGTCACTGCTATGTCCAAACAACAACACTTCGCCAACAATTGTATTTTTAAGAAAAAGAAAAAAAGACCACTGATGTCTAAACAAAACTCAAATACATGAGAAAGTCAAACTGAAGCTGCTTCGTGGGGTCATTTGAGTCACATCTCTTTGTACTTGGTAAAAATCTTCGAAGAAAAATAAAGAGTGCATAATAAACTACTGGTTTGTATGTTAACTTAAAATGTCATGGAAAGTTACATATTTATTTAATCTAATTTGACAGTGGAATTGTCCTCTAAGTCCAAGATTTTTATTTAACAAATACTATCACCTAGAGAAAACACACTTTGAGGATAAGGGACAGAGGTGGTTCATCATGACACATGCAAAACTTCACGACGAAGTTTGCTCAGGAAGGACACAAAGCAGGATCTTGGGAAGCAGGGCTGGGATATGTCATGTCTGGACAGTGGCCTTCTTAAGTCAATACCCTGAGTCTGTTCTGGCCAAGAGTGAAGTGGAATGTGGGTATGGGGAAAGACGGGGCATAGGCGGCACTCTGGAAACAAAGGCTCAAGGCAAGAAGGATAGACTCGCTATCTCTTACAGCTCTTATGTTCCACGTTTGCTCTGTCCTTTTTCAAGGGGAACCTTGTCACTACTGCTCATGGGAAACCTATAAGATATGATGTATATACGATGAACTTGGAGATATCAGAGTAGGAAGCAGCAAAATTAATAATGCCAAGCAAGAGTTGTAGCTTTGCTAGAAGACACAGAGCAGGCTATATGGTAATGGAATGGAGTGGACAGGGATGGGCAAGTCCTTCTGAGTCAAGTGATAGAAAAACAATGGGAATTTTACCAACGCTATTGAGTACTGGAAAATAATCAAAGTTAGGCACAGAGTTAGGCAATTGATACAGAAAACTTGATGAGGTAAGAACTGTGAATTTGGGGTCCTCTAGCCTGAAGATACTTCCCACAAGGCAGAAGCTAAGCCTGACCAACCCCAAGGGAAATGACACAGTCCCAGGAAAGGAATATAATTCTGAAAAATGAGTATAACTCCGTCCAAATGCTTAGCTGAGCCTTTTTTTCCAAGACAGGGTTTCTCTGTGTAGCCCTGGCTGTCCTGGAACTTGCTCTGTAGACCAGGCTGGCCTCGAACTCACAGAAATCCGCCTGCCTCTGCCTCCCAAGTGCCGGGATTAAAGGCGTGCGCCACCACCGCCTGGCTACAATGTGTCTTTTTAAGTTAGAAAATGGAAGGAGGTGAGAAATAAAGTGATGGAAAAGTCTACGGTGAATTCAGCCAGTATACAAGACACGCAGATGTGTGTTCATAGTCTCAACAGTGGGAGAAAGGGGAAGGAGGACTGTGAGCTGAAGGTTAGCTTTGTTTACCAGCAAGGTCCTATATTAAAAAAGAAAGTCATCTAGGAGTGGGAGACGTGGATCAGTGGTTAAGAACACTGACTGTTCTTCCAGGGGAACTGGGTTCAATTCCCAGCACCCACATGGCAGCTCACAACTGATGCCTGTAACATCAGTTCTAGGGGCTCTAATACTCTCTTTTGGCCTCCATGAACATCATGCACATATAACCATAAGGAAAATCAGAAAATACCTGACTGACTATAAACACAGCTGGGCATGGTGTACACATCTATAACCCTAGCACTTGGGAGGCTGAAGCAGGACTGCCTTAGGGTTAAGGCCAGCCTGTGTTACATACCAAGTACAGGTCATTACACAACAAGGTCTGATCTCCAAAAGGAGAAAAGAGAACAAAACAGGCTTAGAATGTAGCTTCGTTGTTAGGATGCTTGCCTAGCTTGCACAAAGAGGGTAGAAAAGGCTACACAGCAAATTATAACTAGCCAGGGACATATGGGACCCTGTCTCAAAATAAAGCAAACAACTCCTTCCAACCCCAGTGTGTGTGTGTGTGTGTGTGTGTGTGTGTGTGTAATCAAAATAAAATATGTCAAAATCTGTGAAATATATCAGAGTAGTGCTCAGGGTAAAACAGTTTTAAATATACCCAGATTTCTTTAAAAGTAAAAAGAAACTAAAAATCTAGTTGGGCATGATGGTGCACACCTGTAATCACAGCCACACCAACGAGCCACGCTTCTACCTTAAGAATTAAAAACACACCTTTCTAGCAGTGAGGACTTACCTCAGAGAACATGCTTTTGATAAGAATTGGCTTCATCTCTCTCCAAAAGAGGAGAGGAAGCACCAGAGGAGCATCTGCTGAGAGCCCCAATTCCTACTTCACGGATGCGGCATGCCTAGATGCTACAACCTTCCTGAATCTCTACCCGTGCACAAACAGCAGTCTCGTGCTGGCTGCTCTGCTCATCTGTCAGCCCACACAGAAAAAGCAAACGGACAGGATTCTCCTTCAAGAGGAAGCACCCCTGAAAGCACTTTGGTCCACGATGAATGGGAACCATCCCAATAAACACATTTTAGATATTAAAGAAGAATCAAAAGCAACAAAAACCTCACCTCCAAGTAACCACAAAGAATGAGATACTATGAGAGCAATGCCTAAACAAACTATGGGAACTGTCTGACATCCACATCTGAGTCTTGGATTAGTAACTCCAAACCAAAGGACCGTGTAGAGATCCTTGAGACACAAAAGGAACACAACTGCCGGGCGGTGGTGGCGCACGCCTTTAATCCCAGCACTCGGGAGGCAGAGGCAGGTGGATCTCTGTGAGTTTGAGACCAGCCTAGTCTACAGAGCTAGTTCCAGGACAGGCTCCAAAGCCACAGAGAAACCCTGTCTCGAAAAAAACAACAAAAAAAAAAAAAACCAAAAAAAAAAAAAAAGGAACACAACTTTATACCAACAAATTAGGTAAGATGGATACAATTTCTTCAGCTATATGCATTATTAAAACAGATAAGAAATTGAAAACTTGAGCAACACTACAACAAAGAAATCAAATACATAATTTAAAACACTCTATGAAGAAAATTCCAGGCCCACATAGCTTCACTGCTGAATTTTATCAGGATTTGTGGGAGGGAATATGCAAAGGGCTGCGATGGAAAGAGAGGCACAGACTGGGGTCGCTGCTCAGCGATGGACCACTTGCTTGGCAGCCCGAGACCCTGTGCTCCGTCCCGCGCCGCCTCTCTTCTCCTACAAAAAAGTCAACAGTGCACTTCCTAATTTAGGAGGTTATGACTAACTTGATATCAAAACTCAAAAAAGAAAAAAATCCTAAGAGAACTGAAAATATTCCAATAGGCACCAAGAAAAATTTATTAGTCATATATAAGCAGGTCGAATGGTATAAAACATAAACAAAAGAATGGAGCTCACCCCAGAAGGGCAATGGGCCACTTGAAAAGTCATCATTACTATATTGACATAATGAAGGGAGACCTATACGATTTTAACAGTCAAAAGAAGAAAAGAGCGGGGCTGGAGAGATGGCTCAGAGGTTAAGAGCACTGGCTGCTCTTCCAGAGGACCTGAGTTCAATTCCCACAACCATATGGTGGCTCACAACCATCTATGAGATCTGGTGCCCTCTTCTGGCGGGCAGGCACACATGCAGACAGAACATTGTATACATAATAAATAAATTAATTTAAAATGCTGCTTTTTTTAAAAAAAGAAAAGAGCATTTGATAAATTACAACATCCATTCACTACAAAAAACTAGAATACAGAAATAGAAATGGGTTTTCTCAACCGAGAAAGGCATTCATAGGAGTCGGTAATTAATATTAAAATTGAGTGGCTAAAGGCAGGAGGTTTGTAATGCCTGATGGACTGAGAATCCAACTGGGTCTTCTGGAAGAGCAAGGCGCTGCTAATCATCTTTCCAGCTCTTTTTAAGAGTAAAGACCGAGTACACCGAGCAGAGCACCAGGGCCCATCTCTCCCCGCGTGTGTGTGCACGTGTGAGTACTACGGCAAACATGCACTTGTGGAGGTCAGAGGGACAGCCTGCAGCACCTGGCTCTTTCTCCCACATGGGTCCCAGGTATTGGCTTGGCAGCAAGTGCCTGTAGCTGCGGAGCCCTAGGCCAGCTTGAGCTGGGGAATCTTAAAGGATAAGAGCTTCCTTTCTGTTTCTTTTCCTCAGTTCATGTAGACATTGAACTCCAACCACTCACACCTTGCTTCTGAAGATTCAGAAAATACCTCTCCACAAATAGTGAGGGTTGATTTTAACTTAGAAACCATTACTTTGTTTCTTGGCCACTTCTTCTTCATCACCAACTTCATCCTCAGTGACCTCGGATCCAGTGGTGTACTCCTCCTCTTCTGAGAACAGCGACTGCTGTTTCTAGAGGGACAGAAAAGCACACCTGAGCAACCCCACACTACTGTGTCAGGAGCAAACTCCTGACAACACAGTCCCCTAATTTCCTGACCAACCCCACACTACTGTGTCAGGAGCAAACTCCTGACAACACAGTCCCCTAATTTCCTGACCAACCCCACACTACTGTGTCAGGAGCAAACTCCTGACAACACATTCCCCTAATTTCTTGGATGAGTCAAGAATGGACTACAGAGATGGCTCAGTAGCCGTGTGGTCTTCTCTTCTGAAGGACACACACTGGACTCTTAGCACCCGCATCACGTGGCTCACAAGCACCTATAACCTGAGCTCTACAATGCCTCTGGCCTCTGTGGACACTCAAATGCATGTGTGTGCACACACAAACACACATACAGGTTCTTGGGAGGTCAAAGCAGAAGAATGGTAAATTTGAAGCTAGCTTGTTCTATACATGGAGAATATGTCTCAAAATAAACAAACACAATCCATGCTAGTAATCCCAGCACTGAGGAGGTGGAGGCAAGAGGACCAGGAATTCAGTCATTCCAGGCCAGTCTGGGCAACATGAAATTATCTGAGAAGCCAAACAAAACCCAAAACACCCAACAACAACAACAACAACAAAAATAACTTAATAGAGTTGTCTTAATATCATAAGTGTGATGTAATCACACTCGTCTATTTAATTATTTAGTCTGTGGACATGTGCGGAGGTCAGAAAAAAACTTGCAGGAGTTTGTTTTCTCCTGCCGTATGGCGGGCCCCAGGGATTGAACTTAGATCTTGAGACTTGCTGGCAAGCACCTTAACTGCTGGGTCATCCAACAAGTCCCTAAATGTGATTTAAATATGACTTTAACCAGGGCCTGGAGAGATGGCTCGGTGGTCCAGGGTTTCTGATACCCTTTTCTGGCCTCCAAGGGCACCTGACACTGGTGACACACATACATTTAAAATGTCTTGTACCTAGAATCCTGTCTCAGCTTCCCAAATGGTGGGACTGCAGGCCTGAGTCACCACATCAGGCTCTATCTTTTCGTAAATAATCTATGGCATTCTCTTAGTAAGTGCAAAACTGGAAAGGTGGTCAAGATGACAAACATTTAGCCAAGGTTTATAAAATAACATGCTAAGATTTTATTATCACACTTCAATATGGAAGCAAGAAGTTCACAGAAACAGAATCCAGCGGCTCACTTACCAACTGCAGCGTCCAGTTTTTCAGTGACAAGAACTGAAAGGCAGAGAAGCAACAGTCAACAAACCTGCACGGCTACAAGCATGGTTCACTTCAGGCTTAAAATTATTTAAAACAATCTTTAACACCCCCCCGCCCAGAATGGCCACCATCAAGAAAACAGATGACAGCAATACCAGTGAGGATACAGGGAGAGCGGGGGCTTACACTTGTGAAGCCCCTACGGAAATCAGTATGGGGGCTCAACACATAAAACCAGACCAGCCACACGACCAGCAACAGCACTCTGGGTGCAGACCCAATAGACTTCAACTCAACACCTTCCAGAGATTTCGCATATTCAGGCTGTTGCACTATTCACAAAAGCCAAGATACAGATCAAGACTAGATGTCGACCAACAAATGAATGGATAAATAAAATATGGGATTTAATGTACTATAAAAATGGCATCTGCAGGAAAATGGACACAACTGGAAATCACCATATTGAGTGAAATAAATCAAACTTAGAAAGAGAAGTATTACCTGTTTTCCTTTATATGGAGAGCCTAGGTTTCAGATTCTATATGTATGCATGTATGAACGTATATATATACTTACACTTGGGTGTCTGTAGGTCACAGAGTGGAAATGGCAACATTATGTCGAAGGTGGAGAATTCATCTTCCTGAGAGAATTTCCCTGCACAACACTGTGGTGGATCTGCCCTCCTGTCCACTGCTCCCCACCCATCTCCTCACTGTCCCTCCTCCCTTCCAGCCTTCTGTCCTCTCTCCTCTTCTTGCTTTCTCCTTGTCTGTCTCCTCCTTTCTCTGTTGTCTCTCCCCTCTTCCCCTATTCTCTTCTCATTCTGTCTCTCCCCCTCTCCCCCTTCTCTCTCTGCTCTCATTCTGTCTCTCCTCCCTCTCCCCCTATTCTTTCTGCTCTCATTCTCTCTCCCCCTCCCCTACTTTCTCTGCTCTCTCCCCATATCTCTTTCCTACTTTCTCACACTCCCCATCTCTCCTCTCACTTTCTCTTTACCCCCCCCCCCTCTTTCTTCCTCTCACTATTGAGGGAAATCCTATCTTCATCACTGGGAGTCGTTTCTGTGCTGACAGTAGTGTACAAAATGACGAACATGCTCATTTTCCTCTTTCTCTTGCCCTCCCTTCTCTCTGCCACTCTTCTCTCTCCCCTCTCTGCCCCCTCCTTCTGCCTGCTTTCTATAGGCTCTTACACGAGGGTAAACACAGTGGGTGTGCTCTCTCCCCTCTCTCCTCTTCTCTTCGCCTCCTCTCTCCTGTCCCCTCACTTTGCACCCTCTTTCTCTTTCCTCACTCTCTCAACTGTCTCCTCCATTTCAAGTTAAGGAACCACATAACTATATAGCTTGTACATAATTCTTAAATAACTAATTACCATCTATTTACGTAGCTTTCTGGAGTTTTTCACTTTCTCAAGTAAATTCTACATCCACCATGAAAGCCAACAAATTAACAGATTCCCTGGGCCTTAATAACAAAACTCAGCTGAATAAACGGAATCAAAGCTCTTCTGGTTGATGTGAGATTCCCCCGTATGTTGTGACTACCACTGGTTAATAAAGACATTGTCTTAGGCCTGCGCAGGGCAGAACAGAGCTAGGCGGGGGGGGGGGGGGTGATGCTGGGAGGATGAAGGCAGAGTCAGAGAGAAGCCATGGAGCCCCGCTGGAGACAGAGGCCAGGACTTTACCTGGATAGCCACAGTCACATGGTGATACAGATTAATGGAGATGGGTTAAATTAATATGCTAGAGTTAGCCAATAAAAAGCTAGAGCTAATGGGCCAAGCAGTGATTTAATTAGTACCATTTCTGTGTGGTTATTTTGGGAGTTTGGGCAGCTGGGAAATGAATAAGCAGCCTCCTACTACATCTGATCACCTTTAATTTTTTTTTCAATTTTAAACTTTTGAAAAATAAAACATGTTCTTGAATAAAATACAAAATTTCATACTAATGTATTAAAGAAAAAGAAGGGACCAAAACACGCATTTATATTTCCTTCATTTCCCAGTTCATTATTTTTGCATAATAGAAAGCCTGAAAACAAGGTTTTTCTCTAAACTTTTCCCAGCCGTCAATCCCTGGAGTCAAACAGTCTATTCCCTGTCAGTCTCCACACTTTCACTCCCTCAGCACAGCGTCATGTTATAATTGGATAACCAGCTCAATTTTAATTTCAACAGTCCAGGCTCCTGTCAGAGACAAAGGTCATCAGTTGTTTTATATATACAGTAAATACAAAAGTTACTCACAGCATTGAGCTCCCCCATTTTGGTGCCCCATAGTGTATTTGGTTCCAGTAAAACATCATATTCCAGGCCCTTTTCATCACAGGAGCCAGTCCCAGGATCACTTGAATGACAAGAACATTTTTTTGTAGAGAAACATTCAATTTCTTACCACTTACAGGAGGGCTGGAGAGAAGGCTCAGCTGCAGGGGACTGTGACCTTGCCTGGCTCCCAGGCACTGCACACACTGTGCTCAATACGCATGCAGACTACCTTGTTCTTACAGATGCTGCGTGTGGCTTGAGAGACACAGTCCTGATCCTTATCTCTACAAACAGAATTTTAGTGTTCGCCTGTGAGGCTGTCACTTCAGTATGTACTTTCCCTTGCTTTTTGAGACAGGGTTTCTCTGTGTGGTCCTGGCTGTTCTAGAACTGTCCTGCTCTGTAGACCAGGCTGGTCTTGAACTCAGAGATCCTCCACGTCTGCCTCCCAAGAGCTAGGATTACAGGTGTGAGCAACTATGCCCGGAAATATTTCCATCTCCCTCTTGTCTACTTTTATGTCAACTTAACACAAGCTGCAACATTTGAGAAGGGAGCCGCAATGAGAAAATACCTCCATAAGATCAGGCTGCAGCCAAGCCTGTAGGACATTTTCTTAATTAGTGACTGACTTGGGTGGAGGGTGGGGCCTCCCTTGGGCTGGTAGTCCTGGGCTCTATAAGAACCATGAAGAACAATATAATAAGCTGCACTCCTCCAGGGTCTCTGCATCAGCTCCAGTCTCCAGGTTTCAGCCCAGTCTGAGTTTCTGTCCTGGCTTCCTTCAAGTGATGGGCTACGATGTGGAACTGTAAACCAAATAACTCTTTCCTCCCCAACTTGCTTTAGGTCATGGTGTTTCACTACAGAAATAGAAACCCTAACTAAGACATCCCCCCTTTCCAGCGTGCACACATGTGTAAGTGCGCGCACACACACACACTGCAATGCTGGAATCACACCAGGTCCTTGTACGTGTTAAGCAGATGTTGTACCTTCAGTTCAGCTCTCTGAAACAGTAGCTGCAGGAGGGCTGACACCATTGATATGGGGAAACTGTGGGGGGAGGGGATCATGAACTGGAAACCACTGAATAAAACAGAAAAGTAGTGTTTTTCCTCACCTAGCCGCATCTTTAAGAAAAGGCACAAGAATGACATCCCTGTGCTTGTATAGATCGTCCAGTATTCTAGTAGTCGGACAAGACGACACATCATCACTTTCTCCTTGATCATGAAGAATAACCATGTGGTCCCTTACCTTACAGCCCTGCAGACAGGAGAGATACTGTTAGAGGCAGGCTCAGCCATAAGTGGGGCACCTATGGAACATGTCACGCCCATCACAGAGAAGGAGTGTGACCAGAAGATGTGCTGTGAGGTGCTGTCTTCTGGGTATGGCAATGGCTGCTACACTCATGAACTCACAGCAGATGTGGTTATCTGGTTGTGGTGGTGTGAATGAGAATGGATCCCATAGGCTCATATGTCTGAAATCTAGTCATTGGGAGGGATTAGGAGGTGTGGCTTTGTTGGAGGAAGTGTGTCACTGGGGATGGCCTTTGAGGTCTCATTTGCTCAAGCTAGACCTGGTGTGGCTGTCTCCCCTTCTGTTGCCTATAGATCTGGATGTAAAACTCTCAGCTATTTCTCTAGCACTATGTCTGCCTGTGTGTTGCTCATGGACTCACAGCAGCTGTGGCTGCCTGATAAGGCTGGTACAAGACTAAACTTGTAGTAAATACTCAGCCGTGGGGGGAGGGGTGAAGAGGAGCTTATGGTAGTGAAGGGCTGCTGGAGGAGAGGAAGTCATTGTCTTCAGTGATGGAGTCACTCACAACTTATCCGTGCTCTGGAGACAGTTTCCAAACAAAGCCTATGTGAGTGAGCCTGGTCACGTCACACACAGAAAGACACGACAGTTTCACGAGTGTATAATTTATCTGACTGCACTCCTTCCTGCTCACTCTCTCCTGTCTCCTCTCTCTACTGTCTCACCACCCTTCCTGCCAGGAAGTCCTCAGCCCCCTTTCTTGTCTTTTGCCTGAACAAAAAAGATCTGAAAGCAAACTGTTAAGAGTTGCAACTTCTAAGAAGCCGGGGTGTGGTACGAGGGGTGCTATTTCTTTCTTTACTTCTGTAGGTACCCTCTCAAGTTTTTGTTTTGAATGTTGATGTAGTTACACTTTAAAAGATTTGACATAAAAACGTTAGGGGCACCTGGACTATAAAAGGGAATATTCAAAACTTACCTTTAGTTCCTCCGGCAGAGATAACCGGATTCAGAGGGTTACTAATAACAATAAAAGCCATGAAGGTGGGAGGACGATGGGGTGGGGGCACTAAGGGGAGCTGGAGGGAGAAAGTGGTGGGTGAGTATGAGCAATATTCATTGTATAGATATAGGAAACTCCCAAACTTCAATCGAAGATTAAAATAAAAAATCTTACCTTTGTGAGCTGGGTGGGATCAAACCGAAGAACCTTCTGGTTACAGCAGGGGTAGACTCCAGTGCCCACAGTGCTCAGGGAACTTACTGTGGTGGAATAAACTACCACTTCCGAGTGGTACTGACAGTGGGAGAACTCAATGCAGAGAAAAGCCTGGGTAAAAGAAGACATCAAAATCAGCAATTATCCCACAAAGAAACATGTCTCAAAAAGACTTTTCTGAAGACCATATATTACATGTCTCATTTATATGAAACACACAAAAATGGTCCATCGACAGAGGCTCAAAGGAGATGAACACTTGCCAGGATTTGAGGCAAGAAATCTGAGTGGAAGCAGATGGGCACAGGGCCCCTTATGAGGTGATGGGAATGTACTAAAGTGGATGGCATACAGTAAGTGGTACCAACTCTGAAAAAAAAATATGGATGAATTATATAACAATGAATTTTATAGTATGCAGCTATACTCCAAAGAAGTTTCTAAAAGGCAAAACCAAAAGTTCTTTACTAAAAACGCAGATGAGAAAAGCTGATCCTAATATATACACCTAATTTTAAAACTCACCAATTTTTTTTAAACTCCAGTGAAATTATATCAAATTATTTTACCTCGGTTATTCTTTGATTTTCTTGATACTTAGTATTGGTATTAATAAGAACTGTGGCCTAACTTCCAGTCATTAAAGAAAATAACTTGACATGTTTTGGTTATGAAATGGGCTCCCAATCCATATCTAAGTTCATAAAAAACTCAAAGGCAAAAGTAAAATTAACACTTAGTTTAACAATAATGACAAATATACAAATGTGTTAACAAGACATGGAGCAATTGCCATGCTCATACAAGGCTAAAGGAATGCAGAAGAACTCCGGAAATTTAGAAAATGGCAACTTAGATTATTATACTGCAGTTCTAATCCTGGGTAACCACTCAAGAGATCTAAAAGTCAATTTTTATGAGAAAACCTGTATGGAAATATTTATAGCCATTGTCTTCACAATGGCTCTAAACTTGAACGGGCACAAACATGCGTCAGCTGGCGAACAGTTAACATACCGTGTAATCCATATGATAGAAGGCTACTCAGCAATAAAAGGGGAAAATGGTTGTGGGCAACAACATGTTTAAATTTCAAATTCATTCTATTCAGTGAAAGAATTCCACTCAAGTAACTAAATATTGTATGACTCTATCTAATGACATTCTGAAAAAGGAGAAACTATCAATCAAACACACAGGTTTGATAGTGACTGTCAACCACTAAGAAGCAGCTGATTTAAAAAATGAAATGTTTATGCCCTGATGGTGATAACACTATTGTATATATCAACCTCACAAAACGGATGAGTAGTGCTCTCTATAAATATACTCCAACAAACCCAGGGTTAGCCCAGTGAGCAGGATGTACATATGCCCTGACTCTGATGGTTTGGATGACCTGTCCTTTCTTCCCTCTACTGAAAATCAAGTGAGAGAGAAATCTAAAGCAAGGGCATTCATATGAGATTTCATGTAGAAAACCTTGGATTTACATAGACTAATTAGGAACGATGGTGACTCTGTAAAAAGCCGTCCTGCTTGTGCCTGTTATAAAGTTAAACTATTGAAGCCATGAATAGGACCAGGAATACAGCTCAGGGCTACAGCTTGAGAGCCAACTCCAGAGCCCTGGAACTGGGGTTCAGGGCGGGAACAAAGCATCTCGGGAATGCAATTAACACTAAGAAGCAGCCAGGTGTGGTGGTGCATGCCTGTGCACACACCTGCAACAGCAGCAGCAGGGAGCTGACAGGATCACAAGCTCCAGGATAGTGCATGCTGCACAGTAACACCTTGTCTTGAAACCCAAGACAACAAAAGGCCGAATGCCTCTGAATCTCTAAGGAAAAACAGTAGAGAAACAGTTTGGCTAGAAATAAAAGCAATAAAGATTCTATATGTTTTACACTGAAAAACTGGATTAGATAACAAAGAATCTGTTGCTTTTCTGAAAGTCTGACAAGAACTGTTTGAGCAATAAACACAAGAGGAAGTAAGGACAAAATAACAAAAGAAACAGAGGCAGATGCAGACAATTTGCAACAGAACACTCTTCCTGCCACTGCTTTCTTTAAAACCTTACCTGGCAACACCTGGAACAAGTCAGCCAGTTGATCGTTCCCCACAAGCGCCAATATACATCTCTCCAAGATTTTAATTCTTCAAAAAGACTGTTCAAATACTCATGTACATCCCAGGTTTTATCTCTGGAGAAAAATTCTCAATTATTTTAAGTGAGAAATACGTTTTAACCAAATGTCTTAACATTTGTGGCTTGTTTCCAAGAATATTCTTCAACTGAGTGTGGCATGGGCTACACTGAAAAACAGGTACAATTTCTTTATTCTTTAGACAACAGAAGAAGGTATGAAAAGGCTGAACACATTCATTCTGTTGAGCTGAATATTATTAAACAGTTTGAACAGGTCAACACATAAGAAGCAAGCAATGTTGATTTAAAGGATCTTTATTTCATTTTTACTTTTTAAAAGTTGTTTACCTCTTATGTATGTGGATGTGTGTGAGTGCATGTGCCAGGACATGTGTGAGTATGTGTATGTAGGTCACAGGACAATCTGTAGGAATCAGTTTGCTCCTTCATATTGGGGGTCTCCCAGAGGTCAAATTCAGGTCAGTAGGTGATGGATGTCTTTGTTGGCCATCTCACGAGTTCTGAGACCTTTACTAGAACTGTTCGTGTTGTAAGGTGTGCTGTTAGTGCTTCTAAATACCCCAATAATGTGACAGCTTATTACATTACTCTTAAACAGCATTTTCTACTTGAGCCATACAGTGTTAGACAACCAGTCTTCCTTATTTATATACATTTTAACAACCGTCAAAGGCATAAACCATATTTGTTATGGCCCATGTAACCATACTATTTATTTGTTTGAGACAAGTTCTTACTAGATAGCCCAGGCTGGCCTGGAACTTGCTACACAGCTCAGTGGACCTCAAAAACTGAGTTTCTACTGCCTGAGTCTCTGGCATGCTGGAATTATAGGGGTAGGCTACCACATCCAGCTTCTTTCTAAGGCTCCACTTGAAACTTTAAAAACTTTTGTGATTTTTGTGCTTAGTTCAGTAAATAATGAAGTATGAATATGATATTACAAATCATACAGGCACATCTGTCTTAAAAATGATTTAGAGACAATTTTTAAAAATGAACACAGGATGGCATGTTATAGCCTAGGTTAGCCTTGAATCTGCACTGACCCTCCTATATTATCCTTCTCAAGGCTGGAATCATAGCCATGGAGAAACCATGTCAGACTTTAAAAACAGTTTGTTTATTTAAAAAATTCTCTTGCCGGATGGTGGTGGCCCACTCCTTTAATCCCAGCACTGGAAGCAGAAGCAGGCGGGTCTCTGTGAGTTCAAGGCCAGCCTGGTCTACAAGAGCTCCCCCTTCACCAGCACAACTCAAAGAAGGGAAACACACAAACTCTACTACTAAAAAAGTGACTGGAGTTAACAACCGCTGGTCATTAATATCACTTAATGTCAATGGATTCAACTCACCTATAAAAAGGCACAGGCTAAGAGATTGGATACGAAAACAGGATCCAACATTCTGCTGTTTACAAGAAACACACCTCAACCACAAAGACAGGCACCTACTCAGAGTAAAGGGCTGGGAAAAGGCTTATCAAGCAAATGGACCCAAGAAACAAGCAGGTGTGGCCATACTAATTTCTAACAAAGTAGACTTCAAATTTAAATCAATCAGAAAAGATGGAGAGGGACATTTTATACTCATAACAGGAACAATTCATCAGGATGAAGTCTCAATCCTGAATATCTATGCCCCTAATATAAAAGCACCCACATACATAAAAGAAACATTACTAAAACTCAAGGGTGCCATCAAACTGCACACACTAATAGTAGGAGACTTCAACACTCCTCTTTCACCAATGGACAGGTCAATCAGACAGAAACCTAACAGAGAAATAAGAGACTTAATGGAGGTAATGAAGCAAATGGACTTAACAGACATCTATAGAACATTCCACCCAAATAGGAAAGAATATACCTTCTTCTCTGCAGCTTATGGAACCTTCTCAAAAATTGACCACATACTCGGTAACAAAGCAAACTTCCACAGTTACAAAAAAAATATTTGTAACCTCCTGTGTCTTATCAGATCACCATGGATTAAAGTTAGAATTCAACAACAATGCTACCCCCAGAAAGCCTACAAACTCATGGAAACTGAACAGTCAACTACTGAACCATACCTGGATCAAGGAAGAAATAAAGAAAGACATTGAAGTCTTCCTTGAATTCAATGAAAATAAAGAAACAACCTACTCAAACTTATGGGACACTATGAAATCAGTCCTAAGAGGAAAGTTCATAGCACTAAGTGCCCACTTAATGAAAACAGAGAAAGCACACATTGGAGACTTAACAGCCCACCTGAAAGCTCTAGAAAAAAAAGAAGCAGACTCACCTAGGAGGAGTAGAAGACTGGAAATAATCAAACTGAGGGCTGAAATCAACAAAATAGAAACACAGAAAACAATACAAAGAATCAATGAAACAAAAAGCTGGCTCCTGGAGAAAATCAACAAGATTGACAAACCCCTATCCAAACTAATCAAACAGCAGAGAGAGAATATGCAAATTAATAAGATCAGAAATGAAAAGGAGGACATAACCACAGACACAGAGGAAATTCAAAGAATCATTAGATCTTACTACAAAAGCCTGTATGCCACAAAACTGGAAAATGTAAAGAAATGGACACGTTTTTAGATAAATACCATATACCAAAGTTAAACCAGGACCAGGTGAACAATCTAAATAGACCTGTTAGTCGCGAAGAATTAGAAGCTGTTATCAAAAACCTCCCTACCAAAAAAAGCCCAGGACCAGATGGTTTCAATGCGGAATTCTACCAGAACTTCCAAGAAGAGCTAATACCTATACTCCTTAATGTATTTCACAATATAGAAACAGAAGAGTCATTGCCAAATTCCTTTTATGAAGCTACAGTCACTCTGATACCAAAACCACACAAAGACTCAACCAAGAAAGAGAATTACAGGCCAATCTCACTCATGAATATCGACGCAAAAATCCTCAACAAAATACTGGCAAACCGTATCCAAGAACACATTAGAAAAATTATCCATTATGATCAAGTAGGCTTCATCCCAGAGATGCAGGGCTGGTTCAACATACACAAATCTATCAATGTAATCCATCATATAAATAAACTGAAAGAAAAAAACCATATGATCATTTCATTAGATGTTGAAAAAGCTTTTGACAAAATTCAACATCCCTTTATGATAAAAGTCTTGGAGAGATTAGGGATACAAGGGTCATACCTAAATATAATAAAAGCTATTTACAGGGCTGGAGAGATGGCTCAGTGGTTAAGAGCACCGCCTGCTCTTCCGAAGGTCCTGAGTTCAATTCCCGGCAACCACATGGTGGCTCACAACCATCTGTAATGAGATCTGTGCCCTCTTCTGGCTTGCAAGCAGAGTACTGAGAATATTGTATACATCATAAATAAATAAATCTTAAAAAAATACGAAATATTTAAAAAAAATAAAAGCTATTTACAGCAAACCAACAGCTAACATCAAACTAAATGGAGAGAAACTCAAAGCCATCCCACTAAAATCAGGAACACAGCAAGGCTGTCCACTTTCTCCATACCTCTTCAATATAGTGCTTGAAGTTTTAGCAATAGCAATAAGACAACATAAGGGGATCAAGGGGATTCGAATTGGGAAGGAAGAGGTTAAACTTTCATTATTTGCAGATGATATGATAGTGTACATAAGCGACCCCAAAAACTCCACCAAAGAACTCCTACAGCTGATAAACAGCTTTAGTAATGTGGCAGGATACAAGATCAACTCCAAAAAATCAGTCGCCCTCTTATACACAAAGGATATGGAAGCAGAGAGGGAAATCAGAGAAGCATCACCTTTCACGATAGCCACAAACAGCATAAAATATCTTGGGGTAACTCTAACCAAGTAAGTGAAAGATCTATTTGACAAGAACTTTAAGGCATTGAAGAAAGAAATTGAAGAGGATACCAGAAAATGGAAGGATCTCCCTTGCTCTTGGATTGGGAGGATCAACATAGTAAAAATGGCAATTCTACCAAAGGCAATTTATAGATTCAATGCAATCCCCATCAAGGTCCCATCAAAATTCTTCACAGATCTGGAGAGGACAATAATCAACTTTATATGGAAAAACAAAAAACCCAGGATAGCCAAAACAATCTTATATAATAAAGGAACTTCTGGAGGCATTACCATCCCTGACTTCAAACTCTATTACAGAGCCACAGTAATGAAAACAGTGTGGTATTGGCATAAAAACAGAGAAGTCGACCAATGGAATTGTATAGAAGACCCGGATTTTAACCCACAACCCTATGAACACCTCATTTTCGATAAAGGAGCTAAAAGTATACAATGGAAGAAAGAAAGCATCTTCAACAAATGGTGCTGGCACAACTGGATGTCAACCTGTAGAAGAATGAAAATAGACCCATATCTATCACCATGCACAAAACTCAAGTCCAAATGGATCAAAGACCTCAATATCAATCTGAACACACTGAACCTGATAGAAGAGAAAGTGGAAAGTACCCTACAACATATGGGCACAGGCGATCGCTTACTAGGTATAACCCCAGCAGCACAGACATTAAGGGCAACATTGAATAAATGGGACCTACTAAAACTGAGAAGCTTCTGTAAAGCAAAGGACACTGTCACTAAGACACAAAAGCAACCCACTGACTGGGAGAAGATCTTCACCAACCCCGCAACAAAGGTCTGATCTCCAAAATATATAAAGAACTCAAGAAACTAGACTTTAAAATGCTAATTAACCCAATTAAAAAATGGGGCACTGATCTGAACAGAGAATTCTCAACAGAAGAAGTTCAAATGGCCAAAAGACACTTAAGGTCATGCTCAACCTCCTTAGCGATCAGGAAAATTCAAATCAAAACAACTTTGAGATATCATCTTACACCTGTCAGATTGGCTAAAATCAAAAACACCAATGATAGCCTTTGCTAGAGAGGTTGTGGAGGAAGGGGTACCCTCATCCATTGCTGGTGGGAATGCAAACTTGTGCAACCACTTTGGAAATCAGTGTTTCGGTTTCTCAGGAAATTCGGGATCAACGTACCCCTGGACCCAGCAATGCCACTCTTGGGAATATACCCAAGAGATGCCCGATCATATGACAAGGGCATTTGTTCAACTATGATCATGGCAGCATTATTTGTAATAGCCAGAACCTGGAAACAACCTAGATGTCCTTCAATGGAAGAATGGATGAAGAAAGTGTGGAATATATACACATTAGAATACTACTCAGCGGTAAAAAAAAAATGACTTCTCAAATTTTGCATGCAAATGGATGGAAATAGAAAATACTATCCTGAGTGAGGTAACCCAGACCCAAAAAGATGAACATGGGATGTACTCACTCATAATTGGGTTCTAGCCATAAATAAAGGTCAGTCAGTCTATAATTTGATTTCCTAAAGAAGCTAAATAAGAAGGTGAACCCAAAGAAAAACATATAGCTATCCTCCTGGTTATGGAAAGTAGACAAGATTGCCGGGCAAAAAATTGGGATCTTGGGGGTGGGGTGGGAGGGGAGTTAGGGGAGATGAGGATAGAAAAGTGAGAAGGGTGGGATGGGGAGAACTTGGGATAAAGGAAGGTTGGATAGGGGAGCAGGGAAGCACATATCTTAATTAAGGAAGCCATCTTAGGGTTGGCAAGAGACTTGGACCTAGAGGGGCTCCCAGGTGCCCAAGGTGAGGTCCCCAGTTAGTTCCTTGAGCATCTGAGGATAGGGAACCTGAAATGACCTTATCCTATAGTCGTACTGATGAATATCTTGCATATCACCATAGAACCTTCATCTGGTGATGGATGGAGATAGAGACAGAGACCCACACTGGAGCACCGGACTGAGCTCCCAATGTCCCAATGAGGAGCAGAAGGAGGGAGAACATGAGCAAAGAAGTCAGGACCACAAGGGGTGCACCCACCAAGGAGACAGTGGGGCTGATCTATTGGGAGCTCACCAAGGCCAGCTGGACTGGGACTGAAAAAGCATGGGATAAAACCAGACTCTCTGAATATGGTGGACAATGAGGGCTGCTGAGAAACCAAGGACAATGGCAATGGGTTTTGATCCTACTTCATGTTCTGGCTTTGTGGGAGCCTAGCCAGTTTGGATGTTCACCTTCCTAGACCAGGATGGAGGGGGGAGGACTTTGGACTTTCCACAGGGCAGGGAACCCTGACTGCTCTTCAGACTGGAGAGGGAGGGGGAGAGGAGTGGGGGTAGGGGGAGAGGAGTGGAAGGCTGGGAAGAGGCGGAAATTTTTTTCAATAAAAAAAGAAAAAAGAGCTCCAAAGCTACACAGAGAAACTCTCTCTATCCTGAACCCCCCCAAATAAAAGTATTATTAAGTAAATAAAAACACTCTATTTTTATCTTATGCATTTGTCTGCATGTATGTCTGTGTATCAGGTGTATGCAGAGCCCACAGAGGTCAGAGAGGGCATCGGATGCTCCAGAACCAGAGCTGCAGAGGGATGTGAACTGCTGTGTGAGTGCTGAGGAGTGAACTTGGGTCCTCTGAAGAGCTTTCAGTGCTCCAAAATGCTGAGCCATCGCTCCAGCCCCTGCCTTCACTTTTCAAGTTCATGGATTACAGATATAAGCCACACTTGGCTAGGTTATAGGTGTGTGTGTGTGTGTGTGTGTGTGTGTGTGTGTGTGTGTAGCGGATGCATGCTTTCATGTGAGTATGTGTGCATACACGCAGGTTATGGATTTTTAAAATTACTTTGTATGTGTGGTAACTGCATGTTTGCGCATGTATATGGGTACAGTTGGCCATGTGTGTGTGTGGAGGCCAGAGGATGAGATCAGGTGCCTTTCCATGTCACTTGCCACCTAACTGTTCTGAGACAGGGGCATCACTGAAGCTGGAGCTCACTGTTCTGGCTGCACTGGCTCACCACAGCGCTTCCAGGCTCCTCCACTCCAGCCTTTGTGTTACAAGCATATGCTGTCACATCCAGCTTGTTATGTGGATCCTGGGAATCCAAGCTCGGATCTGCTTGTACAGCAAGCACTTAAGGACTGAGCCATCTCTCCAGCCCACTTACACATTTTTAATACGTATAGAGAACCATCCAGAAGTAACAGTTAATATTTTAGAGGACATGTTCTTTAAAACGGGATATATATTTTTTCACTCCAGGCTGGTCTTGAGCATTGTGTAGCCCATGATGACTTTGATTTTCTGTGATTGTCTCTAGTGCTGAGATTACAGGTAGGTGCTACCATGCCTGAGTTTTGCAGCACAGAGGGTCACACTTAGGACTTTATTATGCATGCTAAGCAAGCACTCTACCAACTGGATTATGTCCCCAGCCTTTTAGTTTTGTTTTATGCATTACACATGTTAAAGATTATTAACAACTTTCTTTGTAAGTATATATTCTTCTCTAAGGACATTTTCCACCTCCCTTATTTTCTTTCTTTCAGGTATGCGAGGGATTAAACTTAGTGCCTCGAGCATGTTAATCAAGCACTCTACCTCTGAGCTACATCCTCAGCTCTTGGTTTTTCTAAAATAATTTATTTCTTTTGTGTGTGAGTGTGTATGTGGGTCAGAGGACAACTCTGTGAGGTCATATGTCCCCTCCTATATTAGGTAGGTCCTGGGAATCAAACTCAGGTCCCCAGGCTTCTTAGAAAAGTTCCTTTACTAGCTCAGTCATCTCACCAGTCCCAGCCCTTTTATATTTTTAAATTACAATTAAAATTTTTAATTCATTGATTTATTGTGAGTGCCAGTAGAGGTCAAGAGGTCAGTTTAGGCAAGTCTATTTCTCCGTCCACTATGAGGGTCCTGGGGATTAAACTCAGGTCGTCGGGCATTGTGGCAAGGACATTAACCCTGAGTCATCTCATCAGCCCCAGCCAAAAGCTTATTTTAATCTTTTTTTTGGTGTGTGTGTGTGTGGTTCTTTGACTGCATGCATATCTGTGCACCGTGTACATGCCTGGTACCCCTGAAGCTCAGAATAGGGCATCAAATTTCCTTGAACTGAAGTTAGAGTTGGTTGTGAACCACCATGTGGCTGCTGAGAATTGAACCGGGTTCTCTGAAAGAGTATCTAGTGCTCTTAACTGCTGAGCCATCTCTCCAGCCCCAGGCAAGAGTTTTCTGAAGCTGGTCTCAAATCTGCTATATAGTTCAGGCTAACACCAAACTCTCCATCCTGTGGCTCTGTGTTCTGAGTACTCGGGTTATAGAAATACACCACCACACCCAGTTTAAACATTATCCTTGAAGGGTATACACTAAGAGCTGATTTGAGGGGCTGGGGTTATGGCTTGCCGGTTACTGTCCTTGGAGAGGACTCAAGTTTGATCCTCGGTACTCATGTCAGACAGCTAACTACCACCTACAATGCCAGCTCCAGGGGATCTGATGCCTCTGGCCTTCTAGGGCACCCACACACATATGCCCCCATTCAGAGAACCAAACAAGCATTTTAAAAAAGAATTGATTTGCTACATTTTATATAGCATTATACATTACATTTTATTTTAATACTAAAAAATGATTTTGTGCATGGTTCCTCGTCTGCATTCCCACCCATGCACCATGTGCATGTACCACTACATGGCTGTATTTTAGCCCACTCGTGGAAGGAGGGAAGCTAGCTAGTATACTTAATATGGCAATGAATGGCCTTGTTAAATGCTTTCATAGACTCAACAATACCTCTGTGTAAAACTTCCTAGCAACGGAATGCTATCAAAGAACACACGCATCTTCAAAGTTTCTGTTCTTCTGAGACAGTTCACCAACTCAGAATGAAATCTTGTGTTAAATATAAGCATGAGTATGTATTATATGCTAATAAAGTATGCCAAAGTATGAAGAATAGATATAGAAACTCCACCCTTAATTTTTTTCATTCATCAAGAATTAACTGAAAATAAATTTAGTTCTCTTGTAAAATTCAATATAACACTTAATAGATAATAAAAAACATTAGCAATAAATCACCTTAATGGTACTGACTAAAATCTTTTAAGACTAACATATAATAACTTGCAACATTTTGAAGTTTTAGGACATTATGAAACACACCCAGTAAATACAAGGTAGTTTTTGCAACAACTTTTGTTTTGAAGCAGCGTCTTTCTAAGTCAGTCAGAAATACACTCAGTGCCGCCCTAGTCCTTATAAAAGTATTTACACAGGAAGTGTACGGTGCCTGCATACAACTCTGACACTTGGGAGCTGAGGTAGGAGGGGGTAAGTTCAAAGCTAGTTTAGACTATACAGCAAACAAGAAACAAACCAGAAAATGAAGTTATATGTTTATAAGTATTCTTGAAATTTACACACGAAAACTGTCGATTATCTTCACTGTACCTTATGTGGACGTAGATAATATTTCCATGTCGGTCCACATTGATTTTTCCAGGGATGCAAGGGATTCTCCTCTCCGTTTCTCTGGTTAACAGTTTCTTACACAAACAACACCTACAACAAGATGTCAAAAACACTCAAGAAAAGAATGAATGTAGTAATTAAACAATGTAGCTATATTACATAGCATACCAAGACTATAACGTAGCTATATTACATAACATACCGAGAATATAACGTAGCTATATTACATAGCATACCAAGAAAAATATGTTACCTGTATAATGTTGCTGCATTGTTTCGAGAATCTGGACTGAAGTACTCAGGATCAAACAGTCTTTCGATCTTCTTACAAAATAGTTTACTATTAAAAACAAATGGCCAATAAACGTCTATATTTAGCATCTTAAAGTTAGTGGTGCGTTTTCCCTCCCTCCTTTCCGTCTTCCCTGCCTTCCTTTTACATTATGGGTATGCGTCTCTGTGGGGGGTGTGCGCATAAGCGCAGGTGCCCATGGGGGGCATCAAAGCCCCTGGAGCTGCTGGACACTGGTACTGGAAACTGAACTCAGGTCCTCTGTAAGAGCAGTATGTGCTCTTAAACACTGAAGCCTCTCTCTGGTCCTTCTACTTTATTTTTAAAAAATGAATCTCTAACTCAATGTGGAGGCTGTCATTTTGGTTAGACTGGCTTGTCCAGTGGGTCCTTGGGATCTTTCTGTCTCTACTGCTCCAGTCTAGGGTTACACAGATAGATGTCATAAGTCTGACTTTTTGTGGGTCCGGGGATTTTCAAGCATACACAGCAGCCACTTTGTGTATGGAGCCATCTTCCCAGCCCTAAAGTTAGTTTACAGTGGTAAAATAAGTGTTGTCCTCATACATGTAGAAAATGAGATTAATACTTCCTAGGAAGTTCCTTTTGGGCATTTAATTTTTGCTATTCTAAGTAAATAAACCTATTGCTGATCAAGATTCTCTTTTTCTTATTACGTGTTTATTTACTGTGTGTGTGTGTGTGTGTGTGTGTGTGTGTACATACATGGAGATGAGGGAATGGTTTTCGGAAGTCAGCTCTTTCCTTTCACCATGTGGGTCCTGAGGACTGGATTCAGGCCACCAGTCTTGGCAGTACGTGCATTTAACCACTGAGCAATCTTGCCATTTTTTTTTTAAAAGGCTGGGTCTCTTATGACCCCAAACTCACTCTACAGCTGGGGTTGATCTTTAAATCCCGAGTACTTGCCCCCTCCACCTCAAACGCTGTTCGAGGCTCATGCATTGTGACACCGCTTTTGCTCATATTTTGTGTTGTTTTTCTGAAAACTGGTTTCACTATGTAGCTCAGGATGGCCTCTGACTTGGAACAATCCTCCTGCATTAGCCTCTTGAGTACTAGAGTTGTAGGAATATGCCACCATATCTGTCAAGAATGTATTTTTTTGCTAGAAAAGAAGCAGTTATCTGTCTTTCCTTCAGGCCTTTATTACTGGAATATTCAAGATTTTAAAATTTGGGCCGGGCGGTGGTGGCGCACTCCTGTAATCCCAGCACTTGGGAGGCAGAGACAGGCGGATCTCTGTGAGTTCGAGGCCAGCCTGGTCTACCAAGGGAGTTCCAGGACAGGCTCCAAAGCTACAGAGAAACCCTGTCTCGAAAAACCAAAAAATAAAAAAATAAAAAAAAAAAAGATTTTAAAATTTGAGAATTTAACAACCCAGGTCTACCAATACCTAGGAATGTAATTTTTAGCAGCCTGCTTTTTGATCTTTATTTTCTTGTGTATAATATATGGCTAATGGGGCCAGCAAAGTGCTGAGATGATAAAGGCAAAAGAAGAAAGACGGACTCTCAAAGGTTATTCTCTGACCTTCACTGGTGAAGGGCCAGGTGCCCTACTCACTCTAATGGTAAATCAAACAAAAATCAAAGATAATAAAGTATGGCTAATAATTATAAACTCATAAGGTTAATGAAGATTAAATTATATGTTTTTAAATAATGTCAGATACAGTATTAGGAAATAAATGCTAAGTACTTATTAAACATAGTATAACTGAGCTTGAAGTCTTCCATGTATGTCCTTCCTACCACCATTTTCTTAATGTATTATTTGTTGATCTTAAAGGCCAAATATGGATTTTGGATTCCATTCCCATTTCCAGGTATTTTGTTCAAGATAATTTCATTACACATCCTTCCACTTAAGGGCTGAATTCTTGGATAATACTCTTCATTCTCAATTTCTTTCTTTTAATGGCTCATTCTGATTAACACATTTAAAAACCTAGTATTGCCTTACAAATACCCCCTTGAGCCCACTTCTGCTCTGTTTTCTTTTCCTAAGCAATCATTCGGAGCAAAGGTCTGGAAAACTTTCTACATCCGGGCCCCACTTCTGCCCTCTACACAGAGCAGGGTCCTCACATTTCTATATCCGGGCCCCACTTCTGCCCTCTACACAGAGCAGGGTCCTCACATTTCTACATCCGGGCCCCAATTCTGCTCTCTACACAGAGCAGGGTCCTCACATTTTGTCATCGCTTCCACTTCCAAAACTTCCTTGAATTTACCTTCCTTTCCACTCCAGGGGCCTTAAAAGGAGCCCAACTGCTACTTCTCTCTCAACCCTTTAAGTAAAGGGCAGCCTTCGTTAATATTCTCTTGCTAACAGCAAATAAACCAGAATAGCATTTATAATAGCAATGAGAAATTAAATACCTAGGAATAAATAAGTAGAAAGTTATAGTGTTTGCAAATCATAAGATTAGGTATTATTAAGATGCTAAAATCATAGCTGGAGAGATGTGCATACTGCCCTTGGGAAGGACCCCTGTGTGACAGTAGGGACATCAACACCCTACACTCTCTAATGGATAGGTCAACCAGACAGTAACTTAACAGAGAAATAAGAGAACTAACGGATGTCATGACTCAAATGGACTTAATAGACATCTACAGAACATTGCACCCAAATATAAAAGAATATACCTCCTTCTCAGCACCTGATGGAACCTTCTCTAAAATTGACCAAATATTTGGTCACAAAGCAAATCTCAACAGACACAAAAAATCAGAATAACTCCCTGTATCTTATTGGACTACCATGGCTTAAAGTTAGAATTCAACCACAACACTAATTGCAAAAAGCCTACAAACTCATGGAAACTGAACAGTGCTCAACTGAATCACCCCAGGTCAAGGAAGAAATAAAGAAATTAAAGACTTCCTAAACTTCAATGAAAATGTAGACACAGCATACTGAAACCTATGGGACACTATGAAAGCAGTGCTAAGAGGGAAGTTCAGAGCACTAAGAAAATGGAGAAATCTCCAACTAGTGACTTAACAGCAAACCTGAAAGCTCTACAATAAAAAGAAGCAGAGTTACCCAGAGACAACAGAAAAATAATCAAATTGAGGGCTGAAATCAATAAAATAGAAACAAAGAAAACAATACAAAGAATCAATGAAACAAAGAGCTGGTTCTTTGAGAAAATCAACAAGACAGACAAACTTTTTTCCAAACTAATCAAAAGGTAGAGAGAGAATATCCAAATTAACAAAACCAGAAATAAAAAGGGGGACATAAAAACAGACACTGAGGAAATCCAGAGAATCATTAGGTCATACTTTGAAAACCTGTACTCCACAAAATTGGAAAATGTATAAGAAATGGATAATTTTCTGGGTAGGTACCATATACCAAAATTAAATCAAGACCAGATGAACAATTTAAATAAACTTATAACCATAAGGAAATAGAAGCAGTCATCAAAAGCCTTCCAACCAAAAAAGCCCAGGGCCCAATGGTTTCAGCACAGAATTCTACCAGAACTTCAAAGAAGAGCTAATACCTATACTCCTCAAATTGTTCTGCATAATAAAACAGAAGGAACATTGCCAAACTCTTTCTATGAGGCTACAATTACCCTGATACTGAAACCACACCGAGACTTAATCAAGAAAGAGAATTACAAATCAATCTTCCTCATGAACATTCATGCAAAAATACTCAATAAAGTACTACTGGCAAACCAAATCCAAGAATACATTAAAAAAAAATCATCTACCATGATCAAGTTGGCTTCATCCCAGAAAGGCAGGGATGGTTCAACATATGAAAATCTATCAAAGCAATTCACTATATAAATGAAGAAAAAAATATATGATCATCTCATTAGATGCTGAAGAAGCATTCGACAAAATCAAACATCCCTTTATAATAAAGGTCTTGGAGAGGTCAAGGATACAAGTAACATATCTAAACATAATAAAAGCAATATACAGCAAGCCGACAGTCAACATCAAACAAAATGGAGAGAAACTTAAAGCGATTCTACTAAAATCACAAATAAGACAAGGTTGTCTACACTCTCCATATCTATTCAATATAGTACTGGAAGTTCTAACTAGAGCAATAAGACAACAAAAGGAGATCAACAGAATACAAATTGGAAAGAAAACAGTCAAACTTTCACTATTTGCAAATGATATGATAGAATACATAAGTGACCCCAAAAATTCAACAAGGGAGCTCCTACAGCTGATAGTGTAGCAGGATGCAAGGTTAACTAAAAAGAAATCAATAGCCCTCCTATATACAAATAATAAAGGGGCTGAAAAAGAAATTAGAGAAACATCACCATTCACAATAGCCACAAATAAAATAAACTATCTTGGGGTAACACTAACTAAAGAAGTGAAAGACCCGTTCGACAAGAACTTTAAGTCTTTGAAGAAAGAAATTGAAGAAGGTATCAGAAAGTGGAGAGATTTTCCATGCTCATGGATAGGTAGAATCAACACGATAAAAATGGCAACCTTAGCAAAAGCAATCTACAGATTCAATGCAATCCCCATCAAAATCCCAATACAATTATTCACAGACCTTGACAGAACAATACTTAACTTCATATGGAAAAACAATCTTGTACAATAAAGGAACTTCTGGAGGCATCACCATCTCTGATTTCAAGATCTACTATAGAGCTATAGTAATGAAAACAGCTTGGTATTGGCATAAAAACAGACAGGTGGACCAATGGAGTTGAATCGAAGACCTGGATTTTAATCCACATACCTATGAACACCTGATTTTTGACAAAGAAGCTAAAGTTATAAAATAGAAAAAAGAAAGCATCTTCAACAAATGGTCCTGATATAACTGGATGTCAACATGTAGAAGGATACAAATAGATCCATATATATCCCCATGCACAAAACTCAAGTCCAAATGGATCAAAGACCTCAATATAAATTCAGCCACAATGAACCGCACAGAAGAGAAAGTGGGAAATAGCTTTCAACACATGGGCATAGGAGATCACTTCCTAAATATAACACCAGTAGCACAAACACCAAGAGCAACAATAAATAAATAGGACCTTGTGTAAAGCAAAGGACATAGGAACACTTCTGCATTGCTGGTGGGAATGCAAGCTGGTACAACCCTTTGGATGTCAATGTGGCGATTTCTCAGAAAATTAGGAAACAACCTTCCTCAAGACCCAGTAATACCACTTTTGGGTATATATCCAAAGGATGCTCAATCGTGCCACAAGGACATGTGCTCAACTATGTTCACAGCAGCTTTGTTTGTCATAGCCAGAACGTGGAAACAACCGAAATGCTCCTCGACTGAAGAATGGATAAGGAAAATGTGGTACATTTACACAATGGAGTACTACACAGCAGAAAAAAATGGCATCTTGAATTTTGCAGGAAAATGGATCGAACTAGAAAACATCATTTTGAGTAAGGTAACTCAGACACAGAAAGACAATAATCACATGTACTCACTCATAGGTGGCTTTTAAACATAAAACAAAGGAAACCAGCCCACAAATCACAATCCCAGAGAACTTACACAACAATGAGGACCCTAAGAGAGATTTACATAGATCTAATCTACATGGGAAGTAGAAAAAGACAAGATCTCCTGAGTAAATTGGGAGCATGGGGACCTTAGGGGAGGGTTGAAGGGGAGGAGAGAGGCATGGAGGGGAGCAGAGAAAAATGTAGAGCTCAATAAACATAAAAAAAAAACAATATAAATAAATAAATAAAACCCTCTCACTCAAACAAGGAGTCAGTGTAAAAAAAAAAAAGCAAAGGACACAGTCAGTAAGACAAAAAGGCAGCCTACTGAATGGGAAAAGATCTTAACCAACCCCGTATCAGACAGAGGGCTGATCTCCAAAATACATAAAGAACTCAAGAAACTAGACATCAAAATACCAAATAATCCAATTAAAAAATAGGGTACAGATCTAAACAGAGAATTTTTAACAGAAGACTCTCAAATGGCCAAAAGAAATGTTCAGCATCCTTAGACATCAGGGAAATGCAAATCAAAACGACTCTCAGATACTAGTCAGAATGGCTAAGATCAAAAACACCAATGACAACTTATGCTGGAGAGGATGTGGAGTAAGGGGAACATTCCTCCGTTGCTGGTGGGAGTGCAAACTTGTACAGCCACTTTGTAAATCAGTATGACAGTTTCTCAAAAATTGGTAGTCAATACCACTCTTGGGCATATACCCAAAGGATGCACAATCATACTATAAGAACATTTGCTCAACTATGCTTATTATTATATTATAGCAGCATTATTTGTAATAGCCAGAACCTGGAAACCACCTACATGCCCCTCAACCAAAAAAGGGATAAAAGAAAATGTGGTACATTTACACAATGGAGTACTACTCAGTGGTTAAAAAAAAAAATCTTGAAATTTGTATGCAAATGGATGGAACTAGAAAAAAACCATCCTGAATGAGGTAACCCAAACCTTGGTTTACAAACCTTGGTGGCAAACATGGTATGTAGCCACTCATAAGTGGATATTAGACATAAAGCAAAGGATAACCAGTCTATATAGTCCATGACCCAAGTAAAGCTCAGTTACAAGGAGAACCCTAAGAGAGACATACATGGATCCCCCTAGGAAGGAGAAATAGACAAGATCTCCTGAGAAAATTGGAAGCATGGGGGAGGGGGCAAGGAGGGAAGGAGAACTTGAGGGAATGGGAGGGACAGAGAAGGAGAGCAAGGAAAGAGATATCATGATTGAGGGAGCCATTTATGGGGCTAGCAAGAAACTTGGCACTAGAGAAATCCCCAGGAGTCCACAAGAATGACCCCAGGTAAGACACCTAAGAGATTGAACTGGCCTTCCCCTGTAGTCAGATTGATGACCTTAACTGTCATCATAGAACCTTCATCTAGCAACTGATGGAAGCAGACACAGAGATCCACAGTGAAGCACTGGGCTGAGCTCCCAAAGTCCAGTCGAAGAGGGGGAGGAGCAGTAATATGAGCAAAGGGGTCAAGACCATGATGGGGAAACCCTCTGGAACAGCTTACCTGGGTTACTGGGAGCTCACTGACTCTAGACTGACAGCAGAGGATCTATCAAAGGACCAAACTAGGCCCTCTGAATGTGGGTGACAGCTGTATGGCTGGGGCAGACTGTGGGGCCACTGGCAGTGAAACTAGGATTTATCCCTACTGCTTATACTGGCTTTTTGGAGCCCATTCTCTTTGGAGGGATACCTTGCTCAGCCTAGACATAGTGAGGAGGGCCTTTGTTCTTCCTCAAAGCAATGTGATAAACTTGTTGACTTCCAATGGGAAGCCTTACCCTCTCTAAGGAGTGGACTCGGGGGTGGGAGGGAGAGCAAGTAGAGGGAGAAGGAGAAGGGAAGGGACTGGGAACTGGGATTGGTATGTAAAATGAGAAAAGATTGTATAAATAAATACATAAATAAATACCTACATACATAATACATAAATAAATAAATAAATAAATAAATAAATAAATGATGAATTAGAATTTGTGCAACAGATCCCAGTTAGATCTCAGTCTCCTCGCCGGAAATATCTGTAGGGCAATGCAAGGATTCCAAAATAGCTAGGTTGCAATCTTGAAGGTAAAGCTGGAGAACTTGGGTTACTAAATACCAACATTATTATAACCCTGCCTTAATTTAGACTAGGTGGACTTGAGCTGGAGATGGCTCAGCAGTTTAGAACGCACACTGTTCCTATGAAGGACCTGCATTTGGTTCCAAGCACACATTCTGGGCAGCTTACAATAGCACATGTCTCCAGATTCAGGGGATCCAGTGCCCCTGATTTCCACCTGTACCTGCACTCATGTGAACCCCCACCATGCAGAGGAAGACATACAATTAAAAAATAATAAAAATAAGTTTTTCAGAGTCAGTGCTCTGACCCCAATGGCCGCTACAAGATGTTGCTGGTCTCACATCATACCCCTTTGCCCCCTTAAGATGAAGCCTTAATCTTAACACAGCTCATTACCACCATATGTCCATATGTTCATTATACATAATGATTACTAGGAGCTAGCAAGATACTTTGTCAGAAAAGGGTATCTGACATCAAATCTGAGCACCCCAGAATCCATCCTGGAGAAGGAGAAAACTGATTTCATATGTGCTTTGGTGTCCACACAAAATAAAGTTAAATGTAATAAAATTTTTTTAAAAAAATATTTATTTATTATGTGTACAATATTCTGTCTGCGTGTATGTCTGCAGGCCAGAAGAGGGCACCAGACTTCATTACAGATGGTTGTGAGCCACCATGTGGTTGCCGGGAATTGAACTCAAGACCTTTGGAAGAGCAGGCAATGCTCTTAACCACTGAGCCATCTCTCCAGCCCCATGTAATAAAAATTTTTAAATCATTAAAATTTATTGTAAGTTATTGGTTTTTTATTTAAAGTAAAATAGAAATATATATCATATATATTTTAAAATAGAATTTCACTAAAATTAAACAGAAATATACTTAACAAAACTTATTAGGTTTAGAACTAAGGTTTAAAGAGTTACCTCCTAAACTTATCTTTTTTAGAACTAGAGTTTATAGAGTTACCTCCTAAACTTATCTTTTTTAGAACTAAGGTTTAAAGAGTTACCTCCTAAACTTATCTTTTTTGTCCTTCAAGTCATCAATTTCATTGTGTGTGAACAGATCAGCTATGCGTGTAAGGAGGTTTGCATTGATACAGTTCATGTTGCATGGGGCAGCTACTATGGCATTCATATTTCTGTGGCAATACTGAATACATTGTTCAACCTGAAAAACACAGAATAGAAAATCAGTGTTGAAAATAGTAACATAAATGATATTGTCAGAGTAACTTCAAACATAAAAATCATGAAAAATCAAACCCACATATACATTGCCAGTAATTGGACCTGTATGTGTTCATCTACACTGTTAAATAGGCAAAATTTAAAACACATATAGAGAAATCATTTCCAATTCCTTTTATTTACAATAATGTATTTTAAGTGTCTGTAGCAGACATAAATCTTACTCTGCACACTACCATGCATATTCAATTGACTTCTCAAGGACAAACTTAGTTATTAAGGTATACCCAATCCTCCAGGGAAGAGAAACAAAATTTCAGACATGTAAGGACTTTCTCCGTTCTGTTTTATTTGCTTTCTCTAACCTGAGGTGGATTTACTTAGTGTAAATGTAAAGAGAGAGACGTCTCATATTTCTCCACACACTGTTCTGATGATATAAAAGTTCAGGGCTTAAGGTCTGAAACTCGAAGTGTGAGGACTCTGATTGTTCTGTAGGTCCTGCTTGAAGCCCACGGCCCGCAGACACCTCACAAACCAGCGAGTCCGCCTGCACACAGCACGGCAGCACTCTGCTCTGTACAGCTGGATGGGGCAAACCCAGAGAGCATTTAAATAACAGCTGCAAAATGTCAGCCGTGGGAACAGAAAACCATGAATTACAAACATTTTTTTGCTTTTGGTTTTGTGTGAGATTAAGCCTGACTATGCATCCTAGGGTTGCCCAGATATTTATTAGATAAATAAGAAAATAATTGTACTTAATATTATCGCTTGAAATAGATGTGTGTATGTGTGTGTATATATATATATATTACAGTTTTATATTTGACCAGCTGTCCTTAAGCAATAGATACAAACTATGATGTAAACACAAAGCTACACTGTTTAGTAGCTGGGAATTTGGTTTTTGTTCATTGAACTATAAGTGAGAGACACATAGAATAAAAACATGCCTAAAGAAATTATTTAAATAGTAAAACAACATAATCCAATTAATTTTCCTTATTAGTGATAGAACAAAAATCTTTTAGAATAAAGTTTATTCTATCAAGGCTCAAATTACACAGTTGTTCCAATTATAGATATAACATACAAATGATACCCAGTAGTCTTAACCCCTTCTCAAAAGAACAAAGTACTGTTACAATTATTCTCTGAAGCTAACTATTTTGCTTTCTATACATCCAAAAGAGGGATAGGATTAGGTCAATAAAGGGGCTTAGATTTTTAAAATGAATACTTACTAATGAATCCATCTTCAGGAATTCTGAAGAAATGAGAATTGAAATGACATTTCCTGGCTCTAATAAAAAGAAAAAAAAAGTTGAAATTTCATTTTGATTTTTAACTCAATTTTCTCTTTTCATCTTAAAAGAGGATGTTACTTTAATAAAAAAAATTGATATACCCTTACTTATATCACTTAGATTGGATAAAAGAAAGAAGATCTAATATTAAATCTTAGGGTATAGACAAATATGGTAAACTGTCCATGAATTAGATTCATGTTAAGTACAAAACTCTAGCTAAAGATAATGGCATGCAAAAGTCACAGTGAGAAAAGCTAACGAGCGATGGATGAGAGCATTAATTAGGGAAGTATTTCAGAAAGGCATCAGTGCTGACAAACATTTAAAGATTCTGAAATATAATGGAAATGAACTACTGACAAAATGCTAATGGTACATACTATGGCCACACTGAGTGGGTCTCCAGGCACACACAGAGCTGCACACGACAGCCACACTGAGTGGGTCTCCAGGCACACAGAGAGCTGCACACGACGGCCACGCTGAGTGGGTCTCCAGGCACACACAGAGCTGCACACGACGGCCACGCTGAGTGGGTCTCCAGGCACACAGAGAGCTGCACACGACAGCCACACTGAGTGGGTCTCCAGGCACACAGAGAGCTGCACACAATGGCCACGCTGAGTGGGTCTCCAGGCACACACAGAGCTGCACACGACAGCCACACTGAGTGGGTCTCCAGGCACACAGAGAGCTGCACACGACAGCCACACTGAGTGGGTCTCCGGGCACACAGAGAGCTGCACACGACGGCCACACTGAGTGGGTCTCCGGGCACACAGAGAGCTGCACACGACAGCCACACTGAGTGGGTCTCCGGGCACACAGAGAGCTGCACACGACGGCCACACTGAGTGGGTCTCCGGGCACACAGAGAGCTGCACACAATGGCCACGCTGAGTGGGTCTCCAGGCACACAGAGAGCTGCACACGACGGCCACACTGAGTGGGTCTCCGGGCACACAGAGAGCTGCACACGACGGCCACACTGAGTGGGTCTCCGGGCACACAGAGAGCTGCACACAATGGCCACGCTGAGTGGGTCTCCAGGCACACAGAGAGCTGCACACGACGGCCACGCTGAGTGGGTCTCCAGGCACACAGAGAGCTGCACACAATGGCCACGCTGAGTGGGTCTCCAGGCACACATAGAGCTGCACACAATGGCCACACTGAGTGGGTCTCCAGGCACACAGAGAGCTGCACACGACAGCCACACTGAGTGGGTCTCGGGCACACAGAGAGCTGCACACAATGGCCACGCTGAGTGGGTCTCCAGGCACACACAGAGCTGCACACAATGGCCACACTGAGTGGGTCTCCAGGCACACAGAGAGCTGCACACGACAGCCACACTGAGTGGGTCTCCAGGCACACACAGAGCTGCACACGATGGCCACGCTGAGTGGGTCTCCAGGCACACACAGAGCTGCACACGACGGCCACACTGAGTGGGTCTCCAGGCACACAGAGAGCTGCACACGACGGCCACACTGAGTGGGTCTCCGGGCACACACAGAGAGCTGCACACGACAGCCACACTGAGTGGGTCTCGGGCACACAGAGAGAAAGGAGGTGCTGCCTCACACTGCAATTTCAGTAAATATGTCATCTCTGTAAAATATATTTAAGAAGAAATCCTGCCATTTTCCACCATCCTGGTAACAATCATTCTGAACCCTTTGTAGTAGAAATCCTTTACAATCTTAGAAACAGATTTTGTTTATGTGGGACATATGTCAGTATTTACCATAATTTACCATATTAGAAATAATGTCAGGAAATTTTTAGAAGTCAGTTTTAAAATACAATAATTCTATTACATGTAAACATAGTTTTGTGAAAAAATATCTTCAAATAAAAAAATTAGTGAGTGGCACTGATGAACATTTTTTATAAATCTCTTCAACGTCTAACTTAACTGACTGCCAAATTCTCGTATCTGTTTCTTTCTTCTGAGACAGGATCTCACTCTTAGCCCAGGCTGATCTTCAACTTATAGCAATGCTCTTGCCTCAGCTTCCCAGAGTGCTGGAATTACAAGCATGAGCCACCACACCTGGCTTCAAATCAGCTTTTGCACTTGTTTGGGGGTAGGCTGCTTTTGTGAAGCCAAAACTTGACATGTAGTATTGTCGTGAAGGTGGCGTGGCACAGAATCTGAACTCAGATCAGTAAACTACTCCTTTGTTCGGTGGTCATCTGCACTGTGAGTGCAGCGTTAACCCACTGCAGAAATGTTTCAGACACTGCACAGTGCTCACGTGGGAGAGTCGTGCATGTTCTAAGTACTCAGACGACTCACTGGAAAGAGGTGTTTAGAGCTCAGATTTGATAGTAAGACCAACAGAATTTAGAAAGAAAAGTTTTTGTGTATGGAGAAGTTGTCGGTTACACTGCAGCAGGGACACTTTCCAAAACTTGAATTCTCACGTGAGAACTTGGCTTTTATCACTAACAACACCACTATCAACTGTTTTTCTTTATGTGACTAGCTCATTTACCTGTCTGAATAATCACAAGTTCTGTTAGCTGCTTTCTCAAGTAAACATGTTTTTCTACTTTGAGGTCAGTTGAGTTAGCTCATAGTTATAAGCTCACTCAGCTGTGCCAATGCTTTCCCTCAAGACAGCCACACTGGTAAGCATCCAAACTGCTGAGGCCATTATGAGAGTCCAGAAAAGGATGTATACTGAGGGTTGAAGTATAATAAAGTCATTTTTACCGCTTCATCAAGGACAAGTGAACCTACATTTTTCCCTTTCCTTTTTAACTATGAGTGCATGGTACTGGAGAAAACCAGTAAAACAGCTCTCTGTGTCTGCTTTGATTCGGGCTAGAAAGCTCAACAATTTTGTACACGTTGCCTTTTCACATTCGGAACAAATCTTGACACACAGAAAAAGTGAGTTAACATCTTGGTATTGTCATGTAAACCTGGTTAACCTTGAGAGCCTTTAAAGAGCCCCAGGACCCATTCCAGGACGGAGAGAGCCTGAGTTCCTGTGGTCTGAGCACAGCTCTAGTAAACCTCTACGCCTCAGTTTGGACCTGACACAGATTTCAGCTCAAAATAAGCAATGGATTGTTTTTTTGTTTTTGTTTTTTTACCTAAAGTGGGAATCTCACAATCCTTATTCTCCTTAGTGTTCCTTTTGACATATTTTATCAGCCAGTTGAAAATATGAACATCACAATGAACAGAAATGTCCACCTCTTCCCAGCGCTGGGCATCCATAGATAAATATTCAGCAAAGTACTTCATTTCTGATATTAAAAGATCTCGTGGACAAATAAAATCTTCTTTCAAGTTTTTTGCTTCATCACATACGTGGATCACCATGTTTGGCCTTCATGAAAAACGTTACACAGAAAAGAGACGATTAGAGTGTGAAGGGGCGGCGAGACCACTGATGTGTAGTGGCGGTAAGAGAACAAGGTCCTCTTGCAAGTTTCGACCACAAAAATCTGTTTTATAGGGTCTGACTTCAAAATTTCTCACTTCTTGTTTATCTGATTATACCTTATATTATGATTAACTTTAGTAAGCTACCCATTTCATAAAGAAATAAAAAATATTGTTTCTAAAGAACTAATACTTTACATGGCTTCAATTTTATTGTTCAAGTTTCAGTTCTCAAAGAACAATTAAATAATAGACTTTGATTCTTGTGTAATAACTAACATCTTTATACTTTTAAAAAAGGAAAACTATTTATCTAAAATGATTTTTTGAACAATCAAATTAAAAACCTGTATGCTTACTTTAGTATCAGCAATGTTTGGCTCCATGCACTCATGAAATATATATTAATGAGTACAGTTACAAGATGGGACCAAACTAGGCCCACGTCATGTGGGGGACAGTTGTGAGGTTTGGGTGTTCTGTGAGGCCACTGGCAGTGGGACCAGGATTTATCCCTAGTGCTTGATCTGGCATCTTGGAGCACATTCTCTATGGAGGGATACCTTGCTCAGCCTAGATATGTGGGGAGGGCCTTGATCCTATATCAAACTGCTGTTAGACTTTGTTGACTCTCCATGGGGGGCTTACCCTTTCTGGGGATGGATGGGGGTAAGGAGAAGGGTGGGGTATGGGGGGAAGGGGTGGGAGCAGGGATACTGTGTGGAATAAGACTGTATTAAAGTAATAATAATAAAAAGATTACTTATAAAAAAAGAATTAAAACTATGTGCTTATTTACATAAAATAATTTAGTAAATACATCTGAAAGTTTGCTTCAAAAACTACATACTCCTTGAATTTACCTTCCTTGAAAGTGATGTATTTCGCTAGGTATGGCAGCTCACGTGTGTAATGGGGCATGAGAATCTGAAGTGGTAGGATTACCATCAGCTGGGGGCTGTCTGTACTGTATAGTAGGTACCAGGCCAACCTGGGCCATAGAGTGAGACCCTGTCTCAAAAATGCAAAAGTCAACTAAAAAGGAAAAAACAGGGGTAAGGGTAAATGAGATGGAGCTGAATTCCTAGAACCCATTTTAAAAAGCACAGTGTTTTGGGCAGATCAAAGCAGACAGATCCTTAGGACTTGGCTGCATCCAGGAAGCCAACCTGGAATGTTCCAGGACGGAGAAAATCTTTTCACTTCCACACCTGCACCTTCACATACACAAACAAATGAAAAACCAGAACCCCCAACAGTGTGATGCATTGTCTCATGCCATTACAAAAAGAGAATAAATAGGAAGAAATACAGTGTACTAAAAGTATGAATTACTTAGTGCTTAGTTCAATTTCACAAATTCCAAATACAGAACAAAGTGTTTTATATAAAGTTGGGATATAAGAAGAAGTATTATCATCAATGTTCTATCACAATCAAAAGAGGGCTAACAAGAGGCTCAGTAGGAAGGGTATTTGTTGCTAAGCCTGATGGCCTCGCTTTAATCCTTGGGACCCACGTGGTAAGCAGGAAGCAGGGATTCCTACCAATACCCTCTGCTCACATGTGCTCACTATGCACACTCTGGCCTGTGGAGAGGGAGAGCTCAAGTTCAAGGCTGCCCGGGAAACCTGGCTGACTCTGACTAGCTAGCAGCTGAGGGCTTGCTTCCCTGGCATGTGCAGTGCCCTAGGCTCCATCCGCATACAAGGAAAGGGAGAGGAGGGAGAGGAGGAAGGCAGTGGGTAGATGAGTTCTGTGATATGTGAACTTCATATTAATAAAACTGTTATTATAAATCTACAAAAATTAGAGGTACAGGAAAGAAATTTTATAGATGAAAAAGATAGTTCCATATTCATTAGGTGAGCTAGTGTATTATTTGTCAAAACAAAGTAAACATTTATTATGCATGCACTTTATTGTATAGGAAACACAAAGAGCAAAACAAAATATCAAAATTTGAAGCATACTGAAATACATTCTGATTCCTATATATTTGTAAAGCAACTATACTAGACAGTTCTAAAATGCATATCTAATCTCATTAGTAAAGTTAAAGAACTAATTACTTAGAGGTTTTTCTTTGGACATTAAAATTTACTTTCAAAATTATGTTAATAGATGTTATTTCTAATTTTTAAAGATAGGCAAATTATTTTAAGAATGAAAAACCTCCACAACTTATAAATAACACAAGCAAGCAACATGCTTAGGTATTAAGCTATTTGTTGTTGTTCAGCACAGATGAATCTGATTCCAATGTCTTAGCAATGAAGTAATGTAAAATTCCTACAGTATGCTGACTGATAAACACAACCACCAATCGTATATGTGAACGGCTAACGGTAATATTAATATTAAATCTTATCTAGCAAACAACCGGCCTCCTACCCTTCAGATTCTTCAGTCATTTCTCCAGCATTACGAGTAGTACAATTTTCACTTTCTGAAGAACAATTCCTTGTGGAAGCTATACTATGTCTTCCTTAAATACAGAAACAGACACATACAAAAAAAGGGGGGTGGGTTAGCATTTCTAGCTGAGAATGGGTTTACTTATGGAATGGTAACAAGGTAAACACATGGTTCCCAAGGCCAGCTATGGTATTTGGCATTTGTCAGGTAGCATTTCTCACCTTAATACTCATATCTTAAGGGCAGTACGAACTGCTAACGTTCTAGTGAACATTCTCAGAAGATGTGGTATTCCAAACCAAGCCAATTGCTCAAAAGCACAGTCCAGTCTCCTCTTCTCAAAGTACATTCCTATTTCCATATTCTGACTGCAGATGAAAGTAAACCGGTGACTTCCAAGTGCAACTCCAGAAAACACCTCCTCAACCCTGCCATTGTGCTACCTGAATTTCTGTCAACTGCAGTAAACATGGCTGTAAAAAGAGACTACGATGAGCAAGATGCTCTATTTTTTTTAAAGTAGCCTGGATAGTAGCATATGCCTATGATCCCAGAAGTTGGGAGGCAGTGGTAGATGGAGCTCAATGAGTTCTAGACCAGTCTGGTTCATACAGTAAGTTCTGGGACAGCTAGGGCTACATAGAGAGATTCTGTCTCAAAAACAAACAAATGAAAGAAATTAACTAATTAATAAATACTTTAAAAAGTGTCTAAGCATGATGGTACACGCCTTTATCCCAGCACACGGAAAGATCAGGCATACAAGGTCATCCTTAGCTACATAACAAGTTTGAGCCAACCTGAGCTACATGAAAAAGTAAAAGTAAAAAACAGGTCAGAGTGCAGCTGAACTTAAAACTTAACTTTGATTTGTTCTGGGAGAAGAAAATTTTATTATTCTTTAAGTGGGATATCCACAAAAAAAAACTATGAGCACAGGAGAGAAAATGAAATATAAATTTGCTATATTGCATCCACGTTAAATTAATTTAAAATAAGGAAATAAAGGCTAGGAATACAGTTCAGCTGGCTGAAGACTTATCTAGCACGACTGAGACTAACCCCCGGCACTGCATAAACTGGGTGTGGTGATATACTCCATCTCTCAGTACAGAGATACAGTCACCTCTCAGTACAGTGATACAGTCATCTCTCAGTACAGTGATACAGTCATCTCTCAGTACAGTGATACAGTCATCTCTCAGTACAGTGATACAGTCATCTCTCAGTACAGAGATACAGTCATCTCTCAGTACAGAGATACAGTCATCTCTCAGTACAGTAATACAGTCATCTCTCAGTACAGTGATACAGTCATCTCTCAGTACAGAGATACAGTCATCTCTCAGTACAGTAATACAGTCATCTCTCAGTACAGTGATACAGTCACCTCTCAGTACAGTGATACAGTCATCTCTCAGTACAGAGATACAGTCACCTCTCAGTACAGTGATACAGTCATCTCTCAGTACAGAGATACAGTCACCTCTCAGTACAGAGATACAGTCACCTCTCAGTACAGTGATACAGTCATCTCTCAGTACAGTAATACAGTCACCTCTCAGTACAGTGATACAGTCATCTCTCAGTACAGAGATACAGTCACCTCTCAGTACAGTGATACAGTCATCTCTCAGTACAGTGATACAGTCATCTCTCAGTACAGTGATACAGTCACCTCTCAGTACAGTGATACAGTCATCTCTCAGTACAGAGATACAGTCATCTCTCAGTACAGAGATACAGTCACCTCTCAGTACAGTGAGATAGTCACCTCTCAGTACAGTGATACAGTCATCTCTCAGTACAGTGATACAGTCATCTCTCAGTACAGTGATACAGTCACCTCTCAGTACAGTGATACAGTCATCTCTCAGTACAGTGATACAGTCATCTCTCAGTAGAGATACAGTCATCTCTCAGTACAGAGATACAGTCATCTCTCAGTACAGTGATACAGTCATCTCTCAGTACAGAGATACAGTCATCTCTCAGTACTTGGGAGATGGGAGGCAGGAAACTCAGAAGTTCAAGGTCTTTCTTAGCTACATACTGAGTTCAAGGCCAGCCTGGGTTACATGACACCCTTTTTCAAAAAACAAAATTACAGCAAATAAACAATATGTAAAACACTAGTTTGAGAAACTAGAGTAAATAATTTTGATACAATTAACATTTTGTTTTAGAAATGTTACTTGGCCTACATATTTACAGTTAAGGTTTTTGAAAAACAGCAAAGACAATGAAAATTTTTAACATTCACAAAGATAAAAATACTAACAGATTTTACACAAGTATTTGAATTGTTGACTAAGGTTGACTAGACTGTACAAATGTAGATTTTCATAAGGACAAGTGCTATATTGTACTTTACAACCTTACCTGCTTTGGAAACTGTATCTTGATCAACTGGAGTCTCTTGAAAATCTCCTTGTGTTTCCAGAAGTGAAGATTTAATGTAAGTGGCTAAAGCCTCCACAGGACCCTCCCCAGCTGCCATTAAGGGGTTGTACTGGTTGTCAACAGGTGAGCTTCCGCTGCTCCTCAGCTCATCAAACCTTTTTGCACACTGCGAAGATAGAAAATGGTAAAAATGGAGGTTACATTACAAAACTCCCTGTGAATGAAAATGCCAGAATGGTGGTACTTCCTGTGCTAACCAAAAAAGTTCAAAAAGCACATAATGTTTTTTTTATTTTTTAATTTATTTATTTATGAAAGATTTCCGTCTCTTCCCTGCTACTGCCTCCCATTTCCCTCCCCCTCTCCCAATCAAGTCCCCCTCCCTCGTCAGCCCAAAGAGCAATCAGGGTTCCCTGCCCTGTGGGAAGTCCAAGGACCACCGACCTCCATCCAGGTCTAGTAAGGTGAGCATCCAAACTGCTTAAGCTCCCACAAAGCCAGTACGTGCAGTAGGATCAAAAACCCATTGCCATTGTTCTTGAATTCTCAGTAGTCCTCATTGTCCGCTATGTTCAGCGAGTCCGGTTTTATCCCAGGCTTTTTCAGATCCAAAATATATAAAGAACTCAAGAAACTAGACCGTAAAAGGCTAATCAACCCAATTATAAAATGGGGGCACTGATCTGAACAGAGAATTCTCAACAGAAGTTCAAATGGGCAAAAGACACTTAAGGTCATGCTCAACTTCCTTAGCGATCAGGGAAATGCAAATCAAGACAACTTTAAGATACCATCTTACACCTGTCAGAATGGCTAAAATCAAAAACACCAATGATAGCCTTTGCTGGAGAGGTTGTGGAGAAAGGGGTACACTCACCCATTGCTGGTGGGAATGCAAACTTGTGCAACCACTTTGGAAAGCAGTGTGGTGGTTTCTCAGGAAATTCGGGATCACATAATGGTTTTATACATGCTTACTACCTTAATACATGATATTATCATTGAGTAATATTATAAGAGTAATCATTAAGATAATCTTCATCCAATAAAATTTAATAAAATATTGTTGAATGATCTAACTTATAGGGGAGAAGACATATTTATTCATAGTTCTGAATGATCAACTTCAATCATTAAGATTATGTATGTGTAAGGCAAAGTAAAAAGATTAATGGCAAAAAGTTATTTTCTTGCCTTCTATTTAAAGATACTTTATTTTAAAATTATCTTAGGAGACAGGATTTCTATATGTAGCCCTGGCTGTCCTGGAATGTCCTCTTCTGGTCTCCTTGGGCACTATGTGAATGTGGTGCACAGACATACATACAGACAAAACGCTTATAAATACAATAAAATAAATATAAGAGAAAATAAAGAGCTGTAAATTCTTTTCACTTAGATGTTTCTTTAGATCTCACATTTGGGGGTTCTGTTTTTAGTGTTGCTGTTGTGTTTGCTCCTTAGGTCGTATCTAGGGATTGTTACTTACCTCTTTGGGTGTTAGTCCAGGCACAAGCCTTGCCACAGTTTCCCAGTTGATGGTCTGAGGGATTCCAATTAATGGATAAAGGATCATATCTAATACCATTTGGTTATTATTATTCAGGAAATTATTGTTTTCTGGATACCCACGACTCATCTTTTGGAGCTAGAAACAGGGAAAACACAGTCTTCTTAACATCTGAAATTCAGATGTTTCCAGAACATTGTAGACTAGTTACAGTCATTCCTAAAAATCACCTGTCATTATATAAAGAAAAAATAAAACTGACCTAAAACAAACACAGAATATCAATCCAAAATCTCTTCAGACACAAAAGCTTTACGATATTATGACTTGAAAGATGGGTACAGGGGCTGGAGAGATGGCTCAGTGGTTAAGAGCATTGCCTGCTCTTCCAAAGGTCCTGAGTTCAATCCCCAGCAACCACATGGTGGCTCACAATCATTTGTAATGAGGTCTGGTGCCCTCTTGTGGCCTGTAGACATACACACAGACAGAATATTGTATGCATTATAAATAAATTCAAAAAAAATTAAAAAAAAAGATGGGTACATATACAGATGGACAGATGGATGAAAAATGCAATAAAAAGAATCTTAATGACAGACTTCCAGTGGCAGGCATTTGGGTGTTTACTACAAAATTCTTTCTGACTCTGTTATATGTTAAATTTTTTCCAAATCAAATGTCCAGGGAAAGTTTTTCTTTTTATAAAAACTCACTAAGCATGCCTGGTTTATACACTGACTATCTAGAATTCATTTAATCAAACTGTGAAGAAATCGAAACATGTACCTTGCTTAAAAAGAAAAAAAAAGATTATAATTTCATTTCTAAATATTGTTCCTAAATAGCCTCCCTCCTGTTTTTCCCTGAGTGAATGTTCGCGGTACAAATAATGACGGCTGAACAAACTGAACTTGTACAGATATAATAAGATAAGCCTTAGCCTGGTAACCGAGCAGAGCAGCTAAAGTGCCTGTGCTTATTAGAACTGTAGTAATGACTATTAAGTGGTGCTATTTTTATATGTTTGAAACAACTTTTCTTTGCAAAGTTCTTTGCAGCCCATTTTTTTTCTGAAGCAATGTGAAACTGACCTGACTGATCTGGCAGTGGATACTGGCAGAAAAATGGATAACGTAAGCATCATGGTGACATTATTCTGGCCAACAGCCAAAATGGAGTCGCACCATGGGGAGGCAGAGAAATTGGAATAGCTATGAAAGAGGAGCTCTCACTAATTTTACAACATGTTCTAAGAAGCTAAATAAGTTACACAATGCCATCAATCTATTAAGATAATTCTTTCCATTCTACAGAAGAGCATGGGGTGGAGAGGTGGTGAGTCAGAGGTGATGGTTCAGGATGAGAAAGGACAGACTCTAATAGCTTGTGAAGCTGCTTGTGTTTCAGTGAAACAACTGCCAAAGCTTTGGCTCCTGAGGTAGGCCAGGGATATTACAAAAAGAAAGAAAAGAAACAGAAACAGAACCACCCGTCCAAAGTTAAAATGTTTTAAAAACTCTTTATGTCAGGCAATGTAAGACACTGTTTTATCCAAGCATTTACCAATTCCATCATGTGTCAGGCACTGCAGCCGAAGTTGGAATACAAAATTACAGAAAAACAGAAGTGAGGGTTTATGGCTAGTCATGCTTACAGTTTAACTGTTGTTAGTTTCTAGGTTGAGAATTCCACCTGAAACTATAAGCTGCTCTAAGAAAAATATGGCATAACGTAGTGCAAAGATCACTGACAGACAGACGCCACCTAAACTTGCTGAACTGCAGCAGAGAAATTAGACTAAAAGCCTATGACTGACAGTGCAGAGAGAACAAAAGGGATCACTCTGGGAAGGTACTCTGGAGATGCCCATGGCACCTCACACATGAGACGTGGCCTAGAGACAGCATATGCTTCCTAGGACCGTGACATCTTGAGACGTGGCCTAGAGACAGCATATGCTTCCTAGGACCATGACATTTCGAGATGTGGCCTACAGAGACAGTATATGCTTCCTAGGACTGCGGTATTTCAAGTGCGCTGGAGTAGAAGTGTGGAAGCAAATCAGGAGCAAGAACCACTGCCTTAGGACATGAAATGGCAGCCAAGTAACAATCTATGTGTTTGCATAAGCATTAAAAAGCAACAGGGGCCTGAGAGATGGCTGGCAGTTACGAGTATTTGCTGTTATTGAGTAAGACCTGAGTTTGCTGCCCAGCTCCCAACTGGTTTTTTACACCTGTTCATTGCTCCAGTTACAGGGGCTATAGCGCCCTCTTCTGGTCTTCATGGGGACTAAGCATGTGTATGATGCACAGATACACGCAAGCAAACACACATAAATAAAAATGAATAAATCTAAAACACAAAAGAAACACAAAGCACTCTAAAATCATGGCTTCCAGGGATGTACCTTATTGGAGGATCTGTACAGCGTAGTAGTCACAAGTATAGATTCTGAAGTGTGTATCCTGGTTCCACCATTAAGATAGCATCTAGTTCAAAAAATTTGGCTTTCAATTTCCTCATCTGCAAAACAAAGGTAAAACAGTAGGTAGCTTCTGGATTTCCATGAGGCTTTAAGTGGGACCTCTTACAGGTACAGTGTAAGGACTGGATGCTTGTATCAGAAGAATTAGCATTTCTGAGATCCCTGGATCAAACAGATTCATAAAGATTAACAATGAAGTATGCTGCCGATAAAGGATTCAAGTGGGCTCTTGAAACTTACCCAGCTTTATCATTTGCAGCAGTGCATCCTGGGGCTTCAACTGTTTCAGCTATAAGGAAAACATCAACAGCCTTTAGGATTATTGTGAGAATTCAATCATACCATTAAAGCACCCAGCATAGCATCTGGATTCAAATGGGTACCACACTTTATTACAACCACTATTTATTTTTATTCTACTTTGGCCATTGGTGACATAAATTTTTTTCAAGAATTAGTTGAGTCACTTAGAAAGAATTGCCGAGGACAGAATTTCAGTTTTATCTTGCTTTGTAGCTCAGGCTAGCTTCTACCTCTTGATCCTCCTGCCCTCAACCTCCAGAGCACAGGGATTACAGGTCTGTACTGACACACCCAGCTCATAGGTTGGTCCTTTTATCTTTTGATTCCTTAGAAGGACCAGCAAAGCAGATAGTGCCCAAAATGTTTGCTGAGTTAATAAAGTCACAAAACTTTAAAGAAACAATGTATCTTTTGGAACCCCACTCTGAGTTGAAAGCCATACTCTATGAGAATATGTAAGTATCTACAATAATGTGTGGCAATCTTGATTCTCAGTGAACACTGCTCTCTATTACATGGGTAATAATATATGGATCCCTTTCTGAGCACACTGCTCTCTACTTACAGGGGTAATTGTTGGGACCTTAGTAGACATTTAGGACCCAGGAATGTAGATGAGTTCTTGCCTACTATGTGGGGCCCTCAGTTTGATGCCTAGCACTTAAAAAAAGAAACAAAGAAGGCCGGGCGGTGGTGGCACACGCCTTTAATCCCAGCACTTGGGAGGCAGAGGCAGGCAGATCCCTGTGAGTTCAAGGCCAGCCTGGTCTACAAGAGCTAGTTCCAGGAACCAAAAAGCTACAGAGAAACCCTGTCTCGAAAATCCAAGAAAAAAAAAAAAGAAAAGAAAGAAAGAAAGAAAACAGACCCCTTGTAAGCTGGGTTTTTTTTTGGTTTTAATTTCCAGGAAAAAAAATCAATTGAATTTTTTTTGGTGGTGGGGATGAGGCACTGTACTCTACCACTGAGCTAAATCTCGAGTCATTAAAATGTCAAGAATGTTGTCTCTATCAAATTCTTAAAATCGTGTATATTTCAAATATTATTCTCATGTATTTGTGCTCATGGATAATTTACATAATTTGGGTGTGATTTTTTTTTCTGTAGACACAACTGAATCTTTCCAAGCAAGGGTAAAACTATTGTGTATTCTACTTAAATTAATCTACTAGCAAACTTCCTTTCGGGTCTGAACGTAAGTATGAAAGGTAAAGCATTGACAGGTAATTTTTAATAAAGCATATAGTCTCTTGGAACAGCTGGCACACGCATCTCATTCAGGAACAAGGTATAAACACATGAAAAACTTTGATCAAAAGAATATCTGAAGCTCAAAATTATCCTCTTATACATGATAAAATAATATATATTAAAAGTGTCTAAGGCATAACAAATTACTTACCCTAAATTGAAAATTCTATTGTTTAACACATTACACTTTTAAAGAACATAACTTATTTCCTTATTTTTGGCTTATTCACTTGCATATACACGGCTATCTAAGTCGCTTTCTCTGTCCATAATAAGCACCTGTTTTTCATGTTTCAATGAAAAAGGGGTTATTGATTTTTTTTTCTCCCTAGGCAGAGGTGGCAGTGGAAGGAAGGGGGCACCGGGACAGGTGGGAGGTCTCTGGCACAACACAGGGAGGTTGTTAACACTGACTCATCCCAAACAAGGAGAACAGACTTCCTGACCCTGGTCGAGACCTGAGAACCGAGGCGGTTGGCTCTGATTCTGAAGGGCGTAGGGTAGCATCGCCTCCCACCCGGGTCCGAGGCTCCCTGCGCGGCGCGTCCTCCGGGCCCGGATTCCGCGGCGTGGACGCCGACTCGGGGCGCGGGCTAGAGATTGGCAGACAAAGGCGTCGGACAGGAGCCAGGCCGGGACGACGAGGGCCGGAGTCCGGCGCCGAAGCTGGGCTCCGTCGTCAGGCGCGCGGGCGGGACGGGCTGCTGGGTGGCGGCGGTACGGGGCAGTGGGCTGTGCCCGGGCGTCCGCGGGCTTCCGGGCAGCGGGGCCCGCACGATCCGTCCGCCCGCCCCGGGCGGCCGTGCTCCCGGCCCTCGTCCCACTTCCAGCTCCAGCCTTGGTGCCCCAGCCTCTCGGCGTCTCTCTCACCTCCACAAGGCCGCGGCGGCCCCCACTGCGCCCGTGTCACCTGCAGCGGCCGGCACCGCCCGCGCTCGTGCCCGGAACGGCGCGACCCGGCGACTAAGCCCGGCTCAGGCGGCCTCACGCACCGCGACCGCACCCGCCTGCGCCCGCTAGCTGGCCGCTCCGCACGACAGCCGAGGGGCGGAGCGCCAGTCGACCGGCCCGGCCAATCGCAGGCTAGCGCCGCAGCCGAGGAGCCAATGAACGACGAGCTCCTGCAGGCCGGAGGGTGCGGTCCGGAGCTCAGCCCACTGCTCCTTAGCCTGCCCCCTCTGGCTTTTCCTCTCAAGCCCGTCGCATTGCAGCGTCTCCGCCCTCTTGGCGTCCTGTCTCTTAGCAACTTGATCCTCAGCGATTGATTTCAGAAGACCGACGCGGAGTGCACCAGAGGGATGTGTGGGAGATAAAGGGAGCTCGAGTTAAAAGAATGGAGTTAAAAAATATTTCTGTGTCAGTCATTTTGATATAAACTGCTTATAGGTAAAACGAAATTCTATAATCTGATAGGGCGTTGATTGGCAGTTAGAAACATACTGTAACTGGAAAGCTAGTGACTGCTCCGATATATTGTGGAAAATGACATCGGTCTTAAGCCGGAAGGCACTGAAGGAAGCGGATTAGAAGCCAGAATGTGAGTTTACGTTGACTACCACTCCGTGGTTTTGGCAAGATTCCAAACGGTGTCCTTATAAACACAGATTTAAGAGAACCGAGCTTTATTGTTGGGGACCCCATATGAGACCAGCCTCTGTTGCTTCACACCATAATAAACATGTGTTATCACTTTAGTTAGTGTTGGAAACTTTTCCATCATAGCTTTAATATTTTCATTCTTTAGGGGGCAGTCCAGTCTCAACTCCCTACGTAGCTGTTGATTTTGAACTCTAGCTTTTTCTTTTTCTCTTTTCGGTACATCCTGATCCTCCTGCCTCCACCTTGCAAATGCTGGGACTACAGGCATTCAACACCATACTGTTTACTTACGTCTTTTCTAAAGCATACTTTTACAGACAGGGTCCTTGAGAGGATAATTTATTTAGTCTTTTCAATTTAAATCTCAAATAACTAAAGTTTAGGACCCAGGGATGTAGATAAGTTGGTAGAATGCTTCCCTAACACACAGGATGCCTCATGTTTGCTCCCCAACACTAAAAATCAAAGAAAGCAGTCTAAAACCACATGGGTTCCAGGACACCTATGAATGCTGCTCATCACAAAATCGTGGAATATCTTTTGTAACTTGGTTTCAAAGTTTTTGAGCATCTGCTTTGTAGATAGAGGACAAAGTTGTGTTGCAACGTCAAAAGGGTGGGAATTTAAATTAGTACAGTCATTATGTGATGATGGAAGCTACAAAATAATCCCACACTAGTTCAGAATTACATCTAACAAAGGGTTTTTTACTTAGGGGTAGACTCACAGATAGCAGTCCTAAACGACAGTCCTCTGCACAAACGAAAGCAAGAGCCGGAAGCAAGAGAGTGAGCTCACGCTTTAAAACTGCATTTATAGCATAAAAGACGATGCCCAAGTGAGCTGGTATCTTAAAGGCTATTGGCTGAAGTAGCTCCCACAGCACCTCCCCCTTTTGTTTAAATAAGAGAGTTCTAAAACCAACACAAAACTATATACACTAAGAAGAGATATCAAGTATAAGATTAGAATTACAAGCAGCATATGCTGTAGGAAATCATACAGCCAGTAGCCTTTAAATTAACTGCCCACTGGGGTGTAACCTCTTATACTATTTACGCCAAAGTAAAGCATCTGGCCTCTTTTCCAGCTGTGGGATTCGGTTTCTGTTCTCTGTTCCAGCAGAGGATTCTGATTTGTGAATCTACCCATAAATAAATAACCGTCTATTATTCTCAAGTCTGAGCTGGTATGGGATTTCTTTTAAGCATTCTTCTTTATCTGGTGCCCACATAAATCTGGACTCCACACCTACCGGGTGGATGGCCTAAAGGCCTAGCCCGGTCTATGGCCCAGAAAGTTTCCCAACCCCACCCGCTTGGCTTGCTTTTACCTAAGCAGGTTTTTTTTTTTTTTTTTTTTTTTTTTTGTAGAACATCTGCCACAGCAGAGCTTACTGCATGTGGCAACTTGGAAATTTTCCAAGCGCACATATTACTGCCGCATTTCCTGGCGCGGTTCCCTGGTGTGGTTCCTTGCCGTGTGGCAACTTCTGCAACTTCCGGTTTGTGCTCCTTGTCCATGAATTCTGGGTTTCTTGCTCCATGTAATTGCTTTTAATTTGTCAAGCAAAGCATATTGCTCAGTATTTAACGAGTACCAAGGCAGGAAACTAAAGCGGCTCAGGACCAATCCTGTCACCACCGGTTGCATTGCTTCTAGTCGGGCAACTCTGCAACCACGACATCTGCTGGACAATAAAGATTACAGTTTACCAAATCACATAACAGGTAATTAATAAATCAACATGGCAGATTACTGTTGCAGGAGGTCCTTTCGCTCCTCCAGCCAATAGCCGCTGAGATACCAGCCCATTGGGGCATAGTCTCTCTCTTTAAAAAAGCGGCCACTTCCCTCCTCGCTCTCTCTGACTTCCTGCTCCACTTCCAGCGACTAGACTCCCTTCCTGATTGTGCAGAGGGCTGTTGTCTGGGATGGTGATCTGTAAGTTTTTCCCCTATAAATAAATAACCATTCTATTAATCATAATTTCAAACTGGTGTGGGATTGTTTGTGACTTACGCCTTTGCCTTCATCTGGCGTCCTGCAGAATGTCTCGCAGACTCTTTCATGAGTCAGGAATCCCGAAAGACCATCTCACCTTTCGGCAAGTTCAGCAGTCCTTTCTCTGCAGGTTCTCTGTGTCCAGTTTATGCAATAGTCCAGGCAAGAGCAGTTTCTTGCCCAAATGACTATCAAACTCCATAAGGAGCCTCTTCAATGCCCATCTTCCTCTCAAAGTAGATTGGTACTGCCAGGAGCAGACGTGTCTCATTGTCATGAAAAACCCTAAGTTATTAAAATATTTTAAATGCCATATTCTGCAGTCTTTGAAAGATATGAAGAATGCCTATCTAACTGAAATATATCTCTATATATCTAGAAAATCTAACTAACATGACTACAAGCTTGATTATTATTGATGATTATCCACTAACAACCTATATTTCCTAATTATACATTACATTTTAAAAATGAACTACACAGTCACAATATCTTCAAAAATACATATACATATAACAAAATTGACCTTAAAATCCACACCAATGCAAATTATTCACATCTATATCATATCCCCCTTTAAATGTAAAAGAACATTTATAAACAATATTTGGGAATATGGACGTGGTTATTTCCCTCCAAACTGCTTCCTGCTGTATGGGGGTGCTGTTAATCAGGTCTTTTATGGTATAATCTGTGTGCCAAGTTTATCTAAGTTGGCAGTTGAGTGAAGTAATTTTTTGAAGGTGTTCACAGCAACCTTTCAGGAGGGCGTGATCTATCATACCATATCGGGATAGACTCAATCCACAGGGTCTCATCCTCTGTGAAAACAAAAGAAGACCCTTTCCAAAGCATCATATCCTTAGACCCAAATTCTGAAGTCATACCCTCATGATATCCGTTCTGGTTCCACTTGGCAACCCATATAATGGAATGTCTCTCTGTACTTAGCTCCTTTACAGTCAAAAATTTTAAAGAAAACACAATGTACATAATCCAGACTCTCTGTGAATTTTCCATTTTTACGTGGCTTATTTTTCTTTATTTCTTTTAATCTATAACTATCTGTACTCTGTCTCTTTAAAGACTTTACCCCCCTTTTTTAAGGGCATTAACTTTATTCTCTCTATATATATTTTTTCTCTCTCTCAACCTACGTACACTCATCCAACATTGTGATCCATTTAGTGGTCTGAATCTGTCCTATTGTGAATCTGTAATTTTCTTTACTATCCAGGAGCAGTTTGTTTCGCGCTTTTAAATCGTTAAGTGCTTAAGAATCTAAGCTGTGCTGGGCAGTGGTGGCGCACGCCTTTAATCCAAGCACTTGGGAGGCAGAGGCAGGTGGATCTCTGTGAGTTCGAGACCAGCCTAGTCTACAAGAGCTAGTTACAGGACAGGCTCCACAGAGAAACCCTGTCTCGAAAAAAACCAAAAAAAAAATCTAAGCTGTGACATTCCTAGGTCAAAAACAGGTACTGCCTGCTTGCCCCACCCAGTCCAACATGGCGGAGCCGCTCGTGCCTCTGATCCTTGCACATTGCACCACTAGCATGGTGGAGCTGTTTGTGCCTCTGAGCCACAACATGCAATGACTTCCTTTCAGCCACACAGCGAGTCTAGTTGCCATTAAACAAATCGTAGCACTTTAATCCAAATGCTCCATTCAAAGACTTTGTCTCCCGCAGGAGCCAGAGATTGCGATGGCAGCACAGCCCAGAAAGCTGGCATTTTAAAACAGCCAGTTTTTTTCCTGCTGCTGAGTCAGGACAATTTCTTTGCGGGCACGCAACCCACAAACAGAAAAAAGCTGTCTAAAATTCTCTCTCTCTCCTTTTTAAGCCCTCTCAGGTTTTACATGGAGTTCATTACCACATTAGGTGCCACTCTTTGTAACAGGGGCGGCCGGGTGCCAGGAATGTAGCCCGCCGCTCCTGTTACAACAGATTACATTAATATTGAAACTTTTAGTAACTTTTTTGCTAATATTGTGGATTCTATTCTGTGAAGCTTATATGGTTATGGTGATACTTTAATTTATTGGATATTAGGACTCAGTTTTTTTCTTTATATTATATCATTAAGAAAGAATGTGGCACTTTTAGGAATGATACAGTCTTTGCAGATTAATAATGAACAGCTAGTTGATAGGATTAATACTATCAAAAATCAAAAGTTGCCTGAAAAAATTAATACTATTAAAAAGGACAACATTAATTTGACAGACAAAATTAAATTCATATTTAAGGGTAATGAGAAATTATCTGAAAGAATTCATACTGTTGAATTTGACAGTCAAAATTTGTTAAAAAGTAATGATAGGTTAGCAGATAGAGTATCTCTCCAGAATGGCAATCTGCATGCTATCCATGTCCAAGGATGAGGTATTATATTTATTTTTTTCCAAGGAAGGAAAAGATTAAGTAAGTTTATTGTACAAACTGACTGAAAAATAACTTCAAGAAAGTCAATAGAATTTAGTACGGTCTCATCTGTCCTGAAGGAGGTGCCCGATTTGGAGGAGTGATGGATATATCCAGATCATCCCCTGTTTGGAACTTCTGTGCCTGCAGGGTCATGGAATCATCAGTGCCCTTCCTGCCAGACATGGTGCTGCCAATCTCCTTAACTCAATATCCAGGTCTTTTGAGATCCATAAAAACAATTGCAAAATTGAAGTGTGTGCCCTTCTTTCTGGCTTCTGGGTAGACTTCCTTTACTAAACTAGTCAGTTCTTTCAGGGTTGCATCCATCCAGGTGCAGCTCGCTTGAGGGCACATTCCTGCGGGAGAACTCGTCCATGCGGTGGTTGATGTGGGAGGGTCTTCTGTTTTGTGTTGATTTCATTGGTTAATAAAGAAACTGCCTTGGCCATTTGATAGGCCAGCCCTTAGGTGGGTGGAGTAGAGAGAACAGAATGCTGGGAGGAAGAGGGAAGTGAGGCAATCGCCATGCTTCTCCTCTCTGGGTCAGATGCCATGGATCCAGCCACCAGGTCAGACATGCTGAATCTTTCCCAGTAAGCCACCACCTTGTGGTGCTACACAGATTATTAGATGTGAGAGTTAGCCAGTAAGAGGCTAGAGCTAATGGGCCAAGCAGTGTTTAAAAGAATACAGTTTGTGTGTTGTTATTTCAGGGCATAAGCTAGCCAGGCGGCTGGGAGCTGGGCAACAGGAATGCAGCCCACAGCTCCTTCTACAGGTGGTGGTGGCCATTGTTGGTGGCAAAGACCTGCAGCAGGAGCAGGAGCAGCAGGTCTTCTCGTGGTCCATCGGCTTCTCGGGCTCCTTCTTAGTCTCTTCCTGGGTAATGCGTGATTCCACCACCATCTTCCTCCTTCTGCCTGGGAGATGCTTGCCCTGACCTCCAACCTTTGCAACAAGCATGAGCTAGTCGTGAGCTGTTATCTTTAAAGGAGAAACTTAAGACCTTGGAATTATATGTGCAGAATGAGAGGATCAGAGGCTAGGTGCCTCAATGAAATCACTAGAAATATATACAGGCCAGGAGATTCAGGCTTTACAAAAGACAATAATAAAATGATTTGAAATAACTAAGGAAATTATTGGAGCTGATGAACAGGGAAAGAAGACACAAGGACAGAATTCAACATTGCCAGTAGCTGTCAGAGATGACCTAACCAGGGTTTTAGCTTCCTGCCCTGTAATCTACTCTGACAAAGCATCAAGTTCTAAAGGCCCAAAAGGATCCAAAGAAGGTAGATGGATACCTATAGGAATGAATGATCTAAAAGAAATTAAGCAAGCTGTTATAACTTACGGCTTGCATTCAGCATTTGTTAGGGAGACGATAAAGACGGGCTTCTAGCATCAAGACAACACCACATGACTGGCTTCTGTTAGTTTCAGCAGTCCTGGATGATGGGCCCCAGTTGATGTTTAAATGTTATTTAAGGATAGAGGCAAAAATTTTGGAAACAGGGAAAAACAAAAGGCCTTGAGACTTCCCATGATCAAATTCTTGGTGAGGGCACTCATGCTGACCCATAGACTCAAGCTCTTTATGATGAGCAAATCTTGTCCCTATGCCACAAAGTAGCCTTAAATGCTTGGGACAGGATTCAAAAACAAGAAAAATGAATTGAATTATATACCAGGGTTAAACAGAGCCAGAGAGAACCATTAAGTGGTTTTTTTTTACAAAGATGACTAAGGCTGTACAAATAGGAGTAACAGACCCAGATGCTAGAAAAGTACATAATGAATTTCTGGCTTTTGAAAATGCCAACTTATAATGCAAAAAGATACTTGGGATTTTAAAAGTTAGATTAGTACCTATGGATGAATGGATCCTGCATACAATAAACATTGAGACATTTGACTATAATGCTGAATCTTGGGTAGGAGAAGCAATTTCCAAAGGAATGAGGAGACATCAAAATGTCAAATGTTTTACTTGTGGTAGACTAGGACATCTGAGAAGGGATTTGTAGACAAGGAATTCCCGGGAATAATATCTCCTCTGGAATGGGCAAAAATAGGAGGATTCAGCCTTCAGGTATATGTAGAATGTGTGGCAAAGGCTGACATTGGACCAATGAATGCAGATCAACAATAGACAAACAAGGCATCCCGATACCATTGGGAAAACTCCTCTGGGGGGGGGCATCTCACAGGGCTCCAAGTTAAAAGTGGCCCAGTCATTCTCAGTCACTGTAGAGGACATTTCTCAATAGGAAAATTAAAAATTTCAGAGCCTTCTGTAAAAAAAACCATGCTGTTCTAGATGATGGCATAAACATGGAGGATAAGTAAAAAATTCCAATAGGAAACATATATTCTGTTTTTGTTTGTTTGTTTGTTTGTTTTGGTTTTTCGAGATAGGGTTTCTCTGTAGCTTTGAAGCCTGTCCTGGAACTAGCTCTTGTAGACCAGGCTGGCCTCGAACTCACAAAGATCCACCTGTCTCTGCCTCCCAAGTGCTGGGATTAAAGGCGTGCACCACCACCGCCCAGCCCAGAAACATATACTCTGGCAGACTTCTATAAATGATCAAAGACCAAAGCTAGAGTGTGTATAAATGGCATGGTAATTGTTAGATTGATAGACACAGGTGCGAATGTATCATTACTCCAGAATCTTGGCATCCAAATTGACTTCTTCAAGAGGCAGATGTTAAATTACTAGGAATTAGAACCATATCTCAAGTTAAACAAAGCACGAGATGGGTTGACTACATTTGGGCCAAAAGGTCAAAAAGGAAAACTGAGGCCATTTGTGGCTAATATCCCAGTAAATTTATGGGGTTGTGACCTGCTGCAGCAGTGGGATACCCAGATTAACATTACTGCAGTCCCAGGAACTCATAATTCTGGGAAGGATATTATAAGGTACTATACACAAAGGTCACCAGCCATTCAGGCTGTACAAGAACATAAAGCAACTAGCAAACCTTCAGAGGTACCAACATCCCTACCTTTAAAATGGTTAACTGAGAAACCAATATTGGTTAATCAGTGGCCTCTAGCTGAAGAAAAGTTGCAGGCTTTAGGACAGTTGGTACAAGAACAACTAGATGCTCACCATATTGAAGAATCAACCAGCCCTTAGAATTTTCCTGTATTTGTTGTAAAAAAAAAAAAAAAAGAAAATGGAGAGTGGTGACAGATCTAAGAGCTGTCAATAAGGTAATTCAATCTATGGGCCCTCTACAGTCTGGAATTCCTCTGCCTCTATTACCAAAAGGATGGCCTCTTATAGTTACTGATTTGAAAAATTGTTTCTTCACTATACCTTTACAAGAAAAGAATAGAGAAAAATTTGCCTTCACAGTGCCTACTTATAATAATTCTCAGCCTACTAGGAGATATCAATGGACCGTCCTCCCTCAGGGGATGCTCAATAGCCCCACCCTGTGCCAATACTTTGTCATCCATTGGAAATAATATTTAAGCAATTTCCTAAGTTATAATTTACCATTACATGGATGACATTTTGCTATCTGATTCAAACATAGATACTTTAGAAAGAATGTTTGAAGAAGTAAAGAAAGTTTTGCCAAAATGGGGATTAGAAATTGCCCTGAAAAAATACAGAGAGGAGATTCTGTCAATAGTTATCAGTTATTCTTGTAGTTTTTCAGATCTTATCTGTTGTAAGGCAATTACAATATATTGGAGTATTGTAGTAATCATTATCGGCCAGTAGGTTTTACAGTTGCAGCCATGTGGCCGAGAGACACTAGCAGCAGTGAACAGCATGTGTTGCTTACTTAGGTACTGAAAAATATGCTTTGTATAACAAATTAAGAACAGCTATTAAGGTAATCAAATGATTCTGAGATGGGGACCAGGATAGAGAGAAAACTCAAAGTTTTCTATCAGTGTGAGTTGTGAAGTGTGTGCACTGTGGGGATTACAGGCAGCAGCATGTGGGCTGGTGTGTAATGCACCAAGTGGCATTGCAAGCCAGGGAGAACTGAGCAGTGGCCTGCTGTGTATGAGTGCTGGCTGGAGCTGCAGGTGGGAGAGCCAGTGCTCAATGCGCCACACAGTTGGCAACCAATCCCCCAAAGGGTGAACTGGTCCTCACATTTGGGCACCAGATGATGACAGAAGTTACAAAATAATCCCACACTAGTTCAGAATTATGTATAACAATTATTTATTTAGGGGTAGAATCAGAGATCACAATCCTAGATCACAGTCCTCTGCACAAATGGGGAACAGGAACCAAATCCAGCACCTGGAAGCAAGAGAGCAAGTGTATGCTTTATAGCTGCATTTATAGTATAAGAGGCCATGCCCAAGTGGGCTGGTATCTTAAAGGTTATTGGTTGATGGAGCTCCCATGGCAATTATGGAAAACTACATGTGTGAAATCTGCCTCCCAAAAAAGAAATAAAAAAGTAAAGAACTATCATGCAATCCCAGAAATCCTGCTACTGGACATAGATCTCCAAGAAAATGAAACAATACATCAAAGAGGTGTCCCTGCTCTCATGTGCACCCCTGCATTCTTGCATTATTTACAATAGCTAAGGAATTGCCTAAAGTGTCCAGTTATGGATGAATGGGTTAAGAAAACGTGGTATATGTATATAACAGAAAACTCTTGTCTTTTATAAAGAAGGGCATTATTAGGTGCTGAAGAGAAGGCTCAGCATCTGCTGCTCTTACAGAGCACCTGAGTTGTTGCAAATACCCATACATGCGAGAAGATTTGACACCTTCTTCTGCCATTCCTAGGCGAACATGGTAAGTTATATGCATGCAAACAAAACAGTCATACATAAAAAACAAAAACAAATAAAAAAGCCATGCATGGTGTACACTTTTAACCCTAGCCCTCAGGAGGCAGAGCCAGGGGGATCTCTGAGTCTGAGGTCAACCAGAGGTACAATGAGACCCTATCTTTTTTTTTCTGTAGCTTTGGAGCCTGTCCTGGAACTAGCTCTTGTAGAGTAGGCTGGCCTCAAAGTCACAGAGATATGCTTACCCCTGTCTCCCAAGTGCTGGAATTAAAGGCATGTGCCACTACCACCTCACTGAGACCCTATCTTAAGGAAAACAAACAAACAAAAAAACAAAACTAAACAAGGGGAAGGTCCTATCATTCATGACACAGTGAAATTTCAAATTTTATGGGTAGTCTTGGGCTGGCAGGGTCACTTTGTCTTCCTTCATATTCTTGCTTCTGGTATGGTTGAGGATCTCTCTCGTCCTTCTTCACAGTGCTACATGAAATAAAATACAGGGCGAGGAACATGTAGTTTTGAAAAAAAATCTATTTCATTTGTCAAAAAATGCATGCCTTATAGTGTACAACAGATTACCTTAAATACAGCTCCAGGGTGGGCTAGATGGCTGATCAGGTAAGGTGCTTGTCAAGACTAGTGGCCTGAATTTGATCACTGTAACCCAAGTAAAGTTGGAAGGAATTGACCCCACTTAAGAGCCACGTGTCCTCACACACATATGTACACACACACACACACACACACTTTAAGTCAGAGGTGGCAGTGCCCTTCTTTAATCCCAGCACTTGGGAGGCAGAGGTAAGTGGCTCTGCGTGAATTCGAGGCCAGCCTGGTCTACAGAGCAAGCTCCAGGACAGTCAAGGATTTATAGAATAACCCTGTCTCAAGACAAACAAAATCCCCCCCAAACATCTTAAAGATGTACTGTAGAACAGCTAAACCAACCTAGTAAGCATATATATTGCTTCTACACACTTGTTTGTGTAATATTTACACATTTATGCCAAGAAAATCTCAGAGGGACTTGAGGGTTGAACTAGGTTGTCAGGGTTGGTGCCGTGTGCCTTTACTGTTGGATCTTCTGGCTGACCCGCCTTTCTGAGACAAGGTCTTGATGTAGCTCTGGCTGGACTGGAACCAGATATGTAAATCAAGCTGGCCTCAAACTTGAGCTAATCCTCTCTCTGTTTCCAAATACCAAAATTACAGGTGTGTGTTAACACATGCAGCCAAACATTGATTTGACATACTAATTCTTCATTATTAACCTATTGGTAAGATTGCTGGATCATACAGTTTGCTTCTAATTCTTAAGAACTTCTATAATAGTTTTCCATAATATCTATACTAATTTACATGCCTTCCAACAGTGTATAGGACTCCACAAAATCCTTGCCAACACTTGTTACCCTACCAGGGACTTTTCAGTAAAAGTTATTTCTACCATATGTGATGTAATGTATCATTTTGGTCTTGATTTGTGCTGCCCTGACATAAGTTTTGACCACTTTCCTTTTTTTTGATGTCTGTGTGCTTAGGGGCATGATTCAGAAGTCTTGACTAGAATTAAGAAGTGGTTAGAAAATGTAGACTGTTTGAGCAGCTGTGTAGCCAACTAAAATGCTGCCATTTCACTTATAAATTTTGAAAGAGTCAACACAACCCCAACAGCCTATGTATGTAGCCTGATCTGCTCTGTAGACCAGGCTTCCCCCACACTCAGAGAACTGTCAGCCTCTGCCTCCTAAGTGTAAGTGTTACAGCTCAGAGAGGAAAGGCTTCCACAATGGAAGGGTTATGTGTTGGTCCAGCAGACTTGTATACACTCTTCAGAAGGGGAGTGTGGATTAAAGAAAAATAGATGAGAGACTAAAGATAGAGTAGGGAGGGCATACCAGTGAATACTGAATCTGCCCCAAGTCTCTTTTTTCTAGCCCTTTTATACCCCAAGACAAAGGGGAGGACAAAAGGAATTTTTTTTAAAAAAATCATGATACAAGGAGCAAATAAGAGTGATTACTTCCTTAATATTCAAAAAATCTAATAGCTACTCCCTAAGACAAACATTCTGTTATTTGAAGCAGAACATCTTGTTATCTAGGCAAGACATACAGCAACTTCACTTTAGGCCAAAAATCCTGTTGTTTGACCTTGTAGGAGCAATAATAGGCTTGAACTCCTTAAGACACCTTATGATACTTTGTGTCAAGATACAACAGAGCCATTTCTATGGGCTCCCACAGTGTTACAGCTCTGAAGGGAAAGGTACCCTTGCTGTTGGGAGCCAAAGAATACCACAAAGTCACACTACATAACAAACCTCACACAGGAGATTTATTATGAGAGACATTAGAGGTGGCTGCTTCTGCTCTAGAGGAAGCAGCAAAGAACTGAAGAGAAGGCAGACTTTATATAAGGTTTCTTGAAGTGGGAGGGGTAGAGCTGCCCAGGCTGACCTGGGACTGGAGGAATTCTGTGGGCTGATCTGCCAGGCCTCCTTAGCCTTATTCCCTAGGGATAGGTGAGTAACCTATGTGCCCAATCTGCAGCCCCACAATGCAGGACAATCAGATGCAATAGGGAGTCAAGTCAAAGCAGGAACTCAGTTTATTACTGTGAGAATCAGCTTATATAGGTTAAGTGAAATCATACAGGCTGATGTGATGTGGGGGTACCTCCAGCCAATGAGAGACAACCAAGCCCTCCCTCTGGTTGGAGGGGTATCTACTTAGATTTTGCTGTCTCATCCTCACTCGGTAGCTTTGAGACTATCCTTCAAACTCAAGACAGGCTCTTCTTTGCTCTATAGGCTTCAAGGTACAGGCTCTGAGATAATTTTGGCCAAACATCTCCCTCTTTTTGTTTTATATCTCACCCCCTTTCCCCATCACCAAACCAGAATAGCCCACGAGGGAGAGAGTATGGGTCAGGGCCACCCCTATTCAAAGTTTCAGCCTGGATACCCTCAAACTGAGAGTTCATCCATGGGGTGAGATGTATCAAGCCTATCATAATGTACTCGAAGGGCTATGAGTTGTACCTGTCGTATCTGTTTTTGGAATGCTTGCTTCAGCCTTTGGAGAATGCATGGGCCAAAGAGATAGATGAATAAACAAATGGTTATTGGCCCAATTAGGGAAGAGATGAGTTTGATAAGCCATATGTACCAATTAAATTAGGTCTCATAGGGGGTCCTTGACTTAAATGAATCAATATCTTTTCTAAACTCATCTAGAGCTCTTTTAACTATCTGGGAATGGTCCACATAAAAGAAACATTCTTCCCCAAGTGCCCTGTCAATTCCTCCCTGTTCCATAAACAGCAAGTCCAAGTCTCTCCTATTTTGTAAGGTTACCCTTGCTAAGGAATCCAAAGACTTTTGTAAATAACATAATGCAGTGTCTGTCTTTTCTAAGATTACTGTCATTTGTGAGCGAATCATTCCCATTTCTCACCAGGGATGAGGTGCCCAGGGCAGTCCAGGCCACCCCTAGCCCCATCAATGTGGTGATGGCCAGGGCCTTTATGGGCTCTCTCTTATGCCTTCAGGCCAGGAATTCTTCTTGCGTGTAGTAAAGCACATGAAGGAAAATTAATACAAGCAGGCAAGTATCATTATGCTGAATGATCTATGGGTCAGACAGGCAGGGAGTAACTCCCACTCGGTCTCTTGGGAGATCCCAAAATACCCATGATCTTTGGGCACCCTCCATGAAGCTATAGACCCATCAGCCACATCACAAGTGAGGTTAAGAAGAGGGTGTTTGGTGTATGAGATACAAGTTATGTTCGACATTTGCCAAAGGGGAATAGTCAGTCCATTTCCTCCATCTTGGGGTTTTCCCATCTACAATATCAGCTTTCTCTAGTATCTAATAAGAGCCATTTACCCCCAAAGGCTTCAAAGTAGGGAGGTAGTGGCTGCAAGCCAACAGGCCATTGTGCCTTCAGGGTAGGTAAGGTTTAAAGCCATAAAGGCCATCTTAATGCTCTCCATCAAATAAGATGAGGCTTCTAATCCCCCTACATCTCTAGGTGGCTTGGTGAAGGATACCTTAGGGGTAGATGATAGGGGGTTGAGGTATGTAAAATTGAGGTATATACAGGTATGTTCCCCATGGGCATTAGCTTGGAAGCAGGCCCCAGCATCCAAGGTGGATCTCCATTCAAAGCATGAGTATAAGGCCATGATTATATCCCTTTTGATATAGCCTTAATCCCCACATCTTCTCAGATAACCAGGATAGGTCCCTTTTCTTCCCCCGTAAACCTTAATATCAGAGGGTTACATCTAAATTGAGTGCATCTTCCATATAGGGGGTTCCAGGATAGGAGTACCTGGGAGACCCTGAAGATCATTTTATCTCCATGTTGTTTTATCCAATGTCCAGCCCCAATCCGCTCACATCCCCAGGAGGAACAATAGTAATCAGGAGCTCCTCTGCAGTTTCTAAGAGTGGAGGCAGTCTGGTTGTTTCCTGGGCATACATAAAAGGGTGTCTGTAGGAGGGCATGTCTCCTAAGGACATGAGAACACCCAGGCTCATTAGGGTAAGATGCCTGGGGTAGGATACACCCCCAAGAGCCTCTGCATTCAGGTCTCCCTTTGATCTCTGGAATCCAGTCCCAGCTCCCACACAACAAATCACACAGGTCAAACGTCAGGTCAGGCCACCACCTCCAGGGTGTCGTCATCTGAGATGTCTGGTTTAGGATCCCTCCAGTGTCAGCGTCGACAACATTCACGTCACCTTCTGTGGTTGGTGGGGGCCTGGACCTTGAGCCCCATGAGAAGAGTTAACATGATTACTGCCAGGAGGGCCATCTGAAATAGATAAACAGGCAATACTTTCCTCAAGGGTCATTCTTCCTTGGGCAGTGGTTATTTTTCTTTTCTTGCTTTTGAATTTAAGGGTGGTCCACCATAATCTCTTTCTTTCTTTCTTTCTTTCTTTCTTTCTTTCTTTCTTTCTTTCTTTCTTTCTTTTTTTCGAGACAGGGTTTCTCTGTGGCTTTGGAGCCTGACCTGGAACTAGCTCTTGTAGACCAGGTTGGTCTCGAACTCACAGAGATCCGCCTGCCTCTGCCTCCCAAGTGCTGGGATTAAAGGCGTGCGCCACCACCGCCCGGCTTCTTTCTTTATTGGTCATCTTGGTCTTCCCCATTGTCCTGAGGGGAGGGGAGAAATTTTAAGTTATGAGCAGGTAGCCATATAGGCATGTCCCCTCTGTTTGGGAAGACACATCCATACCCTCAGCCCTGTCTCAACAAGGGATCTGGGCCCCTGTCGCGCCCACCTCGACCAGCAAGGAAGATGCAACACCGGAGCTCTTCTTGCAAGCAGTTTATTCAGGACCTTGTTCTCTTTCTTTCTCTCCCCCCGGGCAAACTTCTCCCAGTCCTTAAAAAGTCATAGGCCACCAACCCCGGATTGCCAGGTGGGCACTGCCCATAGGTCCACGCATATGCAAGCAGCTGACAATCATTGCGTGATAATAGCATGAGTCAGGCCTTAGCCATACTAGGAGTTGATTATCACAGAGAGCACTCGCTTTCGGGATCGCGGAGGGCGGAAGCCAGCACCATCAGGTACGGCTCCACGCAGCTCTCTACATCGCCATCAGGTGCAGCTCCACGCAGCTCTCTACATCCCCATCAGGTGCGGCTCCACGCAGCTCTCTACACATCGCCATCAGGTGCGGCTCCACGCAGCTCTCTACACATCGCCATCAGGTGCGGCTCCACGCAGCTCTCTACACATCGCCATCAGGTGCGGCTCCACGCAGCTCTCTACATCACCATCAGGTGCGGCTCCACGCAGCTCTCTACACATCACCATCAGGTGCGGCTCCACGCAGCTCTACACATCGCCATCAGGTGCGGCTCCACGCAGCTCTCTACAGGCCCCTGCACTGGTTAGTGAGAGGATCCTTTCACCTAACTTTTATGCAGGGCCTTGTTGGTAGGGATCCCCAATGTTTCTGGAATCTATTTTGTTCATCTGATTTTTGAAAATTTAAAATATTGATGGCTAATAATGCCTTTTGCAGTTGTAGGTGGGGGAGACTTCTGCCCCTTTTTGTTTTATAAGGACCGTTTTGAGATATTGGTGATGTCTTTCAACAATCGCTTGACCTTGAGGGTTGTATGGGATCCTGGTGGTATGGATATATTCCATCTCTGGAAGAATTCTTTTAATGTTTTACTTATAAAACAGAGGCCATTGTCATCTTTACCTGTTGTGGTAGTCCCAAGGTAGCAAATCATTGTAAGAAGTGGCTTTTGGCATGGGTTGCCTTTTCCCCTGAGTGGGCAGTAGCTCAGCATGTCTTAGAGTACGTGTCTATGGTCACAAACATATATTTTAATTTGCTAAATGGAGGGTAATGTGTTATATCTGTTTGCCAGATGATACTGGGCCCTAACCCTCTTGGATTCACCCCCAGCCCTTGTAAAGGGGCAGGGTACGGAAAAACTATTTGCAAGTCTTACATGTATGAGCAATTCTCTTTAATTCTGTTGTGGGATTTGGGGGTATAGGTATTTGAGTCCTCCCCAGTTGACATGAGTTAAGTCATGTGTTTGGGTTGCATTTTGTATAGGCAGACTTGAGACCTCTATGAGACAGGCTCCTGAAGCTGCAGCATCCGCAGCAACATTTCCTTGGAAAATGAGGCCAGGGAGGTTTTGGTGTCCTCTGAGATGTTGAATATATATGTTTTTTTTCTACCTTCTAAGAGTGATCCAAGTTGTATCATCAAGGCAGAAATGGGATTAGCATCCAGTGTGATTAGGCATAGGGTAAGAGAGGCAGTAGGTTCACCATATAAGAGCTGTCTGAATAGAGGTTGCAGGGTTCTGGAACCTCCTGTTAGGACAATATATACGGCCATCATTTCCTTATATTGAGCAGATCCCTCACGAGGGGGAATTTTGGTAATCTTTGTCTTGGTCCCCCCTGCAGAGAAAACTACAAAGGCGGCCCCATTCTTCCTGCCATCTGTGCAAATAGTGAATGCTTGGGGCAGGGGCCTAGAAGAAAAGACTAAGGGGACTCTCCAGTGTAGTTCTTGATATAACTTCACTAACTGGTCCTCCCCAAAGTAGGTGTCCAGGGTTCCCAGAAATCCCTCCAGGGTGAGGCTCAATCAAGAACAATGTCTGGTCACCCCATTCTAATCCTTACTTTTGAATGGAATTATTAATTTAGAAGTCAGAGGCCAAAGGGCTTTAAGCCTGAGAGAAATGTGGCTGCTTGGTACTGGACTTTGTGAGTGAGGAACCACAGCCAAGACAAATCCTCACTCATGGAAGCACGGCCAGAGGTAGGGGAGGGAAGGGGTGTACCACTACTGTCAATTTTGCTGGTGTTGGGTGTATAATTCCAGCCATCCTGAATTGGAAAAGTGACTGGATAGAAGGGTTCCAGGATCCCTTGTCCTCAGCTGCAAGGGAGACCCTGACAAGTTTTTCACAGCACTATTATTAAGATATGGCGTGAATGAGGACCTTGGTGAGTCCAGTGAGGACCACAGCAGTTGACAGAATACGACATGCAGAGAGAACTTGAGTGTGGAGTTTGAGATAAAGGGAATGGGAAGGGAAAAGAAAACGAGAGTCAGAGAGAAAGAGAGGGAGGGAGGAGAGGGAGAGAGCGGCTAAGACTGGCTTGCTAAAGTGACCTTTGCACCTGTGTACAAATTAGGACCTGCTTGCCATGCACAAAGGTGTCACTGTGCCAGGTTCAGAAGGGGCGCCAGGATACTAGTAATGGTGGTGATCTTTCTGAAGTATTCTTGGATTTGATTTGTGATGTGGGAGTGTCATATATCAATCTGTTGATTTCATTGGTTAAGCAATAAAGAAACTGCTTGGCCCTGATAGGTTAAAACATAGGTGGGAGGAGTAAACAGAACAGAATGCTGGGAGGAAGAGGAAGTGAGCTCAGAGAGAGACTCCATGCTCCCCTCTCCCGGGTAGATGCGATAGCTCTGCTCTCTGAGGCACACGCCATGAAGCTCCGACCCAGGATGGACGTAGGCTAGAATCTCCCTAGTAAGCCACCTCGTGGGCTACACAGATTATAAGAAATGGGCTAGTCCAGGTGCGAGAGTTAGCCTAGAAGAGGCTAGATAGAAATGGGCCAAGCAGTGCTTAAAAGAATACAGTTTGTGTGTTGTTATTTCGGGCATAAGCTAGCAGGCAGCCGGGATGCTGGGGACGCAGCCCCGCCGCTCATAATACAACAGATTTGCAAATATTGAGAATTTTGCACCTATGTTCACAAGAGAAATTGGTCTTTAATTCTCTTTGTCGGGTCTTTATATGGTTTGAGTAACAGAGTAACTGTAGCCTCATAAAACAAATTGGACAATGTTCGTTCCTTCTGGTTCTATTTTGTGAAATAATTTGAGGAGTACTGGCATTAAATCTTTGAAAGTCTGGTAGAGTTTGGTACTAAAACCATTTGGCCCTGGACTTTGTTTGGTTGGGAAACTTTTTAATTACTGGTTCCATTTCACTTGTGGTTATAGGTTTGTTTAAACTGCTTATTTCATCTTGATTCAACTTTGGTGAATTGAATTGGTAACTGAAACATCAAGAAAATTGTCTTTTTTTAGAATTATTTTTCAGTTGGGTAGAGTACAGGTTTTTAACATATGTCTTTGAATTTCCTTGGTGTCTGTTGTGATGTTTCTTTTTATTCTAACTTTGTTAATTAGCGTATCCTCTACCTTTTGGTTAATTTGGAAAAGGGTTTGTCAATCTTATTGATTTTCTCATTTATTTGTCTGTTTCTATTTTACTGATTTCAGCCCTGAGTTTATTTCTTGATTTCTACTCCTTTTGGGTGTGAATTCTTTTTGTTCTAGAACTTTCAGGTGTGCTGTTAAGTTACCAGTATGAGAACTCTAATTTTTTTCTTTTTTTTCTTTTTTGAGACAGGGTTTCTCTGTGGCTTTTGGTTCCTGTCCAGGAACTAGCTCTTCTAGACCAGGCTGGCCTCGAACTCACAGAGATCCGCCTGCCTCTGCCTCCCAAGTGCTGGGATTAAAGGCGTGTGCCACCATTGAGTACTTTCAAAGTGTGTTTTTTTTCTTTTTACATCTAATTTTTTTCTTAATGAAGGCATTTGGTGCTATGAACTTGCCTCTTAGAATCGCCTTCATTGTGTTCCGTAAGTTTGGGTATGTTGTGCACTTATTTTCTTTCAATTCTGGAAAGTCTTTAATTTCTTAATTTCTGTCTTGAGCCATTTCATTCAGTTGTGGATTATTCAGTTTCATGAGTGTGTAAACTTTGTTGTTGATATGCAGATTAAAATTTGTGGTGATCTGTCAGAATGCAGACCAGGAATGGAATGTGGGTGCTTTTGAGGAAACTCCAAGAGTTTTGTGACCTCAGATTTTTCAAAAACAAGGAATTTGTTCTCAGAATGTGTTTTTGTGCTCCTTCCAGGTGTGGGGATAGGAGTGAGTTTACTTTAGATTACTCATTATTGCTTTCTGTTGTTATTCAATGAAATGTTTAAGTATCCTTTAAATGCCTCTATGGAAAAAAACATGTTTTTGCCACATGCAGTTTATCCTTGTGCAACTCATTAGAACTTTACTCATGTGAACTTTTTCTTTTGTGTTTTGAGACAAGCTTTCTCTGAGTCAACCTCGTTCCCCTTAAACTTGCTCCCCTTAAACCAGACTGGCCTTGAACTCAGAGATCCACCTGCTTCTGCCTTTCTAGTGCTGGGATTGAAGACATGTATCACCACCACTCAGCTCATGTGATCTTTCTTAGCCCTCAGACTTTAAATTGTCCGATGCTCTAAATAAAGATGGTTAATGCATGAGACTACAGTCTGCCTCATTAATTGGCTTCATTCTCCCAGGTCCCATTGCCACTGTGGTCAGACAGGTTGCAGGGTGTTATGTCAGTTTTCTTCAATCTGCTGAGACTTGCTTTGTGTCCAACCAGTAAGCTCCAGCATTTCTTTTTAGTTTTTGCTTAGATGACCTGTCTATTGGCAAGAGTGGATTATCAATGTCTCCCACTAGGAGTGTGTAAGGATCAATATGTGATTTAAGCTACAGTAGTGTTTCTTTTATGAACTTGGGTGTACTTGTGTTTGGTGCATAAATGTTAAAACTGCAATGTCTTGATGGTGGGTTTTTTTTGATGAGTAGGTAGTATCCTTCCCCATCTGTTCTGATTATTTTTGAAGTCTAGTTTGTCAGATATTAAAATGGCCGCACCAGCTTGCTTCTTAGGTCCATTGGCTTAGAATATCTTTTTTCACATTTTTATCCTGAGGTGATATTAAGGTGTGTTTCTTGGATGTAGCAGACCGATCCTGACTTCACATCCATACTGCTAATGTGTGTCTTTTTCTGGAAAATTGAGACCACTGATGTTGAGAGGCATCAGTGAGCAGTGTTTACTCAGGTTCCTGCTTTTGTTGTTGTCATGGTGATGTGACTCCCCTTTCTTATCTCCTGGTCTGGGATTATTTACTCCTTGATTTCTTGGGTGTGGCTAATCTCTTTAGGTTGGAGTTCTCCTAGCATCTTCTACAGGACTGGATTTGTAGGTAGATATTGCTTAAATTTAGTTTTATCACAAAATGCTTATTTTTTCCATCTACGGTGATTAAAAGTTTTGCTGGGTATAGTAATCTGGGCTGGCATCTGTGGTCTCTTAAGAATCTGTATCACTTCTGGCTTTTAGAGTCTCTGTTGAGAAATCAGATGTTATTGTACTAGCTCTGCCTTTATATTTTGTCTTTTACCTTTGCAGCTTTTAATATTGTTTTGTACATTTAGTGTTTTATTATGCGATGACTGATAGTTTATTTAGTGTGGTTTTTGTACCTTGATAAGCATCTCCTTTAAGTTATGGAATTTTTCTTCTATGATTTTGTTGAAAATATGTTCTCTGCCTTTGACAAGGAGTTCTTCTATTAGGATTCTTTACTTAAGATTTGGTCTTTTCATAGAGTCTCAAATTTCCTGGTGCCATCATTTCAGATTTAACACTTCCTTTGACTGAGGAATCCATTTCTTCTATTGTGTCTTCAATGGCTGGGGTTTATCTATCTCTTATATACTGTGGCTTGCCTCAGTTTGAGTTTCTAAACTTTTGATTTCAGATTTATTAGTTTGATTTTCTATATTGATTCTATTTCCACTTTCACGTCTTGAACTTTTATTAATTTTCTTCCGTTTGTGCTTTCATAGATTTAAGAGATTTATGAATGTCCTCATTAAGAACCTCTGTAATTTTTTAAAGGCTATTTTAAAGTCTTTTTCTGGAGTTTCAGCTATGTTGCAATACTTAGGGCCTGCTGTTGTAGAATTACTGGATCTATTGAAGATGTATTGCTCTGGCTGTTCGTGTTTTTACACTAGAATCTAGACATCTGGGTTTGGGAAGACTATAATTCTAAGTACTGATACCTGGTCTTGTCTTTGTTGAGTGGGTGATTTGGTCCTTGGTTTTTGTTGCCCTCTCTGGTTCTTATGAGTGTGTGATGACCTGTGTAGCCTGGTAGGAAATTCTTCTGAGATTCTGATAGATGGGGATTCTAGGCAAAATGTTTCAAGAAATTGGAAGCTGACATTTGGGGATAGGAATGGGCTGGAGGGCTAAGGGGGCCAAAGGAAGGAGGAAAGCAGGTGTTCCACCAGGCTCTGCTTAGTTTCCTGAAAATGGGGGCCAAGAGTGACAAGCAGCCACAACAGGTGATCTGCTATAGAGCTTGGGATGAGCCCGGGGAGTTGGTTTTGGAGGAGCTGAGGGAGAGGTAAGATCTGCAGTTAGCCTGCTTGCTTCCCTGGCTAGTGTCTCTGTGATCTTTTTATCTACCATTAAATTGAGAGTAGAAAGGAACTCCGTGGACACTGAGGAGGTGGCTCAGTGGTCAAGAGCACTGGTTGCTCTTCTAGAGGACCTGGATTTGATTCCCCACACCTATGTGGTGGCTCACAATCACCTGTAACTCCAGTCCCAGGAGATCTGTTGCCCTCTTCTGACCTTGGTGGGCCCAAACATGCACATGGTGTACAGACATATGTGAAGGCAACACACCCATGCATATAACATATCAAAAAAGAAGATGGAAAAGCTTATGCCTAGTGCTTGGCTAAGTGTACAACACAAAGCAGCCTTTAGTCTTTTTAACAATTCATAAAGTATGACTTTTACTCCTATTTAATATATGAGGAAAATGAGGATCAGAGGGTAAATTCTCCTAGAAAAATGGCAGGCTGGAATACAAACATGGGTTTGATTCAACATTTAAAAAAATGATTAGGAGTGAAATATTCTGCTCTTGAATACATAGTCAGTAGCCAAGGTAAAGAAAACACACAAAGACTCTGCAATCAGATGTTCACAATAATTTTTATTGATTCGTCAAACATCTTCGTCTTCTCATCTTTCATTCCAACAACAAAGAACTTGATTAACTTTCGATGTATAGAATAATATGCTAATTTCAAATTAAAGAGTAGTTTTTAGAAATTTAATATTGATAGTACTTAAAAACCCAGAAGGAAAATATGTTGGTCATTTGTATTAAGAATTTACTGGGCTGGAGAGATGGCTCAGTGGTTAAGAGCATTGCCTGCTCTTCCAAAGCTCCTGAGTTCAATTCCCAGCAACCACATGGTGGCTCACAACCATCTGTAATGAGATCTGGCGCCCTCTTCTGGCCTGCAGGCACACATGGAGGCAGAATATTGTATACATAATAAATAAATATTAAAAAAAGAATTTACTATGGGGGGTAAGGATGATCTTGGACTTCTAATTAATCCTTCTGCCTCCAATTCCAGAGTGCTGGGATTATAGATAGGCACATGCCATTTTACTTGGTTGTGCTGTGGATTAAGCCTGGGGCTTTGTGAATGCTAGACAAGCACCCTGAAAACTGAGCTACCTCTCTCTCCCCCTCTGTCTCTCTCTCTAGTGTGTGTATGTGTATGCCATGGCCCATGTGTGGCTGTCAGAGGGCAATTTTGTATAGGATCAGCTCTCTCCCACCCTGATATGGGTTCTGGGGACTGAACTCAGATCACCTGATTTGTATGGCAAGTGTGGCAAGTGCCTTTTTACCTATGGGCTATTTCACCATTCCCATACACCATTCACGCAGAAAAACACACAAAAACTACTTAATACAATGGTTGGTTGAGGTGTATGCTTTTTCCAATGAATTTATGATCTAGTTGCCATGGATCTTACATGGCTGACTTATTTTCAAGGATTCCAAAGAACATTATAATAGGTTACAAAATATACATGTACCACACATTATAAAAGTATTTTCCTTTTCTCTGGTGAGTTACAAAATGTTTAGGATATTTCCCAGGTCTTAAGGCACAGGTTTTCAAATGCTAGTTCCACTTTAAGGTTGTGTAAGGTTTGTGACAAAAACACTATTTTTCCCAAATCAGAATCCTCTCTATTTTTCTAGCATCAATATCTTTTCATCCCTCTTTCCCCCATATCCCTCCAAGAACATGTTTCTAGTTCATTTCTAATTAAGGACGAGTTTTTAGAAATTAAATATTTTTTACGTAGGATCAAAACCCCGTGCCATTGTCCTTTGCGTCTCATCAGCCCTCATTGTTCGCCATGTTCAGAGAGTCCAGTTTTATCCCATGCTTTTTTACGTAATGTGATGGCTTTGTGGGAGCCTAGCCAGTTTGGATGTTCACCTTCCTAGATATGGACGGAGGGGGGAGGACCTAGGACTTACCACAGGGCAGAAAACCCTGACTGCTCTTTGGACTGGAGAGGGAGGGGGAAAGGAGTGGGGGGAGGGGGAGAAGGGTGGGAGGAGGGGGTGAAGGGTGGGAGGAGGGGGAGGGAAATGGGAGGCTGGGAGGAGGTGGAAACTTGTTTTTTTTTATTCCTTTTCTCAATTAAAAAAAAAGAAATTAAATATTTTTAGTATTTAAAAACCCTAACAACCCAAAGAAGCAAATCACTATACATTATTTTCCATGAGGTAAAACTTATCTAAGCAATTGCATAACAGATCCTGGAAACTGGAAGGAATTTCTGCTTCTGGCCGAGACACACACTCAAAGCACTGATGGCCTTACAGGGACTGGGAGGGACAGCAATCACACTGACTTGAGTGGAGAACTGGGAAGATGGGAGTAGTGTAGGGAGGGATGCAAGGAGGTCAGGACACTGGGCTTTGAGCCAGTGGGCAGAGTGGGTTGGAAGGCCATTCTGGTATCCCACTATTATGCAAGACCTTCAAGAGAGGAGTGAGGTGGTTTCAAAATGGTAACTGTTGTTCCTTTGCCGAACTACAGTTCCCAGCATTCTCCTGGATACGGACATTTCCCAGAAGCCTTTGCATTCCCCGTTAAAAGCGAAGGTCTTTACGAGTTCGCCCCTTTCCCTTCCCCCCTTTTGCTTTCCTAGTGTTTCACACACCTGTACCTGCCTGTTGCCCCTCCCCCCCATTAAAGTGCACCCACGTGGGACCGCCGCGTCTGTGTCTTTTCCTCGCGTAACAGCCTTCGCCTTTTACCTTTGCAGCCAAGCCAGTAGCCAAGCCAGGATTTAATTATTTAACAACAATTGGTGCCGCCGTTTGACTCATCTGAACCGACTGCCTGCACTCACTTCCAACTGTTTACCACGGCCATTCACCTCATCCTCATCCGTGAGTTGACCTAAGTTGGCTTCCCTTCCCCTGGGGCGCTCAGAGACTGTCCGGCCGGCTTTCTTTGGTGCGTCCTGGACTGGGTCGCCAACCTCCTTTCCCACCCCCCCCCCTGCTTCTTGCCCTTGGCTTAGGCCTGCGTCACCCGCAACCGGGAGTTCGGTGCTCCTGGCCCTTTCTCTTTTTTTTCTACTCTTTCCTGTCTCCGGCCCCGCTTCGGTGCGGGAGCCTCTCGGGCCGTACGCAGGCCCTAAACAGCTTAATTGTCTCCTCCCAGCCGGGGCTTTTTCTCCCCCGTACGGTTGTTGGGTTCGGGTCAATTAAGCCTTAGCACGCCCCAAGAACCCCGGGGATGCCCAGGTTCTTGGCCTTGCCGTGTTCGCGGTACTTTTTGGGTACCTTTTTGCGGGTGACCTGCGCTTCAGCTATGGGCTCTAAGCATTCAAAACCAATCCCTCCATCCTCCCCGCTCGGGCAGCTTCTGAAAGCTCTGGAGCCTCATGCCCTCATTCAAGTCATGGGCTCTGTAACCAACCCCCGCACCTGGAAGGCTGGTGCAATGCCATCCCTCCAGGGACCCTCTGCTCCTGCCGCCATGGATCCCGGACAAACCTCAAACTCCATACCCCCCCCACCGCTCCTGGAGGGGCCACTCGCTCTCGCTCCGCCCAGTTGAGCAATAGCGATTGGCTCACACATTCCTCCTCCTCCCAAGGTTTACTCGCCTGCACCTTTTCCCCTTGTCGCCTCTGGGCGCGTTGCTCCCGGAGAAGCCTGGTCCCGCTCTGCTGCGGCTTGCAAGCCGCCGGCCGCGCGCCCCCCCCCCCCCCCCCCCCCCCCCCCCCGCTCCCGCAGTGGACCCTGCTCGCCTTTCCCTGTTGGGTCGCACCATCGCGAGCAGGGGGGGACAGGGGCGGAGCGTCTGGGTACGCGTGTTCCCGGGATCGCAGGTGCAACGCGATCCTCTCCGCCGGCCGCTAGCTGTCATTACAGGTACCCTCATAAAACACGGAGTCAAGTGGTAAGCAGATTCTCCTCTACAAAACTCTTTAACATAACAGGCCAGCCACTGACTGCAGCAGTGGCCCCTGAAATGTTAAGAAATGTATGGTTAGAATCTATTTCTTTTAAGACAGTTTCTTTAAGCTCCAGGAGGCCAGCCCAACCTACCCAAACAAATCAAGCACAAGCGGACCACTAATGATAAGTATCTCCCCCACACTTTTTAACCTCCTTTTTACTTTTTTAATCTTCTTCCTTTCACTAATGCAACTTTGCCTTCCAGCGTCTTAATGATGACCCAGCTACTCAGGAGAGCCAGACAGATTTCTTCAACCAGCTACCTCAGATGACAGCCGATTTCTTCAATCACCAGCGATCTCAAACACCATCAGCTACGTCAGACACCAGATCAGTGACTTCAAATGCCAATGGGACATTCCCTGGACCCCTCAACGCCCAAAGCCAGCAGGAAGCAGCTATGAGAGACCGGACTACGCCCCTATCCCCTACCCTTCAAGGTCCCCCAATTTTTTTTTTCTTTTTTAATCAAACCAAAAGGGTGTAATGTTGTTCCTTTGCCGAACTACAGTTCCCAGCATTCTCCTGGATACGGACATTTCCCAGAAGCCTTTGCATTCCCCGTTAAAAGCGAAGGTCTTTACGAGTTCGCCCCTTTCCCTTACCCCCTTTTGCTTTCCTAGTGTTTCACACACCTGTACCTGCCTGTTGCCCCTCCCCCCCCCATTAAAGTGCACCCACGTGGGACCGCCGCGTGTCTGTGTCTTTTCCTCGCGTAACAGCCTTCGCCTTTTACCTTTGCAGCCAAGCCAGTAGCCAAGCCAGGATTTAATTATTTAACAACAGTAACACCCAACACTATTCATAACTACCTACCAACAGAGTGAAGTAAATCCTGTGTGGAGTTAAATTTTCTCCATCAGTGGCCCGCAGAATTCACACAGGTTAACAAGCAAAGAGCTCATAGACTGAAGTCTATATGAAGAGGCAGACACTGAGTCAGGAAAAACAACATGATTTTACTCCTGGAGTTCTTCATGGTGTGCTACAAACTGGGAGTAATAAATTATCAGGACTGTATGGGAGGCTAAGATGACAAATGAATGAAATATAATTATTGAAAATCAAAATTATAGAAATTTTAAAAACTTCAGTGTAAGAACTGTAAGACACAGTTGTGCAAGCAGGAAAGTACACATTTAAAAATTATCCATGTGAATGGATATTTTCATATTATCTAATATGAAGCAATGTGACCAGAAGAAATCAGGATTCTAGGTCTCTGGTACAGACAGACAGGTAAAGAGCTACAGCTATTATCTGTTCATACAGGAAGAGAATAGGGAGGTACTTTGAAGGGAAAATCAGGAATTAATTTTAATCGCACCTAGTGTGAGACGCCTATTAACTACTGAAGAGATAATGAAGGGGCAGATGGCCGATAACAATTTCAGTGAGGACACTGCTATTCTAAGCCATCAGATAAGACTATGAAAGGCAGAGGCTCTCCAATGCTAAAGGCTGATATGAGGAGAAGCCAGCAATGAAAACTGAATGTAAAGTTAGCAACTATTGCAGGGAAACTGAAAGTGTGGTCTTCTGAAAGCAAAGTGAAGAATGATTTCCAGGAGAGAATGAGTGACTACACCAGAAAAGGTCAGGTAGAACGAAGCTGTGAACAGTACACACACACACACACACACACACACCACACGCACGCACGCACGCACGCACGTACGCACGCACACACACACACACACGCACACTGCACTCTAAAATTCCATTTCCCTAGAGAACCCTAACCAATATAGCTGGGAAATAAAAGCACAAAGCTTGCAGAAAGTGGCAGAATTATTTGAAGTAACTACTGGCAAAACCATGAATAACTATTAGCAAGTTTTAACTTTGAAATACATTCCTCTTTACAACTGGAAAGAGATAAAAATAAAATTTAAAACACAAGCAAATATAAAGACAAACTGGAAACATACATCCAAGCTAACATGATTCAGCCTAAGCGAATTCTCTACTCCATGTTTCCACAGAGAAGTATTTCCTAGATCAACACCCTCCTGCTTCTTTCTCCCCCTCGATGACTGTACTTCTGAAGAGCGAGGCAGCTCTGGCAAGTTGGGAGGAGAAATTTCAGTTCTTTACCACCCTTCGCTGTATCTGCCCACCTGTCTGCTGTCCTGGTTAGTCTGTACGTCTGGTGGGTCACTGTCTGAGGTTGGAAGGGTAAGTTAAAGAAAACATTAGCAAACTCTACCATGCCTTTCAAATTAGATTTAACAGTAAGTTCACGGGCAGGAAGCCCACCTGTATGCACAAAGGCTTCAGGCAGCTGTCCAGCCTTTACACCTAAGCAGGAAGTCGGATCAGCAGAAAGCATCCCTCATCATCAAAGTCACATAAAACAGACACAGAGTGGTGGGCAGTGGTGGCGCACGCCTTTAATCCCAGCACTTGGGAGGCAGAGGCAGGCGGATCTCTGTGAGTTTGAGACCAGCCTGGTCTACAAGAGCTAGTTCCAGGCCAGGCTCCAAAACCACAGAGAAACCCTGTCTTGAAAAACCAAAAAAAAAAAAAAAATAAATAAATAAAAATAAAAACCAAAAAAAAAAAAAAAAACCCAGACACAGAGGTGACCAACAGGGGGATGGGTTTATAGGAAAATCAAAGTTGAGCAAAATAATTCACAATTATTTATAATCCTAGATAGACAAAGAAGGTATGTAGACTAGCAAAAGCTGTTATGAGAAAAAAAGTGTTCAGAGAGGAGAAAGTTTCCAGATTTGAAGGCTATGAATTTCCAATCTGAATAGGTACAATGTATAAACACTAAAGTACATTGCAAAGCTTACAAATGATGAAGGCAAAGAGGACCCTGCATGCTTCCAGAGAGAAAGGAAACAAACAAAAAAAGAAATCAGGACAGATTTCTCAGTGAGCACAATAGAAGCTAAAGGACAACAGAGAAGTTCCTTCATCTTTTTAAAGTAGTAAAGTCAACTTGGAATTCAATACTGAAACTGATTCCAATCGAGAGCAGAATCAAAGACACTTTAGACATTCAAGTTCAAGGCTTCACTTTATACAGCACACAACAAGTTCCCAGCACTTCTAGAAAACATGTTTTCTGGGGTATGGAAAGGTCAAAGGAGCCTGGAGGTCAAGGGTGGAAAACCCAGAATAACTGCATCAAAGAACAAGCAGGTCCAGCTGTGTTGATCACATGAGACACTGAGCTGTCTTTCACACCCTGTCCTCTATGGTAGCATGTCTTAGCCTTCTTTTTACCTGGATTTGGTTTGCTGGAGCATGTGCTGAAGTCCTTGCTCTTTTTCAAGCACTGCTCCATGGATCACTTGGGAACAGAGGTATTTCTCTTGATCTACTCATAGTAGGTGCAACAGAGAGCTTGAAAGAAATGTTTATTTAAACAGCCTGTCATGTCACATAGGCAGGAACTCTCTCTGTCCCCATCTGGAACAGACCCTTCCCGATGGCAAGACCCTAAACAGAAAAAGGCTACAGGCAGGACAAGTGATCTTTGTCATTAAGTAGGCCCATTGTTCTTGAACTTTTCAGACATCTGCCTCAGCCAGAAATACAAGAAAACAGTATCTCTTCGTCCAGTTAGGTCATGTCAGCTGACCCTGGATCCATTTCCACTCAGCACGCTACCCTCTTGCACCCTACTCTCTCACAAGGGACCTTAAAAGAGCAGGCTTTGCTCTTCCTGGGTGCCCCAAGCCTTTTATTTCTTTTTTTTTTCTTTTGTTTTTTTTCGAGACAGGGTTTCTCTGTGGCTTTGGAGCCTGTCCTGGAACTAGCTCTTGTAGACCAGGCTGGTCTCAAACTCACAGAGATCCGCCTGCCTCTGCCTCCCGAGTGCTGGGATTAAAGGCGTGCGCCACCATCGCCCGGCCAAGCCTTTTATTTCAAACCAGACTTTGTCCCGCTCTAATAAACCCTCTGTCTGAAGGGTGATTTAGTCTGCCTCTCCAAGCCTGTTCCTCCTGCAGCCCAGCCCAGCCAATCTTCCCAACTATACTACAGGCAGATAGCCAGTTCTAACAGCTAGAGGCTTTGTGTTTTTTTTCTTTTTTCTTCCCAAAATGCACTTGTTGCTCAGGGTCTTGCCCAATGACTTTCCCAGAAAAGATACCTGTAAATTATCAGAAAAATTAAGTCAAACTTTGCCTAGTGCCTCCCTGGCTATCCCTGAGGAATGCCGACACTGTCTGTCCCCTCCCAGCTAAGCACCTCCATGATGCCTACTTCTGTCACCTGCATGCTCACTTAGATTATACAGATCTGATTAAACTATTTTGCTTAAAAGTTTTGTCAAATAACAATGCAAAAATGGGTTATTATCAATAAACCAATGTCTACCTCCTTGCTTTGGCTTTGAGAGCCATCCTTACTCTGTAGCTCAGGCTGACTTTGAACACAATGATCCTCCTACCTCGTCTTCCTGAGTGCTGGGATTTTAAACACATAGCATAGCTGCTGGCTAATAAAAATAAATTAGCATAATTTACTATAGACTACCCAAGGAAATGAAGATTTAAATTAGCAATTAAAGGAGATTTCTGCTAAAGACTAACTAGAAGCAAGCTCATGCAAGCATAGCACTTAATTGAGCAGCTTTAGACTCTTCAGTTGGAAGATAAAAAGGCCTACTCATTACAATTACTATGAAACACAGACTGACCGACAAACCTATCCATGCCAACGAAAGGGAATGAGAAGGATGAGGACCGAAGAGGAGGGAAAACTACCACTATCTGCATTTATATTTGGACACAGAACCCAAAGACATAATTAACATTGGAATTAAGCACTCATCACTACAATACATCAATACACCAAATTCAATATGCTTCTCTGTGTCAGAAATAACAGGCTACAATTTTCAACGGTAATAAGAATTATAAAACGCCAAGGAATGAGCCAAATAAATGTTCTAAATAAACAGACCAGAGTAACAGAGATTTTTTTACACTGTAAGTATGTCAATTCTTTTTAAATTCATCTACAAATTCAACTAAATTCCAGTGTGAATCTCGTTTGTTTTAGGGAATTGATAAACTGATAAAACCTAGACAAAAGAATTTTATTTCTAGCAGAGTAATACAAGAATGAGCTACTTCCCTACTAGACAAAGAGGCATGCTATGGAGTGGTGGGGAAGCTGGGGAAGCAGCTCAGTGAATGAAGTGCTTGCCTTGCAAGTGTGAACCTAAGTTTGAACCCCAGAACCCATGTACAGATGGGAGTAGTAGTGTGTGTGCCTGTAATACCAGCATTCCTGTAGGAAGATGGAGGGTGGAGACATGAGGGTGCCCTGGAAGCCTGCAGGCAAGCTAGCTTGGCACAAGCAGTGGAAAAAGATAAGAGACCCCATAGCTGAGGACTAGCCTTGAGGTTGTTCTCTGAGCTCCACATGCGTGCTTCGGCATGCATGAACCTTCAAATGCACGTTGTACACACAGATTAAAATGTATTGTCCTGTATATACTGATAGAATATCTTCACATCTCTAAGGATTGGTACAGAGTGAAATGAGGAAAATGTGTGTTGTTTAGTAGATAGTGTGAGGTAAGCTGATCTGATTACAGTTCTTTTCAGTAGACCAAGAAGACACTCAGATACGACTCAAAATGATACAACCAGGCAGCAAGGGCATTTAAGTTTATAGAAAGGTACAGGCTATTAAGAAAATGGCATGGCAGAGGGAGCATCCTTTAGGTAAACATCCTGTGCACAGGTAGCATGAAGTAAGAAAAACCCCCGGCAGTAAGTTCTAACTTCCTGCAAGGACAGAGTGCTGATTTTGGTTTGAGACAGGGACTCCTGCAGCCCAGGCTGGCCTCCACCTCACTCTGCAGCACAGGATGACTTTCAACTCCTGATCTTTCCGCCTCGACTTTCCAAGTGCTAGGAGCACAGATGTGTACCACACTATGCCTCGCTCCTGTTTTTTTCCCCTCTTATAAACAAAGGGAGAAGGAAGGGTTCTGGCTAACTCTTTTTCCTTAATGAGCAGAGGACTTGAGTTGGATTCAAACCTCAAAGGACAGCTAAGAAATTCAACTCCAATAAAATGTAAATGGAAAAACAATAAAATAACAAAAAGGAAGATGTGAAACAAACTCCTAAGGAGAATTTCCACCCCGTTAAAGATAGCAAAGATAAGAATTAATAAATGACAACAAGAGAAAGTTATCTCCAGCTCCTCCGTCCGATAGGCAAATGATCCTGGAAATATACAGTATCTTACACTGAAAAGTGAGCAAACAAGTACAGCCCACAAATGGAAAACTAGAATGACTGAAAAAAAATAGTATACACTTCCCTATATAAAAATAGTATACACTTCCCTATATAAAAATAGTATACACTTCCCTATATAAAAATAGTATACATTTCCCTATATAAAAATAGTATACACTTCCCTATATAAAAAATAGTATACACTTCCCTATATAAAAAATAGTATAATCTTGGTAGCACCTGGACTGAGGAATGCCTGGGTTAGTAAAGCACACTCTGATTGTCCAGAGACGAATAGATTTAGAGGTCTCTGATCAAATAAGTGGACTAAACCTTTGATGGACGGAAATATGACAGCATTAGTGGAGGCAGTGATGGCGGGGGGCTACTTACAGCAGGCAGGTAACTGGGGCATGTCCTTGGCTGTAGCTTGCCCTGTCCTGTCCTGTATCCACTCTGCTTTCTGGACAGGACCTGCTCGGCTACCATGATGGACGGACACTTTTCAAACACAATAATAAATGAGCAAAAACAAGAAACCTGTAGGAGGCACACCTTACAGAAAGCATCAGAAAAACCAGACCTGTTAAACATGAAGGTTTTTTTTTCAAGGGAAGGAAATGTCTGTCTACTGGGAAGGCTAGAGTGGATGTTGGATAACAACATTGGTCATCTTTTGCTATTCTATGGAGTAGCCTTCACCCGAATCCCCCCAAATCCTGAGCTTTGTCTCTCAAGTGTTTAGAACCCATCCTTATGAAAAAGGTCCTAGGTACTTTGCATTCTTAATTAATAAAATCCATCTTTATGCTTATTACAAATTCTTTCCCCCCAGGTTTATAACCTGAACACTATTTCTCTGTTAATGAGAGCCAGTCTTATGGTAAAGACCACCGGTGTTTTGCTAAAGAGATGTACTTTGCAAAGGAGTTTCTATGTAGCCATGTCTACAGAGTTTCTATGTAGCCATGTCTACAGCTTTGTTATAACTGTCACATGGAAACCCTTCCCTGAAGTTTTACTATGTTTAAAGCTTGGTCAGACTCTAGAAGTTTTTGACACAGTGTGGGCTAAGTTGTGACCCAGGTTTCATTCTTAGCCTCAGGAGGATAGTTTCCCTGCTAGCTGTGATGCTTGCAGGGACCCCAACATAGGCTCTTGCAGTAAGTTGTTTCTGTAAGATTATCACAGTGTGAGGAAACTAACTCACACATATTCTCAGTAGCCGGGACAATGCAGATTAAGAAAAAAACAAATAGATTAACAAAAAAATCGTAAAAAAAATTCAGGTACCAGGGAAATGTAAGAGAAATGAGAAATGCTCATGTCTTGCTGGTAGATGGGAAAACTGGAACAACCTTTCCAGAGAGTACAGGTATAGTTTCTAAATTAAATACACACATGTGAAAGATCTCAGTAACTTTAAGACAAACAGAAGTGGCCAAGTAAACTCATGGAAGACCAATCTGCAGATGTAGGAAGAGACGGGATACAGTGTCTGTGACTAGATGAGAAAGTGAACTATGGTTTGCAGACAAAATGGAGGAACACCTGTGATGGAGGAAGGTCATTGGCTAATAAAGGAACTGCCTTGGCCCATTTTATTGGTTAGAACATAGGTAGGTGGAGTAAACAGAACAGAACGCTGGGAGGAAGAGGAAGTGAGCTCAGACTCCACAGCTCTCCTCTCGGGAGCAGACGCCTCAGAGAGACGCCATGCTCTGCTCTCCCGGGCAGACACAGGCGATGAAGCTCCAACCCAGGAAGGACATAGGCTAGAATCTTTCCCAGTAAGACCGGTGCTACAGTTTATTAGAGATGGGTTGATCGGGATATCAGAATTAGCCAGTAAGGGCTAAAGCTAATGGGCCAAGCAGTGATTAAAAGAATACAGTTTCCGTGTAATTATTTCGGGTAAAGTTAGCCATGCGGGCGGCCGGGTGCCGGGGACGCAGCCCGCCGCTCATATTACTACACACCTGCTAGCCAAAAGCACCTGAAGAGATTTGAAAACCCAATTTTATAAAAGTAATAAGCAGAATAAAATTTATACCTCAATATAATTTATTGAAACTTAAAAATTTCCAAACTTCTTAGGGAGCTCTATCCAAAGTATGGAAGATATCTAGGAAAGACAAACACTAAATGAAGGTGGGAATGAGAAGCAGGGGTGAAACTGGTGTCACCAATGATGAATATAATCAATAAATTATGAGCAAAACCCAAAGCTTATTTTTTTTTTTTTGGTTTTTCGAGACAGGGTTTCTCTGTGGCTTTGGAGCCTGTCCTGGCACTAGCTCTTGTAGACCAGGCTGGTCTCGAACTCACAGAGATCCGCCTGCCTCTGCCTCCCAAGTGCTGGGATTAAAGGCGTGCGCCACCACTGCCCGGCCCCAAAGCTTATTTTAAGTGAGGAGAAACACTTTAAATACTTAAGTCGCCACATGATTTATAAGGAACTAACTGGCTTTAAATAAAGTTTATTTTCCCAAGAAATAAACTAAGATGCTACACAATATAAAAAGACTTTTCAAGGCAACACTAAGAAAAGAAAATTTCTTGAGTTTGGTAAATATTCCATTTGTTTTTCTTTTTTGGTTTTTAATTTTTATCTTTTGAGACGGGGTCTCTCTTGTAATCTTGGCTGTCCTGGAGCTCACTAAGGAAGCCAGGTTGCCTTTGAAGGCACAGATGTGCCTGCCTCTGCTGTGATTAAAGATGCGTGCCATCATGTTCAGTTTCAACTTGTTAAAAAAAAGTTAAATTTTGTATTGCCATGCTCACCACTAATTTTTTTTTAAAATATTTATTTATTTATTATGTATACAATATTCTGTCTGTGTGTATGTCTGCAGGCCAGAAGAGGGCACCAGACCTCATTACAGATGGTTGTGAGCCACCATGTGGTCGCCGGGAATTGAACTCAGGACCTTTGGAAGAGCAGGCAATGCTCTCAACCACTGAGCCATCTCTCCAGCCCCCTCACCACTAATTTTAATTGTTCTTGTGTGTCGGCATGAGTTTATGTGCACCACATGCGCGCAGTACCTGTGGAGGCCAGAAGGGGGCACTGGGCTCCTGAAACTAGAGTTACACATGGATGTGGATGATAGGAACTGAACCTAGAGATAATCTGCAATAGTAAACACTTGTCTGCTGAGTCACCTCTCTTGGACCTAATTTTAATTTTTACCTAAATACATGTGAATTTGAGTTTTGGGTGTACTCTGTAACATTTACGAAGGATTTAAAATGTTTAAGTACATAAGGAAAAACCTGTAAAACATAAAATTCACACCATTTTAGTGTTTACTGTCCTTAAAAAAGGAAGCTCCAATAAGAGACAGATGAGGCATCTATCTTCAATGTTAGCAATGAAGACAATGAAAAATAATGAAACTTAAAACTTACAGTGAGTAGGTTTCAATCTGGAATGTAGGTCTTCAAACTCAATGTTGTTTTTATTTATTGTGTGTGTGCGTGTTTGTGACACAGTACAACTGTGGAGGTCAGAGGGCAGTTTGCACTGGCTGGCTCACCCCTACCATGTGGTTCTGGAACTGAACTCAACAAGTCAGGCTTCATGATAAGAATGCTCTTACCCACTGAGACATTTTCTCACTGGACCAAGTCTCCCAACATTTAAATTTGAGATTTTTTTTAACTCACCTGTTAAATTTTTCTACAAATGAAAATCTACTATTTTTCTTTAAATAAAAAAGAAATAGAACGCGACTCAATGGTTTGTAGTATAACTATATACAATGTACAAAAACTCCCCATAGACTATATTTTCAAGTTAACATTTATCTTGAAAAACAAAATCAAGTTTAAAATATTTTTATTTCTCCAGTAAAATATTTTCACAGTATATTAAAAATAAAACTTTAACTGTAATCTGTTCCTTTTATCATTAAAGAAAGCACAAGATAAACATTAGCTATACTTAGGAAGTGATAACTGCGATACACCAGACAGGGTCAAGTCCCTGAATAAGATATTACATCTTGAAAACAGATTTATTTGTCTCATTTTCTTTCCAAGCTGACAAAATACAGTTAAAAAAATTTGAAGCTTATTTTCTTAGTGTACCTTATGATTTATTTCCCATGAGGTAGCACTATAAAATAATAATGTTGAGGCTGTGGCCAGTACATCCCTCTCCTCTAAAGTCACCCTAAGTCTGTGGGACTAAAACACAAAACCCACGAATGTTTCTGCCTTTCTAGTCCTACAACTGCTTTTATAAAATTTTGGTAAAAAAAAAAATGGATGTAAGTAGCTATCAGGTTAATACTGTAACCTAGCATAGTCAGGCAAACAATAAAGACTCTAAAAGAAACAGCTGTGCCATTTATTTGCCTAAGCTCTCTTCTTACAAGCTTCTACCAATCACAAATTCTATCTTAAAGCTCATCTCCTAAAAAAAAAAAAAAGGGAAAATATCTAAATAGTACTGACTCAACATTTCCTTTCTATTTTATTACTATTATTTAATCTAGATGTCTAGAGTAACAGACATGCGAGCAGTTAAACATCTCACTGCAGTTCATATTTGTCAAAAACTTGTTTTGAGGGCTAGAGACACAGCCCAGTGGTAGAGTATTTAATTCGCTTTCTTAACTAGAAGGCTGCTACCTCAGTGTTAGAAAACAGGCCTAACAAAAACAAGTACCATAAGTATTTATCTCCATCTTAAGATAAAAGGATAGGTTACTAATTATAGTATAATTTCAAACAGGCCTTCCCAAGAAGTCTTTAGTTTTTCTGTGTCTAGTATCTATTAGGTTAGATATGGCTTAAATGAACTGCACTGGAATTACTTATTTGATAAACATAACTGTACGAAAGATACAAAAACAAATCACTTATAAAAGTTTTTAGCAGGATCTGTAAATGTATTCTTGTGTATATTTGATAGCATGTTTCCCCAATTCTGTGGGAAACCTGTACTGAAACACATTAAAATTCATTAAGCCGAAAAAGTCAAATAATATATTTGAAATAGGAATTGAATTACTTATAGTCTCAGTAATGAAAACTAAATCTAAAAGAAATATAACCAATGTAACACATTCTCCATGTGTAAAGTATATCTTGATTATAGAATTTATAAAAGTAATTTTCCTATGTTGAAGAAAATTCACGAAGATTAAAAATCATCAAGGCCAGAACTGATTAGGTGCAAATCTGAAAGGACTTACATCTTAGCTGGAGGAAAAGAAATAAGATCTATATATTCTGATTTACTCAGGATGAAAACTAGTTATATTCTAAAGAGATTAAGAAACTCCCATTCTAGAACCATCTCCTTCATAGTGCTCCCAGGGACCTTCAACAATAAATTTTATAAATACAATCAAAGATAACAGTATCAATTGTTTGCAGGTAGAAACCTATCACCTAAGTAAATTAACACTGGACATAATACAGATCAGAAAATTTTTTATTATTTAGTTTACTTAAAAGGTTATAAAAATTCAGCCTTTTTGCCTGTTCTTGTAAGTAGATGTTATCACTCAATTTTTGAAGACTTCAAATCAATTAACTCAGAACTTTAAAAAGCATTAATGATCCCTTCTGAGGCAACTTGTGTAACCTACTATTCCAATAAGTCTAGAGATTTAGATAAGATAAAACTGACAACAATCTCCATAATCTAAAAGCTAGGTGAAACAAAGTCCTCATGGTCCAATCAAGGGTCAAATGCAGCCAGATCACTAGACTGGCATACTAGTGTTGACTAAGTAACTTCTAGCAGCAAACTGCCTGGGACAGCCATGAGCAAACGCTTTCATTCAACTGCAAATTAATTTCTCTGTAAGAAATAATTTTTAAAAGTGCTCTATTGTTCACCTGCACGCAAACGTGAAAGATATCAAAGATCTTGTTTCTCTCCGTTTTTCCCTGTAGAATCAGGTGCACCTGGAACCTTATTAGTTTCAACGAAAACAGATTCAAAGGCAGCTTCCTGTTCATCCAAAGAGCTGGCAGTAGTAACTCCGTTAATTGATGCAGGGTTGGTAAAAGATTGTTGTTGCTTGAGAATTTTACTCGATTCCACTGTTTTTCTGCCTCTTCTTTTACCCAGAATTTTGACATAATTTGCAGGGATCAGTCCTGTTGTGTGGCCATCAAGACTAGCCAGAAGCCAACCACGCACTTTGGGCTGTTGCTCTGGAGAAAGAGAAAGAGAGCTCTGAAACTGTACTGGAGCCAACAGAATATTAATGATAAAGAATGCTAAGCGAAATCCAAGTCTCACAGTGAGATATGTAAACTAGTTTGGGCACACACTCTCAAAAGCAAACTCTAGCACACTTACCTGTTCTAGATCCATTTTTCTTTTAAATAAGAGATGGAATCTCACAGTTGCCAAGGTTGGCAATCCTCCTGCTTTAGCCTCCCAAGTAGTAGGGTCAATAGGTGTGTGCCAGTGTGCCTAGCTTCAGTTTCACCCTTAAATTTATAGTTTAGTAAAGTAATAAAAGTATACAAAGTAGTAAAAACAAAGTGTTATAAAGTATACTTTATACTTACTAAATAGTACTACCTTGAAGATCATGAAGTTTTTATCTGTAAGGAGACTCACTTCTTTCAAAAGCTGAAAGTTAGGTGGGTGGTGGTGGTGCATGTCTTTAATCCCAGCACTCAGGAGGCAGAGTCAGGTGGATCTCTGTGAGTTTGAAGCCAGCCTGTTCTACAAGAGCTAGTTCCAGGACAGGCTCGAAAGCTAGAGAGAAACCCTGTATTGAAAAACCAAACCAAACCAAACCAAACCAAACCAAACCAAACCAAACCAAACCAAACCAAAAAGCTGAAAATTAACATCAATGTTGACACTGCTATATACCTGTAAATGCTCAAGAGGGTGAGGCAGGGGGATGACAAGTTTGACAGTCTGAACTTAGACTTTGCTTGAAACAATCAAATCAACAAAAACCTATCAGTGTCTTTCCAAGTTTGAATCAGAGTCTGAGAAACTAATACTTTTGTACCATATACTGTGTAGGGATGAACAGAGTTTGGAACTTAGGGGTTTTGATTTAGAAGAGAATCTATAGGGAAGAATTGCTGGGACACCACTATGGGGTATTTGATGTGGGATTCTCCTTTGTATGCTATGAATATGTTTTATTACCATTGATTAATAAAGAAGAAGCTGCTTTGACAGAATAGAGCTAGGTGGGAAAACTAAACTGAATGCAGGGAGGAAGAAGGTGGAGTCAGAGAGATGCCATATAGTTACCAAAGGAAAAAGATGCCAGACCTTACTGGTTGGCCACAACCTCGTGGTGATACACAGATTAATAAAAATAGGTTAATTTAAGATTTAAGAACTAGCTAGAAATATGCCTGAGCTGTCAGCCAAACGGTGTTGTAATTAATATATATTTTGTGTGGTTATCTGGGTCTGGGTGGCCAGGAAACTAAAGCGCAGTCTCCGTTTACAGGTATCTTCTGACTTTACTGTTGCTAACACAGGGTCTCGTTTACACACCATTAGGAGGGACTAATTGGGAAGAGCAAGGTGGGTGAGCAGGGGTGGGAGGGATGAGAGGAGGTTAACACCTGTGGTCCTAGCCCTTGGAAGGCGGAGGGAGGAGGACATGAGTTTGGGGCCAGCCTGGGCTAAACAGTGAGTTCCAGACCGGCCTGGGCTACAGTATGGATCAATCCCTTCTCTGCAAAAATCAATCAACCAATCAAAAGACAGACAGACAGACAAACATATACATACACACTCTGACAAAAGTGAAGCTTTATCAACCACTTGCAAGTTAACTAGTAAGGTCCTGTGTTTCAGTTTCCAATACTACCTTCACAAGTATTAAAAAGTCAAGATATTTACAACTTATTCATGATTTGTTACCTTTGAGAGCTAAATTTAGCATATCACCAGCACGGAAAGAAATTTCTTCATCAGACACGGCATTAAAATCGTATTCTGCTCTAGCAACTACATGGTCATCCTCACCACTTGCCCAGTTGATGTTGTCTATAAACAAAATTAAGACTCGGTTAATAAAGTTTGTAAAATACAGATATTCGTTAGCTATGACTTGTAAACTATAAATTCATTTGGCAAGTGGACAGGTCTCTCTTCCTATGTAAACCCGAAAACACACCCTGAGCTAAGTAAATGTTTACAAACTCCCCCCTTTCCTTAAACTCTCTTACAGTCGGGTTGACAATTTTTTTCTTCTCCCGGTAGAGGGCCAGTAGAATACATTTTAGATCTTAAAGGCCAGAACGAAAGTTTATATAACAAGAAAAAAAAAGTTTCATGTTTTTTTGGGACAAAATTCAAAGATTTTTTTTTTTAAATCGGTGCATGTTTACAAGAAAGAAATATTTGGGGAGGAGGATAATAATATTTAATTTATTTTTGGTCCAACTGCAAATATTCATTAATGGATGCTAACTGGTAGTAAGATTTGAGGCACAATTCATGGGCATCCGAGTTTGACTGGGGGATGAACAGACTGCTCATCTATAGACTGTGCTGTGCACCATGTTAGTACACTGTGACCAGTCACTTCCACATGACAAATAAGTGTTAAGGAGGTTCTGAAATACGGACAGTTCCTTTGCATTCTGAAGTTCAGAACTAGTTCTGGCACTGCAGTTTGAACTTTGAAACCTAGATGGGAGGGGAAATCTCACTTTAACATTTTTATTAGCATATACTAATCACACATAATAATGGATTTCATTATGACATTTTCAGAAATTGCTATAATGAATTTTGATCATTTAGTTCCTTTTATCTTCTTGTCCCCTCCCATTCCTGCTGACCCCCTTGTTTTTCCAACTAATCTGTCTTCTACTTTTATTATATTCATGAAACCCTGACAAATATTAAAACAAAAGACAAAAAAGCAAGAAGATAAAGTCAGTATTTCCAACTTCAACTTAATTATTTTTTTAAAAAGATGATTTATATGGACGTGTGTATGTGTGTGCCACATGTCTGTGGTTCCAACAATGTCAAAAGAGAGGCCCTGTGAGCCACAATGTATGGCTGAGAAACGATTCAGTGATCTGTGAAATGTCTGTGAATCTCTGAATCACACAGTATGTGCTCTTAACTGCTGCACCATCTCTCCTGTCCCCACTTCAACTTTTGACACTACTTAATATAACTGACAAAAGTTATATGCCACTGAAACTACTAGCTTAATAATACCTAATTCATATTCTCTTGCTGAGTGAAACAATGAATAATCATAGACTTAAAAACTTCCTCTTGAAAGACTTGTAAATTTTAACTAAACAGTTTCAAACTCCACTTACACTTTTATCATTAGTTGCAATATATCTTAGTAGCGTCTACCCAGTGTGTTTTCCATTTTTAAAACAGTCACATTATATAGATATTCACAGCTGCCAATTACATCATCACTTCGAATTCACCACCGCTGCTTCAGTAACGGAGAACTATCAGGATCTACTAGGTTATCACAAGCCAGAGAAAGCTACTCAAATAATTTGCCCTTTTCTTATTTTGGGGTCTGACCCCAAGTCCTTGTGCAAGCTAAGCGCATGCTCCGATACTAAACCATACCCACCATCCTTCATTTGTCTTGTTTTCAGATGACGATGTCATTCTGAAAGTTCAGAAACTGCTCTCATTACTGTCTCTGAATAAATTTCTTTGGCTGTTCCAATAATTATTATCAATAAAGATTTCCTTCATTCCACTGACTAGCAAAGTAAACCCTGGTTGTAGCTTCTTTTTCCTTTTTTGGGGGGGAGGGGGAAGAAAATTTTCTGGTAAGTGTCCCAACTTCAGTCTTCCCAGTGTTGATTACGAACACTGTTCAGTCTGGTGATGGTATTCATCCAACACAGCCATTTTGCCACTGCATAACAAAAACAGTATTTCACCAACACTCGACCACTGTGTCTTTAAAGTGTAGCTCTCCAAGTTTACTCTGCCTTTTCAGTTCTGTGTGCTATATATGAACCCACCATGAACGTAGTATGAGACATTGCTCAGACGGAGAGTACTAGCCCAGCACACTTAAGGGTCTAGGTTTAATTCCCAGGAGCAACATCACCACCACCAAAAAATACTATAGCTGTTTTAGGTCTACTGCTGTGAAGAGACACCGTGGTCATGGCAACTCTTATAAAGAAATGCATTTAACTGGGCTGGCTTAAGTTTAGAGGTTTAGTCCATTATTCTCATGGCGGGGGGAAGGGGGGAGTATGGCAGCACGCAGGCAGACATGGTAACTCAGAGTTCTACATATGGATCTGCAGGCAACCAAAAGAGAGAGCGCCACTGGGCCTGGCTTGGGCTTCGGAAGCCTCAAAGCCCAAACCTAGTGATACACATCCTCCAAAAAGGCTACACTTCCTGATCCTTTCAAATAGTGCCACTCCCTGGTGACTAAGTATCCAAATCTATGAGACTCCGGGGGCCATTCTCATTCAAACCATCATAACTGTAACAATGCGGCACTCTCTGTGTTGCCGAAGTGTAACTGAGCTTTTGTAGTATGCAGACCAGAGGTGTGAAGCAATTACAGTGCTACATAGTTTCTACAAGCTACTCCGCTGTTTCAACATAAAACCAGTCATAGCAATGTGCAAGTAGGGCTGTGTGTCAAGAAAACTGTTTAATAGATAGACATTGACATCTGAATTTCCTATAATCTTTACATGCCAAAATTCTTCTGTGGTTTTTAAAGTGTGTTGTATATGTGTTCATGAGAGGGAGAGAGGAGATAGGTAAAGAGAGAGAGAGAGTAGGTCAAAGATGGATGCTGGCTATCTTCCCAGATCACTGCTGACACAGTGTTTCTTAGTTGAACTTGGAGCTCACAGACTGTATAGTGGATAGGGTGGATAGGCTGGCTGGGATTGGGTCAGGAATCTAGCCTTGTCTGTCCACCCGTGCTAGAGCCACACACACAAGGCTCCTACATGGGTGCTGGGGATCCAAACTTAAGCAAGTCCTTCTGTTTGTCTAGCAGACATGTTGCTGGCTCAGCCATCTCCCAGCCTCCCTCCTGATGTTAAACATATTATTCTTTTATCTGATTACTGAAAACAGTAGTCTTATCTCACACGCCGACAGCAGTGGGAACCATGCAGGTTTAGCAGAAGCCTATCTGTGGAAGTCTGCTTTATGCAGCAGGAAAGCGAATTTTAAGAGCCAAATTTCCTCAGTTTTGCTTCTCAGAAGTAAATCTTACCTACTATCTATCTCAGATAGACACCTACCTTCTTTTATCTGGTTCTCTGTGCCGCATTTTTCTCCTCTTTTCTATAAAAAGGCTTCATTACTCAATTCCTCCACCTATCCCTAATCTATAATCACTCTTTTCCTATCTACTCCTTTCTTCTTTTTTTCTCCCCCCCCTCCTAATATTCCTTTTTGAGACTTAGTGTGTAGCTATGGGTATCATGGAACTTGCTATGTATGCCAAGGTGGTCTCAAACTTCTACCAACCTCCCTGCCTCCCTCCCAGTGCTGAGATTATGTGGTATGGGCATCCCCATGCCATTTTACCTTTCCTTTGCCCTAAAAACATCATGAGATCTAACTTCCTTTTCTCTCTTTTTTTTTGTCTTCCTTCCTTTTCTTTTTTTTGAGTCAGAATCTTAATACAGCTCCTTGGCTATCCTGGAACTAGTTACATAGATTTGCCTGCCTTTATCTCCAGGGTCCTGGGATTAAAGGTATGTACCAACACAGCCCCCGGAGATCTAATTTCTTAACAGACAAAGCGGGGCTAAGAATGTATATTTCAAGGAATGACCACTGTAAGCGCATGCAAGGCCTTGAGTTCAGCCTGCATGTGAATGAAAACCAAGAAACAACTACACTGATCCTATTCTGCTTTCCCCTCTCCTGTTCACTGCACACCTTCCCCACCTCCAAAGTTTGTCTTTTCCACTTTACCAGAAGCATTTTCTGGAGCTCGAGGTGCTCTAGTTGGCAAATCTGATCTCTACTCAGCCCTTCATCTTACTGTGAAGCAGCCTTCACCAACCTTCCTTAAGGTTCCTGTCCTCACCGTTGCTTCTACATGCAGCAGCAGTAACAGGGCACTTCCTGTTCAAGGTGATTTCCTGTGTTCTCTTCTTGGTTTCTCTAGTACAGTGATCCCATGCACTACTTCAACTACCACTTTTGTATAAATGACTCATAATCTTATTTATTTCCTAAGATCTTTGATTGCCTTCTTTCTCTCCTTCTACATGAAGGTAGGTACAAGAAGTCAAAATCAAGTTGCCACGCTTGGAGGTAAGCACTTTTACCTAAAAAAATCTAAAAGCTTTCTGTCTGTCCTCCCCCCCCCCCACCCCGCCGCCCCACCGTGTGTGTGTGTGTGTGTGTGTGTGTGTGTGTGTGTGTGTGTGTGTGTATGGTCCACCCACCCCTGCCTATAAAAGTGCTTTTTGAAACTCAACAGAGTGACTCCTATCTGTAATCTAAGCACTTGGAAGGCTGAGCCAGGAGGATTGTTGCAAGTTTAAAGTCTAGGCTACAGAATGAGAATCTGACTCAAATACACCCACAGAACATCCCAGTGGTACATCAACTCAACACAAGCCTAGCCAGTGTTTCCTTCCTCTTCATGTCCTGCTGCTCTTACATGCCACAACCACACTGACCTCCTTGCTGTTTATCTATCATGTTCGATATTGCCACTTAAATACCTCGAGGCTTTACTGTTTCAAGCTTTTCTCCAGTAGCTAGAGTGCTTCTTTGCTCACCTCTTTCCGGGAGACCCTTCTTGAACATGTGCAGCACTATAGCCCTCTCCCCTTTTCTTTCATCCACGACTCCCCAACATCCCTGGTTATTTCTCTTTCCTACAGCACTTATTATTTTCCTACTTACTGCATGTCTTGTTGATTGCCTCCCACTAGACCACCACAAAACGTGTTTCATATCCCTGTCTTTTACAACTATAACTGACCTGTATTAGGCATTCGGCAAATACTTGTTTAATTAATAAAATGTCCACAATAACTCAAGTTCAAATGTCTGTGCCATTTGATTCCTTCTTTGCTCGTATAAAGCACATCAACAGCAACTGAACCCACTGTATTGTCCTGCTCACACACTCTGATTCAGGGTTTCAATCTCTGTCATCAAATCTAATTGAACGCCTCAAATTAGTAAGCTCTTTTAAAAAATGTGCCAAACAGGTCACTAGATACTGAATATAATCCAGCCCTTTATGATCTTACCATTATTTAACTGCAATCCATTTCAATCTGGATCTATCTCAAACACTTAGGAAAATTGTTAATTGCTCTCCCTCTCACATGCCGGGCATCAGATCTAGGCCTTATATATACATGCAGACAAGTAAAGACTTTAGCAGTGACTTATACCTCCAATCCTCAGTTTGAACTCTTTAGAAAATTATGTTACAAATGCTTACCACAAAAACTACCAATAAAAAAAATCACCAATTCCTTACTAAATGAAAATTAAGTGTCACAACAACAATTAAGATCTTTCACCATTGGCCTTCAATCTAATTCTAATTATCCTTTTATTCTGTGTATAAAGACAGCTGTTGGCAAGGTCTCACATTTTCTGCTCATGTATTTTTGTTCAAGCTGTTCTACCTGCTTGTATTTGCTTGATGGTCCTTTTCTTCCTTTTATGGTGGTACTATTGATTGGGCCCTAGGCTTCATACATACTATGAGCTATATCCCTACAATAAAAAGCTAATTTAGATGCCATTTTTTTCTAGTTACCATGGTCAAAAATATTGGCTTCACTTTTCTAGAATTCTTTGCCAGCTGACAGACTGTGGGTTTAACAATCAATTGTTAGACCTGAATTTATTTCTGCCCCTTTTTGGCCTTCTTAAAACTGCCTGATATTGTCTTAATGACTTTCCTTCAATAATATTTTAGAGAAATAGGGATTATGCTCTTTGGATCTTTATGTAATTTCCAACACCAAGTTCACTACTCTGTGGACAAGTTAGGTTAATATGTACTATTAAACTGAGTAAATTCATTAGCAATCCTGTCCTGTTACTAAAGTATTCCTTGTCTAGTTTTGAAGCTCTTAACTACAAGTATAATTGCATTAAAACAGTAAATGCAAATGAATACTAGGAATGCTAATTTAACAAACCCATTCTTGAAGTTTGAGACTGTTGTTACATAGTTTTGAAGCTGTTTAATTATTCTGGTTTTTTGTTTGTTTTTTGAGACAGGGTCCCTCTGTGTATCCTGGCTGTCCCAGAACTTGCTTTGTAGACCAGGCTGGCCTTGAGCCCACAGAGATCCGCCTGCCTCTGCTTCCTGAATGCTGGGATTGAAGATGTGCACCATTATACCCGGTTCGTTTAATGATTCTTACCTGTTACTTCATCACTGTGTGTAGACAGAAGTTTCCAGATAAGATAAGGACCACCAAGGATAACAGCGAAGAACAGGAAGATTGGCCAGGATTTTGCTGAGTTAGCTGCTTGGTCCTCGGCACCAAGACAGGCCACAGTTCTTTCACTTTCTGCCCATAGGTCCTCATCCTCTGAGCCTCTTCTTAAACCCATCATCCACTGCAACCGTCTATACAGGTATCTTATAGTCCTAACTAACGCGAAGGCAGAAAAAACCTTTGTAAAGTGTATTTTTAACCGGGAAAAGTGATTTGCTACATCCAATACAGCCCTGAAACTGTTATAGACAGCTGAAAAGGTAGCGTCCATCATCATGCTGACAGAGGCGAATGCGTGCACAATGCTCTCAATGGACTGAAATGCACCTCTACTGCTTTCTTCAGCTTGCTGAACAAATCTGCTGGGCGGAAGGTCATCTACACGAAGGCGGTTAAAGCCCAATCCATTATATCCATAACTGTAAGGGCTATAGCTTCCATAAAATGAATTTCCATAGGCTCCGTATCCAGAAGAAAACGAACTGTAAGCAGGTCTGAAAGTGTTTATGTTGCTGCTCCCCGTTTGCTGGGATGGCCTGGGAAGAATAGGTGGGGGCACTCTGGTAAGTGTCGGTTGTCCAGGTCTTGTCAATAAAGCAGGGCCCAGATCAGCAGATCTAAAACACACAAAAAAATTATGAGTTACTTAAACACAAAATAAATCCTTTGTTCAATAATTAAGTTTTAATTATGGCTACTGTATTTTTCTGTTTGTATTAGAATTTCCATTTCTTTTAACTATATATAACTTGCTTTGAAAATTCCTTTAAAAAAATTTTTTTTTAAATTTAAAAAACTGCCTTTACTGTATTAAGCTTAATGACTTAAAGTCTGTATGCTGGGTGCTTTTCCACAGGAGCAGATTTGATTTCCAATACCATATGGCAGTTCATAGCTGTCTACAACTCTACTAACTGGAGTCACAGGAGCTCAACACCCTCTCTGGCCTCCATGGACACCAGGTTTAATGCTTTTCTATGTGACATGCTTAAGTGCATCTAGTGTCCACAGCACACTGTTTTCTGACATGATCAGAATAGTAAAGGAGACTAAGCAAGCCTAGGACAGGACAAATGGTATGTTCTCAAATGCTGTGTTTACTGTTCTCTGCTCACCTTTTCTTTTGAAAAAATTTAAACAGGAAAACAAACCATGGCAGAATACATACATATTTTTAAAGTAGATTCAATAATTACTATCATCTTATATTTACTTTTCCTCTTGTCCACAAATTCTGGAAACATCTGAAATTAAGCTCTAAACTTAACAAATTACCCCTAAATATCTCAGAATACATCTCTCAAGAAAAATATATTTTAGACCAAATCATGCTACTAACCCATCGCTGAAAACTATGTTTTATACAATCTATGATTCAATTAATATTAAAAACTAATCCATTTCCCAGAAATGTTTAATAAACAGCTTTGAAATAAAATTTAGTTACCATCAGCTCACCCATTTAATATAAATTTCGATGTGTGTTTTTAAATATTACCAGTTGTACTATGATATTTTATTTTGCAACACTTTCATTACCCCCCCCCCCCAAAAAAAAGATATCCTAAATTCACAGGGAGGGCAATGAGAATGAGGAGAAGTCATAACAACATATATGGAAACAACATAATGAAACCTATTGCTGGTCATGCCAAGTTAGTTTTAAAATAGTCTGTATTCACTTCAGTTTCTTTCCCACTCCCAACCTTTGCTAACAAACTCACTTTGTCTCTACAACCTTTTCTACTCCAGATATTTCATAGATAGTTGATTCTAGTTACTGAGGCAGGTATTTCTTTAAAAGATTTATGAACTGTACCAATACCCAATCATTATTCCTGGGAGTAATACAAAGGTTTACCCCTTCCCACCACAAATTGTCTTTGGTCAGAGTATTTTTTTTAATCAACAAAATGAAATGAGGGTAATTCCTATCAGAAAACATTACTTTGATTATCTGTGGACTTTGCTCATAATCTTTCGTGACTACACTACACTCTCATTTCCTCAGGAATTGTAGAGAGTACATATTCATATTCTATACAAGTTCTGGCCCTTCTCTTTGGTTCTGAGTAAACACTGAAGCTTATCCTCAGCATACTATGGGCAATGAACTAGCTCTCCAGCATGGACTGATGTACTGAGAAATACCCTTTTGTTATGGTTTTAATTATGTGTTTATGAGGAAAAATGCTAATTTGATATAATATAATAATGATTAAATGAGTGTAGCTAGCCTTCGTGTCTCATTTAAAAAATACAAAGGTTTAGGTTCCTGTAGCTTCAGGTCACTTTGTTTGAGACAGCCCATCCTGGCCTATAACTCATTGTGTAGCTGCTAGCCTCTCTAGTACAAGGACTAAATGCACATGCCACCATGCCTGTCGTTCAAGTCACATTTTCATCAACCAATTAGTGCATATACTTGCTACATGTGCATTTCTGTTATATTGTTAATGTATCAGTAACTCATTGTCACCAGCACAATAACACATCTAATTCACATACTTTTTCTTTAGTAAAGCCTATCATAGCCATCTTGTACTTTGGAATATTAGATAGATCTACACTTGGGAGCCATTTTAAACAGTGAAATCAATTTGTTACTTTGAAAACCCCAGAACTGGAGTGGGACAATTCTGTATTCTGTCAATTATGTCTTAAATAAACGCTGATTGGCCAGTAGCCAGGCAGGAAGTATAGGTGGGTCAACCAGACAGGAGGTACAGGTGAGTCAATGAGAACAGGAGAATTCTGGGAAGAAGGAAGCTCTTTCTGCAGTCCTGCACAGACACTGAAGAAGCAAGATGTGGCCTGCTCCGCTGAATAAGGTACTGAGCCACATGGCTTACACAGATAATAATAATGGGCCAATCAGTTTATAACTTTGTAAACCTCTGTGTGATTTCATTGGGACTTAACAACTACGGGAACCAGGCAACACAAGGACCAGGTGGGACAGAAACAAGCAGGCCCTCATGTTACACAGAACTAAACAGAACACGAGATGGGCATGTGTCACAGTATGCCTGTAGTTTTTGTTTGTTTCGGAGACAAATTTTTGCAATGCTGGATGGCCTAGACCTGGTTATATAGCCAAGGCTGGTCATGAACTCATGGCATTCCTCTCCTGTGAGTATAACTATTTAATTTTTAATACATTTATTTTTTTGAGATATGATTTCATTACTTACTACAGGCTAGCTTAGGACTTGTCTAAGTTGACTTCAAACTCATGCTCCCTCTGTTTCAGCCTCCCAAGTGCTTGAATTACAGGTATATGCTACATTTAACCTCAGCTTATCACCTGATGTCAGAGGTAATTTTTTTCCTTTTTACTTGTGGCATTATGTCATTCCTCACGAAGTTCCAGATTTTGGAATATTCATTACTCATTATAGACAAAGTATATTTATTCATATTTATCAGTTTGGGGACATCTGGACTGTTTCCATGCTTTGATTATTTTCAGTAATGCCACTAATAAAGACTTATATACAAGATTTGTAAGACATTTTTATATTTCATGGTCTATACCTATAGTGAATTGTGGAGTGTATACTAAATATTGTATTTTACTTTTGCAGGAACTGCCAGATTAGTTTCCAAAGCATCCTGTAACTTTACATTCCCACCAACAGTGTTTGAGATGATGGATTCCCCACGTTCTTGTTAATGGCACTTTTAAGTATTTAACACAATGGCTGACGAGTGACATCTCACTGTGGTCCTTTTGTTTGTTTTGAAACAAGGTCTCATGTAGCCCAGGCTGGCCTCAAACTTGTTACAAAACCAGGGATGCCCCTGAACTTATCTTCTTGCTTCAAACTCCTAAGTGCTGGGATTATAGGCATGGGCCACCGCATCCAGTTTCACTGTGGTCTGCATCTGCATTCCTCTGAAGGGTAATAATGTTAAGTATCTTTTTATTTCCTTTAGGCCACTTTAAAATCTTACCATTCTACATAAAAGTATGTAGAATCAGCTACATACTTTCATCACTTGAATTTTTTATACTTTTTTTCGTGTGTGACTACGGGGACTAGGCACATGGCACAGTGTGCATATGGAGGTTAGAGGACAGTAGGGGCATTATGTCCTCTTTCACATGTGGGTCCCAGGGTGTGGCTGCAGTCATTGGGCCTAATGACAGGTGTTTACCTACAAAGCTACCTCATCAACTCACTTTCTTCACAATGAAATGAGCTTAATCACTGTCTTTTTAGTATTTATCATTGAGTTTGAAGAGTCAAAATGTCTTTAAAAATATATTTGTACTTTATGTGAAGGATGCTTTGTATATATATATATCTCAAGCATCCAGTGCCTGTAGTGGCCAGAAGAAGGTGTTGAAACCCTTGAAGTTAGAGTTACAGAGGCTTATGACCTGCCATGCTGGAGCCGGGCACCAAGCCTTGCTTCTCTGCAAAAGCAGCAAGTGCTCTTAAGTGCTGGGCGTTCTCTCCAGCTCCCCTGAAATGTCTTTTAAAACTGGATTTTGAATACAGAATTTAATTAGTTTACAGATTGCATTTGACTTTTTCTTTCCATTCTATTCTAAAGTAGGACAATCAGGGCCGGTAAGATAGCTCAGTGCATAAAAATGCTGCCTTGCAGACCTGATGTCAGTTAGATCCCTAGAACTATGTGGGAGAAGAAAACTGACTCCCAAAAGTAATACTCTGGTTTCCATACATGTGGCTTGGATGTGTGTTTCCTCACCATACATGATCCTTGTTTATTTCATGTTTAATTACAAAACAGTAATATCTGATGCCAGGATAAAGCTTTAACTCAACATCATAAACAAGTAACACCAAATCTTACTTAAAAACAAACAGCTTGGCCCTAACCGCACCTGGAGATGTGTGTCTGGGTTCCCAGCTGCATTCTAGGCCCTAGTCCCTGGAGACACATACTGTGCTCCCCTACCAAAACCCCAGAGATGTGGGAGCAGCCTCCCCATACCCCCAACCATTCACTACCATGACTGTGACCACCTGTACCCGCCTATACCTGGAGGAGTGATCACCAGAGCCTGGGCCTGCCTGTACCTGGAGGAGTCCTAGAGTTGCATCAGTGATCACCAGAGGCACACCCCTGCCTGCACCTGGAGAGGAAGAGCAACTACCTAATCCACAGGCCTCACCTGCACCCTCTGGAGGGAGAGATGGGCAGACAACAGTGTAGAACACATTCAGAGACATAAAGAGCGACATGGCACCAACAGAAACTAGTGGTTCTACACCAGTAAGGCCTGAACATCCCAACACAGATGAAGCAGAAGAAAATGGCGCACGCCTTTAATCCCAGCACTCGGGAGGCAGAGGTAGGTGGATATCTGTGAGTTCGAGACCAGCCTGGTCTACAGAGCTAGTTCCAGGACAGGCTCCAAAGCCACAGAGAAACCCTGTCTCGAAAAAAACAAAACAACAACAACAAAATAACTTTATGAAGATGATAGAGGCCCTTAAAGAGGAAATGAAAAATTCCTTTAAAGGAGAGGAAAAGACAAACAAAAAATTGGAAGAAATCAATCAATCCCTTAAAGAAAGCAATGAAAGCCAAGAAAAAAGATAATCAAACAGGTGAAGGAAATGGTTCATGACTTGAAAACTGAAATAGAGACAATAAAGAAAACACAGAGGGAATTCTGGAAATGAAAAATCTGAATAAACAATCAGGAACTACAGATGCAAACATAAACAACAGAATCCAGGCGATGGAAGAGAGAATCTCAGGTGCTGAAGAAACGGTAGAGGAAATAGATTCTTCAATAAAAGAAAATGTTAAATCCAACAAATTCTTTTTTGTTTGTTTGTCTGTTTGTTTTTTGAGACAGGGTTTCTCTGTGTTACTTTGGAGCCTGTCCTGGAACTAGCTCTGTAGACCAGGCTGGCCTAGAACTCACAGAGATCCACCTGCCTCTGCTTCCTGAGTGCTGGGATTAAAGGCATGAGCCACCACCACTTAAATCCAGCTAAATCCAACAAATTCTTAACACAAAATATCCAGGAAATCTGGGCTACTATGAAAAGACCAAACCTAAGAATAATAGGGATAGAAGAAGTCCAGCTCAAAGGCACAGAAAATATATTTAACAAAATCAAAGAAGAAAAATTTCTCAACCTAAAGGGCAGTCCTGTGAAAGTACAAGAAGCTTACAGAACACCAAATAGACTGGACAAAAAAAAAAAGTCCCCTCATCACAGAATAATCAAAACACTAAACATACAGAATAAAGAAAGAGTATTAGGAGCTGCAATGGAAAAAGGTCAAGTAACATAAAAGCAGACATAACAGAATTGCATCTGATTTCTCAATGTAAACTCTGAAAGTCAGAAGCTCTTGGACAAATGTTCTTCAAACACTAAGAGACTACGGATGCCAGCCCAGACTACTATACCAGCAAAGCTTTCAATTGCCATCGACGGAGAAAACAAGATATTCCATGACAGAACCAGATTTAAACAATACCTATCTACAAATCCAGCTCTGCAGAAAGTATTAGAAGGAAAACTTCAACCCAAGGAAGTTGGTTATACCCCACAAAAACACAGGCAAAAGATAACCTCACACCAGCAAAAACCAAAGAAGGAAAACATACACACAAAATCAACAACAACAAAAATCAAACATAACAGGAACTAACAACCACTGATCATTAATATCTCTTAATATCAATGACCTCAATTCGCCTATAAAAAGACAGAGGCTAACGGAATGGATACAAAAATAGAATCCATCCTTCTGCTGCATACAAGAAACACACCTCAACCTCAAAGACAGACATTTTTTTGTGAGTAAAGGGTTGGAAAAAGACTTTCCAATCAAATGGACCTAAGAAACAACCTGGTGTAGCTATCCTAGAATCTAACAAAACAGAGTTCAAATAAAAATTAATGAAAAGAGATAAGAAGGACATTTCATATTTGTCACAGGAAAAATCCAAAATGAAGTCTCAATTTTGAACATCTATGCCCCAAAATACAAGGGCACCCACATTTATAAAAGAAACATTACTAAAACTTAAATCACACATCAAACCCCACACACTAATAGTGGGAGATTCAATACCCCACTCTTTATGGCAAACCTAATCCAAGAACACATCTGAAAAATCATCCACCATGATCAAGCAGGCTTCATCCCGGAGATGCCGATGGTGCAACATACGCAAATCTGTCAGTGTAAGCCACCATATACACACACTGAAAGAAAAAAACCCACATGATCTCATTAGATGCTGAAAAAGCTTTCAACAAAATCTAACACCCTTTCATGATAAAGGTCTTGGAGAGGTCAGGGATACAAGAAACATACCTAAACACAATAAAGGCAATATACAGCAAGCCAACATCAAACTAAATGGAGAGAAACTCAAAGTGATTCCACTAAAATCAAGAATAAGACAAGGCTGTCCATATTCTCCGTATCTATTCAATATGTACTTGAAGTTCTAGCTAGAGCAATACGACAACAAAAGGAGACCAATTGGAAAGAAAGAAGTCAAACTTTTGCTATTTGCAGATGATGATAGTATACATAAGTGACCCCCAAAAATCCTACAGCTGATAAACACCTTTAGTAATGTGGCAGGATACAAGATTAGCCAAAAAAAAAAAAAATTCAGTAGCCCTCCTATATATACAGATAATAAATGGGCCAAGAAAGAAATTAGAGAAGCATCACTCTTCACAATAGCCAAAAATAACATAAAATATCTTGGGGTAAAACTAACCAAAGAAGTGAAAGACCTGCTCGACAAGTACTTTTAAGTTTTTGAGGAAAGAAATTGAAGGAGATACCAGAAAATGGAAAGATCTCCCATGCTCCTGGATAGGAAGGTCCAACATAATAAAAATGGCAAGCCTACTTGTAGGCCCATATTTCTATATGGTGTGGCAGCCAGGCGATAAAGCCATAGGCCCATCCTAGGGGGTCACGTAGCTCTGCAGACAAGCTGTCTCTGCCTAACAATGGTCAGGATGTTTGGAGGATATCTTAGAGAGATGCTAATTCAGGCCTAAGTTACAGATCGCATACAGGTAGAATGCGGGTGTGACAAAAGGCCATTCACCTGGCTACCTAGGATACGAGTCTAATGTATTTTCCCCGCTCAATTTATGAGACGATATATAAGCTGTTTGGATAATAAACGCAGGGAGATCTTTGGGAGATCGAGGAGAAAAGACCCTGAGATGCCCTTCAATGATGACCGTGTAAGTTGCGTCTGATAATTCCTCGCGACTCCGTTCCAGTCCAGTTAGGGAATCTGTGTTGGACCCACAGGGCCTCAACACCTACCAAAAACAATCTATAGATTCAATGCAATCTGCATCAAAATCCCAACACAATTCTTTACAGACCTTGAAATTCATATAGCCAAAATAATCCTGTACAATAAACGAACTCCCAGAGGCATCGCCATCCTTGACTTCCAGCTATAGTACTGAAACCAGCCTGGTACTGGCATAAAAGCAGACAGATGGACCAATGGAATCGAATCAAAGACCCGGATATTAAACCACATACCTATGAACACCTGATTTTTGACAAAGAAGCTAAAAGAAAATATATTCAACAAATGATTCTAGAATAACTGGATGTCAACATGTAGAAGAATGCAAATAGATCCATATTTATCCCCATGCACAAAACTAAAGTCCAAAGAATCAAATACTTCAACATTAATCCATCCACACTGAACCTCACAAAAGAGAAAGTGGGAAGTATGCTTGAACGTGTTGGCCTAGGAGACCACTTTCTAAATATAACCCTGGTAGCACAGACACTGAGACGGTTAATAAATGGGACCTCCTGAAAATGAGAAGCTTCTGTAAGGCAAAGGACACTGTCACCAAGACAAAATGGCAGCCTGCAGAATGGGAAAAGATCTTCATCAACCCCACATCTGATAGCGCATTGATCTTCAAATATATAAAGAATTCAAGAAACTATACATCAGAATACCAAATGATCCAATTAAAAAATGGGATACAGGTGTAAACAGAGAACTGTTAACAGAGGAATCTAAAATGGCCGAAAGACACTTAAGGAAATAATCAACATCCTTAGCCATCAGGGAATGCAAATCAAAACAACTCTTGAGATTCCATCTTACATCTGTCAGAATTGCTAAGATCAAAACCACCAATGATAGCTTATGCTGGAGAGGACGTGGGGTAAAGGGAACACTCCTCTATTTCTGGTGGGAGTGCAATCTTGTACAATCACTTTGGAAATCAGTATGACAATCTGTCAGAAAATTAGGAATCAACATACCCCAGGACCTAGCATTACCACTCTCGGGCATATACCCAAAGGATGTACACTCACACCACAAGGACATTTGCTCAACTGTGTTCATAGCAGCAATATTCAATATAGCCAGAACATGGGAACAATGTATATGCCCCTCAACTGAAGAATGGATAAAGAAAATGTGGTACATTTACACAATGGAGTAATACTCAGCAGTAAAAACAATGACATCTTGAAATTTGCAGGCAAATGGGTGGAAACAAGAAAAATCCATCCTGAGTGAGGTAACCCAGACCCAGAAAGACAAACATGGTATGTAGTCACTCATCAGTAGATATTAGACATAAAACAAAGGATAATGAGCCTAAAGTCCACAACCCCAGAAAATCCAGGAGAGGAGGAGGACCCTAAGAGAGACATACATGAATCCCCCTGGGAAGAGGAAATAGACAATCTCCTAAGTTAATTGGAAGCTTTTGAGGGAGGGAAAGGTGGAGGGTGGAAGGGGAGTGATATGAGGGAAGAAGAGGAGGAGAACATGAGGGATTGGGAAGGTGGAGTTGGGGGAAGGACAGAGAGGTAGAGCAAGGAAAAGAGATATCTTGATAGAGGGAGCCATTATGGCACTAGGCAAATTCCCAGGAATCCACAAGAATGACCCCAGCTAAGACCCTAACCAACATTGGAGAGGGTAACTTAACTGGCCTTCCCCTATAATCAGATTGATAACTGTCATCATGGGGCCTTCATCCAACAACTGATGGAGCAGATGCAGAGGTCCACAGCTAAGCACTGGACTGAGCTCCCAAAGTCCAGCTGAAGAAAGGGAGGAAAGATAATATGAACAAGGGGTCAAGACCATGATGGGGAAACCCACAGAAGCAGCTGACCCAAGCCAGTGGGGGATCACTGACTCTGGACTGATAGCAGGGGAACCTGCACAGGACTAAACTAGGCCGTGAATGTGGGTGACTTGGGCAGTTTGTGGGGCCACTGGCAGTGGAACCAGTATTTATCCCTAGTGCATGAACTAGCTTTCTGAAGCCCATTTCCCATGGACGATATGCTGCTCAGCCTAGATACTGGGGGGAGGGCCATGGTCCTGCCTCAAGTGATGTGACAGACTTTGTTGACTCCCCATGGGAAGCCTCACCCTCTCTGAGGAGAGGATACCAAGTGTGTTGGGGGGAAGAAAGGGAGAATAGGAGGAGGCAGGGAGAGAGAACTGGTATTGGTATGTAAAATAAAATGATTGTTTAAAAAAAGCCCCCTCCCCAAACCAAACAAACATAACTGAATCCAACATTTTAAAAAGGAAACAAAACTTGAGAAGGGCCAAATAGCAAACTGCACATTTACGCTCTGACAAAGCAGTTCTGCCTCGAAGTAAAAGCATAGGAGAAAAGTGAATGCTTAGACTTAACACTTAGGAGACAAAACACAAACAGAACACAATGTGCTGGAGGCTGATGCTACAAGGCCTCACTTCAGGAATCACAGGGTGGGTCAGGAAACTAGAAATAACAAACCAAGTGTCCTACTCAAGTGGAACTAGTTCACTGAGGCTAAGAGTCAGGTTGTTGGTGCCAATAAAAGATACTACACAATTTGCTGTCAACCATTTTTTAAAGGAAGTTGCATACCTTTCCAGAACCAAACAGGTTATTGCTGTTACTCTTGACGGCCTTCAGGAGCTAGAGCAACACAGTAGCGCTGAAAAGCAGCACGCTTCAGCTGCTGACTGTAGAAATCAAGCTGGAACTGACTTAAAAACTTTCCCCTGCCACAAGATATTATACAGGCCATGGCGGTGGACGTGGGGGAAGGGAAACCCATCAATGGTTTTACCCAGCAGTGACCCTTGCATGCTACAATAATAACCTGCCAGGCAAGATGCACCCAATAATAATGGTAAAAAGTAAGTAATCACTTTCTGATTGGATTAGAGGCCTGCTACACAGGAAGGAATTTGTGTCAGGTACATGTCAAAAGCCCATGACTAGTCAGATCAAAGGCCTGGGGCGGGGGTGGACACACACCTGATACTGTTGGCTTTGCTACACTACCTTCTAATCATTTGTGTTTATAAACATAGGGCTGCCCTTCCTTGGCCAGAGAAGCTCGTCTCTGCAGTGGTCAAAGTGAGAATAAGAGACTACTGATTGCTTAGCCCTAAATGGGACATCTCTATCAACCCTTGATCTACAAATTTAGGAAACACTGGGGAAGAAGAGGCGGAGAAAAATGTGAGAGCCAATGGGAGGAGTACCATGAAATGCTGTCCTCCGGACATGACATGACCATCCCAACCCAGGACCTCATCACAGCTATGGCAACCTGCAAAAATCAAGCCAACAATGTCAGTCAACATTCCAACAGGCAGCCGGACAATGGTGGCGCACGCCTTTAATCCCAGCACTCGGGAGGCAGAGGCAGGCGGATCTCTGTGAGTTCGAGACCAGCCTGGTCTACAGAGCTAGTTCCAGGACAGGCTCCAAAGCCACAGAGAAACCCTGTTTCGAAAAACCAAAAACCAAACAAACAAACAAACAAAACAAAACAAAAACAAAAAACATTCCAACAGGCAGTGCTCAGCTGGTTACAGAAAAGATGTGAAGAGGGATGGAATGTATTGGAGGTGCTTGGGGGGAGCGAGAGACGTACGAGACGATCAAGATGCAAAAACAAAAGAAAGCCAGGTGGTGGTAATGCACACCTTTAATCCTGGCACACGAGAAGCAGAGACAGGGGGATCTCTGTGAGTTCGAGGCCAGCTTGGTCTACAAGAGCTAGTTGCAGGACAGATAGAACCTTTACATAGAGAAAAACCAAAAGATACATTGTTTATATGTAAGAAAATGTCAAAAAAAATACAAAAAACCCAGAAGACAAATTAACTTCTACAGTCAATATTTAATATTGTAATACTATAATATCTTTACAACTATGTGATATCTTTGGTCCAATCAACTGTTTTTACGCCTGATCCTTATGTGGAAAGGGCTGCTAGGGTTCACACTGTAGAAGCAAGAAAAATACCCTGCAGGGAGAGAGAAAAAATGTGGAGGAAAGTAAAATTCTACAATTCCTAATTTTAGAGATGCCATAAACATGAAGTAAAAAAAAAAACAACTAAGAAACCAGTTAACAAAAAGTAGTAATGAACAAAAATTAAAGAAAAAACAATTTAATAGCCCAAAGCAAAGATTTTAGATATTTAAAATGATCAGTGATACAACAGTATTATCTATTAAAAAAAGTCAAATGAGCTGGACATGGTGGTGCAAGACCTTTAATATCAGTACTCGGGACGCAGAGACTGGAGCATCTCTGAGTCTGAGGCTAGCCAGTCTATATAGCAAGTTCCAGGTCTGCCAAAGCTATATATACATACTAAAAACCAAAATAAACAAATGACATAATGAACATGTAAATGTGAAGAGATGCATTAGGAATCTTAGACACGATGCTGCACTTTACAGAGCACCTTGTAAGCCTAACACACACAAGAAGAAAATCAGCTGCTGTACACTGAGGAGAGTAGAGACCTGAGACCTGGGCTAGGGTAGATCGCGTAATCAGACTTAACCAGAAAAGCCGCTTGAGTGGGTTATTAAAGCATTAGAGAACAAGGCACTGAGAATTTTTTTTTAAAGATTTATTTATTTATTATGTATACAACATTCCTTCCATGTATGTTTGTATGCCAGAAGAGGGCACCAGATCTCATTATAGATGGTTGTGAGCCACCATGTGGTTGCTGGGAATTGAACTCAGGACCTCTGGAAGAGCAATCAGTGCTCTTAACCTCTGAGCCATCTCTCCAGCCCTTTTGTTTGGTTTTTTTGAGACAGGGTTTCTCTGTAGCTTTGGAGCCTGTTCTGGAACTAGCTCTTGTAGACCAGGCTGGCCTCGAACTCACAGAGATCCAATTAGTATATTAAAAAACAAAACAGATGAGGATTTCTCAGCAATTCATAGAAGACAAAAGTCAGACCCAAAGGAAATTATAAATAAACCCCAACCTTTCAATCTATGCACTCAATGACTGGTTTAATAGGATACAGGGTCCATCAAGAAATAAAGGCCTAGGGCTGGAGAGATGGCTAGGTAGGTGAAGTCCTTGCTGTGTAAGCATGAGAACTGAGTTTGGATCCTCAGCACTTATATCCCTGTAATCCCAGAGATGGGGGAACACGAGGTTCCCAGGGGCTTCTGGGCCAGCAGTCTTGCCTAATGGGCTAGCTCCAGTGAGAGACTCGTCTCAAAAAAAATAAGGTGGAGAGTAATAGAGGAAGACTCCTGAGGTTGATCTCTGTCTACACACACACACACACACACACACACACACACACACACACACCACCCGGGGCTGTCTTGGGAGGCCGAGGCAAGATAGGATCTTGAGTTTGAAATCAGCCTAATCGATTTATCAAGACTGTCTCAAAAGGACAAAAAAGGAAAAAAATTAAAAAAAGGGAGTGTATAAATCTTTGTGAATTTAAGACTAGCTTGGTTTACCATCCTCTTGAAACCAGCAACCCGCCCACCTATACCCCTCTTCTCGCCCTGGACCCATTTTCACTTGGGGGTGACTAATGTGAAACTCTATCAGACATCTGGTTCTTACTTCAGGGCCATTCAATGTTTTATCGTCCAAAAGTTCCCCTTAAATAAGACATCTCAATGGTACAGGTCTAATCAGCCCATTCCCAACATAAATTATTTTTCCCTCACTCACATTACTTCCACCAACCTGACTTTCAAGTAATTAAAAAAGTATGAATTAATGTTACCCCATACAGTCTCTTAATTAACTTAATTTCCCTAGAACTACTGTGTCAAAACAATGAAAACAGCCTAAACTTCTGCATTATATTCTCAGCAGATCCTTTATAGTTCCAGTACAGTCAGGGTGGTTACACAGAGAAACGCTGTCTGCAAAAAAACCCAACACACACACACACACACACACACACACACACACACACACACACACGGAGGAGGAGGAGGCGCAGCAGCAGCTGCAACATTCTAAGAAAAAAAAATGGCTGTAATTTTTCTGAAATTCATTAAAGGCACCAAAGACAAACCTGAATATTCCTATGACTCCAACCCAGAATAATACGAAGAAAACCATATGGAAGCCTAATACAGTTTGCTGAAAACAAACAAACAATCAGAAAAACAGTGGAAGCAGACAGCAGGGAGTGGAGGGGGAGCCATTCTTAGGCAAGAATAAGACAAGGATGATTAGAATTATCAAACAAACAAAACAACTACCAGAAAACAAAAAAGGCAGGAAAAAAGTAGGTCTCCTGATGTTAAGACAGATGATCTCCTGAGTTCTTGCTAACCAAAGAGTAGGTATTTTACAGTTCAAGTCACATTCAGAGCCTGGTAATGGCAGTGTGGCACACACCTTTAATCCCAGCTTGAGAGACAGAGGCTCTTTATGAGTTCGAGGCCAGCTTGGTTTACAAAGCAAGTTCCAAGATAGCCAGGGCTACAGAGAGAGAGAGATTCTATCTTGGGGAAAACACAAACAAATGAACAAAGAAAGATAATGCTTCTTTTATCAGAAAGTATTTCTGGTACAATGGTTAATACATAGGTTCTCAACCTGTGGGCCATGACACTTTTCCCAAAAAGTATTTACATTATGATTCCTAACAGTGGCAAAATTACATTTATAAAGTAGCAAGGGAAATACTTTTATAGTTGGGGGGGGGTCACCATAACATAAGGGACCATATTAAAAGGCCACAGAATTAGGAAGGATGAGAACCACTGGTTTAGTAGATGGGATAGTGTTCAAGCAATGTAAAGGTTATAACTGTTACAAAGACTTTTCTCAGTTAAAGAAAAACACAGCGGATCGCCTGTAGATCCCAACACTTGGGAAGCTTAGGCAGCAAGACCATGGGATTGCAAGGCCAGCCTGGGCTCCATAAGCAAGACACTTGTTTGGAAAGAAAGATGGAAGGAAGGAAATGAAAGGATGAATTCTTAAACACTCTGGGTACTGAATACTGTAGCTACTGACATAGATGGAAAAAATACAGACATGTGTATAATTATGTTAAAGTGGACGTAAGTATTACATAAAACCTCAAAGAGAAAACCATGGATCTATAAAAGGAGATAATGAAAATTTTTCAATAAAAATTCTTTTCCAATGTAAAATTTTTCTCAAGTTATAAAACATATTCAAAGACAAAAAGTACAATCTTTAAAAAGAATTCAATCCACATAGGAATATAAGTAAACACCTTAATATAATACAGAATTCGGACAGTACATTAGAAAAAGAAAGCTAGGCTTACAAATGAGAGATAAGGCCAACATTAATGGGATAACCATTAATACTAAAGGTATACAAATATAAACAGGTACAGACAATCCAATCATAAAATTTACTGCTCGCACACACACACACACATGTTCGCACGCACGCATGCACCAAACAAACAAATCCAGAAACTTAAGATTGGAATTTGACGGGATAGCTACCAAGCAAAGAACACACTTAGAAGCATTCTAAGTGTTGCTGCTTCTAAATGTTGCTCTGGCTTAATAAATACAGTTAAGCCACTTTGTTTATATTGATTAGTTAATTGTGTCCAAGTGTTTCAACACTTTAAAAGATCACCCGATTTCCCAACAGCAGAGAACAGGTCCAGGATACTGAGAACTTGACATGCCAGGAAAAAAAAAAACAAACGCACCAATGTGCCCCGGAATCACGTCGCCTGGATTAAGATGTCTATCTACCCAAAAGAAAATACTCAAGTTCGTGAAACTCTAACTGTGCTGTAAACCTTTAAAAGTTGCAGACCCATGTGTTACTGATTTAAATCAAAGCAAATAAAAAACTTTACAGGCCTTAGACAGACACACACAACACAATCTGGCACACAAAGGCCACCCACAGATTTAGAATTCTTGTTTTAGAGTTGTTCTTTCAACTCTCAACCCGAAACATTAGCTAAGTTATGCTGAAAATCAATGCCGGGGTGTAAGCTTGCGTTATAGGTTACGTAAAAGTGACCTTTGGGGCGTTACAACCAGCATCTGGAGAGGCTGTAAACAGCCTTTCCCATGACTTTTGCTCCCTATTCTTGTCCAGGCCAGGCGGACGTCGCGCTCGGCCACGGACCCAAGCTAGAAGCTTTGAAGCCGGTCAGGCTGCCGCGTCCCCCAGGTGCCGCAAATAAAAAGCCTCCGCTTTTCTTTCCAGCACCGGCACCCGTGAAGCCGACAGGACACCCCGGGGGAGACCTCACGGCTGCACAGCCAGCAGATGTCAGACTCGGAGACCCTGGGGTGCTCGCCCGGGGCCGGCTGCGAAAAGGCGATGCCTCCCCCCCAATAACGGCTTCAACCGCCTCCTGCCAGGTCCCCGTCCTGGCCGCAAAACTCGCGTCCCAAAGGTTTCACACTCACTGGAAAGTGGGACCGGGGCCAGCGCCTGGGCCCGAGCCGGCCCCAGGAATTCGGCGGGTCTCCCAGGGTTTCGGGGGCGGCGGCGGCTGAGACGCCATCTCTCCGCCTGCTCCGCTACGGCTCTGGGCCGCGACTGCGACGGCTAGAAGAAGGAGCGCCTCGCCTGCCAGGCACGACGGGCAGAGCGCCGAGCCCTCCACCCCGCCCACGCCTGACGTCAGGCCGAGGCTTGTGGTCGGCTTTAACCTGAGAGGCGATGGAGGGCGGGGACATCTAATTCACGGGGGCTGGCGTGGGAGGAGGGGCGGAACCTTTCTTTTTGATTTTTTCCCTAGATTGGGCTTCAAATTTGAGTAGGGGCTCATCGACATTTCTGGCAGCAGCTAATATGCCCTAGATGCCGAGTCCCACGGAGGCTTCTTTGCGGGTCGACCCCCTTGGGCTAGCAGGGAAGCCCTTTGCGGGCTTGCGTTCGCCGGGCTACCCAGAGTCTAAGACTGCAAGCCCCGCAGCCTTACAGATCGCCCTGTAAGCAAGAGGGCGCCTTCACGTCCTCCTTTCGTGAAAGGCCTGGTACTTTTCTTCTAAAGCTCTAGTTTCCTTGGGGGAACAGAACTGATAGGCGCCGCAGGTGCGCTGTCTTTAGTCTTCCCCGATCCCACCTCCGACCCAAGGGTCTTGGCTCCAGCAGCTTGGGAGAAGGTAAGGCCGAGGAGGTAATGAGGTGAGGGGTTAGAGACTGGATGCCAAAAAAAGGTGCATCTGGACTCCTTTTTGTTTGTTAGCCAGGTGGAGTGCGTGGGAAGTTACTAGAACCATAGCAAAGAGAGTTAAGGGCTGTGAGCGCTTCCCATGCCTCTCCTCCCAACCACGCCTGTGCATGTGGCAATGCAGTTAAAGAGATTTTATGGTGGAAAACTCAGACTATTTCAGGTTTTTTCCCCCCATATGCTTTATTCTTTCTTCCATTTTCTAGTATTATTATTTTTGTAATTGCGAAAACAAAGTCTTTCCTCCCCATTTCATGAGACTGGGCTGGTTACGGGGTCTGTGGAGAAGGGAGTGGATTCCAGTAGAGATCCTGACACCTGGGAGGGGCTTCTGTTGCAACTTTTCTGTTCTTCTGTAAAAGAAACAAACAGCAAAAGTCTTAACAGCGGACACCCACATTGAAAAAACTGGGTGAGAGGTATTTCTCGGGGCTTGTTTCCCAAGGTAAGTCCAGTATCCGACCATGACTCATTTCTGTTGACAAAATCCTGCCTTTTCATCACATCGAGGTGAAATAACCATCTTCAAGGCGTATGTTCTTTTAATTGTTAACGTGCTTGAGGGGTCGCTGGATTTCTGCTAGTTGAGAATAGTACTGCATCCTTTTACAGCCCCGTACTTTGATTATTAACACACTCACGAGGGTTTCGTTTGTTTGAGTTGCTTGAGACTCCATCAAATCACTTAGGACAGGAGGTTTGGCAATTCTCAACAAGTTTGGGAGCTTTTCAGATCCCGGTTACTTATTGGCTTTGCACAATACTTTTATTCTAGTGACCTATGGAGAAATAGCATTCAGTCTTTAAGCCAAAAGGAAGAACCTAAATTTGAACATTGTTAATTAAGTCCAGAGGTAAGGCTTCACTGTGCCTTTTGAAAGTCTTCACTGCCTTTTGAAAGAGCTTATTGTTTCCTTTTGTTTCTTTTTTTGTTCTATTTTTTTAAAGGAAGGTGTATTTGTTTGGTTTTTTTTTTTTGAGTTAAAGGTTAATTCTGTACTGAATCAAATGCTTCATGTTAACTAATACTAAAGTTTCTCTATAGGTGTGCTTTTCTGTCTGGCCAACCCACTTTCAAATAACCACACAGATTTACTACTAATTATAAATGCTTAGCTGATAGCTTAGGCTTGTTTTTAGCTAGCTTAAATTAACCCATAAAATAACCACATATTAATCCATATGCTGCCCCAAGGCTTCTAGCCTGATTGCTCTGGGTCTCATGGTGTCTCCTCTGGCTCTACCCTTTTCTCCCCAGCATTCTCTCTGCCCTGAAAATCTTGTCTAGCCATGGGCCAATTTATTAACAATAAGCGCAACACATCTTTTTTTTTTTTTTTTTTTTGGTTTTTCGAGACAGGGTTTCTCTGTGGTTTTGGAGCCTGTCCTGGAACTAGCTCTTGTAGACCAGGCTGGTCTCGAACTCACAGCAACACATCTTTACAGTGTACAGAAGGATTATTCCACAGCATTTCTCTGTTAGGGGTTTCTCCCTACCTACCTACCTACCTACCCCACCTTCTCCCCTCCCTCTTCCTCTCTACTCTTCCTTTCCTCTCCAAAGTCTTACTCTGTAGCCCAGACTGGTCTTGATTCCCTATTAAGCCCAGATTGGTCTTGAATTCATGGTGATCTGCTTGCTTCAGCCTCCTGTGTACTGAAATTACCAGTGTGGACCACCACACTTGGCCAGAGGATGCATTTTACATAATTATTTCCAGCTCCTCACAGACTCTTTACTTGACATTAAACGAGCAGGTTAAGTGAGCTGCTGGAAGGGATTCAGACAGTGGAAGAAATACTTGACCACACAGTTTCATGACTTTTTTTTTTTTTTTTAAGAGAAGAGTATGTCATCATGTTTTAAGCACTTTCTTGAAAGGTTTATGTAGGTAATGGAGTGGTCCCAAGGCCTGGTGTGAGAAAGTTCTTACTGTCATGTGCAGAATGAGCCTGGCCCCTATAATTCACATACTCACATAGTCAAGTTCATAGTTTAGAATATAGATGTGACAAGTATTGTTGAATACAAAATAGAATTTTTCAAAAGAGAGCTAGTTTTTCTTCTTAAGGGCGTATTTGTATGTAGCAAAACATCACTAAAACTGTTCACTTTCTTTTCTTCTAGTTATAATTATTCAGCATGTTTCCACTGACTGAGGAAAACAAGCATGTGGCCCAGATGTTGCTCAGTTCTGGTACCTGTCCCAGATGTATCTTCAGATTCTGTGGTGTGGATCTTCATGCACCTTACAAACGCCCATCCAAGGTATTTTCTATTTACATTCAGGGATGCCTTTTTTAGTTTAGAACGAATGTCACTAGCTTTGAGCACAGTGGTCCATAACTCCACCAAACAAGGAGAATTAACAAAACTATTCCTACTAAGGTCATTTTGGAACTGCAATTAATTGCCTTAAACATTTGATTAGGAATACAGTTGCTTTCTGGTTGATTGCATTGCCATTTAACAGTTAATGGAGAGGGGACTTTGTTAGAAGTTTTTGCTACATTCATTACTTGTGTATACATTTTATAAAGGGCATCTAAACAAAATATCATAAGATGATGCTTCTTCCCTGACGTTAATGCTATGCAGCAGGAGGGGCAGGGTCATAGTCCTGATTTCTTCTTTTAGTAGAAAATAAGTTCGTTTACTCTTTTAAAATAAATTTTTGTCTATTATTTTTATGAATATACATATATTTATGAATATGGTGCGTGTGTGTCACAGATGTATATGTGAAAGGTAGTAGTGTGTGTGTGTGTGTGTGTGTGACACAGATGCATGTGTGGAAGGTAGTAAGTGTGTGTGTGTGAGACAGATATATGTCTGGAAGGTAGTAAGTGTGTGTGTGTGTGTGTGTGAGACAGATGTATGTCTGGAAGGTAGTAAGTGTGTGTGTGTGACACAGATGTATGTCTGGAAGGTAGTAAGTGTGTGTGTGTGAGACAGATGTATGTCTGGAAGGTAGTAAGTGTGTGTGTGTGACACAGATGTATGTCTGGAAGGTAGTAAGTGTGTGTGTGTGTGTGTGACACAGATGTATGTGTGGAAGGTAGTGTGTGTGTGAGACAGATGTATGTCTGGAAGGTAGTAAGTGTGTGTATGTGTGTGACACAGATGTATGTCTGGAAGGTAGTAAGTGTGTGTGTGTGAGACAGATGTATGTCTGGAAGGTAGTAAGTGTGTGTGTGAGACACAGATGTATGTGTGGAAGGTAGTAAGTGTGTGTGTGAGACAGATGTATGTCTGGAAGGTTAAGTGTGTGTGTGTGAGACAGATGTATGTGTGGAAGGTAGTAAGTGTGTGTGTGACACAGATGTATGTCTGGAAGGTAGTAAGTGTGTGTGTGAGACAGATGTATGTGTGGAAGGTAGTAAGTGTGTGTGTGTGACACAGATGTATGTGTGGAAGGTAGTGAGTGTGTGTGTGACACAGATGTATGTCTGGAAGATAGTAAGTGTGTGTGTGAGACAGATGTATGTCTGGAAGGTTAAGTGTGTGTGTGTGACACAGATGTATGTGTGGAAGGTAGTAGTGTGTGTGTGTGAGACAGATGTATGTCTGGAAGGTAGTAAGTGTGTGTGTGTGAGACAGATGTATGTCTGGAAGGTAGTAAGTGTGTGTGTGTGACACAGATGTATGTGTGGAAGGTAGTAAGTGTGTGTGTGAGACAGATGTATGTCTGGAAGGTAGTAAGTGTGTGTGTGTGACACAGATGTATGTCTGGAAGGTAGTAAGTGTGTGTGTGAGACAGATGTATGTCTGGAAGGTAGTAAGTGTGTGTGTGTGAGACAGATGTATGTCTGGAAGGTAGTAAGTGTGTGTGTGTGACACAGATGTATGTGTGGAAGGTAGTAAGTGTGTGTGTGAGACAGATGTATGTCTGGAAGGTAGTAAGTGTGTGTGTGTGAGACAGATGTATGTCTGGAAGGTAGTAAGTGTGTGTGTGTGACAGATGTATGTCTGGAAGGTAGTAAGTGTGTGTGTGTGAGACAGATGTATGTCTGGAAGGTAGTAAGTGTGTGTGTGTGACACAGATGTATGTCTGGAAGGTAGTAAGTGTGTGTGTGTGAGACAGATGTATGTCTGGAAGGTAGTAAGTGTGTGTGTGTGAGACAGATGTATGTCTGGAAGGTAGTAAGTGTGTGTGTGTGACACAGATGTATGTGTGGAAGGTAGTAAGTGTGTGTGTGAGACAGATGTATGTCTGGAAGGTAGTAAGTGTGTGTGTGTGAGAAAGATGTATGTCTGGAAGGTAGTAAGTGTGTGTGTGTGTGTGTGACACAGATGTATGTCTGGAAGGTAGTAAGTGTGTGTGTGTGACACAGATGTATGTGTGGAAGGTAGTAAGTGTGTGTGTGACACAGATGTATGTCTGGAAGGTAGTAAGTGTGTGTGTGTGTGTGTGTGACACAGATGTATGTCTGGAAGGTAGTAAGTGTGTGTGTGTGACACAGATGTATGTGTGGAAGGTAGTAAGTGTGTGTGTGTGACACAGATGTATGTCTGGAAGGTAGTAAGTGTGTGTGTGTGAGACAGATGTATGTCTGGAAGGTTAAGTGTGTGTGTGTGAGACAGATGTATGTCTGGAAGGTTAAGTGTGTGTGTGTGACACAGATGTATGTCTGGAAGGTAGTAAGTGTGTGTGTGTGATACAGATGTATGTCTGGAAGGTAGTAAGTGTGTGTGTGTGAGACAGATGTATGTCTGGAAGGTAGTAAGTGTGTGTGTGTGACACAGATGTATGTCTGGAAGGTAGTAAGTGTGTGTGTGAGACAGATGTATGTCTGGAAGGTTAAGTGTGTGTGTGTGAGACAGATGTATGTCTGGAAGGTAGTAAGTGTGTGTGTGTGACACAGATGTATGTGTGGAAGGTAGTAAGTGTGTGTGTGTGACACAGATGTATGTGTGGAAGGTAGTAAGTGTGTGTGTGTGACAGATGTATGTCTGGAAGGTAGTAAGTGTGTGTGTGTGTGTGTGAGACAGATGTATGTGTGGAAGGTAGTAAGTGTGTGTGTGACACAGATGTATGTGTGGAAGGTAGTAAGTGTGTGTGTGACACAGATGTATGTGTGGAAGGTAGTAAGTGTGTGTGTGTGTGTGTGAGACAGATGTATGTGTGGAAGGTAGTAAGTGTGTGTGTGACACAGATGTATGTCTGGAAGGTAGTAAGTGTGTGTGTGTGAGACAGATGTATGTGTGGAAGGTATTAAGTGTGTGTGTGACACAGATGTATGTGTGGAAGGTAGTAAGTGTGTGTGTGTGACACAGATGTATGTCTGGAAGGTAGTAAGTGTGTGTGTGTGACACAGATGTATGTCTGGAAGGTAGTAAGTGTGTGTGTGTGACACAGATGTATGTCTGGAAGGTAGTAAGTGTGTGTGTGAGACACATATGTATGTCTGGAAGGTAGTAAGTGTGTGTGTGACACAGATGTATGTCTGGAAGGTAGTAAGTGTGTGTGTGTGAGACAGATGTATGTCTGTAAGGTAGTAAGTGTGTGTGTGTGACACAGATGTATGTCTGGAAGATAGTAAGTGTGTGTGTGTGACACAGATGTATGTCTGGAAGGTAGTAAGTGTGTGTGTGTGTGTGTGAGACAGATGTATGTCTGGAAGGTAGTAAGTGTGTGTGTGACACAGATGTATGTGTGGAAGGTAGTAAGTGTGTGTGTGTGTGTGTGACACAGATGTATGTCTGGAAGGTAGTAAGTGTGTGTGTGTGACACAGATGTATGTGTGGAAGGTAGTAAGTGTGTGTGTGAGACAGATGTATGTCTGGAAGGTAGTAAGTGTGTGTGTGTGACACAGATGTATGTCTGGAAGGTAGTAAGTGTGTGTGTGTGACACAGATGTATGTGTGGAAGGTAGTAAGTGTGTGTGTGAGACAGATGTATGTGTGGAAGGTAGTAAGTGTGTGTGTGTGAGACAGATGTATGTCTGGAAGGTAGTAAGTGTGTGTGTGTGAGACAGATGTATGTCTGGAAGGTAGTAAGTGTGTGTGTGTGACACAGATGTATGTCTGGAAGGTAGTAAGTGTGTGTGTGTGACACAGATGTATGTGTGGAAGGTAGTAAGTGTGTGTGTGAGACAGATGTATGTGTGGAAGGTAGTAAGTGTGTGTGTGTGACACAGATGTATGTGTGGAAGGTAGTAAGTGTGTGTGTGTGACACAGATGTATGTGTGGAAGGTAGTAAGTGTGTGTGTGTGACAGATGTATGTCTGGAAGGTAGTAAGTGTGTGTGTGTGAGACAGATGTATGTCTGGAAGGTAGTAAGTGTGTGTGTGTACCACAGATGTATGTGTGGAAGGTAGTAAGTGTGTGTGTGTGACACAGATGTATGTCTGGAAGGTAGTAAGTGTGTGTGTGTGACACAGATGTATGTCTGGAAGGTAGTAAGTGTGTGTGTGTGACACAGATGTATGTGTGGAAGGTAGTAAGTGTGTGTGTGAGACAGATGTATGTCTGGAAGGTAGTAAGTGTGTGTGTGTGAGACAGATGTATGTCTGGAAGGTAGTAAGTGTGTGTGTGTGACACAGATGTATGTGTGGAAGGTAGTAAGTGTGTGTGTGTGACACAGATGTATGTCTGGAAGGTAGTAAGTGTGTGTGTGTGACACAGATGTATGTCTGGAAGGTAGTAAGTGTGTGTGTGTGACACAGATGTATGTGTGGAAGGTAGTAAGTGTGTGTGTGAGACAGATGTATGTCTGGAAGGTAGTAAGTGTGTGTGTGTGACACAGATGTATGTCTGGAAGGTAGTAAGTGTGTGTGTGTGAGACAGATGTATGTCTGGAAGGTAGTAAGTGTGTGTGTGAGACACATATGTATGTCTGGAAGGTAGTAAGTGTGTGTGTGTGTGACACAGATGTGATGTGGGAGTGTCATATATCAATCTGTTGATTTCATTGGCTCTAAGCAATAAAGAAACTGCTAGGCCCATTTGATAGGCCCACCCTTAGGTGGGTGGAGTAAACAGAAGGGAAGGCTGGGAGGAAGAGGAAGTGAGGTCAGACTCGACAGCTCTCCTCTCCAGAGCAGACACCTCAGAGGGAGACGCCATGCTACCTGCTCCAGGGAAGAGGCACGCTATGAAGCTCCGACCCAGGATGGACTTAGGCTAGAATCTTTCCGGTAAGCGCACCTAGGGGCGCTACACAGATGATTAGAAATGGGCCAGAGCAGTGTTTAAAAGAATACAGTGTCCGTGTAATTATTTGGGGCATAAGCTAGCCGAGCCAGGTGGCTGGGGATTTGGGGACGCAGCCCCGCTGCCGCCGCTCATATTACTACAAATGACGCCCAGACGTGTGGCTAACTAAACCCACTTAAAAAACCTGAGAAGGCTTAAAAATAAGGGAGAGAGCATTTAACACAGATTTTTGCTGTTTGTTCATGGCGTGCTGTAGAGAGATTTCCTGATTCAGCAACAGCAGCAGAAAAAACGTTGTGTCATTTCAAAGCGTGGCTTCCTTGGGCTATGCCACCAGTGCAAACTCTGGCTTTATGTTGTGTTCCCGCTTGGGATCGGAAGGAGAGTGCTCTGAGACCTTGACGATGACTCAGAGCTCCCCGCCTGCTCCTGGGAAGAAGGCAGAATCAGGCTTAGGCAGGCGGAAGAGCATGGCGGATTCCTGCTGCCATACAGAGACGTGTTTTCAGACTGCGTAGTGCTCTGTGTGTCAGATTTGGATGTTACTTGGATAAAAAGAATTTCTGTGCTGCATGCTCAGTCTCAGAATTAAAGTGCTGAGTGCCGCTCCTACCTGGTAGCCCCAGAGCTAGCACAAAATGGTACGTCCTCCATTTTGAAATTTTCCTGACTCAGCTTCAGCTGCAAATCCCTGCAGCTCATTAAGAGGTCCTGCCACAAAACACTTAAACAGTGTTGATGAAAAGCTGAACACATGCTTTTCGGTTTTCAGCCGTAGCAGGAAAAAAGCTGTGCCATTTAAAAATGCCGGCTTTCTGGGCCATCCTGCCAGGGCAAACTCTGACTGTTTGAGGCAGGGGGCCGGCTACTGAGAGAGGACTTGAGTGTTGTCTGTTGTAGCTTGCTGGCTGGCAGGGACCTTGCAGCCAGTACCTTAGCCATGAGGCTGAAAAGCTAAGGAATGGGCTGGATCCAGCCGTCAAAGCCACGCCTTTACTCCTACTGATATTGCTTGGTAAATTAAAGGCTCTTGCGGTCAGAAAAAGAGAGATATACAGTAAAGAGAGATTCAAAGACAGAGAAAATTTCTGAGTGGTTTAAAATGTGTTAAAAATATACGCAGACTAAAAGTTAAAATTCTTAAAGTAAACCTCTGTGACTTCAAGGTATGGTAGCACACGCCTTTAATCCCAGTGCCTAGAAGGCAGAGACGAACAGATCTCTGAGTTCAAGGTGTAGGAGCAAACACCTTTAATCCCAATGCCTGGGAGGCAGAGACAGGCGGATCTCTGAGAGTTCTAAGACAGCCTGGTCTACAGGGTTATTCCAGGTCAAAGATATACGCTCAAAAAGCAAAAAGTTAACCTAGAAATGTCACAGCTTAGATTCTTAAGCGCCTAGTGATTTAAAGGCGCAAATCAAAAGTGCTCCTGGATAGTAAAAAATTGCAGATTCACAATAGGACAGATTCAGACCACTGAATGAGTCACACTGTTGGATGAATGTACGTAGGCTTGGGACAGAGAAGAAAAAGAATATAGAGAATAAAGTTAATGGTTTAAAAAAAAAAAAGGTAAAGTCTTTAAAGAGACAGAATAAAGTAAAGTGATAGAGTAAAAATAAGCCGCGTAAAGATGAAAAATTCACAGAGAGTCTGGATTCTTTGTATTATTGTGTTTTCTTTAAAATTTTTGACTGTGAAGGAGCTAAGTACAGAGAGACATTTCATTATATGGGCTGCCCAGTGGAACCAGAACGGATATCATGAGGGTACGATTTCAGAATTTGGATCTAAGGATATGATACTTTGGAAAAGAGATTCTTCTTTTGTTTTCACAGAGGATGAGACTCTATTGATTTCTTCTATTCCGATTTGGTATGATGGACCACGTCCTCCTGAAGGGTTGCTGTGAACATCTTCAGAAAATTGCTTTGCTCAACTGCCAACTGAGATGAAACTAGCACACAGGTTATACCATGAAAGACCTAATTAACGACACCCCCATTCAGCAGGAAGCAGTTTGGAGAGAAAAAACTGCGCCCATGTTCCCAAATATAGTTTATAAATGTTCTTTTACATTTAAAGGGGGATATGATATAGACATGAATAATTTGCATTAGTATAGATTTTGCTTTATTGATAGAGATTTACAGTCAATTTTGTTATATGTATAAATGTTTCTGATGTAACTTTTACTTGATAACTGTTTTGTTATATGTAATTTTGCTATGTTAAGGTTAAAGCCTTCCTTTTTTTGTTTAAACAGAAAAAGGGGAAGTGATGTGGGAGTGTCATATATCAATCTGTTGATTTCATTGGCTCTAAGCAATAAAGAAACTGCTAGGCCCATTTGATAGGCCCACCCTTAGGTGGGTGGAGTAAACAGAAGGGAAGGCTGGGAGGAAGAGGAAGTGAGGTCAGACTCGACAGCTCTCCTCTCCAGAGCAGACACCTCAGAGGGAGACGCCATGCTACCTGCTCCAGGGAAGACGCACGCTATGAAGCTCCGACCCAGGATGGACTTAGGCTAGAATCTTCCCGGTAAGCGCACCTAGGGGCGCTACACAGATGATTAGAAATGGGCCAGAGCAGTGTTTAAAAGAATACAGTGTCCGTGTAATTATTTGGGGCATAAGCTAGCCGAGCCAGGTGGCTGGGGATTTGGGGACGCAGCCCCGCTGCCGCCGCTCATATTACTACACAGATGTATGTCTGGAAGGTAGTAAGTGTGTGTGTGTGAGACAGATGTATGTCTGGAAGGTAGTAAGTGTGTGTGTGTGACACAGATGTATGTCTGGAAGGTAGTAAGTGTGTGTGTGTGAGACAGATGTATGTCTGGAAGGTAGTAAGTGTGTGTGTGTGAGACAGATGTATGTCTGGAAGGTAGTAAGTGTGTGTGTGTGAGACAGATGTATGTCTGGAAGGTAGTAAGTGTGTGTGTGTGACACAGATGTATGTCTGGAAGGTAGTAAGTGTGTGTGTGTGACACAGATGTATGTCTGGAAGGTAGTAAGTGTGTGTGTGTGACACAGATGTATGTCTGGAAGATAGTAAGTGTGTGTGTGAGACAGATGTATGTCTGGAAGGTAGTAAGTGTGTGTGTGAGACACAGATGTATGTGTGGAAGGTAGTAAGTGTGTGTGTGTGAGACACAGATGTATGTGTGGAAGCTAGTTCTCTCTTTCCACCATAGATCCTGGGAAATCAAGCAGGTTAGAAGGCTTGTGTGCCAAGTACTTTTACCCAGCAGGCCGTGCTGCTTGTCCTGGTTATTTTCCATGTTGTGTATTACCATTTATATATACGTATATATTCTTCTGGTGCTGGCTAGTGAACCCAGGGCTTCACATGTGCCAGTGAATCCTGGCACCGATCCATCCATGTCCCCAGCCAACTGCTTACTTCACTCAGTGAAGGGGATATGTTCTGAGAAGATGTCCTTCAATGATTTTGTACTCCTGTGAGCCTCATGAAGTGTACTTAAATTAAGGTGTAAGATGCAGTGTTAGCTGGCAGTGTAATCTAGGGCCCACCGTCCACAGCCGTGCAGTCCGCATTGTCAGGAACACTATGCGACCTGGCTGTGTCAGGAAGTCTTTAAAAGTAAGTGCTTAGCATAATCATTATTTCTGATACTAGTAACACAAGAAACTTACAGAAATTTTTACATTTACAATAATACACAGAGAGCTGTGCCACTGAGTAGAACATTTTCACACAGAGTATAAAATATGCCTGTGACATATGGTTGATACTAACAAAGATGTTCTTTTCAAAGGCAAATCATTGTGTACATTGTTTTTCTATATCATTGTGTTGTTTCTACTGTTAGAAATAATATTAGATCCTAGTGTTCATCTAGTGTTTCTGCATGTCAAGCTTTCATTTAATCTTTTGTGAGTACATGCTGTGATTATCTCTATTTTCGGATGAAGCAACTGAAGCACAGAGAGGTTAAGCAGCCTGCCCAAAGTTAAACAGCTATTAAATGAGCAAGCTAGGACTTGAACAGTATATCTGAACCCAAAGCCTAGGATTTGGAGCTACAAGATGTGGATTTGAATCTCAGTTCGTCACTGCTCACCTTCCATTTACTTCTCTGTACGTGGGAATGGTGATAACCTCTGCCTCGCGGAGTTGTAAGGACATGATCTATTAAGTATGTGAAAGCAGTTGGGAAGCAGAAGTGGCGTACGCAGTGATCGTTGCTGTGTGTAAACGCTCAGCTTATATCCGGTTTTGTGCAGTCTTCCTTCTATACCCTTTCCACACACTTCGCACTATATAAATGTACATTTTAGAGAGGGAGACCGTCAGTAACTTTGACCTGTAATATACTTTTGAATAAATATAGACACAATATTTGAAGGCTTTTTAAAAAATGTTTTAAGCTTTGTTTTGTTCCAGTCATATAGAGTTGTACATGAGCACACACGTACATATTATGTTATTCTCATGTTACAGACATTAGGTAGCAGTTAACATTGTGTGGGTCATAGCATACTGTATGTGTGTATGTGTGAATTCTTAGTGAAAATTGGAGTGCTAATGTTTGAATGGAAAATGTTCTAAGTTTAGTATAATCTAACAGAATTCAAATGATTTATCCAATAACTAAATAATCAAACCTGATGTGTAAGAAGCACAAGCATTTACGTGGGGGGGGGATAGCAGAAGTATTGGGGTGTTTATAAGAGGAGGCTTGTTTTTACATTCTAATACAAGGAATGACAGAAATTAGACAAAAATGTATAAGAGGGCTTCTTTTGCTTAATGCATATAAATGGATTGTAATTATGATGCCAAATTTTAGCACTGTCAAATCTAGATATTTTGACAAATTGTCTCAAAAATTATCTTCACTTGCTCAACCTCTAAATGATGAGATTTCACATTAACTAATGCTGTGCTGTGAGGTGTTAAATAATTTAGCAAGGATGAAAATCAGCTTGTACTTTCCAGTGTATGTGTGTGTGTGTCTTTCTGTCTCTTTGCTGTTGGAGTTGGAACCCAGGGCTTCATGCCTGTTAAGCAGGTATTCTGCCACTAAGCTACATCTCCATCCCAGTTTATATTTTATGTTTTAGTAATTAGAATTGATTTTTTTTAATTCGTAGTTGAATGACCTTCCCAATAAAACTAAAAACCAGATTTGTGACTTTGTTGATTGAGCCTTTCTATTTAAGATTGAGGCTTTAGCTTCATTGATTGTGAAATTCTTTCAGAAAAATATTCACATATGTAGTAGGCGTTTGATTGGTGTGTGGATTAAGTGGATTAACAATAAATTCAGTCACCAGTGTTGCATTAAAGACAGAAATCAAAGAACTTCTCCTTGGTGTCATTTAAACCAAGAGGGAGCCCAGATTTGAATTCTCTCCTTCATTCTCCTTGTGTCTCTGTCTCTCTGGTGTGTGAGTCTAATCTGTGCCCACCCAAAGGCTGTCTTGTAAATTTATCCCTATTATCTGTCTTTCCTTTTGTGTCTGTTCCTAACAAAGGGCTTTGTTCTCTTTTTATTTTATTTTATTTTTTGTTTTTCTAGACAGGGTTTCTCTGTGTAGCTTTGGTGCCTGTCCTGGAACTAGCTCTTGTAGACCAGGATGGCCTTGAACTCACAGAGATCCGCCTGCCTCTGCCTCCCAAGTCCTGGAATTAAAGGCGTGTGCTGACAACGCCTGGCTCTTTTATTTTTTTTAACACATTTTTAAATTTTATTTTTAATCATGAGTGTGCCTGTGTGAGTGTATGCCACCTGTGTGGGTGCCTATAGGGGCCAGAGGCTTGGGTCCCCTGGAGCTGGAATTACACGGTTGCGAGCCACTTGACGTGGTCTTCTGGAAGAACACTACATGTTCTTAACCACTCAGCTGAAGATGGATGCTAAAAAGAAATCCCACACAAGCTTAGAATTGAGTATAATAAAGGGTTATTTATTTAGGAGTAGACTCACAGATCACAGTCCTCTGTATGAACAGGGAACAGGAATCAAATCCGGCAGCTGGAAGAGAGAGTAAGTGCACTTTACACGGTGGCATTTATAGTGTAAGAGGCCACACCCATGTGGGTTGGTAACTTAAAGGCTACTGGCTGTAGAAATTCCTACAGCACCTCCCCCTTTTGTTTAAATAAGAGAGTTCTAAGCCTAATACAAAACTATATACAATAAGAACAGATATCAAGTATAAAAATTAGAATTACAACCAGCATAAGTAATATCAAGCAACAAACATAGATAAATGTTTCAGTAACTATCCTATCCTAAGGAGTCTTAGTCTTGTGTTAGAAATAACTTGGCCATGAGAAGAAAGTAACTGTGACTATCTAGTCTTTAACCCCATAAAAGACCTGAGAAGGGAAATAATATTATTTGAGTAAGGAGGAAGTGCAATCAAGCATCTTCCAAAATGTGCAACAAATGACAGAGACAACTGGCTACCTGGGTAATCGCCCAAAGTCTCATTTGCAATGTTGGAGCAATCAACTTTGGCTAAGGCCTAGAGTAACTGACAGACCATTTTCAGAGGCAGGAAATTTTCAAAATTGTCTTACCCTGTCTTGGTAAGATTTTGATTTTTTTTTTTATTTTTCGAGACAGGGTTTCTCTGTAGCTTTTTGGTTCCTGTCCTGGAACTAGCTCTTGTAGACCAGGCTGGCCTTGAACTCACAGAGATCCACCTGCCTCTGCCTCCCGAGTGGCCTCTGCCTCCCGAGTGCTGGGATTAAAGGCGTGCGCCACCACCGCCCGGCTCCTTGGTAAGATTTGACAGTCTTTTTTTTTCCTTGTATTCTGGTTGTCCTGTATGGACACCATGCATTTTGTCAGCAGTTGATGCATGGGCAATTCCTTGCCCAAAGGCCAGTTTGTGGAGTGTCTTCGGTGCTCAACATTCTCTTGGGAATAGATAAGTGCAGCCAGGAGCAATTGTGTCTCACATCAACAGAATCTTAAGTTATTTAAATGCCATATTCTACAGTTCTTTGAAGTGGTTGCAGATTACCTATCTATGCGAAATACAATCTAAAGAACATGATTAATCTACTATAAGTATGACAAACTTGGATGACTATTGACCTATAATTCTTAATACCTATGTAGCTTAAAGACTAAGACTTCATATTAGAATATTAAACAATCTTTAAACAACTGTGCAACAAATGAGGACAATGACCTCAAAATGTAAACAATGTATAAGTTTCTTGATCAGAGGTAGAAATGTACAGTGCAATATGATAAATATATCCTAAAATTGTATCAATATACAAAATGTCTTAAGCAGAGATAGAAGCATGCATGCATATAATATGACAAAATATCTTTGCCTAGGTGTACAAATATTGTAAACAGAAATAGGAGCATATTCAATAAAATTTAAATTCGTATCAATATCAATATATACCAAAGTAAATTGTTTATAAATAATAGTTCACAAGTATTCATTCTATTACTCACTATTATTATTAGTGTAAGCTCACACTAATCTACCTATTATCCCATCCAATTTCCCTCTTTTTTTTCCAGAGAGATCCCTGATCCTACATAAATTCCACCCCAATTCCCAATCCTATACCAATTATAATCAACCTCTAATTGGTTTCCCTAACCCTGAGGACAAACTTTGTTGGGAGAGGGGATGTTGTCTTCTAGAAATACTTCCAGCTGTCACGAGGGTGATGTTCTTTCTATGGGATCCTATGAAAGTAAAATGATGGTTACGTTTCAAGATTACTGTCTGGTATAATTGCAAATAGTCTCTGAGTATTCGGTAGGGTTTTTCTGAGGTTCCTATTTGGAGTTCTGCCCAGAATCTTGTAAAAAGATGCACCATTTCAGCTAACCAGGTTGGAACCATTTTGAGCAGCTGGTACCAAAAAACAGTCTTATAGTGGCACTGTCAGCATCATGACGTCATATCAACCAGGTGGAGTCCTTGTGGTGCTCCATCTTCTTCCTGGAAACTTCAAAGATTATTGCAGGAAAATTCATTGTTCATTGTGGAAAACTTAAACACTATTGATATAGACATATAATCAATGAAAAGTACAATAGAGACAGAAATAGCTATGGAGAAAAGTAAAATTTTTCCTAAATTCTTTCTTCTTTCTGTCGCATATCCGATGGCTCCTGACATGAGACAGAAACTCCGATGTTTTTTTTTTTTCAATATGCTTAGATTTGGAGAATGATAGAGCCATTGGCTAACTCCAAATCCTGCTTTGATTTTTAAGTGAGCCTTGGCTATTATTCTAGTGGGCACCATATATATGTTCAGTGATTTTCAGCCTCAACTGACCTGTCCTCATAAGTCATTATTCTCTGTCTGGTGAGCCTATCTGGATAGTTACTTTTTCTCTTTAGGCATCTAGATGTCCAGGGCCTTTTGACTTTTTGAAAATGAGTATTTTCCTGCAAAGACAAGAACAGAACCCTGTCCCAACCCTTATGAGGTTTCCTTACCACCTGTATGGATGGTTGTCACCTCCATGGTTGAGCTGTCATTTCCCTTTCTCAAGAGGTTTCTCTTTTTCAAGCTGAATCTTTATTAATTTTCATGGTATCCTATTTTATTTTCCTGTGGAAAAAGCCAACGTAGCACATCTCCTGGTTTCCATTGTGAGGTACACATCCTTGAAATATACCAGCTGATTTAATTCAGAAATTTTTCTGTTATCCAATGTCTTTCTGATGTTTTCTTTCTCATAAGTGTTAAGAAAATTCAAGGTTAATAAAGCATTATGCAATCTATTTCTGGGGGAATTTTCCATCCCTTTCTGTTTTTTTAACATATCCTTTATAGTTCAATTTGATCTTTCTATAACTGTCTGACCTGTAGGATTGTTTGGTATACCTGTAATATGCTTTATATTATAATAAACAAAAAACTGTTTCTTTTTTTAAAGAGACATATGCTGGACCATTATCTGTCTTTATTTGTGCAGGTATACCCATGATGGCCATAACTTCTAATAAATGCATGATTACTGAATCAGCCTTTTCTGAGCTCAAAACAGTTGTCCATTGAAAACCTGAATCAGTGTCAGTGGTGTGGTGTACATATTTTAATTTTCTAAAATCTGCAAAGTAGATCACATCCATCTGCCAGATTTCATTCGAGTACCCTTTGGGTTAGTGCCTGCAGGTAGTGGTGTTTGGTTATAGAAAGAGCAAGTAGTACATCTCTTTGTAATCTGCTTAGCTTGTTGCTCTGTAATAGGAAACTCTTTCTTTAAACCTTTGCTATTGACATAATGTTTTTTTTTTAAATGAAATTCTCAGGCCTTCAGCATATTTCCAATCAATAATCAATCAATTTCAGCAACACCTTGTGCTAGAGGACCTGGCAGACCTGTATGGGATTGGATATGTGTTATGTATATAGGACAAAGCCTATTCCTGATTATATCTTGATATAATGAATCTTATATATGAATAATGAAGTCAATTCTGTATCATCTGGTATAAATTCAGCAGTTTCAGTATGCAAGACAATTCTTTCTGTATATTGCGAATCAGTAATTATATTGAGAGGTTCTTTAAAATCCCTTAGTACCATGAGAATAGCAAATAATTCTGCCTTTTGGGCAGAATTATAAGAGCTTTATTCCACCTTATTTAAATCTTCTGATTTGTAACCTGCCTTTCCTGATTTATTTGCATCAGTGTAGAATGTACAGGCTCCAGTTATTGGTGTGTCATGTACAATGCGGGGAAGGATCCAATTAGTTATATTTAAAAGGTTAATTCTATCACTTTTGGGACTATTGCTATTAAATTTTTTTACTTGGATTATGTGGTAAAACGATCCACTCTAAGATAATATCTTCCCTCTGAATTAAAATTCCTATAGGGAAATTCTGGAGGCAATCTGATTAGAAATGCTTAAGTTAAGATTGAGATCCACCCTACCTGATCCACATGTGCCTCCTGTGGTTTCTCTTCAACCATAGTCAATGTTAATTCCCTGGGACTATTTAAGTCTTTGCCACCATCTAAGGTTTTGTTTAAATGAACTATTAGATCAGGTGTTATCCCATCAGTGGGTCGTAGACTGGAACCATCTCCTAACAATCATTGAAAGTCATTAAGAGTCTGCAATTATCTTTCTTAATTTGTGTCTTTTGTGTTCTAATTTTCTGTCAACCTATTTTATAACCTAAGTAATTGATAGAATATTCTCTTTGTATTTTTTCAGAAGCAATTTGTAATCCCCATTTAGGCAAAACTTTCTTTACTTCTTCAAACATTCCTTCTAAAGTATGTACATTTGAATCAGATAGCAGAATGTCATCCAAGCAATGGTAAATTATGTATTTAGGAAATTGTTCACATATTATTTCCAATTGTTTCCCTTCTTATTAGCTCTGGTAATTTCCTCAATCATATCATATTTTTACTACCGTCTTTTGTAAAGCCTGAGTCTCCTGGCCTGTATATATTTCTAAATATTTATTTATTTATTTATTTATTTATTTATTTATTTATTTATTATGTATACAATACTCTGTTGGCGTGTATGCCTGAAGGCCAGAAGTGGGCACCAGACCTCATTACAGATGGTTGTAAGCCACCATGTGGTTGCTGGGAATTGAACTCAGGACCTTTGGAAGAGCAGGCAACGCTCTTAACCGCTGAGCCATCTCTCCAGCCCCCTATATTTCTAATAATTTCATAGAGGCACCTAGCCTCTCATCCTCATTCTGAACATGTGATTCCAAGGTTTGAAGTTTTAAGGATAACATCTCATCCTTGGACATAATTTGAATAACATGCAAATTGCCTTCCTGGAGAGATACTTTATCTGTAAACCTATCATATCTTTTAACAGATTTTGATTGTCAAATTCAACAGTATGAATTCTTTCAGATAATTTCTCAGTACCCTTTGACATGGATTGGATTTTGTTTTTCAAATTAATGTTATCCTTTTCAATAGTATTATTTTTTCAGATAACTCTTGATTTTTGATGGTTATTAATCCTGTCAGCTAGCTGTTCATTATTAGTCTGTAAGGACTGTATCATTCCTAAAAGTGCCTCATTCTTGGCTTTGTTATTAAACCATTTTCTTACGGATATAATATAAAAAAGAAAACTAAGTCCCAATATTCAATAAATGGATGTATCAGAAAAACCATATAAGCCTTGCAGAATACTACCATCCATAGTATAAGCAAAAAGGTTATTAAATTCCTGGATGATAATACTGTCTGCCATTAAATAACTTTCAAGTTTATTGATTTATTTATTAATTAAGTAGTTACCTCTCTTACGAGATTTTGGTAAATTGTTGTAAGTGTAATAAGAAACGCGAAGGGTGGCGGCATGAACAGTCCTGCGCCGCTTTGGTTTCCTGCGTTGGTGCCTGGTTAAATACTGACAAGTATGCTTTGCTTGACAAATTAAGAGCAGTTGAATCCATTCCGTACACGGAGCAAGGAACCCAGAGCTCACGAACAGGTAGCACAAGCCAGAAGCTGCCCAAGTCGCTGCCTGGCAGGGAAAGCAGCAATGGAGAGGGAGAGCATGCACGAGCCTGGGAAGTTTACAAGTCACCGCATTTAGTTCTGCTGTAGTAGGGTTTTGCCAAAAAACAGCCTAGTAGGTGAAACCAAGCCAGGTGGGCAGGGATGGGAGACCTTCTGGGCTGTGGACCTTTTGGCCCTTTTAGACCAGTCCACCTGGTAGGTGTGGAGTTGGGATCCACGTGGGCGCCAGATGAAGATGGATGCTAAAAAGAAATCCCACACAGTGTCAGAATTGAGTATCTCAAATTATTTAAGCTAAAACCCTAATCTTAAATAAATTTTTTTAGGGGTAGACTCTCAGATCACAGTCTTCTGCATGAATGGGGAACAGGAACCGCGTCTAACAGCTGGAAGAAAGAGCATGTGTGTGCCCTTTATATTGGCATTTATAGTATAAGAGACCACACCCAAGTGGGCTGATATCTTAAAGGCTATTGGCTGAAGGAGCTCCTACAGCACTCAGCCATCTCACTATTTCTTTTATTAAACAGCATAGAAATCATCACATGAAGGAGTGAGAAAACTTTGCAGAAATATTTAGCAGTTTTATAAGGAGTTAGTTCCGACTTCAACTGACCCAGGTAGCAAACCCTATCAGGCAATAGCTGAATGCTTCTTTCAGTATTTACGGTGAATATTCATTTTATAAGGCTGCTTTTGGCCTATTTGCTGTTTCTAGCAAATGATTATCATAGTACACATGCAGACACATGTGCATTGCTCTTGGGCCAAGGGTATGGGAGAGTACATAATTTAAGATCATAGCTATATGTTATCTTGGGTTATAAAGGATTATGTGGGAAGGCCCAGGCAAGTAAGGTTGGTTGTTGCTCCCTTAAAGGTTGGTTAAACAGACAGGCTAAACACATACCAGTACAGCAGTCTGAAGTGACTTCAAGGCGCGCCATGAACTTTGACTGAGGTCCGGGCTCTTAGAATGTAAGATATTTCTATTGCAGTGCATCGCCACAGATTAATCTCTCAGATCTAGAAAGTCACTGCTGTAGTAAATTGGATACTCCTGAATTGATATAAACCAGCATTGTATGAGTCTGTGCTGTTATAATCCTCTCTACACCTTGCTTTGAGACAGTGCTTCACTATGTAGCCCTGGGTGCTTGAACTCACGAGGATCTGCTCCCTCTGCCTCTGAGTGCTCTAGTGGGACCAGAGGGCTGGGATCCAGGAAAGCAATTGTAAGGGGGCAGTACACGCCTTTAATCATGGTGCTCATCGGTAGGCACATCCTGTGTGCAGCATCCATCCATGCATTACTGATGATCGAATTTATTATTAATGCATTTATTCCATATACTAGCCAAATGTTATATATGTGTATACTTTTCCAAAAGAATTTCACAAATTACTAAAACCCTAATCTTAAATAAAAAGGCTCCGTCAAGAAATGTACAAGTCTGGTTTGTAGTTATTTTGGGAAGGCCCTTGACTACCAATTAAAAACAAGAAGACACATTACTACACTTTGCTGACTTTTACACTTCATCTTAGGAATCTTAAAGCCGCTTTAAAATGTTTCTGCTTTTTCTTAACTTTTTAGGAGTTGTTAAATGATCTACAGAAATTTCTTGAAACTGAAAAAGATGAATTAATTTTGGAAGTTCCAAACCCACCATTGAAGAAAATTCGTCTTCAAGAAGATGGGACAGATAATTTGAGTGGAAACGGACAAGAAGGGATCTCTGCCACAGAAGACAAAAGCATTGCTTCTGACCCTTCAAACTCGAGTGTGTGCAATATTTGCTTAGGAATTCTTCAAGAATTCTGTGAGAAAGAGTTTATTGCAAAGGTAAACCACCTCATTATAGGTGTTGTCAGAAACAGCGTAGCCTTTAAGCAAGGACTCTTAGACCAACGGTCCTAACAATACCACTCATTTGAACTTGGTCTGTACGCGTTAATCACTGGAATCTCGTCTTCATTAGAAAAGACCAACTATTCTGAAAGTATATCAACAGATGGCAAACTTAATAGGAACTGTCTGACACTCAGCATGTCCTGAAACTGCCAGTTTTGTGGGGTGAGAACTAAGAAGTGCTCACTCTCATGATGTCTGTGAAGAGTGCTCCACTGAATGCATCAGTTTTGTTGCTTTGCCTTTGTTTCGGGCAGCACGAGAGTTGTCCTGGCACATGCTGGGCCAGCACAGTACCGCTGAGCCTCAGCCCCTGGCTGCTAAGTGAATGTTGGGGAGCTGTGCAGTATCACGTCCTGGGAGGAACTCTATGATTAGAGCCACATTTCCGCAAGTCTTCGGAGTTTACATATTTGTAATGCTCTTCTAGGTGTGCCAAAAGGTTGAAGCCTCTGGGTTTGAATTCACCAGTGTGGTTTTATCGGTTTCCTTCCCACCACAGCTGTCTGTGAGAGAGGTAAGGTCATTTTGTATATCTCAGACCATGTAGTAAATGTATGCTGGGAATTTCTAATTTTTAAAACAAAAATAAGCACAAATGGGAATGTAAGTTGGAGAGAGAGGCTCACACTTGGCACTTGGCGTGAAAGCTGAACGGTGAGGAGTTCGAGGCTGTTCTGGGCATGCTGTGTGTGCAGAACTAAGGCTGGGCATGCTGTGTGTGCCGTGTGTCAGAACTAAGGCTGGGCATGCTGTGTGTGCCGTGCATGCAGAACTAAGGCTGGGCATGCTGTGTGTGCCGTGTGTCAGAACTAAGGCTGGGCATGCTGTGTGTGCCGTGCATGCCGTGCGTGCAGAACTAAGGCTGGGCATGCTGTGTGTGCCGTGCATGCAGAACTAAGGCTGGGCATGCTGTGTGTGCCGTGCATGTCGTGCGTGCAGAACTAAGGCTGGGCATGCTGTGTGTGCCGTGTGTGCAGAACTAAGGCTGGGCATGCTGTGTGTGCCGTGCATGTCGTGCGTGCAGAACTAAGGCTGGGCATGCTGTGTGTGCCGTGCATGCAGAACTAAGGCTGGGCATGCTGTGTGTGCCGTGCATGCAGAACTAAGGCTGGGCATGCTGTGTGTGCCGTGTGTGCAGAACTAAGGCTGGGCATGCTGTGTGTGCCGTGCATGTCGTGCGTGCAGAACTAAGGCTGGGCATGCTGTGTGTGCCGTGTGTGCAGAACTAAGGCTGGGCATGCTGTGTGTGCCGTGCATGCAGAACTAAGGCTGGGCATGCTGTGTGTGCCGTGCATGCAGAACTAAGGCTGGGCATGCTGTGTGTGCCGTGTGTGCAGAACTAAGGCTGGGCATGCTGTGTGTGCCGTGCATGTCGTGCGTGCAGAACTAAGGCTGGGCATGCTGTGTGTGCCGTGTGTGCAGAACTAAGGCTGGGCATGCTGTGTGTGCCGTGCATGCAGAACTAAGGCTGGGCATGCTGTGTGTGCCGTGTGTCAGAACTAAGGCTGGGCATGCTGTGTGTGCTGTGTGTCAGAAGTAAGGCTGCGGTGGAGTTGCATGATGGGACATGAGCAAGCATGGCCAGAAGTGCCTCATATTTATTACACAGTTGAGTTTGAGCTAATTTTTGGTGTCAGTCTTTTTTCTTGCAACCCCACCACATCCAGGTATGTGACGCCAGATGTGGTTGCCACCCACAGTCTAAGAAGTTAGGTCGATAAGAATCACATTTAGATTAAAGTACATAATTTGAGAAATTTTGAATTTGAAGTTTCTTCTTTTAGATAGTTGTCTTGGTTAAGGTTTCTATTGCCGTGAAGAGACACTTTGACCGGGGAAACTCTTAGAAGAAAATCATTTAAGTGGAGCTGGCTTACAGTTTTAGAGATTCAGTCCATTCTCGTCATGGAGGGACATGGTGGCGTGCAGGCAGACATGGTGCTGGAGGAGCTGAGAGTCCCACATCTTGATTTTTAGAAGTAGCTTGAGCACAGGAGACCTCAAAGCCCACCCCCACAGCGACAGGCTTCCTCCAGCAAGGACACACCTCCTAATAGTGCTCCTCCCTATGAGGGCCATCTTCTTTCAAACAACCACAATAGTGGCTTCTCAACTGTATAACAAGTATAAGATTTATTCATAGCTAGGCATGGTGGCTTCTCTCTGTAATCCCAGTATTCAGGAGGCTGGGACAGAAGGGCTGTCAGGAATTTGAGCCCAATCTGGTAAATTCCGGAGATTTGTATGTATTTAGTCAAGTAGAGCCTAGGAATTTTCATTCTAAGCAAACTCACTGGTGCTATTGTTACAAAGACTATAGTTTGAAAAATTAATACTCTTAAATTTCTTTTTACATTTTATTGTGTGTGTATGTACACGTGTAGATGTCAGAGCAACTTGGAGTAAATGATTCTGTTTTTCTGTCATGTGGGTCTCAGGTACCGAACTCAACAGGTGCCTTTACCTTCTGAACCATCTTGCCAGCTCAAAATTAAGAATTAGAAAAAATATGTTTCTGAGATAGGGTGGGGGGGGGGAGAACTTGGGTTATACATTTTGGCGAATTAGGTGTTTTGAGACAGGCTTTCTCAGTAGCTATGGTGCCTGTTCTGTGAACCAGACTGGCTTTGAACTTAGAGAAATCTGCCTGCCTCTGCCTCCTAAGTGCTGGGATTAAAGGTGTGTGTCACCACCCGGTGAATTGGGTGAATTTCAATATAAGAAAAACTGGCATAAACACCTGGGCCAAAAGATAAGTTATAAGTCTTTGGACATTTAGAGAAAGCAAAAATTCAGATTTTAATCCAAACCAAATTATTCTAACCAATAAAAGTAAGTTTAGAGAAAATTCCCTATAAAGAATTGAGAAGCCAGGTTTGGGGATTCCTGCCTGTGACACAGCACTTGGGCAGCTGAGGCAGGACGGCTGCTGTGACAGCCTGGGAAAGCCTATCTCAAGAAATCATCCTTTTAAAAGGGTAAGACTGAGAAACGAGGCGTATGTATGGCAGGGGATCATGATTTCATCTCAGGCTGTAGAGTAAGATCCTGAAGGTAAGCAGGAGCGGGGGAGGGGCGACCTTTTTTTCTTCTGAAAAACTTATGAAAGAGTGTTGTGAGTAACCTGATATGTAACTGTTGCCCAAGTTGAACAGGCAAGTTTAATTTTGCAAAACTGAGATCAGTTACAAATAAAACAAAACAACAACAAGAAACCCAACAATGACAGAGTCACTTGAATGCAAATATAAGAAGGAGACTTTGATCTGTTAGGATAACAACCAGAAAAGCAGATCCTTCCCTGAGTAAGGCACACAAGAACTGCTGAGGGAGATTTGTGTAGGTTGGCTAGGACATGCGCAGACCTGTTTGGAATGCTGGTGCACTGCTCATAGTGATAGAGTCGACTTCTGAAAATCCTACTTTGCTTCTGACTTTCTGTCAGGCAAAATGTGATCTTTCTCAAAAACAGAAAGCTGAGTTACCATTTTCGGGAGAATGGCGGCTCCACGAAGTGAGGCTTTCCTAATTGGGGTTGAGTGCTCTGGCTCAGTAAATTACATTTTAACATAGATTTCAGCAGCCTCAGGGATGCTAAAGGCAGCACACTTTCCAGGCGATTGGGGACAAAGTACCGCTCAGCTTTTCCAAAGGTGAGTACTTGTGAACACTAGCCGCTGGTGAGCTTGGCTGCAAATGTCCGTAAGATTCCAGCCCAGTAGCACCGCGGGTGTGAGTCGTAGGCATTGGGCACGAGGAAGAACAACACAGAAGAAGTTTGCTGGAGCAAAGCGTATCTGCAGCATCTGGAGAGCTGGTGGAACATGGCTGCCACTGACCACTCCTTCTCGTGATACCTTCCTGAGAATGACCGGAACACGGCAGGGCCGGAACACAGTCGGCTGGTTTATGCTGGACTGTCTGCATCCGCAGGAGCTGGATGAGTGGCTGGTCCTAAGCTGGACAGTGCTCCTAACATGCCCATGGTCAGCCATGTGAACTCCACTGAGGGAAGAGGATGAAAATAGTTGCTGGGTCTTGTCTTTCTGTCCTCCCAAGTTCTAGTCTCCTAAGGGAGACACAGAAGCCCTTTGATGACGCCTGCGCATGGGAACACAAACCTCACTGGAGTGCAGGGAGTCCCCGTGTCACCAGGGCTCTTTCCCTGTCCCTATGGGCTCCAGGACACAGGCTTGAGAGTGCAGTAGGCATGCCAGATGCTATGGTTAATTCACAAGAGCTTCTGAACAAGAACAGTCTAGAAAGATGAAATGATAATAAATATGGGTTCTTATACTTGAGTTTAAAAAGTAGCTGCCACATTAAAGGACCGACATCTCGGGAACGTCGGTTAGAACTGGTTAGAGACAGAGCTAGTTAGATGATACCGAGTGGGACACAGGGTGGATGACGTTGGAGCTCAGCCCATCTGTGGTGAAACGGTGACAGTGGTCTTTGCTTAGTGCTCCTGTTCTTAGAATGTCACACTTAGATGGAGGTTTCTGCTTGAGAACAAGACAGTAGAGACAGCCATATTAAGAAGGTAGACTCGGGATGGAAGTACTTCTCATCCCAAAGGACTTAGCCAGAGAGGATAAGTTCTCTAACACAGATTAAACCGAGGACTGGTGACCACCTGGCCGGTATGTAGAAGGAAGCTCCTAAAGCCGTTTCAGCGCAAGCATCCTGTTAGTTTTAAGGAAACCTATTTTAACATGGCTGCCTTACTCTGCTGGCGCGTCCACATCTCTTCAGTTCAGATAAAGAGGACAAACATTAACGGTTCCAGCTGGTGAACTTGGGGAGCCAGGAAGTTTGCTGCGATTGCTTACTGGAGCATAAGTTACTCACAGCGGTGTCACTGAAAAGGCCACAATGGGGACTCGTGAAAGCTGCATTGTGGATCCCTATACAGCCTGTACCCAGCTGCTCCACCTAGGCATCTCGTCTTCCTGAACTTGTTTGCTGTTTATCTATTATCTGGTGGGGACCCTCATGAGTTTTCTAACTTTAGTGAGCTTCCTGAGTGCTGTGAGTTTACTGTTTCCTTCAAAATATTTAGTGTGTGTGTGTAGCATATGTCGCAGTGTGTGTGTGTAGCACGTCACAGGTGTGTGTCTAGCATTTGTCACAGTGTGTGTGTAGCATATGTCACAGGTATGTGTGTGTGTAGCATGTCACAGGTGTGTGTCTAGCATTTGTCACAGTGTGTGTGTAGCACGTCACAGGTGTGTGTCTAGCATTTGTCACAGTGTGTGTGTAGCATATGTCACAGGTGTGTGTGTGTAGCATGTCACAGGTGTGTGTCTAGCATTTGTCACAGTGTGCGTGTAGCATATGTCGCAGTGTGTGTGTGTAGCACGTCACAGGTGTGTGTCTAGCATTTGTCACAGTGTGTGTGTAGCATGTCACAGGTGTGTGTAGAATATGTCACAGCTGTGTGTGTGTAGCATATGTCACAGGTGTCCGTGTGTGTGCGTGTAGCATATGTGTGTGTAGCAGATGTCACACTGTGCCTGTGGAGGTCAGAGGACAGCTTGCAGGGATCTGTTCTTTCCTTAAACTGTTTGGAGGACTAGAGCTCAGATATGGTTGTCAGGCTTGGTCACAAATACCTTTAGCTGCTGAGATGTTTTGCCAGCCCTCCTGTCAATTCCATGAGCCTCGGGTGTCTCTGTCCCTTTTGTGACAGAATGTTTCAGTCTAGAGGAAATGGCTACATGACATTTCCCTTCTGCTGGCTTTCACACTCTGCTGCCCTTCCTCTGTGATGTTCCCCCTTGTACACGTGTGTTTCTTGTCCTGTTTCTGGCGGCGCCTTGGGTCGTCATGCTACAGCAGTAGACAGTTCTCAGAGTCTGACTAGTGCGTCGCTGCAGTGAGCATCTCCCAGTGCAGAAGAGAAATGGCCCTCCATTACTGAGGGAGAGCAGCAGCCATCTACGGTACAAACACGAATGTTTAGAAATCAGTTTGACACACACATCCCATCTGTTTAACGCAAGTGTTTGTCCTGGGCCTGCAGCACCGTACAGGGCCCCTTCCTGTGGTGTGAGCCTTAATCTAGTCAGACTTTTGCTGCGGTTGTTTCCCTGCGTTCATGATTGGCTTCTGTAAAGCCACACTATAGCATTGAAACTGCTAATGGAAGATCACCCCAGACTAAACTGGGGCTAAACTGGGAAAGTATTCCACTTAGTCTTGCCAATTCCTTGGGGTGGGTCTTTACCATCTGAGTCCAGCAGAGGGCGATATTGTACCACCAGTTTGGTTCATTTCCCATTGCTCACCATAATGACCCAATTAAATGAGTTACAGTGTCTCATAAATGTTATTCTGAACATATGAAACACCCTGCTTCTCAATGTGCGGTATGGTATGGTTGGAGTTTTGTTTCTCAAATAAAAATATTCTATTTCTTTTCTCCATGCTCTGCATTAAATACCAATTCTCTAGCAGCAGGTTTTTCTTAAATTATCTTTTTAAAATTTTATAAATGAATATCTTTTAAAGTTGATTTTATTTAAATTTGTGGGCTCCTTACCAGTTTGGACCTCTTGATCTCATTTAGGATCTGAAGAAAAAAATGAATTCTTTTGTCCTAAGAATGCACGGCCATAGCTGGTATAATATAATTCTTGTAATCTCAGGAGGCCAGCAGGGCTGTGAATTCAGTGCTGTCTAGGGCTGTGTAGTGATGCCCTATATTAAAACAGACAAAGGTTCGGAGACACAGAATGCACATGCTCAGGTTTGCATGTGTTTACAGAGCCTGGGATTTTTCTGAATTGATTCTTCAGTAAAATCTCCTGCTGCAAAGGTCCACAGTTACTCTAAAGGACAGTAGTTTTCTGATTGTGTTTAATTCATAGCTCTAACTGCAGATACAGAGAGCTGCTCATTTAGGATAGCATGCACATGTAGCTCTGAGCTGGCTGTCTTCTGATTCAGCAGCTAGAGTTTCTCCTTTCTCTCCATTTTCCATGCTTTTCCAACTTACAATTTGTATGGCAGACACCCCTTCTAGACATACGGCAGAGGTCCACTTTTCCTGAGCTTTGCAGCCCTTTCTGAGCTTAGAAAGGCAGGTTACAGTTGGTTTCAGCATCGATGGCTTTATTTTTGGTTCAGTTAGTTGGTTAGAACTTCCTTCTGTCTCTGCAAGGTCTGTGGTTCAGGGGTTTTAAGTTCATAGGCTTCAGCGTGTGTGTGTGTGTGTAGAGGCTTTACTGATGCTCACTTCCGCACACAGCTGTGAGTGCTCTCAGAAGCCAGAGGATGTCGGGTGTCTGCTCCATCACTCCCTGCCCTAGTGCCTTGAGACAGGCCTCTCCCTGTGTGTGAGGCTAGCGTGACAGCCTCCTGTGCCCACACCCCACAAATCTGGGATTAAACATCCATATGTATTCACAGATGGCCTCTTACATAGGTACAGGAGATTCGAACTCATTCTCCTGCTTGAACATCAAGAGCTCTTGTCCACTGGACCATCTTCTCCATCCCTAAGCTACTACTTTAAAAACCTTTATAGCACACAACTGTTTTCATGTGCCCATCCAAAGCCATCTTCCTATACAGTGTACCCCAAGAGCTTGCCCTGTAGGCACGCCAGCACCTACAGTTTTGCACTGTTAAGAGTCATAGAGAAACTAGTAGGGTGACTCAGTCAGTTAACACCTGTCCCTAAGCCCAAAGTCCTGAGTTCGGTCCCCTGGGGCTGTATGGTGGGAGGGAGAGAACACATTGTCCTCTGATCTCAACATGTACACCATGGCATGCACAAATGTTCATGTGTGTGCGTGCACACAAACACAATAATAGTAAAAGACTCACGGAATCATAGGTCTTAATGAACCTTGCTAGTTATCTGGAACAGGGCTCTGTAGCTTTTCATGGCGCTTATTTTAAAAGATGTTAGTGATGTAATTTGTGATTTATCACGGCCCTGGAAAACTCATTCATACCAGGTGAGAATGTCTGGAAGAGAGTCCGAGTTCCCCACCTTTCTGTCTAGGGTGATTGCCACCATTTCAAAGTTGTCACGATTAGCGTGTGTGTGTGTGTGTGTGTGTGTGTGTGTGTGTGTGTGCGCGCGCGCGTGCATGCATGCGCATCTGCATGTGCTGCCCGTGCCATGGAGTTCTGAGGACAACTCGTAAAGTCAGTTTTCTTCCACCTTTGTGTGGGTTCCCAGGATCCTTCTCACTTTGCCAGGCTTGCACAGCAAGCACCTTTACCTGCCAAGCCTGCTAGCCAAGGTTTTTTTTTTTTTTTAGTTCATATTGCATTTCTTTGCTTATTGTGTATGAATGTCCATAAGTATGTGTACAGGAGTATGCGCCAAACCTGAGGGTTGAGTTCTGGTCATCACGCTTGGAGGCAAGTGTCTGTGCCGGCTGAGCCGTCACAGTGGCCCCATTCAAGTTTGGCCCATCTTTAAGGATAGTGACCGCTTGTCTAGCCATCCCATTTTCATTTGAAGAAGGAAAACCGAAGCTCATAGAGGTCATGTGACATCCTGTGTCATGTTGATTGGAATCTGAATGTTTTCCTTTAAAAACGCCCTGTAAAGCCACGTAATCTCTTCATCTCGTACATTCCTGTGTATTTACCATTCCTAACCATCCTAGCTCCATGAGGATGGCCTTTTCTTAACTTTCCACATTGTCTTTATCGTTTAAGTATACAGAGTGGTAGGCTTCATTGTGGTGTTTTCATAATGTGTCATTATGTATGCTTTGTTCTGACTCCAGCAGTGGTCAAGTAAGACCGGCTCATCATGAAAACATAGTAAATATTGGATCCAGGAATGCGGTTGAAAGCATGCCCAAGAATATCTTTCAAATGCTTAAAGATTTACTTTCTGGCTTTGTCTTGGTTCATGACCTGTCTCCAGCTAGTCTAGGTGAGGGAGAGCAAGAAGGAAGAGGTTGCTTCCCTCTGTGTGGATGTGCAGGCTGCAGTAAGAACGTGAACAGAGCTGGGGCGGTGGTGGCGCCTTTAATCCCAGCACCCGGGAGGCAGAGGCAGGCGGATCTCTGTGAGTTCAAGGCCAGCCTGGTCTACAAGAGCTAGTTCCAGGACAGGCTCCAAAACTATACAGAGAAGCCCTGTCTTGAAAAACAAAAAAGAAAAAAAAATAGACCATGAACAGCCCTTAAAAGTGTGACGTTTCCTGTTTTAATTTGCATGGTCCTGTGAGTTATCACATCTATGGGGAGAACTGGTAGTAAAACAGTTGACAGGAAAGCAGGATGGAGCAAATCCCTTGGAGCCGGTTCTCTGCTGGATGTATCATGCTGCACATGGCCGCTGTCAACCGTGGGAATCCTTATGAGATGTTCTTGGCACATTAATTTTTAGGACTGTGGCCTAGTGCACTGTTTCAAAAAAGGGAACTTCTAATTTAGGCTCTTCCTATTTCTGATTTGAGTTTTCATGTCACACAGAAAAGTCATGTCAACCATATTTAATAAATACTTGTATTTTGACTGATAAAATTGTTTTGCTTTACAATTAGTAATTCTAATTATTATGATTGCTTCTGAAAAGTCATGTTATCTAATGATGATAGTAAATTATATATAATTTATGATGAAATGAATTTATAAAGTGGTAGGTCACATATAAAACAGCTACATAAGCAGCAAGATAAAACTCCTTTCTTAGCAAAGTAAGCCACCGTGGTTTATTGAGTATTCGTGTAGTGCATTCTTATGACTCATCACAGCCCCTGAAGAAGGCTGCTTTTTTTTTATATTAAATTTATTTTTTAAAACAGTTTCTCATTTTATGTATTTATCCCAGTCTCTACCCCCTCCCCTCCTCTTGCTCCTCCCACACCCCAGCCCCCATCCACTCCTCAGAGAGGGTTCCCTAGAGGAGTCAACAAAGTCTGACACATCACTTTGAGGACTTTGAGGCACAACCGAGGCTCTCCCCCCATATCTAGGCTGAGCAAGGTATCCCTCCAAAGAGAATGGGCTCCAAACACCAATTCAAGCACTAGGGTTGAATCCTGGTCCCGCTGCCAGTGCCCCACAGACTGCAGAAGCCACACAGCTGTCACCACATTCAGGGCCTAGTTTAGTCCTATGCGAGTTCCCCCGCTGTACCAGTCCAGAGTCAGTGAGCTCTCATGGCTCAGGTCAGCTGTTTCTGTGGGTGTCCCCGTCATGGTCATGACCCTTTGCTCATGTCTCCTTCCTCTCTTGTACTGGTCTCCGGAAACTCGTCCCAGGGCTAAGCTGTGGATCTCTGCATCTACTTCCATCAGTTGCTGGATGAAGGTTCTATGATGACAACGTAGTCATCAATCTGATTACAGGGGAAGGCCAGTTCAGGCACCCTCTCCAGTATTGCTTAGGTATTAGCTGGGGTCACTCTTATGGATTCCTGAGAATTTCCCTAGTGCCAGGTTTCTTGCTAACCCCATAATAACTCCCATAATCAAGATATCTCTATCCTCGCTCTCCCTCTCTGTCCTTCCCCCATCTCAAACATCCTGTTCCCTCATGTTCTCCTTCCTCTCCTTCGCCCCTCCCCTCCCCTTCTGCCCTCCCTTCTCCTTCCCCACTCCCAATTTTCTCAGGAATTTTGTCTAATTCCCCTTTCCAGGGGGATCCATGTATGTCTCTCTTAGGGTTTTTCTTGTTACCTAGCTTCTCTGGGGTCATGGACTGTAGACTGGTTTTCTTTTGCTTTGTGTCTAATATCCACTTATGAGTTTGTACATACCACGTTTGTCTTTCTGGGTCTGGGTTACCTCACTCAGGATGATTTTTTCTTGTTCCATTTGCATGCAAATTTCAAGGTGTCATTGTTTTCACTGCTGAGTAGTACTCTGTTGTGTAAATGTACCACATTTTCTTTATCCATTCTTTGGTTGAGGGGTACCTAGGTTGCTTCCAGGTTCTGGCTTTTAAAAACAATGCTATTATGAATACATTTGAGCAAATATCTTTGCGGTATGAATGTCCATCCTTTGAGTATGCGTTCAAGAGGGATATTACTGGGTCTTGAGGTAAACTGATTCCAAATTTTCTGAGAAACTGCCATACTGTTCCAGAGTGGCTGTACAAGTTTGCACTCCCACCAGCAATGGAGGAGTGTTCTCTTTACCCCACATCCTCTCCAGCATAAGCTGACATCAGTGTTTTTGATCTTAGCCATTCTGACAGGTGTAAGATGGTATCTCAGACTTGTTTTGATTTGTATTTCTCTGATGGCTAAGGATGTTGAGTATTTCCTTAAGTGTCTTTTGGGCATTTGCAGTTCTTCTGTTGAGAATTCTTAGTTAAGATCTATGCCCCATTTTTTTTATTGGATTATTTGTTATTTTGATGTCCAGTTTCTTGAGTTCTATACACACACACACACACACACACACACACATATATATATAAAATGATTTTCAAGACAGGGTTTCTCTGTAGTTTTTGGTGCCTATCCTGGAACTAGCTCTTGTAGACCAGGCTGGCCTCAAACTCGTGGAGATCTACCTGCCTCTGCCTCCCGAGTGCTAGGATTAAAGACGTGTGCCACCACCGCCCTGCATATCTTTATATATTTTGAAGATCAGTCCTTTGTCAGATGTGGGGTTGGTGAAGATCTTTTCCCATTCGGTAGGCTGCCGTTTTGTCTTATTGACTGTGTCCTTTGCCTTACAGAAACTTCTTAGTTTCAGGAGGTTCCATTTATTAATTGTTTCTCTGTACTACTGGTGTTTTATTTAGGAAGTGATCTCCTGTGCCCGTGCGTTCAAGGCCACTTCCCACTCTTTCTTCAATGAGGTTCATTGTGGTTGTTTTTATATTGAGGTCATTGATCCATTTGAACTTGAGTTTTGTGCATGGGGATAGATAAGGTTCTATTTGCATTCTCTGCATGGATTTCAGAGTTTGAATTCAGGGACTGAGCTTACATGGCGTGTGCCTTTACCCACAGAGCCATTACACCAGCCTTAAATTTTTAAAAATTGTTAAATTGTTTGTTTTTATGTGTATGTGCCTGAGTATATATGTATATGTAGCATGTGTGTATAGGAGCCTGCTGAGATCAGAAGAGAGTGTCAGAACTCCAGGAGCTGGAGTTACAGGTAGTTGTGAGCTGCCACGTTGGTACTGGGAATCGAACTCAGGTCCTGTGTAAGAGCAGCAAAAGCTATTAACTCTGAGCCAGTACTCTTAACTCTTTCCTGTACTCCCTAAAGGTTTTTGTTTAATTATTTTGATTTCCATCTTTATATCCTATTATACAAAGTTAATGATGACATATGAATATCTCATCACATAGTCATTCATCAGAATTTATTAGAATTTTCCTATACTACACTCCGGTCATTAGACAGAATAGTGCAGCATTATCACCCGTTTAAACTACCTGTATATACACAAATGTTTATGTACATATATACATGTATATTTTAAATAAACACATAATGTGTCTTTGTAACATCCTTAGTGTTATCACTCTTTCCTCATATTCCTTCCGCATTGTCCTCCCTCTGCCCTCCCCTGTTAATTCCCCTGCTTCCCCCTTCCCCCTAATAGCTGGTGATTCCCATTGTTATCCTTTGTTGGCCTTGACCATTTGCCTTTTTTGACCTGCACACCTCTTGGCAAGCACTACTAGCTTGAAACCAGCCCACTGCAGATACTGCTCCCTTCTCAAATTTATGACTAAATCCGAACACTCATCACGTACTTGCTTAAAGTTTTGTCTAAAACCAGAACCAAATATTCAGAAAAGATAAGGCCTCCCAAATTCTCCATTGTTATTTAATAACTTCAAAGGCCACTTAGAAGGCTAGGTGTATTGGTACATGTAATCCTGGCATTTGGTAACCCGAGGTTGCAACTCTTCTGCAAGTTTTATGTCAGCCTGGTCTACACAACAAGTTACAGACCAGCTGGGGCTGCACAGCAACCTACAGACCAGCCGGGGATACGTAGCAAACACTTGTTTCAAAAAACAACAAACGAAGCAGATTAGAGCCACCCCTGTTAGACTGAACTCTTATCTCAGCTACTTAGGATGCTGAGGCAGACAAATTATTAGTTCAAAGACAGAGCCTGAGTAACTTAGTGAAAACCTGACTCACAATACAAAAAGAAAGGGACTGTAGCTCTGTGCTGGAGTGGTTGGCCTAGGAGATGCCAGGCCTAAATTCAATCTCTAGTATCACATGTATGTTATAAAAGCAATGAGCATTTTGTTTAACTTTTCTATTTATACAAGGGGCCACATTTTCCTAAGGGTACTTTATTTGCCTTAGGTCATTTGCTGTAAAATAGGAAAGAGAGTTTGGACACAGTTCCACTGTCTTAGAATCTTAGATTTCCCAGAGTGTTTTTCTGTCCGTCTCCTTCTGGTTCTGGTGCTGGGCCTCCTTAGGCAAGTGCCTGGAAGGCGGAGGGGTGAGGCACACTAAAGCTCAGTGGGCAGAGAAAGCTTTATGGTGTCCATGAAAATTTGTTAGAGATTTGTAATATATTCCCTTAGTAAATTTAGAGAATGCAGATATCAGTAGCTTGGCATGTAACCTAATTTTCTCATTATAATAACCAAACCCACTAATCTGGAGAAGCTTCTCTTCTTAATAAAGAGCTTTTGCTGTGTAGGAGAATATGGTAGGTTGCTGGCAGTTGAGGATAAGGTTTTCAAAGAACTGGGGACTCGTTCTCTTGAATTGAAAGTAAATCTTGTAGATTATTTTAAATAGTGGAACTTACATATAGTCTTTAATGCATGTAATAAGTACATACATTGACATATTTGATTTGATTTATTTAAATTTTAGTTTAAAAAGATCATTGAAGATATCTTTTTGTGAACAGAGAAAAAGAAATTTGTACTTAACATTTTTAATTATATGAGCTCTAAAAATGTTTTGAGAACCTGCTGTTTGAGAGTCCTTTAAAGCTGTTTATTTCTTAATTTAGAGGCAGAATTGATATGTTCATCTAATTATTCTTTATCAGCAAAAAACCAGAGTTAGTTCCAGCACAGATAGGACTGTTACACAGAGAAACCCTGTCTCAAAAATCAACCAACCAACCAAACAAACAAAAACCCCAAACCAACCAACCAAACAAATAAAAAAAACCTGAAGTTAGATATTGGGGTAAGAAGGTGAAAGGTCAGAGAAGCAGCAGAGAAGCCACCAGTGACTTCCTCCTTCTTCCTCCATTTCTTCCTCCCCAAAGGGGCTGAGAACCTCTCTAAGCTCCGCCTTCCCACTTGCTCTGTCCTCTAAACCCTCTGGTTAATTTTGGTCACCTAGTGGCTAACTCTGCCCTCTGGTTCAAAATAAACTTTATTTGTCAGAACACAAAAAAATATCAAACATTTCCCCCTTTTTGTCTAAATAAAAAGGGAAAATTCTAACACTAATATAGTAAAAGCATGTACAGACAATAATTACACTAGCAATGTCCATTCCATTTGTGTGGCTCATTTAATAAAAGCCGAGAGACAGTATTAGGGTTCCACCTGAAGATCAGAGAAGCAAAGCAGCCAAACCACTGGAGAGCTCTTACTTCTGTGAAATCTTCAAATGAAAAGAGAGCAAGTTCCTGCCTCATCCCGCTTCATATTCCTCTCTGGTGTTGGTATTAAAAGTGTGCACCACCACCGTCCAGCCTCTATGGCTAACTAGTATGGCTTCTGGGATTAAAGGTTGTGCCACCACGCCGGGCCTGTGTGGCTATTTTGTGTTCTGATTTTCAGAAAGCTTTATTTATTAAAATACAAATGAACTCTCACTACATTTCCCCCTTTTTGCCTAAAATAATAAAAGGGTATAACTAATATAAGAAAAACTATATACAATAAGTATGATAACTATATACAATATATACAGGCAATGAATAAATCAACAATATCTAGTCCATTTGCATTTGATAAATTCAGAGACAATACTCCACTTATCTGTCCTGTCTTGGTGAGTCCAAAGTCTCATACCTAATTTACTCTCTATCATAACTTGCCTTCTATATCAGGTAAACAAGAAAAACTATAACTATCTTGTCTTCAACTCTTTCAGAGACCCAAGAAGGAAATAATATTAACCAAGTAAGCAAGAAGTGTAAGCAAGCAACTTTCAGAAATTGTGAGAAATGACAGAAATAGCTGGCTGCCTGGACAGTCATCCAAAGTTCCTCTGCAGTGTTGGGGCATCCATCTTAGGCCTATAGGCCTAGATTATCTGACAGATTTTTCTGTGAAACAGGATATTCTGAAGGGCTGTCCTGCCTTGTCTTGACAATGTTTGGTGGTCATTCTGTTTTGTGTCCTACTTGTCCAGTTAGTTAGTACACCTTACTGTCAGCAGTCAAAGCAAGGGCGTTTTTCTTTTTCTTTTTTCTTTTTTTTTTTTGCTCAGTGGCTTACTTTTGCCATAAAGAAAGTAAATTCCATGTGGAGTTTCTTCACTGCCCATCATCTTCTTTGAAGTAGATTGGTGCTGTCAGGAGCAGACATGTTTTATTATCATAAAAAAAGAGAATAAAAGATCCTATGTTATTAAAACATCTTAAATGCCATATTCTGTAGATCTCTGAAATGTTTGAAGATGACCTGTCTATATAAAATATATCTTTGTTTAAGCTTGAAAACATGCATAATGTGACTACAAGTTTGATTATAATAGGTGATTAACTACTAATCTGTATTTCCTTATTATCCTGAAGAGTTGGTAATAATTATTTTGAAGGACTAGAAATTTGCATTACATTATTAGAGTGGTATAGGTATAACACCCTGAACAGGATTAGTAATATATGTAAAGTATCTTTGTTCTAACAAAATTAATCTCAAATTTGTGACAATATACAGAATTTGTATACAGTATACAGAAGTTCAATTCAATGTAAAATATTTGAAACTGGTTGCTTTTTAAAAGTAGATTCAGTAATCTACATCTTATCATATCTATATCCTCTTTTTCTTTTTAGAGAAGATCCAGTAATCTACCCTTGTATCCTATTATATCTATATCCCCTTTTTTCTTTTCAAAACCAGAACCTTGACTCCAATTTCTTTTGTCTAGCTATTTTCCTGACCATTACCAATAATACCTTATAACCAATTCCCCTAAACAATGACAAATATCCATAATTCAATGAAAGACCAAAAACCACCCACCCCACCTCTTGGGAATGTGGGTGTTGTGTTCTTAAATCTACTTCCTGCTGTCTAGGGGTTGGATGGCATCTTTCAAGGGTCCTGAAAAGAAAAATTTAATTGTCAAGTCCTAGGAGAGGTAGCTGTATCAGTTGTTCAATCTGTGCATAAGGGGAAAATGCAGGGCTTGTCTCAAGTCCTGACTAAAGTAGTCTGACGCTGAATCATCTCACTAGCCACCTCAAAATTGGTCTGAGCAGTGGCTAGTCCACAGTCAATCTTGAGGGTGTGTTTTGAGCTTAGTGTTTTTTTTTATCACAGTTCTGGAGGAATTGTGGGGTTTCATCCCCCCTTTGGAGTCTTCAAAGGTCATCATGGTTCACTAAAACCCGAAATCAAGTACAGGAAGCTAGAATGAAACCTTTTTCTAGAATTATTTATATGACATTAATATCATTAGAAAAGTGTAGATTATGAGATTAGTGGCAATAAAATAGTCCTTAAATTTTTGTTTTTCTTCTGTCCCATATCAGGTGGCTCTCTGACATGAGACAGATTTTGGATTTCATTTTAATAAGCATGCTGGGTTTAGAGAAGGAGAGAACCACATTATAATTCCAAAGCCAGCTTTAATCCTTAATTGGACTTGGACTACAAAAAAATTATTTGTATTATGTGTCTGTAGAGAATAGCAGGAACAAACATTTGGGAAGATTTATGAAATTTTATCCTTTTAGAAATGTGATATACCAATAAGCCAATTAACTTTTTTCTTGGGTCATTTTTGTCTTGATGATTTGTCCTTTTTTTTCAGAGGTTTCATTTGCCCAGTGGTCTTCAGATTCTGTAGCTCAATGTCTTCATTCTCCTGAAAAGACAAAAACAAAACTCTTTCCCAACCCAAACTTTCAGGAGATTTTCTTTTGGCAAGATCAAATGGAAAGTATTTTTTAGTTTTATAGGTTAGTTTAAACAGCCATGCTGTTTGATGGACTATCATTTGTTATAATTAAGAGGTGTCTCTTGTTAAAATCAAATCTTTATCAATTTTGATGGTATCCTTAACTTTTCTTCTCCTGTGGAAGCAAAAGTAAAATCCCTTTTCCCAATGTAACACATGTCCTGGCTTCCATTCTGAGGTCAGTACATCTTTAAATTATATCAGCTTATTTAATTCGGTAGGTTTTTTTTTCTGTTATCCAATGTCTCAATGCAGTTGTTGTTCCTTTCTCATTAGTTTTTAGAAAATTCAAAGTTAATAAAGGATTATGCAGTCTATTTCTGGGGGTCTTTATCATCCCTTTCTTTTTATTTAACATACCCTTTAGAGTTCAATTTGATCTTTCAATAACTGCCTGGTCTGTAGAATTGTGTGGTATACCTGTAATGTACTTTATACTGTAATAAGTAAAAAATGTTTCATTTTCTTAGAGACATATACTGGAGCATTATCTGTCTTTATTTGTACAAGTATACTCATAATGGTCATAACTTCTAGCAATGTGTGATTACTAAACCAGCCTTTCCTGAACTCAGAGCAGTTGAAAGCCCCTTGAAAACCTGAATAGCTATCAATGGTGTGGTGTACATATTTTAATTTTCCAAATTCTACAAAATCAAACACATCCATCTGCCAGATTTCATTCCGTTTAGTACCCATATGGGATCAGATGTGTGTTTGTTGCTATGTGGAATGGTTCCTATTCCTGATTGTATCTTGTAATTGAATAAATAATAAAGTCAGTTCTGTATCATCTGATATAAATCCAGCAGTTTCAATATGCAAAACACCTTTCTGCATATTGGAATCGCTAACTACGTTGAGAGGTTTTTAAAATCTCTTAGTACCATGAGAATAGCATATAATTCTGACTTTTGGACAGAATCATAAGGATTTTGATCCACTTTACTTAAATTTTCTGATTTGTAACCTGCCTTTCCTGATTTGCATCAATATAGAATATAGGGGCTCCAGTTATTGGTATGTCCCGTGCAATGCAAATTTGTTTTTTTTTATAAGCTGAATTCTCTTGCTTTTGGGATAGTTGTTGTTAATCTCTCACAAAAAAAATTACTACAAGCTTGTTGCCAGGGTTCACTTTCTTCCCATAATTTGTCAATTTCATCATTATTAAAAGGTACTGCACTTTATGCTGGGTCTATTCCTGCTAATTGACAAAAGCTCAACTTTCGTTTTAGCATGAACTCAGAGACCTTTTCCATATAATTTTTAAATTTTGTATTCAGTTTATGTGGTAAAAAGACCCATATATCTTCCCTCTACATTAAAATTTCTGTAGGGGAATGTTTAGAAGATAATATGACCAGAATACAGTTAAGATTCAGATCCACATGTGTATCCGTAGTTTCTCTTCAAACAAAGTCAATTCTCACTGAGCTTCAGTTGATAATTTTCTGGGACTGTTTAAGTCCTTGTCACCATCTAAGGTTTTGTTTAAATTAATCAGGTCATCAGGACCTAGCACAGTAGTGTGCTGTAGATGAGAAATATCTTCTAGCAATCCTTGTAAATCCTTGAGAGTCTGCACTCAATCTCTCCTAATTTGTACCTTTTGGTATCTGATTTTTTGTAAACCTGTTTTATAGCCTAAATCATAGAATCTCCTCTACAAGAGTTAGTTTCAGAACAGGCTTCAAAGCTGCAGACAAACCCTGCCTTGGAAAACAGAACAAGAAAACAAGAAAGAATCTCTCCTTTTTAATTTTTTTCAGAAGCAATTTGTAGTATCCAACAATGCAAAATTAACATTCTTTCCAAATATCTACATTTGAATCAGATAATAAAATGTCATTTATGTAATGATAAACTATATTTCCAATGACTGACTTATAAAATATTGGCCCAGGGTGGGGCTATTTAACATTCCCTGTGGGAGAATCTTCCATTGATATCTCTTAGCAGACTGAGAATTATTATAAATAGGCACTATGAAGGCAAATTTTCTCTGTCCTTTTCTTGTAAAGGTATAGTGAAGAAACAATCTTTTAAATCAATATCTATAAGAGGTCATCCTTTAGGTAATAAAGAAGGCTAAAGAACTCCAGACTGTAGAGAGCCCATTGACTGAATCACCTTATTAATAGCTCTTAGATCTGTCACCATTCTCCATTTTCCAGATTTCTTTTTAACAACAAATACAGGAGAATTCCAAGAGCTGGTTGATTCTTCAATATGCTGAGCATCTGGTTGCTCCTGTACTAGCTGTTCTAAAGTCTGCAGTTTCTCTGTTGTTAAAGGCCATTGCTGAACTCATATAGGTTTGTCTGTCAACCATTTTAAAGGTAGGGCTGTTGGTGCCTTTGAAAGATCAGCAGCTGCTGTGCCCTGTTCTTGCACAACCTGAATGATCAGTGACTGTTCTTTATAATATCTTGTAATATTTTCTCCAGAAACATACGTTAATTTATGGTTTGTTTCTAAGATTGGGGGAATGTTAATCTGAGTATTCCATTGCTTTAACAAATCATGTCCCCACAAATTCATTTCTATGTTAGCCACATATGATTTTAATATTCCTCTCTGTCCTTTGACCCTATACATTTGACCCATCTCGTGCTCTCCTTTACCCGAGGTTGAGTTCTGATCCCTAAGAACTGAACATTTACATCCTTAAGAGCTGAAGAGGCCAATTTGGATGCCAAGTTTCTGATGAAATTATTGTTATATTGGCATCTTTGTTTGCCAGATCTTCAATGATGTCATTTATTTGTATATTTAATTTTGGTCTTTGTTCATTTACAGAAGTTTGCCAAAATCCTTGCTTTATGGTTCTCCTGAATTTTTTGTTCTCTCCTACAGCTGTTCTGTTACCCAGAGCAGTATCTTTTTGTACAGTTGGCATGAGGCTCTTTAATTGCTCTGAGAAGGAGTTTCCTCTACAATGACAGGAAATGACTGAACTGGATTTGGCTTAGGGCACCATGAGAAGCCTCTTGGAGTTTCCCGATGGCAAAGGATTACCTTGACTATTCCTTGTCTGATGCCTGCCTTTGACACACTTTCTGCATAATCCAGAAGGGAGGGGCATTCTAAATGGATTATTCTTAGAAAAAACATTGTTTCAAGGACCGCCCTGGGGGGCTGGAGAGATGGCTCAGTGGTTAAGAGCATTGCCTGCTCTTCCAAAGGTCCTGAGTTCAATTCCCAGCAACCACATGGTGGCTCACAATCATCTGTAAAGAGGTCTGGCGCCCTCTTCCGGCCTTCAGGCATATAGGCAGAATATTGTATACATAATAAATAAATAAATATTTAAAAAAAAAAGGACCGCCCTGTCTACTGTCCCATTTAAATTGACCTTGTTTGGCACAATTATAACATTTGACCTTTCAATTTTTTCCTCAAACCTCTGGAAATCACCTTTCCTATCTATGCATCATCATGGTCATGAAATTTAATATTAATTGTATCTCAAATCCATTCCTCCAAAGATGCTGGCCTTTCCTTTAATGGTCTGATTATCCTGTTTCATAGAGCATTGGCCTTTACAGAAGCCAGAGATTTAATTATTATTTGTCTAATTTCCAAATTCTATTTACTGCTGAAGTCAATCTTTTTAAGAAATCCATAAAGGCTTCCTTTGGGTCCTGTATATCTTAGTAAATGACTCAGTTTTCTTTCCTATTTCTCCAATTCTGTCCCAATCATTCAAAGCTGCTGTATGGCATTAATCCAGGGTGTGGTCATCATATACAGCCTGTCTTTCTATAGTAGCATAACCTCCTTCTTCAAGTGCTTCATCTTGGGCGATTTCCCTACCTCTAGCTTTACTCTGTTGTTCAATAGTGTTAGCCTCTTCTCTGAGCCAGGTACTCCATTGTGTAATTATGTATCAGTTTCTAAAAGATGAATGCATGCCTTATGAGACTATTGCTTCTTTGAGTCTCTTCAAATCTAACATTGACACAGGAGTCCAGTTAGCTATAACAGAGCCTCTGCCATTTGCCTATTCCTGTAAGGTTACTGGATATATTAAGGTTGGTTGTCTGAAAACCTTAGACTTTTTGCTGGATACTCTCCCACTAATCAAGAAAATGCCCTACAGCTGGATCTTTTAAAATTTGTTTTGTTTTGTTTTCCTGATTTTTTGAGACAAGGTTTCTCTGTATAATAGCCTGAACTGTCCTAGAACTTGCTATATGGACCACATTGGCCTAGAAGTCACAGAGATCCATCTACCTTTGCCTCCTGAGTGCTGGGATTAAAGGTGTGGGCCCCCACCGCCTGGCTCCTACAGCTGTATTTTAGGAGGCATTTTTCTCAGTTGAGGTTCCCTTCTTTTAGATGACTCTTCCTTGTGTCAAGCTGGCATAAAACTAAGCAAGACAATGTAACTTTTTGGCAGGTGCACGTCGTCACCTTCTGTATGTCTTTCTGTCTTTACTAGAACACCCTGCTGTACATTATTCTGTGTGTCTGTCTTTACTAGAACACCCTGCTGTACATTGTTTGCACTTGCATATGCAAATGCAGCCATTTTTACTTTTCCCTACTGTGTGTCCGTGCATGCTCGTGAGCTGAGCTGCAGCTGGAAGTTGTGGCCTACTTGGTTTGGTTCCTTCATTGTGCCTGGTTTTGTCTGTAGTAAGGAGGCCGCTTGTTTGGTTCCTGGCCTGGCTCACTTAGACCTGAAATAATTACACAGAAACTATATTATTTAAAACAATGCTTGGCCTATTCTAACTTATTATCAGCTAACTCTTACATTTAAATCTAACCCATTTCCATTAATCTGTGTATTGCCACATGGCAGTGGTTTACCAGCAAAGTTTTGGCATGTCTGACTCTGGCGGCTCCATGGTGTCTCTCTGACTCCACCTCCTTTCCCCAGCATTCCATTTCATTTTCCTCACTACCTAAGTTCTGCCTTGCTATAGGTTCAAAGCAGTTTCTTTATTCATTAATGGTAATCACATCACACAGGGAACTCCCACATCATTTGTCCACAGGCCGTGTTTGTTGAGGTGCTTTAGATGAGCTAGTGTTGATATGAAAGTAGTATATGTTAACTTTCCTATGAACCCTCTCCCACCTTGCTCTCTCTCTAATCAGTAGCCTCTTTTCTCTTACTATTGTTAACTATATGTATAATGTGATATATATGCAAATGGTTTTAGAGTCGACCACTTGGTATTAGATAACCAATTTGGAGACTTCCCTGGGGAAGAGAATTTTCTCTTGCTCTCAATATTCCTTGGTGTTTATTTCTGTAGTTCTCTGTCTAGGGTTGCGGCCCCGTGAGATTTCTCCTTCTGTGCTATTAGCATGTCTGTTGGTGTCATCCTTGCTCATGTCTTTTGATGATAGACCTGTGGGAGAGGCATAGAATCCTCTAGCCCTCGGCTGGAAGAGCTGGGGCCTTCTCCAGGGAAGTTGCTGTCTGTCACAGGCCAACCTTGTCCTGTGCTGGTTGTGGGAGATTTCCTGAAACAGTGCTGTGTTTGAGGCAGGAACTCAGAGGCTTCCTAGGACAAAGGTTTGGTCACTGAGTCTTGGAAGGGTGCTAGTATCCCAGCACCACGTTCCGAGGTAAAATATGTTTGCACATCCCAGCCACACCTGTTGGCAGCAGATGTTCCCTGCTTCACCAATGCTATTGACGCTCGAGTTCCCCGAGTTCAGCTGCTGAGCTCCCCCGTGAATGGTCTTCCTCACAGGTTCAAATTGCCCTCCTCCCTCTCTCCCACTCCGCTTTTCGCAATAATCAAATCTTGCAGAACTCAGCAAACAGCAGTTTGGAAGGCACAGCGGAAGGCCTTAAAACTCACAGTGTAAAAACAGCCATTGTGGGAACTGGGTTAATAGACCTGTAACCTAATTTGGCCCTGAGGATTTATTCTGTTCTGTCTGTGCTGATCTGCCCTTGCTTTGTCCTAAAAAGACAGAAGTCTTTAGCCTTTTAACACTTTGTTTTTATTGCCAACATATTGGGGAACCCAAGGCAATGAAAGTCTTAATGTCTTGTTTCATTTTCTTTTTTTAATTTGTCAGAAATATAAGTCGTCCTCCCCCTCCCCCCTCCCCCTGCCGCGGGAGTTGGGCAGGGTACTGAACCAGAGATTGGCCTCTGCAGTGCCTCTCACTGGACCTGGAGCTCACTGCTTTGGCCCCAGGGATCCTCTGTCTCTGCTCCCAATGCTAGGATTCTGTGCACACACAGCCGTGTTTAGCTTCTTATGTAGGTGCAGGAATCCAAACTCAGGGCCTCATGTGGCAAGCTTGTCGTGATTGAGCTGTCACTACATCCCCCATGTTTTTTGGGGGGGGGGCAGAGCTGGGGAATGAGGCAGGGTCACTCTTTGTAGCCTTGGGTGGCCTGAACTCACAGAGATGCGCTAGCCTCAGCTTCCCAAGAGCTGGGCTAGAAGGTGTCGCCCCTGCGCTGTCTCCTTTGCTGGTGGGTTCTCACTATGGCTGGCAAATGCTGTTCACCAGAGGCAGCTCCTAGGCCCACTCTGTTTCAGCTGCTTCATCACAGGTCTGAGGTCAGAGGCACTGGGAGAGAAGAGTCTAGGACTGAGACGAGGGTGGGAGAGGAGGCAAGGAGAGGGGGCCGGGTGGGTGGGGACAAACAGTGCTTCCAGGAGACATTCTCTCCTGCTCCCAGATCCTTTACCTTCTTTGTGCCTTTTGTGCTTGAGGCACAGGTGGGAAGCTAGCCCTGATGGAACAGATAAACAAGGTTGTACCAGGCTTGGGGGTGGGTGGAGTGGGTGAGGAGGAAGTCTTGGGTGGGGAGAAGGAGAAAAAGTTTTATTAAACTGTCTGTAACTGGGCATTTTGGGGGCAAGGAAATCTCTCTCTCTCTCTCTCTCTCTCTCTCTCTCTCTCTCTCTCTCTGTGTGTGTGTGTGTGTGTGTGTATGTGTGTGTGTCTGTTTTGGAAAATAACTGATCAAGAAAGAGGGTTTTGGTTTTGGTTTTTTGAGACAGGATTTCTCTGTAGCTTTGGAGCCTGTCCTGGAACTAGCTCTTGTAGATCAGGCTGACCGAAAGAGGTCTTTTTAATGCCTCCAGCTGCCCACACGGCTGTTACCATTCCCCACTGGGGTGAGTCTATATTTGTACCATCTTCGTTGTAAGAGTGCTGAAGAGCTGTGTGTGATTCAGAGGCTTTAGGGGCTCAATGGCATTGGTAGTATTTAGAAACTCCCAAATGTCTGCCAGCGTAGAAGTCCTGCTGTTCTGTGCCTTCCTTACCTCTTCAATTATTTTTTCAATTTTTTTAAATGTGTGAGTGTTTTGTGTGTGCGGGTGTCTGTGTCTGTGTGTGTGTGTGTGTGTCTGTGTGTGTGTGTGTATCTGTGTCTGTGTGTGTGCACGCACCACGCACATGCAGTGCCCACACCAGCCAGAGGAGGACATTGAACCCCTGGGAACTGGATACAGAAGGTTGTGAGCTGCCATGTGGGTGACGGGAGCTGAACCAGGGTCCTCTGGAAGAGCAGCGAGTGCAGCCCGTTCTTCTTAAAGTCAGCTCTTGGGCTTCACCCTCGGCAGCTGTACTGTAACACATTATCTCTAACTTGAATCACTGGTTTATTCCCAGCTGTCCTCATTTTGCTCAGTTCCCATCGTCCTCTTTGGTCCTCAGTCATAGTGGCATTCCTGGGACAGATGATTGTGCCAGTCCGTTGCATGGGTTTCTTTGAAGTTTGGCTTACTGTGAAATCTTCCTGTGTCCTCGTGTGGGAACGGTGGTCCTGTGAGCTAAGCTCCTGCGGCCTCCTTTGCTTCCCGGCCACACAGCCGCAGCAATGGTGGAGTTCTCAGAGCCTCACCGGCACCCGCCTGGTGCCCCTCACGTATGACCCGTTATGTTATTGATTACCAGTGCTGCTATGCGTGTTGTCGCTTTACTCCTCTTCCTCTTCCGCTTTACGGGTGTGCTCGTGGACAGACTTTTCTCTGCATGTCAGTGAGATACCGATAATAAAATGGGAACCCTTCTACCCGTGGTTAAGATGCCAAGGGCCCAGCTGACGAGCCACCTTGGCAGTGACTTGCGGTACTCAGCTACAGTGCTCCTTTTGTACGAGTGCCTGTTTTCTCCTGCAGGAATGCAGATGCAGGTGGCCACAGAATGAGAACATAGCCTGGGCATGCTCTCTTCATTTGTCTGGGATTTATGACTTTTTTAGGGTATTTTTTGTTTATTTTTTTGACAATTTCATACCTGTATGTAGTGCATCTTGATCATATCCAAGCCAGACCTTCCCTCCTACTCCCCCAGGCCCCTGGAACTTAGGATTTTTTTTGTGTGTGTGCTAAATTTCCCCATGCGTGACAGATGTTTTGGTACAAGTAATTCTTTACCTTCTTCTTATACTACCACTTAAGAAAAGTGATGGTGTGGAAATAGTTATATTGTGACTTGGTGAGTTATGGAAGACTCCCTTGAGTCCCTTGTGTACATTTCTGTGATGCTGTGTGTGTAAATGTGTCAGGTCGTATGTTACAGTTTCCGTGTTCAGGTTCATATCCTGATGTGACACTCGAGACATTCTGACCTTTCCAATCTCATTTTTCATAATTACTTGTCTTACGGCTGTGACAAGATAACAGACAGAAGCAATTTAAGGGAGGAGGCGGTTATTTTGGCCCAGGGTCCCAGGAGATACCTGGCCAGGAAGACAGGGAAGCAGGCCCAGCAGGTGGTCATGCGGCTTCCCCGGGGAGCCTTCCCTACACCAGTGCTCAGCTGCCCTCTGCTTTCTGTTGTCTGGATCCCAGCCTGTGGAGTCCTAATAGAGAACACTACACCTCAGCAAGCAGCTAGCCAACTTCTCTATTTAGGGTTTGCCTCGCTAAAACTCAGAGAAAGTTAAACTGAGTCTAGGATTAAACTGTGTGGTTCCTGAATTTTCAGGAAGTGACATACTGCCTCTGGTATCAAATCTGATAAATCATTAAAACTTGATAGCTGTAATGATTCTGTTGGGGCAGAAGAATTTAATTGCTGCTTTAGACAATGGATTATTTTTTAACTGACTAAAGAATAGAGTATTTATTGGAGTTTCCTTGGTGATCTGAAAGGGAGAGGTGAGCTTCTTTTTCCTAGGCAGAAACGGGTCCAGGGTGTCATTAGCATGTGGTAAAAACTGAATAATTGAGCAAGACTGACTTCTTTGGGATTCCGCCTTTTATCTCCTCTGTGTGATTTGTTTTCTCCAACCTGCAGCATGCTTGAACGGGGAGCCTGCAGAGAGGGAGGAAGAAAAACTATTAGCAAGTCTCAGGTTCTGAGGACTTTTGATTTAATTTTATATTACACATGGTTATCAGGTTTCCCTTGGCAACCTCCAGTTTTCTGCTATTTTATAGTCATAGTAAGATAAGTTACTTTGTACGCCAGTGACATCACCTGGAAATAACCTAAAAGAGACAACGAGGTCACTAAAAAGTACAGAGGAGCTGGGCATGGTGGCTCTCATCTTCAATCCCAGCTCTCAGGAGGCAGAAGTTGGCAGGTGTCTTGAGTTTTAGGCTAGCCTGGTCTACATGGTGAGGTCCAGACCGGCTAGAACTGCACAGTGGGAACCTGTCTCAGAACAACAAAGTGCAGAGAGAGCTGAAGCTGTGTCAGAAAGTTTCCACAGCTCAGATTTACCAACGAGAGGGAGATTTCAGAGTTACTATAGCAGTCTGGGGATGTGAAGAAATGGATCAAAGCCTACGGACTTTTAAAGGGGACATCTGAATTGTATTATCTCTAAAGTGTACATGCGATTTCAAGTTACCAACAGTTGCTCCTTGGTGGTCTAGTTAGAACTTGGTCCTCTCAGTGTAATAGCTACTACTTGTTAATTGTTTATTGTTTATGTTTATAGGAGCCCTACTTGATTGAATATATATGATTTCATAAATTCTCACAATATACCTGCAGGGCAAATATTAATATTCTCTATATCGGGGACCTCTGAGTGCCAGCCTCAGTGTCCCCTCAGGGTCCAGAAGACTCACAGCAAGCTCAGGACTGAGATCTGGGGATGAAGTGAACTCTTCACCACATACTTTTCTGCATCTGTTTCTTTATTCTTCTGCTGTTCTCCTCCTATTCTGTAAAGTTTCCAGTTTATATACACACACAAACGAAGGCAATTCTCTGAGCTTGGAGGTCCCTTTACCTTTGAAGGTCCCAAATGTGGTCTGTATGAAAGACTCCTTTCCTGACTGTATGTCCTGCCAAATGGAAGATGGTTGCAGGGAGCTGGCTCTAATGTATCTGAGGGAAGGAAGTGGAGATTAGACTGTGGGAGCCGAGGTTATTGACTATGTGACTAAATTTCCCACTGGAGGTCCCACAGAGAGGGGGATGACCCGGTACTCCAGTACATGGGAAAGAGTCGTGCCCACTTGTCCATACTCTGCTGGACCTTGCACAAGGGAGAGTGCTTCAGGCGTCACAAGACCTCCACTATGAGAATCAGTCGATCCGCAAAAGGTGGCTGGCCCAGCGCCTCGCCAACTGGCACATTTGTTGGTGGGTCAGCCTTCTGGCGTGATCAGCTGAAATCTCACTGTATGATTCCTGTGGACCACAGCGTTTTTACAGGGAAATAAGATTATTGATCTCTTGCAGTATAAAGAAGGGTAGGACGGCGCTATTATCTAGGACTTCTCAGCTTTGGGAAATCATTATTTCTATAATCTTGAAGTCCCGTCAGTCTCGATAGCATTGGTTTTGAACAGGTCGCTAAGCAATGCCTATTTGGTAACCCTTGGCCGTCCTGCAGTTTAAACTGCAAGGCTCTTAGTTTGTTCCCTCCCTTCAGCTGTTAGATCCATGCCGTTCACTGTGGGAAAGGGTTGAATACGTGGACGAAATGAAGGAGTCTTATCGTGCGGAGGGTGGTACTAGAGGGGGAGCAGATTCAGCAACCCACCAGGTGTGCCGAGCGTGTCTTCTTAGCTAGGGAGTACCTGGTGGGCCTTGGCTTAAGTTGGGATATGCAATGTTTCTGCGTGGTCCTGAGGTTAGGAGTCTCTAGTTTCCTGCGAGGAAGGACAGGCTCTGCATATATTGTACAGCGTAACTGCTTGAGGAGGAAAGGAATTGTAAGGATGGCCATTTTGTGGCATGTGAGAGCAGAGACTGTGAGTGTTTTATTGATCCACGTGTGTTCTTGTCATGTTCACAAAACGTCAAATGCTGTGGCGGACAGAGCGTCCCTTGTTCATAAGCCGCAGTGCCGTGGAACCTGAGAGGTCCTTCTGCCACACACTCCAGTGTGAAGCATTCTGCATTGTTGTCATTGACCCCTCATTTCAGGAATGTAGCTCCATTTTAGGAAGTTTGCAATTAAACAAGAATTTTGAAAAAGTTTTCTCTAAGTGTTTACCTACGTGTATGTCTTGTTCTTTCTGTGGGGTAATCTTGTTCTTTCTGTAGGGTTGAAGAGAAAACACGAGACACACGGTGGTCCCACGTGGGTAAACTTTAATGGGGGGGTGACGACAGGTGAGGGACGGGGGTGAAGAGACGGAAGGAAAAAGGGGGCGAGTTATGGCGTTCCCCATTTTTTAAAGGGGATCCAGGTGCATCTGGGAAAATGTCCTGCGCATGCGTGGCTCTCCGTCGAGCTGGGATTTGTAGTGTCCTCTACTGCTTCTGGGAATTGTAGTCCAATGATCCTTCTGTGCATGTGCAGCCTCATCTCCAAATAGAACAGCATGTCACCCTAAACGGGTAGGGAATGGGGGCGTAGCCCTGTCTCTCATGACTGCTTCCTGCTGGCTTTGGGCGTCGAGGGATCCAGGGAGTGTCTGATCGTTCTGATGATGTTTTGTTGATTATGTCCTGTCCGCTGGTGTTTTGAGGTGGTTGATTGAAGAAATTCCGTCTGTCTGGCTCTTGAGTAGCTGGGTTATCGTTAAGATGCTGGAAAACAAAAGTCGCATTAGTAGAGAAAAAAATATTAAAGGGGAGAGGGGGTTTGGGAAGTTAAAAGGGGAGATTTGGGGTGGGGGGGCTTTAGGAGGTCTGGGGTTAAGAATGATAAAAAAAATAAATGGTACTTATTCCATTAATTGAATGGTACTTATTCTGTTAATGATCTGTTTGTGTCTACTTTGTTCAGGTGGGTCGGGCTGGCGTCTTGGAACTTAAAGAAAATGTCTTAAATAGATTTTAACCGTATATTCCTTAACATTTTAGGGGTCGCTGCTGCAGTCAGTGACAGACCTGTTATGTCAAGGTACTTTGTTTGTTAAGAATTTGCTTACCACCTAAAACTTTGACTCCGTGTTTGATGATGATTTCGGTAACGACAGCTGGATGGTTATTTAGGAATTTAAAGAAAGGAGGGTGTGTTAACACAGGAGGATTAAGTGAAGGATGGGACCACTGTTTTCCTTAGACTGGAGTAGAGGGGGCTGAACCTGGTGTCCTTTGGAACTTAAGAGAACAAGGTCCTGTCTGAGTTACCGTGTATGGAGGATTATCTTGAGCCGTGGAGATGAATGGTTTAAGATGTGACAGGTGAGTCCAGTGAGGAATTCCTTCAAGCTTGGCAGCTGTGGGAGTTAGAAGGATTACTCTGAGGGGACCCTGCCATTTAGGGGAAAGAGGTGAGGGACGTTGGCCTGGAGGCGAGAATAATACCCTATCTCCTATTTTAACTGGCGGTGGACATGTGTTAGCACATGGCTGAGGTAGTGAGTGATCTGTGAAGTCCCACAGTAGTGAGCATAGGTGGAAAAGGAGGGGAGTGAGCAGGTAATCAGGAATGGGAGAGGTTCCCGATGAGAGGCCAGGGGTTAAAACCGGCCGCTCATACATGAGTTCGAAGGGTGAAATGAAAAGGGGGCCCTTTGGGAGAGCCTGAAGCCTGAGAAGAGCCAGAGGCAGAAGTCTTACCCAGTCGAGGGGGAGTTCCTGTGACATTTTAACGAGGGCTTCCTTTAGAGAGCGGTTAGTCCGTTCTACCTTACCTGAAGACTGAGGGTGGTACAGTATGTGGAAATTCCAGGGGATTCCAAGTGCCCTAGACAGATTTTGAGAAATCTGGAAGTAAACTCTGGGCCGTTATCTTTTGGCAGATCTGACAGGAGGCCGTGGTAGCTTTTAGGAACCTGATATCCTCAGGTGTGGGTGTTTTAACTGAATAACAACGGGGGAATGGTGATCAGCGACGGCGGGATTTGGGGTGTCCCACACGAGACTCCGCGGCGGCACACGAAAGCGCGTGAGCGGAGGGGTGAAAGAAGGTGCAAGGCAGTGGGCGGAGGGGGAGCCTGACAGGGCTTTGGAAGATCGAGGGGGCGGAGTAGGGCGGGAAGGGGATGGAGAAGAGTCCGAAGAAGCTTCTGGCTGCCTGTGTGACCTGCGGCGGGGGGAATGGGAAGAAGCTTCCAGCTGACTTCACAATCTGCTGCAGGAGAAATGGGGTGAAGCTGAGTCGGAGGGACTAGGTGAGGCCCTTGTAGATCTGGAACTGGAGTTTCTTGGGGACCTAGAAGGAGAACGGTTAGATGACCTGGAAGGAGAGTTATGTGGGACTCTGTCGGAGGGGCTAGGCGAGGCCCTTGCAGATCTGGAACGGGACTTTCTTGGGGACCTAGAAGGAGAACGGTTAGGTGACCTGGAAGAATATTTATGCGGGACTCCCGGAGACCTAAAAGTGGAATGTTTAGAGGCATTATGGGGAGATGTAGGTGAGTCCTTCCTGTGCCTAGAAGAAACCTTGGAGGAAAGAAGAATGGGTGAGCTGTCGCTCAACTGGGCAAAGCAAGAGGGGGTGGCCCCTCGAGGCCGGGGGCGGGGTGGAGGTTTGTCCGCGGGGTCCATGGCAGGAGCAGAGGGTTCCTGGAGGGACGTCATTGCTAAGAACGTGTGCAGGTGAACAGTGAGAAGCAGCAGAGGGGTCAGTTTTAAGGGCTATGTAAAAGAACGCCATAATGTACATCATTTCTTTCCATTTAGCAGAACGATGGCAGAAGTTAGCTAGCTCCCGTAAAATATTGGGGTCAAAGGAGCCATGAGGAGGCCATTTAAAGTTTCCGTGTAAACTGTATCTTGGCCACGTCTTAGAGCAAAGACGGATGAGTGTAGATAACTTAACGGAAGGGATTAGGGCGTGAGGTTGAAGAGCCTCCAGAAGTTGTCCCAGAGGAGAGGACAGGGGAATTGTTTTTGAAGGCTTAGCACCCATGGCTAGAACTACTTAAGACTTTATCAGGCTAGGCTTCATGTCTTTGAACTAAAAACGTATATGCCTTATTTATATTAAGAGTAATATCTTTAAAAGTACAGATTTAGATTAAGGATGGATATAAAAGATGATATGATCAGCAGTATGATGAAAAACCTTTGGTGTTTGTAAAACTATATCTGATTATTAGGGCATATGTGTGTCTGCGTGTGCTGTGATTTTATAATGTTTACATAATACCAGACTGGCTTATAATTAAGTGGTCATGTTAATTAAAACTGTCAACTTAGCCCATATTCATATATCCGCAAAAGGCGCCTAGAAGATGCCACGAACACTGGCAAGGCTCTGGACACAGGCGTCCGAGTGACCAGAGGGCAGTGTTAATGGCTTGACTGAACCGATCCTAGCCTCCGACGGGAACAGAAGTCCGGGGCAGGAGGGTCGCAATCAGGCCAGAAGGGTTAGGCCGCCCGTTGCAGCCGAGGGGCTCATACTGTAATGAGCCTGTACATAAAGAGGACAGAAGAAGATCAGAAAGAAGAGGTGAGAACTGGAAGCTCCGAGCTTCCAGGCGCGGATAAAAACAGGTCTAGCCGAGGGTGGAAGGCCGAGGGGGGGGGTCAGCATCCGTACCCAGGACATGCCAAAGAAAGCCGGGAGCTCCACCGGACGATCTCTGGGTGAGAGGGGACAGTAAGCCAACCCAGGTGAACTCACGAATTAGCTGCTGTTGGTTGTAGATGACCGCATTTAACACGTGGGGGCAGTCGCAGGTCCTTGGTCCTGACCTTGTCCTAGGAAGCCCCTGGCTCTGGGAGGCGCCAAAAACTGGAGCCGCGGCCTCAGGTGAAGATACCGGGAGGAAAGGTCCCTGAGCAGACGGCACCGATCTTGTTCTTTCTGCGGGGTAATCTTGTTCTTTCTGCGGGGTTGAAGAGAAAACAGGAGACACACGGCGGTCCCACGTGGGTAAACTTTAATGGAGGGGGGGGTGAAGAGACAGAAGGAAAAAGGGGGCGAGTTATGGCGTTCCCCGTCTTTTAAAGGGGATCCAGGTGCGTCTGGGAAAATGTCCTGCGCATGCGAGGCTCTCCGTCGAGCTGGGATCTGTAGTGTCCTCTACTGCTTCTGGGAGTAGTTCAATGATCCTTCTGTGCATGTGCGGCCTCGTCTCCAAAAGGAACAGCTGTATGTCTATGCATACCTGTTGCCTACAGAGGTCAGAAGAGGGCTCTGGATCCCTTGAACTAGAGAAAGTGGTTGTGAGCCACTGTGTGGGTGCTGGGAACCAGACTTGGGTCCTCTGTGAGAGCAGCCCATGTTCACAATCCCTGAGCCTTCTCTTCATCCTCCAACTCTTCGCAGGTTTTAATAATCTTTCTCAGAATGTTTTACCTAATGTAGAACTAAGTGCATGAGAAGGTAAAAGAACCATCAACCCACAATAGATTCTATAATTATTACCACTGTACTGTATTTGCATTAGGATATATCTATTCTTTCATTTACCCATTCTCTGATCTGTTTAGCTCTCATTGTATTTCAGAGAGAGTCCAGGTAAACGTGCTGCATTTAGCTCCTGGTTATATAAACATGAACATGATGAGCCAGATAGAGTTATTAAAAAATAAAACCCACACCGTTCAGATCTATGTTTTAGAAGCTACATGTGTACTCAAGTCACTTGGGCTGTTTGGTTTTGAGACAGGGTCTTAGGTAGCTGAGGGTGGCCTCAGACTTGTTATATAGCCAGGGCTGGCCCTGAACTCCTAATCTTCCTGCCTCTCCCTCCCATTTGCTGGGGTTGTTGGTGTGTATCACAAGACTTTGAATTCCTAGACCACAGCACGTCAGCATTACAAACTGAAATCTTACCCTCTTTCTGTTTAAAGGAGCCTGAGGTCAACACATTCAATAGCGACTCTTTCTAATAAGAGGAGTTTGATTAACAAATTATTTAAGCACTTTGATGATGATGTTGAAACTTCCCTTTACTAAATACTTTTCCTTTTCTCTTCTTTCTGGGTGTTATGAATTGCCTCCAGCATGCTGCATGGTTGCTGGTCAAACAGGAAATGGGGTAAGTAGGGAGTTTCTACCTTTATTTAAAGATGCCTACCTGATTCTTAAAGTACTTCCTGTTACAGAGTAAAGTCAGCAGCCAGAGCAGTGGGCACAGTAGGTGCTTTCGTTAAGTGCCTTGTCCATTTGGTTTTGTTTGTTTGTTTTTTACTTTTACGAGGGCTTGTTTAACATGATTGTATTGACAAACATTAGACATGGGTTGAAAGTAGTTTGGGAGGCTAGCTTAAGATAGTAAATTTTAGATTTATACTTGAAGCTAAATTATAAAACTAGATGATAAACCATGAGAAGTAAAATTCTGCTTAAATCAGAGTGAGTGAGTTTACAGAGAGCACCTGGGCAGCAGAAATCAGCAGTCCAGCCCTTGCCCAAAACTCGCAGGAGACAGATAGGTTTTGAATTTAGATCTTTGGATTTTAGGAATCTAATGTGGTTTTAAATCTTATATATAATGTACACCTTTCTTAGTTAGGGTGGTGCTGTGTAATTGAATGAACTGCTTCTGTAGGGAAGGAAACACATCAGATTTGGTGAACAGTCTCACATGTCCAAATCAAGTGTATAAAAAAAACTGTTAAATCTTCAGAGTTTTTGTTTTTGTTTGATTTTTAAAGCTAAGCATTCTGTGCCGTATGATTGATTATTGGAGGTTCCCGTGTACTTTGGTGAGAAAAACCCAGAAGACGTAGCTTTCTGTATTAGAAGCTCATCTGTGGCTCTGAGATTTATAGAAAAATATTAACATAGTTTTTTGTTTGTTTTGTATATGATGTCTGCATCTTCCCTTTTCAAAGGAGAAATAACCACATCATCAACGGTTGCAGGCTTAGTGAAACTTAGTCCCTGCGTTTCAAAGCCTTGAGACTGGTCTAACAAATGTTGACCTTAACCCCACGAGAGCATGCCGTTTCCTGAACGCTTCCCTCGCATGTGCATTGCTTGGGTGGTGTTGCTTTCCTTCCTCATCAGAGGGTTTTGTACCAAGCTGTTTGTTTGACTACATGGGGATACTGGGACGGAAAGATACCGGATGCTGTTTTTCCTTCGGTGTCCCAGTCATTTTAGGTTGAAAAGATCGCTAGGGATTCCATTAAGGAACTGATGTAGGGAATTTAGCTCAAAATAATTGCTAGGTGTTCTGGTTGGCCTTCTCTTCAGACTCCTGGCGGTGCTGTGTCTAAGGTGGGAGTGACTGCAGGGGTCACCTCATCTGGGGTGTGTGACAGCAGACAGGGTCCCAGAAGGTCCTCTAAAGGACAATCAGGTACAGCCTTATTCAAATTTCATGACTAAAAATCTTAACATCGGGCAGGAGATATGACTCGGTGGTTAAGAGCACTGCCTGCTCTTCCAAAGGCTCTGAGTTCAATTTCCAGCACCCACGTGGTGGCTCACAGCCATCTGCAGTGAGATCTGGCGCCCTCTTCTGCAGAACAGTGTATGCGTAAAAAAATATCTTAGCATCTTTTTGTTTTGTTTTAACTTTTTGAAACAGGGTTTCTCCGTGTAGCCTTGGCTATCCTAAAACTCCCTCTGTAGAACAGGCTGTCCTCAAACTCACAGAGATCTGCCTTTCTCTGCCCCCTGAGTGGTAGAATTAAAGGTGTGTGTCACCACCACCCAGCAAAAATATTAACATCTTAAGTATTATATATTTTTTGCCCTACATATGAATAAGGTTATCAAGTAAGCCTTACTCTGGCTTTTTAATCTGGAGGAGAAAAGTACCTGTACTTGGAAGATTTTTAGCTGGATTACCAAGTTTGAAATTCTTCATACAAATCAGTTTTCTTTTCTCTGTGTTTGTTTTTTGAGACAAGGTCTCAAATATGGTTCTGGCTGGCCTGGTACTCATAAATATTTTCCTGCCTCTGTTGGGAGTAAAGGCATGGCAGGTTTTTTTTGTTTTTTTGTTTTTTTTTTTTTAATGTATAATGGACAATTTTAATAGGATTGACTCCTGTAGTGCTTTGGAGCCTAGGATCTATAAACAAATTTAAAATAGTTTATTTTTCTGTTTCTACTTTTTATCCTTTAAAATATATTTTCTTGGGGATGGAGAGATAGCTCGGTGGTTAAGAACACTTGCTGCTCTTCCAGAGGAGCCAAGTTTGGTTCCCAGGACCCAAAAAAAAGAATTCACAACCATCTGTTTATCTGGCCTGCATGGGCCACACTCACGGTGTGCACGCATACAGGCAGGCAAAGCATTCACACACATAAATAAATATTGTGTATTTTATTTGTGACATGCATGCAGTACCCATCGTGGCCAGAAGAGGGCATCAGATCCCCTGGAATTCGAGTTGCTCGGAACTGGACTCGAATCCTCTGCAGGACCAGTGTACATTCTCCAAGACATGCTTATTTCTTAGCTGTATACTTTCAACTTTGATGCTAGTTTATGCAAATGTAATTAAATTGTTGACACAATATCAAAATAGTCTTTTAAAACATCTAAATGTGGGCTGAAGAGTAGACTCAGCGATTAAGAACGCTCATTGTTCTTGCATGGGACATGGGTTCAAGTCCAAGCACCCATGTGGAGGCTCAAAGCCATCTGTAGTCCCAGTCCCATGGCATCTGGCACCTTCTTCTGGCCTTGGGCGCCAGGCATGCACATGGCACACAGGCATACAGTTTTCTCTGTTTTTGTTCTGTATTTTAGGACAGGGTCTCTCCATGAGGCCCTGGCTGCCCTACAGCTGGAGATAAAGACTAGGCTGGCCTTGAACTCAGAGAGACCCTCTACCGCTGTTTCCTGAGTGCTGGGATTAAAGCTGTGTGTACTCACACCTGGAGACATGCAGTTTCATAGTTTCCAAACCAAACAACAACACACTTAAAGTAAATAAATCTAATATATATCTAAATGTTCCTAATATCCAGAGAAGTAGAAACAGTTCGTGTAACCTATTAAATACAAGAGTTATCTGGGTATTTCATTGTTAAACTGTACCCCAAAGCACCTTTAACTATAACCAAAGTTATGGTCTCAACTGGATATAGAATGGGTGGGCAACTTTTAATTTGCATTTTTAGAGGAACAGTAGGTATGTGTATGTATGTGTGTGTGTTTATAATATCTATATATCATACTTTTCCCCCTAAAGATTATTTTCTTCTGCATGGGTATGGTGTTTCCTATTAGTTTATAGGCAGCTTAGCAGTGGCTATATCAGAACAGTAGTAGTTTTTATATTTTTTTTCTCTCAGACCAACTAATTTTAACTGTTAGCTAAAAGACTTTTGTTTCTTGCCTGCAGTTAGTAGGTTCTATTGGTCTTGCAGAATTAAATGATAAGGGGTAGTGTTTGTAGGTACTAACCCTGTCAGTGAAAGTTAGACATTAAAGAAGGAATGTCTCAAAGCCAACCATGATGGTGCCCATCTTTAATCCCAGCACTCGGGAGGCAGGGGCAGGCCTACAGAGTGAGTTCCAGGCCAGCAGGGCTACTCAGAGAAACCTGTCTCAGAAAAACAACCAAGACAACCAAAAAGGGAGGTTGGTGACCGCATTCCGCCTGTCTGTTGTCACAAGCAGTCCTGTGGCCAGCCATTGGGGCATTTGGTATTTTAATTACTTGAGTGATACAAGCGTGTTAGTTTGGTAGTGATATCTTGGGGCTCTCAGCAGAGTAGAACAGTTTTAGTAATCAATACCAAAGCTGCCCTGTGCATTTCCTCAGTTCCTTTCTATTGCAATTGTAGGTGCATACCAAAGCTAGTTCTCGTACAGGGGATTTCTCAGAGCCGGGTATCGGCTCATGAGTAGACTTCAGGGGAATGTGAGATCTTTATTTCACTACTGTTACACTGGTGGACCTCTTAGGGTGTAGATGCTTCAGGAGTCAGTGTCTCTCCTCACAATAAGGACGGGAGAGTACAGCCGTGACTTCATTTCCCATAAGTAAGCCCCGTCCTCAGCAAGGAGGAGTTGGAGACACTTGGGGCCTGAGGATAACTATTGCAACAGATGGTTTTGTAACTGCCAAGCAACCAACACTCATCTTTCTTGACCTTTCCAGAATTAATGTGTGAACCTTGGAATCTGGTGATTCCAACTTAGGAAAATAAGCGAATGCTTTGGTTGTTGAGTCTTCAAAAGTGGGCTCACATGCCACTCAAAGCCTTAGGAATTTCTGTCTGCCTTGGGTGGTGTTCTTTCTGCTGTACTGAGCAGTGCTCGACACATTGCAGATGCTCGTTCTAAGACAGTCGCACGCAGCCTTCCCTTTAACGTGAACAATGAGGTTTTCATGCCAGTGACTTCGTTCTTGTGTTATTCAGAAAGCGGAATCTGTCTCTGGGAAGAAATGATGCCGTTCAGCTGAAAGAAGCCTACAAATGGATCACTCACCCCCTGTTCTCAGAGGGACTGGGCGTTCCCGTTGATGGAAAGGTATCCGACATTGGCACTGTTGATCTCTGGCTTCCTGGGGTCCCTTTATTATTGCAGAGACTTGATTCTCCAAAAGCCTCTCCTCTTTCTGTAACTCAGTGAAGGATCTCCTAAGGTTTGGGGCTTATTTTTGTTTTATTTTTCGAGACAGGGTTTCTCTTTATAATCCTGGCTGTCCTGGAACTCGCTCTGTAGACCAGGTTGGCTTTGAACTCCCCTGCCTCTGCCTCGCAAGTGCTGGGATTAAAGGTGTGCACCACCCTGCCCAGCTCTCCTAAGGGTTTGAATGCTCATTTCGAACTATTAAATTAATGCTAAGTCTCTTGTTTGTTTTCGCTCCTTGTGACCCCAGATGCTTAAGCTAACAGATACCTTGAACACACTGACCTTGAGAGGCTAGATGGAAATCTTCACTTGACAGCTTTGTAATTTAGCTGAAAGGCCAGATTTACTGACACAAAACAGTGTTTTAAAAACTGAGCAAGGGGTCAGCAAGATGGCTCAGTGGGTCAAGGTGCTTGCCACAAAGCCTCGTGGCCTAGGTTCAAGACGTCCCTTGGTGAAAGGAGAGAACCAGTTATTACAGGTTGTCTCTGACTCTCTCTCTCTCTCTCTCTCTCTCTCTCTCTCTCTCTCACACACACACACACACACACACACACAGTTTTTTTGAAAAGCTAAGCAAGTGTCAAATCAACTCCAGACTATTTATTTTTGTTTATTTGTGGCTAGTCTTGCTTTCAAATATGTAGACAGTTGGTATTCAGTGACAATGAAATGGGGTCCTCCTATAAGAGCTGGCGGTATCTCCAGTCCCTCTGTTTTTAGGCAGAGACTGCCTTTGAAACTAGGACAGCTGGCCACTTTTCCAATTCTAGAGAAGATCTGGCCTCCGTGGTGGGAATGGGCTGAAATCGGGACAGCTCAGCAGGCTGCCCTGTGTAAGCTTGTCTGAAGTCAGGCTTCAGTAGTACGTGCTCCTTGCTCACTTCACTAGAACGAAGTTCCCTAAATGTTAGATATACCCCTACTCAAGTAAAGTCCCAGCACCACCCTCTAGAGCCATTCTAAATTATATACTCCATCTCCGGTAAACATAGTCCCTTTTGTGGTTTTGGCTTTTTGAGACAGGGTCTCATAGTTCAGGCTGGCTTTGAACTTACTATGTAGGTGAGAACACCTGACCTTTTGCCTCCCCCTCTCAAGTGGTGTGAGTGTCAGAACAAGCGCTATAAGCTGAATACTGAAAGAGGGAAGAGTAAAAATACCTCACAGATGGTTCGAAAAGGAAACGAAGTAATGAAAGTACTTTGGAAATTAGAGAAGTCATCAATGTAAGCTGTTCTTACCTCAAATTTCAGTTTTGAAGCAGATAATTTTAAAATTTACATAGCGAGTCAGAGAACAGAAAGTGAGAGACAAAAGACTCAGTGATGTTTGAGTAGATTCCAGCTGTGTTCTTTAGTAGGAAACACTCAGTTCATCCTATTTTTATAATGCATATTAGAATAAGGAGCAAAACAGAAACCATTTATTATTATAATTCTAGAGAAGATAACGGGTTTGGTAAGGACCTCGAAGGCTCAGGGTAATAGAACCAAGGAGAAGACGGTTGGTATGTGGCATTCACAGCTTTTCCTTCAGTAGCAAACCTTGCTGGTTCTCTGCAGAGATAAGATATATCATTCATATATATATATATATATATATATATATATATATATATATATATATAATGAAATTATTCACATACAGAAATGCTTGCTGAAGCAATTGTTTAGTAGTAGGAATATTTTCTGTAACTTAGCATCTCACGGTTCTCACAGCTGAAAGGTATTAAAAGAACAGCTTTCCAAACATCTAATAAACATGGCGGTGAGGAGCACACCAAATGGCTTGCGATTCCACTCCGGTGGGATGGGATTGGAAAGCCGTCTTGTACTAGATTGTTTTATAATTTGGAAGCATCACTTTTGAGGAAAGGGAAATTAAGAGCACTGGTTTAAAGAGTCAGATTCGAATACTTTAAGAATAAGCTGGAAGGCTGGGGATGGCCAGCTGGTGTTTGCCACAGCAGTGTTGGGAACTGAGTGAGGATTGCCAATGCCATGTAAAAGCCGAGCAGAGGTGGGTCTCGAGCTCGGCGACCTGCCAGCCCAGTTAATCAGAGAGTTAATCACCATCTCAGGAAGAAGATGGTGAGGGGCTGAAATTCTCAGTCCTCCATGTTCATACACACACCGACACGCACACACGCACTCACACCCACGTGCACACACACACAGGCTTCATCCAGCATTCTTACAGATTTGAACCAAATGTTTTTGTCCTGCTAATAACTGGTCAGTAATGGAACGGAAGTTTTCTGGGGGTTATTAGTTATCTCTGTCCAGCTCTCCAAATTCTCACTTATCTTTAATGTATCATTTGCCCAACAACAAGTTGATTAAAAAACAGTTTGGGGAGGTTTGGATGGAGGAAAAGGAAGAGAGAAGTGCTGGGGTTATATTACAGTCTTCAAAACAAAACAACCTAACCAGCTTTGGTAGTCCTACTGGCGGCTGGGTTTAGAAGTTAAAGCAAAGCCAAAGCACCTCCTCCCACAGCTGCCTGCACACAGGCCTGCAGGCCGCCGTGTGTCTGAGCCAGTCCCTCGGAGTTACCTTACGTTGCCTTTCAGAAGCTCTTAATTTCCTTTTGCTCATTTAAAAACTCTTCTTTGTGATTTTTAGAGCTTGTTTGAAGTGAGTGTGGTCTTTGCTCATCCAGAAACAGATGAAGATTGCCGCTTCCTGTAAGTTGCCCCGTAAAACACAGTGTCAATTATGTAAAGTGTTGGTGCTTTTCTTTTTCATGAAGATGGTATTGTTTTTCTTTCTTGTGAATATTTCAGAACTTGTCATGCCTTACATTTAAAATGTTACCTCTCGTAGAAGATTCCTCAGGAAAACCAGTGTAGCTCACAAATGCACACACACACATACAAACACACAAAATTATATATAATATGTAAATATAAAATGTATTTGAATTGTGTCTACCTAATGTAAACTCATTAAACATATTTTTATTTATTTTTTTATTTATTTTAGATAGGGCCTCACTGTTTAGCCCTGACTGTCCTGGAACTCACTCTGTAGACCAGGCTGGCCTTAAACTCACAGAGATCCACTTGCTTCTGCCTCCCAAGTGCTGGGATTAAATGTGTGCACCACCAACTACGCCCGACTAAACTTTTATCTTAACTTGAATTTTATTTCAGAGGTGAAGTTTGCCCAGATTGTTTCAAACCAGCCAAGAACAAACAGGTAAGGGTTTCCCTTCTGAGCCTGCGCTGCGAGTGTGACGAGCTGCTCTGTAGAGGTTTCCGTTGCGTTCATACATTGTTATCCTCTGCATTTTTTATTCTTTTGGGCTTTTGAGATAGCCTCGTTCAGGGTCGCCTGGAACTCGCTGTGTAAGGGCCCCTTTGCAGGACTCCAATCCTGCCACACACTGCCCACCCTCAGCTGTTCTCTGAAACCACGCGGCAGGGCTCCGTGACCCCCTTGATCTCGCATCTTCTAAACGTACAGCAGCAGTCTGTGTCGCTGCCGAGTTCTGCTGCCAGCTTGAGCCCACGGTTGCATCGGCTTCTGTGCGCTGACCCTGGGGAAACATCCCATTGGCAGTTCCTTCAAGGAGCTGAGAACCACTTCAGTTAAGGTTTACTTTCTTCAAGATGGAACCTCCAGTGGGTAGGGTTTTGCCCTTAAGACACCTGTCTTATTGGCCAAATGCTTGGCAGGAGGTTTTTCTTTGTCTCTTTAATAATTATAGCTGCTTTCTCAACTGAATGTTCTGTCTTGAAATTTCCTCTGCTGAACAGCTTAATCCATCACTGTTCATTTCAGCTGTGCTGAAATTCTTACATGGGATTACACATGAGAAAACACACCCCGGATGTCCCAGTCCAGTTTCGCGTGGAAGGTTTGTCCCATCCTGACCCTTGCGAGCCGGGCCAGTGCTTCCCACATTTCCCTCGGCATTCTTGTCTTTTCATCCACACCAGAACGGGCTATTAAGCTCTGCTTAGAGCATTCAGAGCCTCTACCCAGAATTCCAAACCCTTCCACTTCCTCCCTCCCCCAGTTCCAAAGGCTCAAGAACTCCGCGGTCAGGGTCCTCACAGAGCCATGGCTGAAGCACTTGCTAATAATTATCTTGGTCAGTACAAACCTGGAGTCAGGTATTGGGGTAAGAACCTGAACCATTAGGGAAGCAGCCGGGCAGCCACCCGTGACCTCCTCGCTCTGTCCTTCCTCAGTCTAAAAGGGAGAATCTTTCTAAGCCCCATCCTACTCTCTCCTGGGTCTCTACACATCTTGGTCCTCCAAAAACATCAATGGCTAATTTTGGTCAGCTAGTAGTTAGTTCTGTCCAGTAAAGCAAACTTTATTGAGAGCCTCGGGAGTGTCTGCCTCAGTTCTTTGTCCTGTAGCTGTGATAAAATGCCCTGATGCAGGAGGACTTGGTGCACTGTACTAAACAGAAGGAGGAAGAGAGCTGGGCACAATTCCACTACCCCTGTCTTCCTGTGTCTCTCCTGATCTGCCCACGCTGTTTTTATTACGGACATAGACAGAAAAGACCTGCAGATGCAGGCCAGGTACAGACCAGCTCTAAGAGCACTTATGTTTGAATAACTTTCTTGATTTTAAATATGTAGAATGATATAATTCCTCTAATTAGCTGTATTTTAGCTCTTGTCTAGATAAAATATCTTGTCTTTTTGTTTTACCCTATATAGTCAGTGTTCACCAGAATGGCGGTTTTGAAAGCTTTGAATAAGATAAAGGAAGAGGATTTCCTCACGTAAGTATAGAAATAAGGAGGCACTGTGTAACTTTAGGAACAATGGGGTACTAGGGGCACAGGCACCCTGGATTGCCTCGTAGATGTCCTGGGTGTTGCCCAGCCATGTGCATCTCAGTCCCCTGCTAGACCTAGAACAGCACCTGACGTGCGGCCGGAGCGGTAAATGTTTATCAAATGAACATTATGAATCGAGGAGGCCAGAGCGTGGCTCAGTCAGTGGTCAGTGCTTACCTGGCAGAGCTGAGAGGCCTGGGTTCAGTTCCCAGGACCAAAGCCCAAGCTTTTGAATTTGAGAGGAGGGTTTGATTTCCTTGCCTGGGTTTTCGGCTTAGTAATTTAGTGGTCCATGGGTCGAGAGCTGTACTGTTCCAGCCCACATCTGATCCATCCATCTCTCGCACAGAAAGAGCACTGGCCACAGAGAAGGGAACCTGGGTTCAGATCCATTCTATAGTCCACATTGGGAACTCAGCTATATCAGCGTCTTCTTCTGAACCTCAGTGCTCTTTTCTAAAATATAAATTCTTAAAATATGTAGAAATACAATAAATTTTGTATTTTAATTATCAGTGTTATTTTTAAAAACCTAATTATTGTAATTTTCCTTCTAGAAAACCCTTGAATACATATCAAGCAATGACATCATGATGAGGGTTTCTTATCATTTATGAACTAAAAAGAAATGAGTCTCATGATGGAAATATTTTTATTAATCTTTGAAAAGTCAAAAATTTTTTATCTAGAAACTGGAGAGATGGACGCGGTCCAGTCCCAGCTCCCACACACCAGCCGGAGATCTGATGGCCTCTTCTCACCTCTGTGAAAATCAGGCAGACACATACATAGAGCACAGGCATAAATGCAGGCAAAACATCATACACATAAAGTTAAAGTTAAAAAGGATACTTCATATAAATGCCAGTTCTTGGATTTCTGAATGCTTTCATTGATAAGGCATCTTAGGAAATCATAGAAAAATTCCAAGCCACTTGTTTGGGGTTGATTCTGAATTTAATTATTTATAGGTAGCCTCCAGTTCATGGCTGTGGAAATTCTAAATGGTGGACAGAGGATAAGTCGTTGCACCCCAACTTTCCACTTTTTCCTGTGTCACAGTTGAAATGGGAAGGAAGAGGGGGAAGTAGTGGAGGACCCCACAGCAAGACAGACCCCCAGGTGGGAGCAGTTACCCCTCAGTCCAGCTTTGCCCACGCAGTTAAACCTCGTGCCAGGCAGCAGCCCGCGATCAGACAGAGCCGATGGTCGGAGAGCTAGAGGGGCGTCTGCTTTGTGTATGTGGATTTCCCCTCCTTCTGAAGGCTGTTAAAAATTGTCTGGGAAAGATCTCCTGACTGAAGGGCAATGGCCAAGCCCCGGTTTGCTTAGTACCTCTGCTGTGTGTTAGAAGTGGCACTCCGGGGGCTGGAGTGTTGGCTCCGTGATTAAAAGCACTTGTTGCAGAGGACCTAGGCTTGATTCCCAGCACCAACGTGGTGGTGCGCTACCTCTTTCAGCACCACCCACAAATCCGGTGCACAGATAAACATGTAGGCAAAACAATTATTAAATCTTGGTGCTGGGTGATGGTGGGGCACGCCTCTAATCCCAACATTCGAGGATCTCTGTGAGTTTGAGCCCAGGCTGGTCTACAGGACTATCTCCATAGCTACTGCCTTGTAAAAACCAATAGATAAATAAACTAACAAATAAATAAACAAATCCCTGCCTTGCAGAAAAAACAATCAATAAGCAAGCAGATAAATAAATAAATAAATAAATAAATAAATAAATAAATAAATAAATAAGATGAAAATCTTTGTTTTGTTTGGTTTGGTTTTTGAGATAGGGTTTCTCTCTGTAACCCTGACTGTCCTGGAACTCGCTCTCTAGAACAGGCTGGCCTTGAACACAGAGATCAACCTGCCTCTGCCGCTGGAGTACCGGGGATTAAAGGCGTGTGCCACCACTTCCTGGCATCATAAAAATAAATCTTAGAGAGAGGGGTGGTCCTCTGCAGCTGCCATGGTAACTTAGGCCTGTAATCCTGGACCTCAGGAGGCTGGGGCAAATGAATTGTGGCCGGACTGTGCAGCATAGTGAGCTCCAGACCAACCTGGGACACAGGGAGAGACATCCCCCCCCCCCCCCAGAATAAACAGCGTAGGGACTGGAGGATGGCCCAGTGGTTAGGAGCACTGGCTGCTTCTTCAGAGAACCTGGATCCAATTCCCAGGATCAATGGCAGTTTCTGGTCTCCATAGACACTACACACGGGGTACGCAGACACACATGCAGGCAAAATATCCTTACACATAAAATAAAAAGTCTTTTAAACAAAACAGTAAATTTTGAAAAGTAGTAAAGGGCGCTTTTTGCTTTAAAACTTGAAGGTGGGGAGAGGTATAGTCCTTGGGGCTCAAGTCTGCGTTTCTTGAACAATGTAGATTCATCTGTTTGGTGATACATGTCTCAAGTATTAGTGTCCATAAAATTTTCTCTGTTTCGCAGGCAGTTTCCTTGTCCTCCAGACTCACCGAAGACTGTGTGCACTGTCCTGGAAATGGAATGCACTCACGGCGCTGTTTTTGTTGCTGGTAACTATCTCATCTGGAATGTCCACGTCCTGTCAGCCCCTTCCTGAGCGTGTCTGCGCCTGCTCTCTGGCTGCTCTCCCGCTCTGATGCAGAGCAAACCAGGCAGAGGGTGCTCAGTCAGCTGGGAAACAGACTTCAGAGAACTAATGTTACTGTGCTCTCTCTGATTAAACACTTGGCTTTATCCAGACTTTCCTGATTGCTGTACCGCAGGCAGGTTTTTGTTGTGTTTTAAAAGCTAGAGTTGCCTCATAGTGAAAGCCTGAAAGAGGTCGCTCTGCAGTCCTAACCGCCTCCTCGGGCAGTGGCAGCAGCGTTCTCGCTGGGACTTTATTCATAAGGCAGTGAGTCACAATGTGTTAGGGAGTTTTTCGTTTGTTTTTTTAACTTACAAATTCTTAAACTTTTCACAAATTTAATTCCCTGTAATACATCATCACCAATGACCATTATATTTAAGTTATTATTAGTAATCTGTAAAAGCAAGTTTTTTATGATTGTTGTGTTCCACAATATCATCTGACTTTTCTAGTCAGTCAAATTATTAAATCATTTCACTCATTTACTACCCTGTCTCTGTGTTTCTAAGATACCTATTCTATTATTACTTTAAACCTTATTTAACCATCTCCATGTCTATGTTATGGCTTCCCAATTAGACTGTTTCTTAGTTAAAGGCCTCATTTTCTATCCTAGCATGTAGAACATCAAGCTTACTAAATTCTCCTTTTACCCTAATCTGTTGACCACAGCATTCAGTCCAGCTAGCTGATGTTTCTTTGGCAGGCAGATATAATAAATACTCCAGGAATCTACCACAAACTCCTTGGATAATTGATGGAGAAAGGAAAATGGAATCTTCGGTGGAAGAATTAATTTCAGATCATCTCTTGGCTGTATTCAAAGCAGAGAGTAAGTGCTCGTGTTTTACATACGTTGTTATTCATGAGTACATCCCTTGGTGGCTCCAGGAGAGATCGCTCTGTTTAGTCAGTCATTCCCTAGAACAGGCTCCCTGGCCAGGCTTCCCTAGAGCAGGCATCATCAGTATCGGGATTTGGGGCTCAGACTAGATTTAGTCCAGATACCCAAGGGTGACTGCTCTCTCCTGGGGAACTCAGAACAACCAAGATTGCTTTAGACAAATGCACTAAGCCCTAACCGTGGCACTCCTCAGCCCTAGATTCTTCGGGGAAATAGGGAGAAGTTGCGGCGTTTATGTCCAGTGCTTGTTCAGGAGTAGTTAGCTGGTTTCTGCCCTGACCTATGGAGTGATTTAGATTGAAGTTCATGACTTAGAGAAACCATCTTATCGAGGTTTTTATGGTGTGTATTGTGCTTTAATTTCCCGTTAATGAGCCCTGTTTGTGGGATGAGTCAGGCCTGAGGAAGCTTATGTTCTCCTTGTCTCAACAGGCCTGTAAATCAAAGGCAGTGTCTAGTAAAGTCTGTCGCTTAATGTGGGATATAGAAGGAGAAAAACTGTGGGCAGTGGGCAGTGCCAGCCATTAGAGCGGGGCTTCTGGCACAGTAGAGTCTTCCATGGACCAGCTCGACACTCCCTTTCTCTGTGAGAAACGCTGAGGAACACGCTCTAAGTCAGGCCGAGGTCTAGATAGGCAATGGCTGTCTCTGCTGACTTGTTAGGAAGAAAGGATTACTAGACCGCATCTCCTTCATGATTTACTCTCTGTTAAGGGTGAGCTTCCCCTTTGTTCTTTATTATTTTTTACTTATGTTTCTGTGTTGGTTCCTGCACACGAGTGTAGATGTCTGTGGGTCCCTGGGATCTGGAGTTTCTAGAGGCTTGTGAGCTTATGTGAGTGTTGAAAACTGGACTCACGTCCCCTGCAAGAGCAGAGCGGTCGTAACTGCTGACCCAGCTGTCCAGCCACTCCCACCTTTAAAGGCTTATGCAAATTGTTTCCTTCTGTGTATGCCTGCACATAGGTGTGCATATGGAAGCCAGAGGGCAACGCGGGGTGTCCCCCTCACTTTGTGAGACAAAGCACACTGAACCTGGAGCTCCCTGAGTTGGCTAGAACGGCTAGACAGTGAGGTCCAGGGGTCTGCTTGTAGTCCCCATACCCAGCAAATAGGGTACAGATGCGTGTTCTCACCCTCACTTCACTTTCTTTTTTAAAAGATTTTCATTTTTAAACTGTGTAGTGTGTGTGGGTGGGGAGGCAAGCACATGAATTGCTGTGCTTATGGAGGATAAGAGCATTCTGTCCCCAGGAGCGGGAGTGCTGGGTGTTCAAGAGCAGCAAGCTCTTATTGTGAAGCCAAACCTCCAGCTAGACTCCTGGTGCTTACACAGGAGCTGGTCCGGGCACTAGACTCCTGGTGCTTACACAGGAGACATGTGACTCAACTGTTCCCCTATCTGCCATGAATGATTTTCTGAACAGAGGAAAAGACTCTGTGGCATTGCTATGAACTTTTACCTATTTAATATCTGCGAGCTGCTACTTTTTTCTGAAGACTTGAAAATAAGCTCACTGTAAAAGCATCTCTCAGGCTGAAGATGTGCACTAGGTTCTGGCTTTATTTCATAGCACTGCACCAAAAAAAAAAGAGTAAAGAACCCTTGCTTAATGTTTTGTGTGTGTGTTTGGAGCGGGGTGGCGAGGGTGTAGGGGTGGGGAACGGTTGGCAGGGCTGCTTCACTTTCTTTCTTTGAGAATTCAGGGATCTTCAGTTGGGACTATTTAGGTCCCAGAGAAGGCAGAATGCCTGTACTCACAAACACATCACACACATGCATACACATAGAATAAAGGGTGAAAAATAGGATTATGCTCATAGTGCAGGAATGTTCTTACCTTGTTTCCTGCCCTGTGTCTACATTGTCACGTTATACTCTCTAATTCTCCTTAATCGGTGACTCCGGGGGCGAGGACTGTGCCGCCTGTTTACCTGTCCCCAGCATCAAGCACGGCACACTGCCGCATTATACATCCTGACCGAGCACCAACGCTCTTGTAGCCCAGAACCCTTCTGTTCTCCTTCCTCTTTGTTCAGAGACCTTCAGTGTCATCACTGTACAGACCACAGGGTTCCCAAAGCTTCCCAGCCCCTCCCAGCCCTTGAGCTGAGCTCCACTGCCGAAGTTAGGAGGTTCTGGTGTCAGTGCCTGTCCTCCAGCCTTGTAACCTGGACGTTAGGAGGTTCTGGTGTCAGTGCCTGTCCTCCAGCCTTGTAACCTGGACGTTAGGTGGTTCTGGTGTCAGTGCCTGTCCTCCAGCCTTGTAACCTGGACGTTAGGAGGTTCTGGTGTCAGTGCCTGTCCTCCAGCCTTGTAACCTGGACGTTAGGAGGTTCTGGTGTCAGTGCCTGTCCTCCAGCCTTGTAACCTGGACATTAGGTGGTTCTGGTGTCAGTGCCTGTCCTCCAGCCTTGTAACCTGGACATTAGGTGGTTCTGGTGTCAGTGCCTGTCCTCCAGCCTTGTAACCTGGACGTTAGGAGGTTCTGGTGTCAGTGCCTGTCCTCCAGCCTTGTAACCTGGACGTTAGGAGGTTCTGGTGTCAGTGCCTGTCCTCCAGCCTTGTAACCTGGACGTTAGGAGGTTCTGGTGTCAGTGCCTGTCCTCCAGCCTTGTAACCTGGACATTAGGTGGTTCTGGTGTCAGTGCCTGTCCTCCAGCCTTGTAACCTGGACGTTAGGAGGTTCTGGTGTCAGAGTGCCTGTCCTCCAGCCTTGTAACCTGGACGTTAGGTGGTTCTGGTGTCAGAGTGCCTAGCCTCTAGCCTCGCTACCAGGTCTGCATTTCTTACTCTGATGTGACTTTTGGCAATGGATTCCTCCTGCTGGTCTCACCTTCCTTAGGAGGAAGATGAAGACAGTGCCAGTGACAACCTGTCTTAAAGCTCTTGGAGCAATGCCTGCTCGTGTTTGCTGTGGCGACAAAGCCTTTGCCGGATCTCTATCTCTGCATCTCTGTCTGTTTTCCCTGTCTGACATCCTCAGCATTTGATCTGTGCTGTTAAATTCATCCTGGATTGTACAGCAGCTTTAACATGGCCACATGTAGGGTTTGGTTATATAATTAATTTGCTATTTAAAGGTCAGACCTTTCTTCTCTCACTTTTTTATAGAGTTTAATTTTAACATGATTGTTCCTATTGTTATGCTTGCTTACTTTAAAGAACAAAGGCCAAGTTTTTGCCACAAGCCAGTGGCCAGGGAGGTGGGCCTTGCTTCCAGCTTTGCCTTTCTATGATGGGGGTATAGATGCTGGTTAAACCCTGGCTTTGACGTCAGATATATATAGCTCTGCCATTGGATTATTGGACCCTGGGAATATTACCTAAGCAACAATATTCATTTGTTTACTGCTTCATGAAGTTATAATAAAGATGAAATGATGTGTGTGTGATTTTACCCCAGTACCTGCCATATATTGAGTAGTACTTATTACTGTCATTGCTGTTTTTAGCCAAAGTTGAGATTAGAGATAGGTGATCTTTATCCCATGGATTGCTGGGACCACGAGATCGTCAGTTGGATTCCTGCCAGTGACTGGAACAAAGTATACTAGGGCTGCTGTCTCTCATCTTTTCTCTTGTTCTGCTTCTTACAGGTTTTAATTTCTCATCCTCTGGAAGAGAAGACGTAGACGTGAGAACGTTAGGGAATGGTAAGACGGCGTCAGCACCACCTGACCTGAGCCAGCTACTGCTGAGTCCCCGTGAGGCAGTAGCTTACTGTGGTCACTTACAACAGTGTGTATGTGTGTCACTTCTGTAGACTGAATTATGTCTGAGCAGCAGACATCTCTTCAGAGATGTCCTTATCACAGGCCTGGAAGCTGTAATGGATTTGCATGCGCATGAAGAAAGAAGCAGTTTTTTTCCCTTAAAGTTTACTAAGAACTTTTCAAACCAGTTAGTGGTGGCCCATGCCTTGGGTGGCAGAAGCAGGCAGATCTCTGAATTCGAGGCTAGCCTGGTCTACAGAGCGAGTTCCAGTACAGCCAGGGCTTTATTGAGACCCTGTCTCGAAAAACAAACAAAGAATATCTCAAAAATTACCAATTCTTTATTTGGAAATGATTCTTCTCTTTTAACCTTCATTCCTCGTTCTTATTTTATCTTGTTGAGTTATGAGAAAGATAATGAGAATTAATTCTGAGCTGCTTGATGCTCAGTTGCTCCATGTCACTAGTAGATTAGCTGGGACAGTGGATCTCACCTTGTTATACCTGGGCATTGCTCTCCGTGACAGTGTTAGTTCCATTCATGTAAGCAACTTAATTAGTGGTTATTTATTTTATTAACACAGGCTTGTGTGTGGACCTCTGGGAAGGCAATCATTTCACACAGCAACCTTCCTGCTGCAGTCCCCCCAAAGCCCCTTTACCGGTTCACACATCCCCTCCTCCCCCAGATAGAGTCATGTCACTAAACTTTCAGTCCCTAGAGCTCAGCCCCTATCTCACACCTCCTGCCTCCCCCCCAATGCTAACTCCATCAACACGTTTCTGTTTCGCGGTGGGCGTGTGCTGCCAGGAAGGCCTTTTGCAGTGGAGCTGCTGAATCCTCACAGAGTTCGTTTCACTTCTCAAGAAGTTAAGGAGCTCCAGCAGGTGAGCGCTTGTGTGGGGCACTGTGTCTGTGCAGTCCCGTGACTGAGCCGCAGGTGACCATTGTTGTTCCTTCTCTGCTGCTACAGAAGATTAATAAGGCATCTGACAAAATCCAAGTACGTGATTTGCAGCTCGTCACCAGGTGAGGATGGCTGTGCTGGAGATTCCAGAAGGGAAGCTCTCATAGATCATATATTTGGTAAGGGAATTGCATACTGAATATATTAAGAAAAAAAATCTAACCCCAATTAAGAAATGGGAAAATGATTATGTAGACATTTCTCCAAAGAGGACGTGTGTGTCATCCAGGAACGTGAAATGGTGCCCACAATTTACACTAGGGCCGTGCAGGTCAGAGCCGCGGTGAGCGGGACGTCCCGTTCACACCCACGCAGATGGCAGTCGGCAGAGAGAAAATAACAAGTGCTGGCAAGGGCACAGAGAAAGTGCCCTGTGCAATGCTAACGGGGCTGAAAGTGTAGCTCACACGGCTGTTCACAGTAGTGTCTGCACAGGGCAGACATGATCAACCAAGGCTCACACGCTGTTCACAGTAGTGTCTGCACAGGGCAGACATGATCAACCAAGGCTCACACGGCTGTTCACAGTAGTGTCTGCACAGGGCAGACATGATCAACCAAGGCTCACACGGCTGTTCACAGTAGTGTCTGCACAGGGCAGAGAAGTAGCAGTGGACGCGCAAGCCTGTAATTCTAATTGGGAGGCTAAGGCAGGAAGGTTGAATTCAGGTCTATCCTTAGCCAGATAGTGAATTTGAGGCCAGCCTGGGTTACATAAGACTTATATCAAGTCAAGTCAAATTAAAAAAAGAAAAGAAAAGAAGATACCACTTGTCTACCTATAGAAAAACACAACGTGAATTATCCCTTCTTGTCCTTGGAAGATGTGTTCCAGGACTTGCATGGACATCTGACACTGCAGATAATGCTGACTTTTATAAATAGTGTGCTTTTCCTGTACATAACTGATGAAAAGGTTTAACTAAAAAAACTGAGCACAAATCAGGACCATAGAGAGCACAGACTGGTCCTGGGTTCAGTTCCCAGCACCCACGGTGACTCACAACCTATAACTCGAGCTCCAGGGGATCTGACTCCCTTGTTGGACATCCAAGGACACCAGACACTCATGTGACATACATACATACATACATACAAGCACTCATGCATACACATAAAATAAAAATAAATCTTAAAAAACATAAAAATAGTAGCTAATAATAAAACAGGACAATATTTTAAAAAGGTAAGCCTATTTCTAAGTTTTTTTACATAATATTTTTAGTCGGAGGTTGACAGCAGACAAAGTGAATTCATGGCTAAGGGGAACCTACTACTTGCCTTTCTGTGGTATGATTTGCTTGTTTGCTTTGTTTTTCTTTGAAAATGAAGAGGTGTGGAGTAGTGAGTCTCACTGCCCCAGAGACGCACCTTGACTTGGCAGCATTATGAAGTGGCAGGAGCCACTCACCACTCTGTAGTTGTACCTGGTAGGAAATGATATAGATAAAGTCAGGTAGTGATGGATCATCTTGGGCTTGGGAAAGGAATGGGAAGAAAGTGCTAATGTGTGTGAGGGTCCTTCTGGGGGCAGTGGAAGTGTTGGAAGTTAGATGATGCTAGATGCGTAGCTCCAGAAACAATAAAATTCATAGCTGGGGGAATATATGCAGGTTATACCTCAGCCAAGCTGTTGGAAGGGAGCAGAGATCTGGGACAAGGTTTGCGTGTATTTTCTGGGTTGAGACAAACTTTCCTCTGTTGCTGGTATTTAGAGAGGCCATAGGGTATATGAAGGAAGGTGAAGAAGGGAAGACCAAGACCTACAGTGCCTTGATCTGGACGAATAAAGCCATACAGAAGAGCGACATTGGATTCCTAAATGACCTCAAGGTACTTTCCCCACGGCTCTGGTTTGTTTTATTTTTCTTCTGCATATTAAAAAGCCCATGTCTTCATGTTTATTACCAGCAAGCCATAGTACCTGGCCTTTGGGTCTGGTGACGTGCATTCAAATTCTGGCTTTCCAGTTCACTGGAAAACTCTTTGGAGAAGCAGGCTTTCAATGGGCGGTGGTGGCACACACCTTTAATCCCAGCACTCGGGAGGCAGAGACAGGTGGATCTTTGCGTTCGAGGCCAGCCTGGTCTACAGAGTGAGTACCAGGTCAGTCAGGGCTACACAGAGAAACCCTGTCTTAAAAAACAAAACAATAGCAACACACAAAACAACAACAAGAAGAAGCAGCCGTGTTGCATGCTGCTGATTCTGAGGACGGACTCGTGGGGTTAAACCCTGGGTCTGAACAACAACAAGAAGAAGCAGCCGTGTTGCATGCTGCTGATTCTGAGGACGGACTCGGGTTAAACCCTGGGTCTGAACAACAACAAGAAGAAGCAGCCGTGTTGCATGCTGCTGATTCTGAGGACGGACTCGTGGGGTTAAACCCTGGGTCTGCATCATAGTTGTGCAACTCTGGACAAACTCCTGACCTAGGCTTCATCTGTGAAATTAGCTTAGAAAAACTAATTTAGTTCAATTGTGCAAAGTATTTCAAATGGTATCAACCACATAGAAAATGCCCAGTAGTGCTATTTTATTTGGTTATCTGTAAGAATTAAATATACAATAAATTTATTTTATAGAATTGATGCTAAAATTATATACATGAATGAATAAAATGTAATGATTCTATGAAGCACATGCATTTTGTGAGCATGCGACTGTAAAGGACCTGCTTGTTCTGTTGGCTGGTTCTCGTCTCTCTCCTGTAAAGACAGTCCCTGTGGGTAAGAGCCTGTGTGTGCAAGCATGAGGACCCGAGTCTGGATCTCAGCTTCATGTTAGAACCAGGCATGGTCATGTGTGCCTTAACCCCAGCACGACACCCGTGGTCCTAGCTCTTGTGAATACACCACACGGACACAGAGGGAGGGAGGGAGGGAGGGAGGGAGAGAGGGAGGGAGGGAGAACTCAAATGCAAAGATTGGGTGAGCATAAATGAGCACAAAAATTTATATTAAGTTGTCTGTATGATGGAGTTTTACTACCCAGGTCTTTAAAATTATGTGGAGAGCTGGGAGTGGTGGCTCAGAAGATGAAGGCAGAGGACCACAAGTGTGAGGCCCCTGGGAAATACAGCAAGACCCTATCTCAGAGAGCAAATTGTTTAAAGTGATACTTGTTAACATGGGGAAAATGCTATCCTGAGTGCTAAGGGGAAAGCTTTAAGAATAAGTAGAGGGCCATGCCTTGTGATTTCAGCACATCCGGGTGTGCTGTGTGTACACACACGTGTGGCTTTGCAGAAAACAATATGGCAGAAGTTCTCATGGTTCACATTTAGTCGTAAAAAATATAGTTGTGAATAGATAAAAAATGGATAAAAGATCTGAATAGACGATTGAAAAGGACAACTCCAAATGTCCAAGAATCATCTGGAGTGCTGCCCCACCTCCAGGACAAAGTAATACATGACATTGCTCTGTCCCCTTAAACCAGAAAAGCAGCCAGTGGGTCTGGTCGAGAGGGAGGGGAGCTGAAGACACCGAAAGTGTTTCAGACTTTCAAGGAAGGCAGCGGCAGTGACTGTAAAAGCGAAGGGGCTGTTGACAGCCTCGCTGCAGGGGTATGACTCTGTGTAAGGCTATGCGTGAAAGGAGGTTTTCTGACTTTGCTCAGAGTGTCAGAATCAACAAGGACAAAGCTGGAAGGAAAATGACATTAGCTGGATATAGTGGCAGTGCTCATAAAGGATGAGTTCAGGACCAGCCTGGGCCGTGTGGTAAGACAAACAAACAGAAAACTTTGAATGAGCTAGTGGTAGAATGAGCAAGCTTCTTGTAGCTATTAAAAATAAAACTAGAAGCAGGATATGATCTCACGAAATCTGGGTCAGTGTGTGGCTGTATATATCAGACATGTTGGGGAAAGGCATGCAGGGTCTGAATCTGACTCAGGAGGCAGAAGTGAAGTGACAGATGGCGGTGTTGCAGGGACAGCACACACAGCTTGTCCCCTGGGGACGCCTGTCACCCCACAGGCTTGGTGCTTCTGCCTAGGGCCTTCGGGAGGGGAGTTTGGGTTCGTTTCGTTTTAACTGACCTCAGGCCCACAGTGCAGCCACCTCCCGAGTGCTGGGCTCCAGGTGTGTCACCTTTGGCTGAACCCAGGGGCCTCATGCCTGCTCTTCATGCACTGTGCCAAACGAGCTACATCTCCAGCCCCAGGTAAGCAGATACATACAGACATACATCTATGGACTTTGTAAAATCATATATTCTGTCTTAGATGTATAAATCAGCTGGATATGATAGTGTTTATCTTTAATCCCAGCACTCAGGAAGACACAGCTGGGTCTACATAGTGAGATCCTGTCTTTAAAAAAAAAAGAAACAGAAAACTCACCAAAATTGTAGATGCTCATTTAGAATGCTACTAAAAAAGAAAATCATTTTTATAAAAGGGGGGGGCGTGTTACAGACTGGCATTGAGGCTCAGTGAAAAATAAATCCATTAAAGATAGATTCAAGCCTGGGGATGTGGCTCAGTGGCACAGTGCTTGATGCAGGCCCTGTGTTTGGTTCCCAGCACTGCTCAAACAAAACAAAAAAAAGTGTAGTTTGGGGCTTACCATAGATCTAACTAAAAAGTAACCTAGAGAGGTGATCTTATAGGGGTATAGGAAGTGGTAAGAGACCACTCCCAGACACACTTGCTGGGCTTGGTTGGTTTCTAGTAACACTGTTATAGTTTATAAAATTCCCATTGGCTTAGAGATAAAAGCCGAGTTACTTCTCTATTCTGAGAAAAAGACTGCAGCAGGTTTGCTGCTTGCTGCCTCTTTTTAAAGGGCAGCCTACTTCTAAGGAAAACCTGTGCTTGTGTGTGCTTCTGAAAATTCAGCAGTGTGGGATAGTGCAGCACAGAGCTGAGAGTGGGCAGGATGGTTTCCTTCTGTGGTCTAGAAAGCAGACCACAAAGGACACACGGGCCTGTGTCCTGTGGAGTGCTATGTTAATGGCCCTGCTGGTGGGCTCCTCGTCAGTCCTGGGAGTCAGGCAACAGAAGCAGGTGTGTGTGTGTGTGTGTGTGTGTGTGTGTGTGTGTGTGTGGTGTTCTCCCTAGATAGCTGCTTGTTTTTATTTATTTCTTCCCTTCCACCCTCCCTCCCTTCCTTTCCACTTGCTATCCTGGAATTCATACTATAGATCAGGCTGACCTCAAACTCAGAGATCCGCCTGCCTCTGCCTCCAGAGTGCTGGGATTAAGGGCGTGAGCCACCACTGCACTGTCACGGTTGCTGTTGTAAAGGCCGCTGTTTCTGCTCTCTGAGTCTCTGTATACAGCATTGTAACTCTTCATCACAGTTCATTCGTGAAAACATTTGTCTTTTTGACTAGAGAAAGTCAAGCCCCATAGAGACAGCTCATGTCATAAGAATTATAGAATCATAAAAATCGCGGTGGGTGGGGCTGTTAACTCCTGCCCTTCAAGTGTGGCCCTTGTCAGAACCTGTTTTCACCCTTGGTGTCCGGAAGGGAATGCAGGCTGAAGCCTTTCTCTCCTTGGCCAAGCCGTGGCTGCTCACTCATGCAAATTAGGAGGAGCTGTACCAGCAAGAAACTGCGGAGAAGTCAGAGTTCTTAAGAACCAACTTGTCTGGTTTGCCTAAAATCTATTTTTAAAAATTTGAAGTAGTTGACCTTTTGTAGTATTAATCCCTATTCCTTAATTTATATCACTGAACATACAGGGAAATCTCTAATCTGATGTAATTATAAGAAAAAGCAGCCTGCATCACTGAAAATCTGAATTGCTGAGATACGTGTGAATATTTGTTTTGTAAACTGGGCTAGGAAATCCTGGAAGACCTTGAGTCACTGTTCAGACCTCTCTATAATCACTGTATGAAAGCATCTTGCTAAACGCTGATGCGCCTCTTCCAGATACTGTCGGTTTTACAACAAACCCTGAAATAGATGCACACTGTTCCGTAAAATGTGCACACGTGACCCTCAGGTCCCACCTTCTACCTCCACTTCTCTTCAGCCCGAAGTCCTCACTTTTATGCCAATCACCTTGTGGCATCAGAAAACAAAGATAACAAATGTTGTCTTCTAGCAAAGTCCTGTGTCAGGATCCTGACTGATGTGTTAAATGTCAGGGCAGAAGAACCCATGGGGTCATTTCCTTCCCAGCCTCCCGGCTTCTGATGGGTTTGTAGTGTTCAGATGAGAAGTCCCATAGAGCCTAAGGAGATGCAGCTGGCTCTGTCTTCCCGAGTTCCCACCCTGCTCTGACAGTAATGGGAACTAATGTGGTGAGCTATGGATGGCTTCGTGATTGTGTTACATCCTCCTCTAGGACTTAAAGATTGACCAGAGAACTCCTCTCCGGGTCCTCCACCGAAGGCCTTTGGCTGTGAGAACTCGGGCCATTCACTCCATGGAGACACACTACCTGGACGAGCATCATTTTCGTCTGTATTTGAAGACCCAAGCTGGAACGTATCCTTCTGCCTCTGCATTGCAGAGCCCTAACCAGAATGGGATCAGGATAGTTAATGCTGCCCTAGACAACAGCTTCAGTGATCTAGGAGACACTTATTTGCTAGACGTGTGTTCCCGCGTACCCCAGGTCTCGTGCACCCCAGGCTGACCTTGAACTCCTGACCCTCCTGCCTCCACCTCCCAAGTGCTGGGATTACAGGCCTGGGCCACCTCAGGTGGTCTGGGATATTTTGGAAAGGATTTGAGTGTATTCATTCAGTATTTTTGGAGTAGAATCAATACTTTTTTTCCTTTTTAGTTAAAATTTTTTTTGTTTTTATTGAATTATACATTTTTCTCTGCTCTCCTTTCTTCCTCTCCCTCCCCTTCTACCCTATCCTGTAATCCCCATGCTCTCAATTTACTCATGAGATCTTGTCTTTCTCTCCTTTCTATATAGATCTATGTATGTCTCTCTTAGGGTCCTCTTTGTTGTCTAGGTTGTCTGGGATTGTAGACTGTACATTGGTTTTTTTTTTCTTTGCTTTATGCCTAGAAGCCACATATGAGTGAGTACATATTTGTCTTTCTGGGTCTGGGTTATCTCAGTCAAGATTTTTTTTCCCTAGATCCATCCATTTACATGCAAATTTCAAGATGGTATTTTTTTTTACTGCTGTGTAGTACTCCATTGTGTAAAGATACCATAGTTTCCTTACCCATTTTTTGGTTGAGGGCCACGTAGGTTGTTTCCAGGTTCTGGCTATGACAAACAATACCACTATGAATATAGTTGAGCATATGTCCTTGTGGTATGATTGAGCGTCCTTTGGGTATATACCCAACAGCCATATTGCTAGGTCTTGAGGAAGGTTGTTTCCTAATTTTCTGAGAAATTGTCATACTGATATCCAAAGTGGCTGTACAAGTTTGCATTCTTACCAGCAATGGAGGAGTGTTCCCTTTACCCCACAATCTCTCCAGCATAAATTGTCATCAGAGTTTTTGATCTTGGCCATTCTTACAGGTGTAAGATGGAATCTCAGAGTTGTTTTGATTTGCATTTCTCTGATGGCTAAGAAGGTTGAACATTTCCTTAAGGGTCTTTCAGCCATTTTAGGGAATCAGTACTTTTTGTTTGAAGTCTGTTTTCCCATTTGTATTTCAGAATAGTGTTTTAAACCATGAAGTGTCCATCAGTTCAATGCCGACTTTAGAGTTTACAGTTCTGTGACAGTGTCTTGCCCATTGTTTAGCATATAATAGACTCGGGAAGTACTTTTCATTGGTTCATTTGCCGTCTTTACACATTTTACAAGTCACATGTTCATAACCCTATTTGGTCATCTAACTATTTCAAGTGTTTGCCCAACTGAGTAAACACAGGAGGTAGAGGGGAGCAGGTATTTTACCCTCTTTAGAATTTGAGACAAGCGCTCGCCGTGTTGCCCAGGCAGGCTCATCACAAACACTTAAGCAGTTCCCTGTCTCTGCCTCCAGGATGGTGGGAATACGGACACATGCTGTGTCGGTGCTTCTTGTCAGAGTGATTGTAACTTATGTGCAGGGCTGTGTGAAAACCAAAACCCAAACTACATATCACCTACTTAAGCAATAATATGTCAGTGTTAGGACAGAGTTTCAAAACTCCAAAATTTTGACTGTGTTTTAAATAGACACATATAATACGTATTCACTCATAAGTGGCTTTTAGACATAAAGCAAAGAAAAACCGGCCTATAGGTCACAACCCCAGAGAAACTAGACAACAAAGAGGATCCTAAGAAAGACATACATGGATCTAAATAGGAAGGTGAAAAAAGACAAGATCTCCTGAGTGAACTGAGAGCGTGGAAGTCATGGGAGAGGGTAGAAGGGGAGGGGGAAGAAGAGTGGGGAGTGGAGAGAAATGTATAGCTCAATAAAAAACAATAAAATAGAAGGTTGGAACTTGGAGTTTTAAATAGCTACCTGCCAAAGCTGATACTGATCGGTTCCAACTTGCGGCTTCAGGGTCAGAACTGAGTCTCTCAGACAGTGTATCGGAGAGCTCCGGCAGTCTTAGGCCTACTTTAGTATTTGCTTTCTTTTAAGACTGCTTCTTACTGTGGATCCTAGGCTGTCCCTGATCTCAAGATTCTGCCTCTGCCTTTCAAGTGCTGGGATTACAGGCATGTCTCACCATGCCTGGTTTTCCTATTGCCCCAGATTATAAGAATGAAATAAAACTAATTCTGTCTTTAATTTTACATACCAAGAGGAATGCTTGGTCTCCGGAAGAACTAGCATGATTTCAATCCTGTTAAGACATTTTTGGAAACAGCTACATGTATGTACTTGATACGCTAGCCAAGAAGAGCTGGTAAAACTACAGCTACCTCGTGGTTCTCATAGTGCGTGGCCTTCTGTGTGCATTTCATGTTGTGCTGTCTCAGTCTCTCGTGACTCAGCATGGCGGCCAGGTTCATTGCCTTCCGTCTGGTCCCTCCAACACGAATTCAGGCCAGAACTTTCCATCGCTTCCTCCTTTATTACTGGCTTTCTCTGAAGAAAATGAGGGGGAAAGAACAGCAATTGAAGAGAAATTCTGAATTCAGGAAAAAAAGAGCCACTGGATCATTGTACGCCTTCTGTTTGAGTCAAAACAAGTTATGGGGGAGGAGATGAAAAAGCGTGTACTGTTGCCTCCCAGCTAGTGCTGGGGAAGTCGTTTGTTTTCCTGGACCGACACCATAACCACTTACACTAACTTCTGCTTTTACTAACGCAGCGTTTTTGTGTTATTTTTCAGATGACGTCAGGGCTGCAGTGTGTGCTGTGGAGTGCTAATCTTACTAAGAACAAATGCCAGATTTAACCCTTGCCTTCAAAGCGTAAAGACGTATATAGAGAACACAGTTGCTAAAGCCAGCCCCCAAAAGAATCTAGCCAGGTGTGGTTCACACTGGCCCTGTTATTCAGGCTTGCTTCTGCTCAAGACAGCCTGGACTACACAGTGGCTCCAAGGCCAGGTTGGGGTATGTGGCAAAAAACTCAGGAGCATACACACAGATAGAAACAGAAAGCAAACAAAAATCAAACAAGCAAAAAACTTAATTCTTTTCTCCCAGGTGCCCGTAGCTGCAGCCTCGGGGTGGGCTTGCACCCCTTTTCTGACCTCTGCCATTATGCATACTTGGTGTACACTCAGAGACACACATGCACGTGTAAATAGGAAGTATCAAGTAGACTTTTAAAGAAGACTAAATGGTTTAATTTTTCCTCCCATCTTAATGCTAATGTGTTACAAGGAACCCCATTGTTGGCAGTCATTTTCTGTGTGGTCCTGTAGAAACTTCCCATTTCATAGATGTTAATTGCCATTATTGAAAAATGGGACCAGATATCAAAACAGAAATGACAAAGGGGGGGTGTTGAAAAGCATTGGGTTGGGCATGGTGGCACACGCCTTTAACGCCAGCACTCAGGAGGCAGAGGCCGGTGGAGGCTAGCCTGGTCTACATAGTGAGTTCCAGGCTAGGTCTACACAGTGAGAAGCTGTCTCCAAAGGTGAGGGGGAGTGGCATTGAACTATATAGTCGATTTAATGTATATCCAAACCTTGGCATTTTGAGATGAGATGAGCTCATAAGAAACCCACACCTGGGGTGGGGGTGGGGGTGTCAAAGGTTTTCACTGTCAGCACTTGAATGGTGGAAGCAGGAAGATGCAGGTCATGTTCATGTAGCCCGGACCACATGGTGCCCTGTCTGAAACAGCAGAGTCGTGGCCTTCCGTGAGTTTGATGTAAACAGGTTCTGGTTACTATGCTGCACCTGGGCTGGTGGGATCCAGGCTGCTGGCAGCGAGCTCATTTTCTGAGATACACATCTCAAGTCCAGGTTCAGAAATGGCCTCACTTCTGTAACATTCCCTTCCCCTTGGCCAAAGTAGTTGTCGCTGCATGAGCTTTTCCTTAAACAGACCTAGCTACATTAAAGAATTTGTACATGGAGACTTTGGGAGGACCAAGCCGAACATCGGCTCTCTGATGAATGTGACCGCAGACATCCTTGAACTCGATGTGGAGGTAAAGTATTCTATGGGGAGTGCACACCTGCCAGTCAAATTCAGCCAAATTAGGTCTTTTGACACTAAACCGAATAGCATCATCTGTGTCCGTGGGTGTTTTTTTATATGAGGGTTTTATTTAGATTTATTTTCTTTTATGTGTATGAGTATTTTGTCTGCATGTATGTCTGTGCACCACATGTGTGCCTGGTGTTCCTGGAATTGAGAAGAGGGTGTTGGGTTCCCCTGGAATCAGAGTTACAGATGGTTGTGAGCCACCAGGTGGGTGCTGGGAATGGAACCCAGGTCCTCTGGAAGAGCAGCTTGTGCTCTGAACCACCGAGCATCTCTCCAGCTCTCTCTAGGTATTTGACAGGAGTAAAACTTCACAGTAGCCTTGTAGTATAGGGAAGAATTATCTCTGTAATTATTTTAAACACACAAACCAGGATCCATTGGTGATACTTGTGGATTATATAGTTGATTTACTAGTTGGTATCAGGTACTGTCATTTACTAATTTACCTGTGGTATCAGATTAAACCCTTCTGCACTTGAGAAGCAGAGTCTGGTGGATCTCTGAACTCAAGGCCACCCTGGTCTACATAGGTATTTCCAGGACGGCCAGGGCCGTATAGAGATATCCTTTCTCAAAGAAGGGGCTTTAGGGCTGGACTTAGCCCGTCTCAGTAATGGCCATGGCTGCCAAGGCAGCACTGAATTCAGTCAGTCCCTGTGATCTACGCGGTAGAAGCAGAGACCCACTCTCATCTCCTTCTGTGCTGGGGCATGGATATGTGTGTGCATGTACAAGTGTGTACACTCATCTGTTGGCGGAGGCCACTTGTTCATTCTGGGCTGCCCAGACCCCCAAATAATCACTCAGAAACTATATTATTTGCAATACTATTTGGCCAATAGCTTAAGCATCTTTTTTACTAGCTCATGTCTTAAATTAACCCATTTCTATTAATCTGTGTATCACCACATGGTTGTGGCTTACCAGGCAAAGTTCCATCCCCAGCGTCTGTCTCCAGTGGGGCTACGTTGTGTCTCTCTGACTCTGCCTTCTTTCTCCCAGCATTCAGTTTAGTTTTCCCACCTAGCTCGATTCTGCTAAGCCACTGGCCGAAACAGATTTATTCATTAACCAATAAAAGCAAAACATATACAGAAGGAGCTCCCACACCACTCATCTTCTTGTGTGCAGTGGTATGGGCATGTGTGTGCATGCATGAGTGTACACACGCACATACAAAATAAGTTAAATGTTTAAAAAGCATGTGTGTGCATGCATGAGTGTACACACGCACATACAAAATAAGTTAAGTGTTTAAAAAGGGATCTAAGACCCCTTGTTCCAGAGCATGCACTTAGAAATGATAGGAAATAGATAAAGTAAAATGGATTTCTCAAGCCTGGCATAGTGGTGCATCTATAATCCCAGTTCTCAGGAGGCAGGGGCAAGAGAAATGTGAGTTTGAGGCCAGTGAGACCCTGACTCAGAACAAACACAGCAAAGCAGATGATTGTCTTTGGGATCCCTGCCACAGTCTATATCAGGTAAGAGTGCTGTGTTGTGCGGCTCTGCCCTTGTAGTATCAGCTGAAGCAGGGTTAAAGTCTAAAGAACGGCCCTTCCGGGCTGTGGGGTCATCCCTGCCTCCCTCCACTGCAAACCGCAGAAGAGGCTAGCATTCTGCAAAGGTGCGTGAAGTGGACATGTGCCCATGTGCCCAGCCATGGCAGTCACGTTGTCATTAGACTGTACATGGCTCTTACATGGCTGCCAGGATCCACTTGCAGATTGATTAGCCTGTTGAGGCTGATGTAAGGAGACTGACAACTTAGTCTCACGGAAGGTGCCAACCACAGTCACTGCTTTAAAAAATTGGTTATCCAATACCAGATGTTTAGCCCTGGAAACATACATACAAGTAACATAACACAGACTGAGCAGGTTATATTTAGTGTGTGTGTGTGTGTGTGTGTGTGTGTGTATTTATGTGTGTATGTAGCAACAGTTAATGCCCTAAAGAGATCATGGATTTGAAAGAGCAAGGAAAGATATAGGGAAGGGTTTGGAGGAAGGGAAGGAAGGAGAAAATGATGTGATTGTATTATAATCTCAAAATTAAAAATTGAAAACATTTTCTCTAGAATGCTAGGCAAGACTCTACCTTGAACTATGCTCCAATCCATGTTAACAGACAGCTTGGGGTCAGTTTCTCAGCCCTGTCATTAGGACTCCCTGTAGAGCTACTGAGCCATGGTGATGTGCCTCTCTTCCCTGTCTTCTGCCACCGTTGTGGCTCTTTGTGTCCCAGTTTTAGTTTGAGAGGCTACTCATTAACTTAAATATGATTATTTGGCACATGGCTTTATCTAAAACACTACACAATGCATTTTGGAATTTATTAGAGCAGTTTGCACAGTATTTGCTTGTCCAGTGGTTGAGGAAGCCTTGAGTGTGAACTGACCCGTGGGCTGATGAGCACATTCGTTTCAGAGAGGTGCTTCACACTCTGGGTTGGGTTGGGTTGGGGGTAGTTATTTATTTATTTATTTTTGTTGGTGGTGGTTTTTTGTTTTTTTTAGGCAGGCTTTCTTTGCGTAGCCCTGGCTGTCCTAGCTCTGTAGACCAGGCTGGCCTTGAACTCACAGAAATCCTCCTGCCTCTGCCTCCCAAGTGCTTTTTGTTTTTAAATATATCCCAGGCTTGCTTGGAGCTTGCCTTGTGGCTCACGCTAGCGTGTACTAATCTGTCGTAGCTCAGTCTCCTGGCTGCTGCGGTAGGTATACACCGTTGCACCCACACAAGCCACTTCCTAAGGGAGGTCCACCGAGAGGCCGGATAAGGTGTGTCTTGGTGTGTCTGGAATGTGTATGTGGATCTGTACTAGATTGCTTACTGTAATTTTAATCTGGAAGAACAAAGGGAGGGTAAGTAGCAAAGGAGACTGATCAGATTTATTTAGATGCTTTTGATGTTTTGGAGCAGGGTCAGATGTAGCCCAGGTAGGCTGTAAACTCTGACTCCTGGCCTCTACCTCTGAAGTGCTAAGATTGCAGGCATGTTTCGTGATAGCCGACTTGAGTGGGTTTTAAAAGAAGTAAAGCTTCTGAAACGAGAAGCTGCTTGGTGGTTTTGTAGCTCTAGTGATGGTCATATTCATTCTCTTCCCCTTTAGTTAGAGACTGCTCCAGCCATGTGCCACTTAACACTGGTCCCGCTAGCTGATACCCTAGTGACATCATGCCTTAGGTTAAGTACGCCGTGGTGTTTGCCCAGTGATGGAGTCACTGACGACACATTTCTCAGAATGTGTTCCCACCACTGAGTGACACATAGCTGTATTTTGTTAAGCAGAAGGTAATCAGAGCAACAGTTGTTGAAACTTGTGAGAAAAATAGTGTGGCTGCCCAAATTTGAATTTCTTCATACTTTATTCATAACTGACATGATGACTGTCCACCTCTTCTCCTAGGAGTCAAGAGGGATAAAGTAATTGTGTGTCTATTAGTTCAGAAATGGCCTTCAGGGTTGCAGCTCTTATCAGTGTCATTTCTCCCGCACACAGCGAAACTGTCCCCAGAAATGCTTGCCAGAGTTTCTGTTTAGTGACTTTCCTTCCTCTCAGTCTGTAGATGTTGACTGGCCCCCTGCTCTGGATGACTAGCTTCCACATCTGGACACAGAGGGCTTTCCTGACGGGATGCGGACATACAGGCGGCGTATCCTGGAAAATGACTTACCCACCACCACAGTGTCTTCAAAACGGCTTGGATCGTGTTCATCTGTTTCTGAAGTTCACTGTAACATCTCAGGATCTATATGTACGCATATTTTGTGTTCTGAGGATGTCTTACGTTTTCTCATTCCGTCTCGTGGCCACAGAACCAAAATAGGAATAATTGAGCCATTTTCCTTTTTAATTCTGTCACTCAGAGAAGTGTGCAGTGGGAGACACTGTTAAGAGGAGCTGTGACTTCTTCAGTGAGATTTCCCATGGGAACCCCTGCACCTTTAAAGGAAAGTGCTCCAGTTTTCAGATCATCTGAATAAACGCTGCAACTAGACTCACGTGCTAGAGTGTCCTGTGGATTTCTGTATCTCCAATGCACATTTGATAGGACTATTTCTCCCGGTTACCCTCAAGTGTTATCAGTGGAAGGACTTTAAGGTGAGATTTGTCATAAGTCCTAATGACCTCAAGTTACTAGTTTGACAATCTAAAGTTGTCATTACTTGTCTCCTGTAGAACCTGTGACCGTGCTGGGGGTGAACCCCTAGAGCCACGGTTCCCATCTACCACCGGGCTGGAGGTGAACCCCTAGAGCCGCGGTTCCCATCTACGACCGGGCTGGAGGTGAACCCCTAGAGCCGCGGTTCCCATCTACCACCGGGCTGGAGGTGAACCCCTAGAGCCGCAGTTCCCATCTACCACCGGGCTGGAGGTGAACCCCTAGAGCCGCGGTTCCCATCTACCACCGGGCTGGAGGTGAACCCCTAGAGCCGCGGTTCCCATCTACCACCGGGCTGGAGGTGAACCCCTAGAGCCGCGGTTCCCATCTACCACCGGGCTGGAGGTGAACCCCTAGAGCCACGGTTCCCACCTGTGACCATGCTGGAGGTGAACCCCTAGAGCCACGGTTCCCACCTGTGACCATGCTGGAGGTGAACCCCTAGAGCCACGGTTCCCACCTGTGACCATGCTAGGGGTGAACCTGAAGAGCCACGGTTCCCACCTGTGACCATGCTAGGGGTGAACCTGTAGAGCCATGGTTCCCACCTGTGAGTCCTGACTCCCATAGGGGTTGCATATCAGATGTTTATAATACAATTCATAACAGTAGCAGATAGCAATACTTTTATGGTTGAGGTCACCATCATATAAGGCACCGCATTAACGGGTCACAGTATTGGGGAGGGTGAGAGCCACTGGCCTTGGTTCCTGCACCCTTCAAGGAAAGTGAAACAAGTGCCTTCAGTAACTTCTTTCCTAGGTTACAAATTCAAAAATCTGAGCTTGCTAAACAAATACAAACACATTTTACAGTGTTTCAACTATTTTCTGACTTCAAACATCTTAATCTTAATAAGGTATATCTAACTTTATATCTAATTTCATAAACAAGGAAACAGTTAAAGGACACCTAAGATACCAGTTACTCCTGTTGACCAGGACTGGAACTGAAGTTGTGCCTCCAGGGTCCTTTCTGTACACACTTGTCATGAGCACCTGTGGCTCCTCTGGCTGACCGTGTTTTCGAGGGGCCCAGTTAGATGCGCAGTGCCTTCTGGAATTGAGTAGCAAGTTGCTCCCAGGAAGTGGCTAATGCATGTCTTAGATGATCTCATATAATTATTATTTGTAATGAATGGCATGATGAAGAAGAGAAGCCTTAAACATATTGAACCAAAAGAAGTTGAATTAATCATTGAAAATTCCAGAAGAGAAACTCAATAAAATACGAATTTAAGTGTGATTTTTATCACCTGGCACAACTTCTTGACCTTTGTCCTTCCTTCCTCCTTCCCTTTCTCCCATTCTTCCTCTCTCCATCTTCCCTCCCTCCTTCCCTTCCTTCCTGATACATCACTTTGAACAATATTTGATTGTTCAGTTTCTCTGCACACAGTTTACAGTGTAAGATATATTTTAGTCTGAAGGTCATGCTGCAGCCGGGGCCATACAGATCTGAGTGGCCTGTGCTGCCACCTCAGTCCATGGTGACGTCTGGGCCTGGGCTGCTTCAGAGGACCATGTCTGGGTCTGTGGTCTTACCACAATTGGGTCTGTGTTAATGTCCATGACCCATGTTACAACCAAAGGCCACGTGGATGCCTGGGGTCATACTGATCCGGGCGACCTGGGGCAATGATGTCTGGGCTCAAGTTGCTGCTGAGGGCATGTCTGGGTCAGTGGTCCTGCTGAAGCTGGGGTCTGTGGTGATGTCCATGGCCTGTGTTGCCACAGGGGGCCATAGGAACCATGTGTGTTGAAATCCACGGGCCTTGCTGAGCTGACTCCGCCCTCCATACAGGTGGCCTCACCCCTTCCTTACCTTGCAGCCTGAGAACTGGTCCCACCCCTCACAGGAGAGCTCCACCCCACTCCCTACCACCGGCTTGGGAGAACTGTCCCAAGGCCGTCCCTTGCTTGAGGAGGGTGGCCCTGACCAGCTCAGCCACCACCCAGGCCCACATCCTGGGCCTCTGCTTGGCCCACCTTAGTATCTACTCCATTTAGGACCTGCTGGATTATATAAAGGGCTGGTCCTGCAGAACATATTTGCAGGCTCTCCATGACTGGGGACAACTGCAGGATGTCTGAGAGGAGTTTTGGTGAGGGTCCAGTGGAGATGGTGTGCCAGAGGCCAGAGGACCTCAGCACATCTGCAGTGAACATCTGTGGGCAGGGCTGGCAGGAGAGAGGGTAGACTGCATGACACACAGCAGCCCTCAGGGCCACTAGGATGAACGAGGTGTTGGAGAGGTGGGGGTGTGAGGTGCTCTTTTTGTTTGTTTTTAATTAATTTGGGGGGACACTGGAGGGACTGGGAGGTGATTGGGGTTGTGGTGCATAAAGTGAAATTTCTAAAGAATTATGTTATTAAAAAGATGGATTTTAGATATTATAGCAGGAAAACGTTTTTGCTTGAGGTGAAAAGGGAAGCCTACTGCTTTGAGACCATGTCTCATCGTCAGTGAATAGTAGCAAAGGGTTTTTCTTCACTGTCTGAAACATGCAAAGGGGATGACAGAGCTTAGCTGATACAGAGCTAAAGGTTAAACACTTCTAGTGAGTAAACTTTCAGCTTCTGATGAAATTTCGCTGCAAAAGAAGTTTAAATAATTTAGTGTAAATCATGGTTTCTTTTAGCTCAGCTTTGAATCCAGTGAACCCAAAACACAATGCCAGGAACTTCCAGCAAGCTGTTTCTTGAATTATTTCCTGTTGAAGTGGCTGCTGAGGTCCACGGGACTTGGGGGTCACAGGAGCAGGAAGTAGTTTATTACCTTGGTTTCCCTTCTATATGCTCTATTTAAATTAGGAGCATTGTTAGTCGCAGAATGAGCTTTTTGTTCTTACAAATATAATCTGTAGTTTAAGGGAAAAAAAATTAACTCCAAAGAACAGGAGGAGTCAGAAGAAAAAAACACCAGAATTAATAAATGAGAATTTTCCTAGTAGAGTAACTGGTTCCTTCGCAAATTAAATTGATTTTAAGTTAGATTTACATTTTGTAAGAGAAAAAACCAGGTTTTTATTTTTTCACTTGGAGCTTTATTGTTTTTAAATTAAATTTATTCTTTGATAGTTTTATAATGCACATAACACAAGTGGTCACTCACACACACACACACACCCCATCCTTTTTGGTTTTATTTTTGAGACAAGGTCTCTCTGTGTACCTGTCCTGAACTCACAGGTATCCGCCTACCTCTTCCACTAGGATTAAAGGCGTGCACCACCACACCGACCGCCATCCTTTCTTACCTCCCTCCCCTCCCCAGAGAACCCTCTCCGAGACCCTTCCCACTTTCACGGCTTCATTTTGTGACCCACTGAGATTACAGCCTTTGTGGGCATGGATGTGGAACACGCTGAGCTCACATACAGCTGCAGCGTTTAAGACCACACCCCTTCAAGCATGCGTCAAGAGCTAGCAGTTCCTCAGGTGGGGACAGGCCCCCGTGACCCCCTCCCTGATGATTGCCCCAGTCATGCCATCTTGTCGAGAAGGTGATGTCTCAGCATCTTCATCAGCCAGCTCATCTGTTATTTCTGTGTGGGTTGGAGGTCCTACACAGGAGAACGGACTGCGTGTGGTAAGCTTTGTGAGGAAGGTCCCTGGAGACAGGGTCTCCCGCTGCAGCGTGGACTGGACCTGAGGTCAGGATTCTCCTTCCTCTGCCTCTCAGAGTGTTTAGATTGTACTCTGGCCATAACCCCGTCCAGGCAGAAGCTTTTCTGAATGGGTTTGTACTTGGCACCCGCTTACCTTGGAACTTAGGGAGGGAATGTATTTCTCTTTACACTTCCGTTATCGAGGGAAGTCAGGGCAGGAACTGAAGCAGGAGCCACGGGAAACGCCGCTTCCTGGCTCACTTCTCGTGGCTTGCTCGGTCTGCTTTCGTATAGCACCCAGGACCACGAGCTCGGGTAGCGCTGCTCACGGTGGGCGAGGCCCTCCCACAACAATCCATCACCAAAACTGCACCACAGACTTGCCCACGGGCCTAGCCTATGGAAACACTTCCTCCATCGAGTCCCCCTCCACGCAGATAGTCTAGCCTGTGCCAAGTTGACATAACTTTATTACCATGAGAAAAAAAATGACTTTCATATCTTTTAATTCTTTTCACTTCAAAATAATTCCAAACTTAAAAAGTACTGAGAAAAGTACAAAGGAACTTTCCCACCGAGCTGCTGAGCCGGCAGCACCTCACCATCTCTATACATCAGTGTGTGATTCCAGGAAGGCATCTTGTAAATCACAGGACGCCCACCATACCAGGAAGTCAGCACTGACAGACTCCCATTATCTAACCCAAAGGCTTCCCTCGGGTTGCTGTTGTTTGTCACGGGCTTCAGGGTCGAGTAGTCAGTGGTCATGGTGACATTCATGACGCGGTTTTCAGATTTCAGACCAGTTAGTCAGCTGTCCACCCCTCAGTCCAGTGTGCCCGGTGCTTCCTTATCAGCCTCAGGTGTGGGAGAATGCCACAGAAGAAATGGTTTCTCGCATCCTACCAAGTGTCAGACAGTTACCAAGTTTTCCAGTTACTGGGGGGTGGGAGGTGGTATTTGGGTAAGGTATGGTCTATCTCCAGTCTAACATTCCCCCTCGCCCCTGCTGGCCAGTACCGTGTGATAGACCGGATCTTCACTCACCCTACTCAGCGACTACCGAGCCCAGTACTGTCTGCCAGATTGTGTCCTTCCTTCTTGTGTGCTCATGGCATCCCATGGGCAGGCCGGGCTTTCCTCCACTTTCTATCCGCATCATCGTAGCCTTGGTTTTGTTTTGTGGGTATTGGGGACTGAGCCAAGACAAAGTGGCCTTTTGTCACTACCACACCCCACTTACAGATCCCCATTTTATTCGATGAGGTGGTAATTTGTTACTAACATTGCTTTTCTTTCTAAGAATCGTTCTGAGTAGTAGGAGCGCAAGCTCGTTCCTGTGTCCTTTTGACATCATCTCCATCTTTCTTCGAGTATGTTCTTACTATGACACAGAGCTCATCTTTGTATTTCCTCTGTACTAGCCATGAAATCGACAATTTCTCTAAGAGGATCTGGTTCCATTTGTGGGAAATGCTACTTTTCTAGAATAAACTTCTTCCTGCGCTTACATGTGTGTGTCCATGCATGCTACTGCACACGTATGAAGGTCGAGATAATTTACGGGGTCAGTTCGTTCTTGCCTACCACGTGGGTCCAGGGGATTGAACTTGGATTGTCAGGCTTGGCACGAGTGCCTTTGTCCACTGAACCCTCTCAACATCCCAAAAGTATTTAATTTTTTTTTTTGAGACAAGATGTCATGTGGCCCCGACTGGCCTTGAACTTACTATGTAGCCAACAATAATCTTAAACTATTTCCTGCAACCAAGAGCCTGGAATATAGGTGTATAGAATGCCTGCTTTATGTGATGCTGGAGAGCGGGGTCCCCTGCAGATCAGAGAAGCAACCGAGCTACCCCCCAACCCCAGAAAATGGTATTTAGAAACCAAGGTTTGGGGATCACATGTGCTCATTGCTATTGTGGATTACTGTTTGTAAGCCCTCTCATAGAACACGTAACATCTAGAAATTTCTATATATACCAAAAAGCTATGGTTATAATTATCAGCATTTCCAGTGTCAGCCCTCTATTTCTCCTTTTCAAATTTCTTTGTTGTTGTTGTTTTACTTTGTATTTTGAGACAGAGTTTCTCTGTAGCTTTGGAGCCTGTCTGTCCTGGAACTAGCTCTTGTAGACCAGGCTGGTCTTGAATTCACAGAGATCTGCTTGCCTCTGCCTCCCGAGTGCTGGGATTAAAGGTGTGCACCACCCCTCCCCCCCCTGGCCTTTTCAAAATTCTTAATTCTCCGCTATGATGGCAAATCTGACTCCCGTTAGCTTCAACGCACACCACAACATGCACATAAAACCCTTAGAGTAACTACCCTCCTATTGCTTCCTCCAAGATCACTACAATTCCATTATCAATAAAATCTGAACAGACTAATAATGAATAAGGAGATAATACTAACAAAAGATCCCCCCCCCAAAAAATATCCTAGGACCTGATGGTTTCACTGCTACCATTTAAAGAACTGATAGCAATCTCCAACTCTTCTGAAGCAAACAAAGAAGAAATGTTTCCAAGCTCTGATGGCAAAATCCAACAATGACATCACTAAGGGAAAACTCAGGCCACTATTTCTTATAAACATACCTGAAAAATTAAGATGCTAGCAAGACAAACTCAACAGCATACTCAAAAGAGTATGACTATGGCCATGTGGGATTGCCTCAAGGGTTCGAGGATGGGTCAGTATGACAAAAGAGGAATTCCCATGACATTTTTGGCAGAACTGTTCTAAACTGCATATGGAACCACAAGAGAGAGCAGGTAAAGTGAGCGGAAGCCCAAAGAATAACATTGGAGAGAAAGGCATGGTGTCTCAATGGAAAATCCTAGGGCTCTGCTGACAGGGGTGGGAAGACCATGAGTTTGAGACATACAGCAAGATCCGGGCCAGCCTGGGATATACAATAGGGCCACATTTCAAAATAATAGCAAAGACTGGGGATGTAGCTCAGTCAGCAGGACGCTTGCTTAGCACGCGTGAGTCCCTGGGTTCCAAGCTCAGTACATCGTTAAAATAGCGTGGTGGTGTCTGCCTGAAACTCCAGCACCCAAGGTCATCCTCAGCGACACAGGAAATCTGAAGCCAGCCTGACTGCAATACTTGATTTCAAAATGTAAAAGTTGCAGTAGTCAAAATAGCAGGTATTTGCTCAAATATAGCCACACATGCCAGCCCGGAAATAAGTTCATGCATTTACGTCTAGCTTCTTTCTGACAGAAGTGTCAGGAATGTACAATGGGGAAAGAACAGGAAAAGGCTCTGGGAACTGGGTCTACCTGCCCATGTATGCGATGAGTTCCTCAAGTCACACCATTTACAAAGATCACCTAGAGGTCACCTCAAATGTTCAGAGCTAAAACTAAAACTCCTAGGGGAGAAATAGGGGAAAGGCAACCTGACCGTGCTCTAGGCAATTGTGCTTTTGAATTGCCACCAAAAGAGCGACCAACGAATGCAAAACTAGACAAATGGGATTACTAATGAAAAGGGCTTCCTTGGAACAGCAAAGGAAAGAAGAAAGTGGAAAGACCACCCCCAGAATGGGACATCTGATAGTAGGCTGCTATCCAGAACAATCCAATAGAAGAAGACAAAGGATGCCCTGGTGTGGTGACATGCCTTCAACCCCAGCACCTCTGATCTACTTAGCAAGTAATAAGACCACACACACACACACACACACACACACACACACACACACACACACACACAAAGGATGTAGTTAGTAAAATGGACCAAAACCCATTACATATGTTCTCAACAAACAAAGGGTCAACAAGCCTATAAAAAGAAAACTCAGTCAGGGAGACAAAAATTAAAATGGGACCCCACTTCATGCCTATCAGAATGGCTATTACAAAAAGAGGGAAGTCGGACTGAAGAGATGGCTCAGCATCTAGCAGAGGACCAGAGTTCCTAGCATCCATGTGAGAGGGCTCACAACCACCTATAACTTTGGCTTCTGGGAATCCAATGCCATCTTCTGGCCTCCTAGGGCACCAGCACTCATGTATGCACCACACACGCAAACGGATGCACATACACACGCACACACATACACACTCACATGGAGAAAGCTAACAAATGCTGGTAAGAACATGGAGTAAGGAGAAACTGCAATGTTGGTAAGAATGTATGTTGGTTCAGCTGTTATGGGAGTTCCTCAGAAAAGCAGAGCAAGTGTGTGGTCTAGCAATCCCATTATTGGGTTTATATATCTACGTCCCAAGGGGGAAAAAATCAGTATGTTGATATCTACATTCCCATGTCCACAGATTTACAATCACCAAGCTAATAAGTCGATCTGAGTGTCTGCAGATGAAGAAAATACAGTACAAATACACAGTGAGATGGGATTCAGCCATTTAATGGGGGAAACCCTGTCATTTGCGACAATGTAGACAAGCCTGGGATAAAACTGTGAGGCCAAGAAAACAGATACTACATGATGTAGTCCATACATGAAATCTAAAATCGCTTAAGTCAGAATGGGGTGTTGGAAGGTTGGGATGCACTTGAGAGGAACTGGGGAAACAGGCGGTCAAAGGACACAATTTTGGAGGTCATCTTTAAAGAAATAAAGTTGAGATGACTCCATGGGTAAAGGCACCTCCCCCAAACCTGGTGACCCGAGTTTGCTTCATGGGACCCACGTGATGCGGGGAGAGAGTTGTCCTCTAGGGTTAATTCCTCAGCTGTGCTCTCACCCACAGATGAATAAAATCTAATAAAAATGTACACCTAAGAAACTTTCTGTGGGAGGAGTGCACCCACACACTGAGACAATGGGGATGTTCTACCGGGAACTCACCAAGGACAGCTGGCCTGGGTCTGAAAAAGCCTGGGATAAAACCAGACTTGCTGAACATAGCGGACAATGAGGACTGTCAAGAACAATGGCAATGGGTTTTGATCCTACTGCACGTACTGGCTTTGTGGGAGCCTAGGCAGTTTGGATGCTCACCTTACTAGACCTGGATGGAGGTCGGTGGTCCTTGGACTTCCCACAGGGCAGGGAACCCTGATTGCTCTTTGGGCTGACGAGGGAGGGGGATTTGATTGGGGGAGGGAAATGGGAGGCGGTGGCGGGGAGGAGGCAGAAATCTTTAATAAATAAATAAATACATAAATAAATAAATAAACAAACTTTCTGTGAGAGGAAGAACACACAGAAGTTCCTTATCTCAACCTCTGCTCTTCTCGTCATGGCCGTGAAGGGAACTCAAAGATCCTGACCATACTGCCCTGAGACTTCGACCCTGGGGCGGGGCAGCCGGGTGTGATGGCATACTCCTTCAATCCTAGCACTCAGGAAGAGTTTGAGACAGGCGTGGTCTACAGTGAGTTCTAGGGCAGCCTGAGCTACATGGCGAAACACTGTCTCTGAAAAAAAAAAGACAAAAAAAAAGAAGAAAATCTTTGAAAAAGGGATATCAATTGTTTCCTGAGACACCATTTCAAAGGGCAGTTACAGAGAAAAGCATTGCTGAGAACATTCTGTAAAACGCCTAATGTTTCTAAACAACCCAAACAACTGCTCCTTAGAACAAGAATGTGACGACAAACAGTAAGGGAAGTTAACTGAGATTTTGTGAGCAAATAGCAAAATTTTAGCAAGCATTTTTAGAAAATGGTTTATTTCATCGCCAAGAAAAAAAATCACAGTATACAAAGATATTACAAAAGTAACACAATGTTTTGTACAATGAAAGACATCTTGACATTTAAAAAATATTTCATCTTGATACAGAGCTTAAGGTCTTAGATAATAGTATCTGAGAACTTTAAAAAAATAATTTCCTCAAGTGCTTTGAAGTTCATTCGTTATCAAGCATATAAAATAAGTTTCAAATGCAAACAGCTCAGCAGGAGAGCACTTGCCCAGCAGTTATATGACTCGGGGTTTGATTCCAGTATGATGCTCCCCTCCCTTCCCCTCAGAAATCTAAATATTTTAAACCAGATGCAGTGTGGTGGCATACGCCTACAACCCCAGCACTCGGGAGAGGCAGGTGGACAGTAATTTCAAGATCAAAACAGCAACAGATTTCACTATTTAGCTGAGATTTTTGAATCCATGGCCAACAGTATTTTCCAATTCTTTGACTGACAACTGATTGATGTCTCCCATGTCGCACAGGCTGATTGTCAAGTCCTACCCTCAAGCACACCTCCCGCCTCAGCCTTCCACGTGCTGAGGCTACAGGCGCGAATCACTGTGAGGTCTATTGAAGACTGAAAGTCACAGGGATCCTGAAGCACGCCAACCTTACCCTAATGTTTTGATTAAAAAAGCTTAAAAAGAAAATGACACAAGATGTTTTTAGCTTCTCTTTCTGAGCTCAAGAGATATTCATTCTGTTTATACGGAGAAAGCAAGAACTAAGTGGTGATATGAGGATACTGGCAACAGGGGAAGAGATGTGGTGTACAGGTGGAGTTTGAGAAGGAAGGCCCATGTCCTCCAAACCAGGTGAAATACAAGCCGGGCGGTGATGGCGCGCGCCTTTAATCCCAGCACCAGGGAGGCAGGGGCAGGCGGATCTCTGTGAGTTTGAGGCCAGCCTGGTCTACAAGCGCTAGTTCCAGGACAGGAACCAAAAGCTATGGAGAAACCCTGTCTCGAAAATTAAAAAAAAAAAAAAGAAAGAAATACAAGTGCAACTAGGGAGAAAGGGGAAACGTGGCTAAACGCATTTTTAAGTTATAAAATGAGTTCTGTGACCAGGAAAACAGCACCTGGAAACAAAACATCATTTGAAAATACTCTAAGCACAGATGCAGATGAACCTTAGTTCCATTTAGAGGAGAAACTAAGAAAGAAGTCAATGTGGGGTAACATCTGCTGAGCTTTCTAACAGCTGTGTTATCAGTGCCAACTACTACCGAATTGCTACAATCATCTGACCTGGGCATGCAGATCAATATGGTCAAATGCTTCCCCGGCAAAGCCCAATTAAATTAAATCTGTCACTGATGTCCAGAACCACATACACTTGGTGTGACTGTGCACACCTGTAATACCAGCACTCCGGAGGTAGAAGCAGAAGGATTCGAAGGTTAAGGTCATCTTTGGCTACGTGGCAGGTTTGAGGCCAGCTTGAGCTTTATGAAACCCCATCTCAAACAGGAGTTCAAAGGAGGTGGTCAGCTTCGCATATACAATGAGGAAAGACCTGGATTTGCTGCTGTCTTGATAGATTTGGGAGATGAAGAATCAAGGACGACATCAAGGTTTTTGCCTTAGCATTAGAAGCACAGCATGACAATTTCCAGAGCTGGTGAGGTGCGGAAAAGCAAGCCAAAAGCAAGGCTCGATACATCGAACCAAAATTTAAATTTATTTTGTAATTTTTTTTCTGTTTCCCTTTACAAGGGGTTGAACACAGGGTCTTGCAAACATTAAGCAAGCTCTACCACTGAGTTACATCTTAGCCTTTTCTATCTTTATTTTGAGACAAAATTTCCATAAGCTGCCCAGGCTGGTACTGAGCTTACTATGCAGCCCAGGCAGGCCTTGAACTGTAATGTCAAACAGAAAGATGACAGACATGGGCTAGAACATCTGGTTAGATTCCTGATAGAGAAGTAGACGGGCTTTATGAGATTAAAGGGAATGAGGACATCTTCTAATAAAGAAAAGGCTTAAAAAAGCATGTTTCTTGAAAATATTGGTATTAAGCTATTTTTTAAAGACTTATTTTATTATGTATACAATGTTCTGTGTCTGCATGTATGCCTGAAGGCCAGAAGAGGGCACCATATCTCATTACAAATGGTTGTCAGCCACCATGTGGTTGCTGGGATTGAACTCAGAACCTTTAGAACAGTCAGTGCTCTTAACTGCTGAGCCATCTCTCCAGCCCAAAGCTAATTTCCTAAGTAGCCTTAGTGGTATGTGTCTAAATAATATAAAAATAGAAAACAAAAATCCTCCATACCTTGAAATCTCACTTCAGTGATCCCCCCCCCGTCTCTGTCACACACACACCACACACACACACACACACACACACACACACACACACACACACACACACCTAAAAATACCAAGAAACCCCAGAAAACCCCTTAGGGGTCACTTTAGTCTATGGGCCTCAACAATAATAATGAGTTTATTTCTCAATGGCATAGCCATTACACGTTTTACCTTAAATCTGCTTAAAAGCAAATATCAATTCATTTAACTAATACATTAATACATTACGAAAGACATATAGCTTGTCTTGAGGACATATGAAAGAACAAGTCACACCAAGCAATCCAATTTCAGCATCTTTCAAAGTAAACTCATACGGCAGCTTTCAAAGTAAAATCATAGAGCCCTCTACAGTTTCTACTTCTGAACCTTCTCTTTATAGTCTATATACCTAAAACTTTATAGCTCCCTAGATTTAAGTCCTGAAACATATTTAAAAAAAAGTATATGCAAAAGAATCACTCAACTGCTCACTCTGCAGAGTGTCAATACTTGAATATTGACTGTTCTGAGCAAAATTGTGACTATTTGCATCATTTGACGGTCCAGGCTCATTTATCAGGCTGTTTTCGACACAATTGAAGTTTGACCTATTGAATGCATCTGGCTGTGAAACAAAGACAGAATTAGATCTGGTGCCTGCTGAGATACTGGCAGAAGGCATCTGGTGTAGTTGTCTCGGGTCTCTTTGGTCTAACCTTGAGTTACATGAAGGGTTTTCAAGATTGATGCTCACAAGTCTTGGATTATCAGTGTCCCCCACGTTATCATTGCTGGTTGTCATCACATTCACAGGGTTATTAGCCAGCATGTTGACATCAGAAATGCTATATAAGTCGGCCGGTGACATGGATGGCGTTTCCATTCTAGCTAGGCCATCGGTATAGAGGCAAGCATTAGGAGCACTTAACTCGATACCAGGCACTTCTAGGAACCCAAGGGCGCCTGGCGAGTTAGAGGGCACTGTTGCTGCTGAGAAGCTACTCAATGTATTTGTACTGACTGAGCGTGAGGTGGGGTGGGTCACTGGTGACCAGCTTGTAGGTGGAGAGACCACTGAGGCCATGGCTGGTGGGTGATGTGTCAGTCCACTTGAGATGGGCACAGATGAAGAATAGTAGGGTTCGGCTTGACTTGACACTCCTGAAGACCTGGGCATTTCTGGTAAAACGGTACCATGAGAAAACAAGTTTGGTTCTGTAGAAGAAAATGTATTTTATAAATTAAGGTGAACTAATTAACCTAAAGCATTATTTTTTAATTGAAATTATAAAAACCCACTAAATTTTTTTCAGGGAACTGATACATTTCAAATAAAAAAAAGCGCAAAAATTACTACATGATTTCAAAACTAAATTTAGTAACGTGTAATTGCTTTATAAATAGATGAAAAATTATTTTTAAAAATGTTGGTATATGTAATTTTCTTCAAGTTAAATATAAAAATCCAACTTTTTGAGCCATATAGGTACATCTTTAAAACATGGCAGATAAATATTGGATATAGTCTCTACTTTTAGGAGAAAATGGAGAGATGGAGAAGACATCCATTGGGAAAAACTAAAAAATACAGTTTTTAAGACTTACTAAGATATGACCCTATAGTACTACAAAATTCCCTATCATAAAAACTGTATTTATTGACATATTACAAAAGTATTATATAAACCAGGAAAAAGTACCAATTTAAGGAAAGAAGATGGAAAATTTGTCAGGGGCTCATAAAATATCTTCCATCAAAGGCCAGATGGTTTTAAGGTATGTTGGGTGAGCAACCTCTGTTGGAATTACTCGAATCTGTTGCTGCAGAAGGAAAAAGGGAGTCTAGGTCTGGAGTGGACTGGGCCTGCCAGCAAGTGCTCGCATGCCTGAGGTCTGCTGCAGCACCGCTTAAAAAGGCAGTGAGAGACACTGCAACCAAAGGAGCTTAGCGCCATATCCACATCATTTCTCCCAGGACACAGTGCAATTAGCAATTTTACCAGCTGTGGTGGTTTGAATACGAATGAGCCCTATAGACTCATGTTTGAATACTTGGCCCACAGGGAGAGGCACTATTAGGAGGTGTGGCCTTGTTGGAGGAAGTGTGTCACTGTGGAGGTGGGCTTTGAAGTCTCATATGCTCAAGCTATGCCCAGTATGACACACTGGGGCTTCTGCTGCCTGTGGATATGGATAAGGAACTCTCAGCTCCTTCTCCAGCACCATGTCTGCTTGCATGCCGTCATGAAGAGACTGAACTAAAGCTCTGAAATTGTAAGCCAGCCCCAGTGAAATGTTTTCCTTTGTAAGAGCTGCCGTGGTCATGGTGTCTCTTCCCAGCAGTACAACAGGGACTAAGATACCAGCGTATCAACAAAATGTAATTGTTTGCACAATAAAATCCCCAAAATAGAATCAGTTTCCAACACAACCTCCAGAGGCACAGAGCAGCTCAATGCAATATTGAAAGCATGAGAAAATCTGTAGAAAATAAAAATATTTAAAATGCATTTATTCCTAAAATGTGGAATAACAACATTTAATAGGGATAAAATACCTTTTTTGATGAATCTTCCATCTCCAATTGACCCTGAGGGGACAGTTCTTATTCTCTCAGGAAAGTTAGCTGCTATGATAAAAATTTTCTATTATTAAATGTAACTTGAAAAAAGTTTATAATTAAAAAAATTTAAAAACCAGTAAAGCAAAGAAATTAGTTTAAATATAAATCAATCAAAGATATTCTTACCACAATCTTGCATCAGTTTCTGAAAAAGTAGAGTTGTTTTTTGTTTCTTTGATTTATTGCCATATGCATCTGATTAAAAAAGAAAGCAGAAAAAAGCAGTAAATCATCATGGGTTCTATCCCCTTCACCATTAAGTAGGCGCACTGAGAGCACATGGCAGTGTGCTTTGAGTGCATGTGAGTCATGTAGACCTGTAAAGACATACAATACATACTGTACAATAGATCCTATATCAGCTGTCAGGGACACTTTTCTTTTAAGCAGCTTAAACTACTCATTTTTCACCCTAAAAACATATAAGTCAACATGAACTAATGAAAGAAGGTCTGGGAATACATAAACCAAAATAGATACCATTAAAAAACTTTCCAAATATAAAAGGGCACAGTAAGTACAAAAAGTGAATCCAAAAATAAACATTGAGAGAAAATATGATCCAACAGTTCAAGAACTCTCAAATTATTGAAACCCTCCTAAGAAATGTAAAAAGCAAGAAAAAAAACCAAAGACAAAGACACAATCCTGAAAACATTCAGGAAAAGAAAAAAATACAAAGATATAAAACTGCATTCAAAAGCCAGGTGGTGACGGCACACGCCTTTAATCCCTACACATGGGAGGCAGAGGCAGGCAGATCTCAGTGAGTTCGAGGCCAGCCTGGTCTACAGAGTGAGTTCCAGGACAGCCAGGACTGCTACACAGAGAAACCCTGTCTTGAAAAACGAAACAAACAAACAAACTGCACTCACGTGTTTATTTTACAATATTACCAGCATGATCAGCTTAAGAAGATGATCTGTTCTTAGCTGAGAATGCAACTGGGCTGGTTCAGCACTTGTTAGTGTGCATAAAACGCTGAGTTCTACCCCTAGCACCACATTTACCAAGGTGGAGTGGGGAGCACAGTGTCCCATGTCTGCAATTCCAACATTCAGGAGGTGCAGGCAGGAGGATCATTCGGCCTTAGCTACACAGCAAGTTCATAGACATCATGGAGTACATGAGACTCTGTTTCCAATGTGTGTGTGTGTGTGTGTGTGTGTGTGTGTGTGTATGTACATGATTACCCTCATACCTTTTTCATCTGGCAGGTATCTGAAATCCATAGATTCACTAACTTCCTGGTCGGAAGGTCTCCGCAGCTGCATCTTCACAGTCACAGGCTCCAATATGGCTTTGCAATATGGAGGAGTCTTGAAAACAATAGCTACTTGGCGGTGTACATCAGCTTGTGAAAAAATCCCTTTAGCTTCCCAGTCATTCAACACAAAACGAACTTCTATGTCATCTAGTGAATAAGATGCCAAAGATTAGTAACAATGGGGGAACAAGGTAAAATACATATATTAATTAAAAATATATTACTAATTCAAAGAAACAAAATTAGCAAATACCTTTCTGAACTTTGTCACAAAGTAGAAATATTTCGTCTCCTCCCCTGACACTTCCACAGTTCTTGTTTACACGACAAATCCTTAATTCAGCAGTATTTGGGGCACCTAAACATAAAAATTTTTTTAAAAATGTCTCAGTATTGTCTTAATTAACGTTACTACTGCTATGATGAAACACCATGACCAGAAGCAGCTTGGGGAGGAGAGGGTTTATTTCACTCACATTTCCATAGAACAGTTCATCATCAAAAGCAGAGAGGGTAGAAACTCATACAGGGCAAGAACCTGGAGGCAGGAGCTGATGCAAAGGCTGTAGTGATATTTTATTTGTCTTTTAATAAATAAAGCTTGCCTGAAGACCAGAACACAAAACAGCCGCACTAGTCAGTCATACAGGACAGGCAGTGGTGGCACACATTAGTTAGTCATAGAAGCCCGGCGGTGGTGACACACACCTTTAATCCCAGCACTAGAGAGGAATATAAGGTGGGATGAGACAGAAACTCGTTCTCATTCAGTCTGAAGATTTCATAGAGGTAAGAGCTCTCCTCTAGTGGTTGGCTACTTTGCTTTTCTGATCTTCAGGTTGAACCGCAATATCTGTATTTGGATTTTTATTATTCATGCTACATTTGGCGCCCAAAATTTAAGGTATAAATTCATGAAAAAGCTGTCTGCCTGTGATTTTTTAGCCACCGTCACAGGCTGGAGCTGCATGTGGGGCTCCAGTCCCACATGGCTAGGCTTTCTTTTCTTTTTTTCCCCAAGCCTCTGAGCAAGTTGGAGATTTTCCTCTGTGACAGTCTCCAGCTGCACCCCAAACTCCAGAAGCACCTGGGCTCCAAACACCACAGGACTCACCTGCCCCAAATCGGCTGGTTCTGTATTCAGACAGCCCCAGCCACACACACTTTTTCAGAACAATCAACTGTGTTTCTTTCAGCCTGTGGGCACTGCTCTCTCTCTCTCTCTCTTTCCCTCCCCTTCTTTCTCTCCCTTTCTCCCCTATCCGCATCTCTCTCTCTCTCTTCCCCTTAGCCCCCTCTCTCTTCACTGTGGGTTGCAGGCTTTCCCTGAACCCCCCTCTCGTGCTGCTGCCAAACTTAGCAGCTGCCTTGAAATCCAGTCAGGCTTTCACTGTTCTACGTATCAGCAATAACCCTCACATCTTCTTCCATATCGTGGGTAGATCTGGTAAGACAATTGGGAATTCTTTTTGTTTGTTTGTTTGTTTGTTTTTTGAGACAGGGTTTCTCTGTAGCTTTGGAGCCTGTCCTGGAACTAGCTCTTGTAGACCAGGCTGGTCTCGAACTCACAGAGATCCACCTACCTCTGCCTCCCGAGTGCTGGGATTAAAGGCATGAGCCACCACCGCCTGGCTATGCTGGACAGTTTTAAAATGAAATGATTAAATGAGAGAATATCTATTTTAGATGAGATTTATGTAACGTCAATTATAAACATTATCAGCTTTATAATTTTTGTCTTATCACTAAAAAATTGTTAATCTGAATGCTAAGATACAGGCCTGAGAAAAACCTAATGAAACAGATCAAAGACGTATTCAAATCCAGACAGAGGAACCAACTTCAGCTTTGCATTATAAGAATACAGAGGAAAAGCCTAAGGTTTTCAGACAACCAACTTTGATATATCCAGTAACCTTACAGGAATTGCCAGATGGCAGAGGCTCTGTTACAGTTAACTGGACTCCTGTGATATTGTTAGATTTAAGGAGATTTAAGGAAGCAATAGTCTCATATGGCATGTGTTCACCTTTTGTGAAGCCAATGTTAAACTTGTGGTCAGTTCATAATAGAATTACCCTAAAGACTGGATAGACTTAGTTACAGGTGTTTGAGAGCCTGGTCCACAATTACAATGGAGTATCAGGTTCAGAGAAGAAGCTAAGATTATTGAACAACGCAGTAAAGCCAGAGGTAGGGAATTCTCCTAAGATCAAATTGTTGGAGAAGGAGACGATGCTACTTTTGAAAGGCAAGCTGTATATGATGACCACACCCTGGATTTATACCACCCAGCAGCTTTGAATGCTTGGGACAGAATTGGAGAAATAGGAAAGAAAATTGAGTCATTTACTAAAGTTATACAGGGCCCAAGGAAGCCTTTAGGGATTTCTTAAAAAGATTGACTTCAGCACTAAATAGAATGAAACCAAATTCAGAAGCTAGACAAATAATAATTGAATCTATGGCTTTTGAAAATGCCAATGCTCTATACAAAAGGATAATTAGGCCATTAAAGGCAAGGTCTGCACTTTTGGATAAATGAAGTCTAGATACAGTTAATATTGAATGTCATGACCATGATGGTGCATGGATAGGAAAGGTGATTTCCAGAGGTTTGAGGAAAACTCAAAATGTCAAATGCTATAGTTGTGGCAAACAAGGTCACCTTAAAATGAACTGTACAAAATGCATTCCTAGAAATAATTATTTTTCTAAGAATAATCCATCCAGAATGCCCCTCCCTTCTGGATTATGCAGAGGTGTAGAAAAGGCAGGCATCAGACGAATGAATATGCGTCAAGAAGGAATAGTCAAGGTAATCCTTTGCCATCAGGAAACTCCTTGAGGGGCCTCTCGCAGGCTCCTATGCCAAATCTGGTTCAGTTGTTCCCTACCATCATAGAGGAAACTTCTTCCCAGAGCAAATAATGAACCTAATGCATATTATAAGAAATCATACTGCTCTGGATAATATAGCAGGTATAGAAGAAAGAACAAAAAATTGAGGAGAAACCATAAAGTATTTTGACAAACTTATATGAAGGAAGAGAGACCAAAATTAAAAATACAAATAAATGGCATTGTCACTGAAGGTCTGGAAGACACAGATAAAGATGTAATAATTTCATCAGAATCTTGGCATTCAGACTGGCCTCTTCAGGATGTAAATGTTCAGTTTTTAGGGATCATAACTTTATCTCGGGTAAAGCAGAACATGATATGGGTCAAATGTATAGGGTCAGAAGGACAAAGAACAATATTAAAACCATATGTGGCTAACATAGCAATAAATTTGTGGGGACATGATTTGTTACAATAATGGAATACTCAGATTAACATTCCACAAATCTTAGAAACAAACCATAAATTAATGTCTATGTTCCTGGGAAAAATGTTACAAGAACAGTCATTGACCATTCAGGTTGTACATAACAGGTCACAACAGCTGCTGATATTTCAAAGGCACCAAGAGTCCTACCTTTAAAATGGTTGACAGACAAACCTGTATGGGTAAGCAATGGCCTTTTACAATAGAGAAATTGCAGGCTTTAAAACAGCTGGTACAGGAGCAACCAGATGCTCAGCATATTAAAGAACCAACCAGTCCTTGGAATTGTCCTGTATTTGTTGTTAAAAAGATATGTGGAAAATGGAGAATGGTGACAGATCTAAGAGCTGTTAATTAAGGTGATTCACCTAATAGGTTCTTTACAGTCTGGAATTCCATTGTCTTCTCTATTACCTAAAGGATGGCCTCTTATAGATATTGATTTAAAAGGTTGTTTCTTCACTATACCTTTACAAGAAAAGGACAGAGAAAAATTTGCCTTTACATTGCCTACTTATAATAATTCTCAGCCAGTTAAAAGATGTCAATGGAAGATTCTCCCATGGGTGATATTAAATAGCCCCAGCCTATGACAATATTTTGTAAGTCAGTCATTGGTAAGCAATTTCCTGAATCTATAGTTTACCATTATATGGATGACATTTTGCTATCTGATTCAAAAGGAGATACTTTAGAAAGAATGTCTGAAGAAGTAAAGAAAATTTTGCACTGTTGGGGATTACAAATTGATCCTGAAAAAATACAAAGAGGAGATTCTTTTGATTATTTAGGTTATAAAATAGGTTTACAACAAATTAGACCCTAAAAGGTGCAAATTAAGAGTGATCGGTTGCAGACACTTAATGATGTCCAAAGATTGCTAGAAGACATTTCTCATCTATAGCACACTATTGGTATAGGTCCTGATGACCTGATTAATTAAAACAAAACCTTAGATGGTGGCAAGAACTATCTTAAATAGTCCCAGGGAATTATCAACTGAAGCTCAGAGAGAATTGCCTTTGATTGAAGAGAAATTACAGAAGTCACAGGTGGATCATGTAGATCCAAATCTTAACTGCATTCTGGTCATATTATCCTCCAAACATTCCCCTACAGGGATTTTAATGCAAAGGAAAGATATTATCTTAGAATTGTTTTTTTTTTTTGGTTTTTCGAGACAGGGTTTCTCTGTAGCTTTGGAGCCTGTCCTGGAACTCCCTTTGTAGACCAGGCTGGCCTCGAACTCACAGAGATCCTCCTGCCTCTGCCTCCCAAGTGCTGGGATTAAAGGCGTGCGCCACCACCGCCCGGCTAGAATTGGTTTTTTAATATATAAACTGAATACAAAATTTAAATCTGAAGACCACTGGACAAATGAGACATCAGAAGAAAAAGGGCAAATCATACAGAAAAAAGGCTCAAAGAAAAAGAGTAAACTGGCCTATTGGTGTGTCACATTTCCAACAGAATAAAATTTCATAGATCTTCCTAAACATTTGTTTTTGCTGTTCTCTATAGATGTATAATGCAAATGGTTTTTTTTGTAGTCTCAGTCCTATTAAAGATGAAAGCTGGCTTTGGATCTAGAGTGTGGATCTCTCCTTCTCTAAATCCAAGCAGGCTTATTAAAGTGAAATCCAAAATCTCTGTCTCATGTCAATAGAGTCACCTAATATGAGACAGCAGAAAAACAAATATTTAAGGACTATTATATTGCTACTAATCTCATAATTCTTCGGTTTATAATAACTCATTAACAGCTTTTCTTAAGGTACAAAATTTGTAAGATTAATCTAAACGTTTTTTTCATGACATTAATGGTCATTCAGAGTACTAACTAATTATGGATAAAGGTTTCATCTGCCTTTCTGTAGATGATTTCAGGTTCGAGTCTCTATTAGTTTTCTACAGTGAACAATGAGCATGCCTAACAGTAACCTTTGGAGTCTCCATAAGGAGGATGGACCCTCTCAATGATGATTCCTCCAGGACTATGATAACACCACTAAGCTGAAAAACACCACCTAAAGATTGGTTTTGACTACAAACTGCTCTGAACAATTTCAAGGCGACTAGCTGAGATAATCCAGCCTAAAAGACTACTCTAGCCAGGACTTGAGACAAGTCCTACACTTTCCCATTGGACTACAATGAAATTGGACAACAAATGATACAACTACCTCTCCCAAGACTTGAGAATTGACCCAAAATTTTCTTTTCAGGATCTCCTAAAGATATTATTGCCTCCCCCCCCCCCCAGACAGCAGGAAGTAAATTTAAGAATACGATGCTCACATTTCATAGAGATGGTGTGGGTGGTTTTTGGTTGTTTAATGGGTTATGGATATTTTTCATAATTTATGAGGGGTACTTATTGGTTACAGTCAGGAGAAAATTTGAACAAAGGAGGTTAGATTCAGAGTTCTTGTTTTGAACAGAAAAAAGGGGGCTATAGATTTGATAGGATAAAAGGGTAGATTATTAAATCTACTCTGAAAAGAAAAAAGGGGATATAGATACGATAAAAAAGTCTATTTGAATCTATTCTGAAAAGAAAAATAGAGGTTATAGATATGATAAGAAAAAAAGATAGATTATTGAATCTACTTTTAAAAAGCAACTACTAGTTTTAAATGTTTTACCTTGGATTGGATTTTTGTATATTGTATACACATTTTGTATATTGATACAAATTTGAGGTTAATTTTGTTAGAACATACTGTACATACATTTCCTACTCTTGTTCAAGCTATTGTACCTATACATCTCATTTAAAAATGTAATGAAAATTTATAATCCTTGAAAATTATTATTACCAACTGTTTAGGATAATAAGGAAATGCAGGTTAATAGTTAATCACCTATTATAATGGAACTTGTAGTCATATCAGGTATATTTTCAAGGTTAAATGAAGATGTATTTTAGACAGGTCATCTTCAAACATTTCAGAGATCTACCGAATATGGCATTTAAGATGTTTTAATAACATAGGTTCTTTTTTTATGACAATGAGACATGTCTGCTCCTGCATCACCATTCTACTTCAGAGAAGATAATGGACATCAAAGAAACTCCACACGGAGTTTACTTTGTTTGTGGCAAAAGTAAGTCCCTGGGCAAGAAAATGTTCCTGCTTTGACTGCTGACTGCATGCTGTCCTAATTGGACAAGCAGGACACAAAAAAAAGTGACTGCCAGACATTGTCAAGACAAGAAGGGACAACCGTTCAGAATATTGTGCTTCACTGAAAAGTCTGTCGGATATAATAGGCCTGTATGTAGGCTGAAGATTTTACCCCAATATTGCAGAGGAACTTTGGGTGACTGTCCAGGCAGCTAACTGTTTCTGTCATTTCTCACATTTTTTTGGAAGTCACTTGCTCACACTTTCTGCTTACTCGATTAATATTATTTCCTTCTTGGTTTTATGAGAGAGCTGAAGACTAGATAATTATAGTTTTCTTTGTTTACCAGATGCAGAAAGCAAGTTATGATAGAAAGTAAATTAGGTGCAGGACTTTGGACTCACCAAGATAAGGTAGACATGGAGTATTTTCTCTGAATTTGTCAAATGCAAATGGACAAGACATTGTAAGGTGTATTTACTGCCTGAATATATTGTACATAGTTACTGCACTTACTATATATAGTTTCCTTATATTAGTTATAGTCTTCTTTTTACTTTAGACAAGAAAAGGGAAATGTAGTGATATTTCATTTGTCTTTTAATAAATAAAGCTTGCCTGAAGACCAGAACACAAAACAGCCACACTAGTCAGCCATACAGGCCCGGCAGTGGTGGCACACACCTTTAATCCCAGCAGCCAGACTAGTTAGCCATAGAGGCTGCTTGGTGGTGGTGTACACCTTTACTTCCAGCACTAGAGAGGAATATAAGGTAGGGTGAGAAAGGAACTCACTCTCTTTCAGTCTGAAGATTTCATAGTGGTAAGAGCTCTCTAGTGTCTTAGCTGCTTTGCTTTTCTGACCTTCGAGTTGAACCCCAAAATCTGTCACTGTGTTTTTATTATTTATGCTACAAAAGGTCATAGAGGGGTGCTGCCTACTGGCTTGCTCAGCCTGTTTTCTTATAGAACCTAAAACTACCAGCCTCGGATTGGCTCCACCCACAATAGAATGGGCCCTCCTCCATGAGTCACTAATTAAGAAAACTCCCAACATGCCTGCCTACAGCCAGATTTTATGAAGACAATTTCTCAATAGAGGCTCTCCGATGGCTCTAGCTTGTGTCAAGTTGGCATAAAACTAGCCAGTAGAAGTATATTTATTATGTTGTAAGGGGAAAAATTAGAGGAAAATAATTTAGAGAATAGATAAAAATCTTAATACATAGATAAAGGAAACTGAATATTTTTATGTGTGTTGTTGAAGTATGTCTGGGTGTAGACGTGTGTGAGCACAGGTAAGCGTGTGCCATGGCACATGTGTGGAGGTCGTAGGACAATCTTAGGTGCTTGCTAGTCCTGGATTTCCACCTCCTTTGAGATACAGTCTCTTGTTTTTTTGAAGCTATGTACACTAGGCTAGCTGAGCTTTGAATCTGAGCAATTCTCCTGACTCTGCCTCCCAATTTTTGATAAGGGCACACCATGACTAGTCTTTTTACATCATTAGCTACACCCGTAGGGCAATGCAATTTTCATTTTTCTGCCCAATATTATTATAGTAGTCCTTCAAGACACCCAAGGATCTCTGATATGAATAATCTACTTCTATACTCTATGGACCAGTATTCTACATGCAAAATAGGTGTAGCATACACCACTGGTGAGTGTACAAAACATTTTGGAGGAGTTCTATATTTTTTTCAAATAAACTTCGATATCCTCTGATACAGTCTTGTCAATATTTATACTTCTGAAAACAAATGCCAGAAATATTTGCATAATATATGAATATTCATAAACCAAAGAGATAGTTAAGTGGGTAATGGTGGTGCTGCCAAGCCTGACAACTTGAGTTTGATTCCAGGGTGGAAGCAGAGAAGTCCTGCAAATTTTCTTCTGAACTCCACATACACATGAACATACACACATAGATATGACAGATGATAGATATATGTCTTTAAAATGCACACATAAATATATTTATTTCAGTATAATTTGTTCACAAGAAGACAAGAAGGAAATTAGCCAAATACCCTTTAACTGGGTAATGATTTCTTAAAATTAATAGGTAACCATATATGTTGCCAGAAAATGTGGCTCATGCCTTTAATCCCAGCACTTGGGAAGCAAAGGCAGGCAGATGGATCACCACACCTGGCTTCTTTTTGTTTATTGAAACAAGGTCTCACTGTATAGCCCATAAAGTCTTCAAATTTTATCTTCCTGTCTCAGCCTTCTGATTGCTAAAATTACAGACACGAGCCACCATACCCACCTAACATACTCCTTGTTTTAACAATTAAGGAAATAAAACAAGCTAAGATTACAGACATAAGTAAATTAAAGCACTCACGGTTGTCATAAATCGGGTTAGAAACAATGGGCGGGAGAGCAGCTGTCACATTGCCATGTTCATCAAGAAGGAAGACTTGAAAACACAGTCTCACCACATTTAGGTCACAGTCCTCGATGTCCAGCAGCTGCTGTTCAGGGACTGAACAGTACAACAGAAGCTTTAGAATGCAGAATAGTTACACACACAAAATCCTCTTGTCTTTCTCTCTGCCCACAACATCCAGTAACCCTAAGAGCACCTAAACCCGCACAGGACTAGGATGGCCCACACGCTCAAGAATGGCTTTCATATCACACCATTACTGTCTAACAGTACGTGACACATATAGCCCTGTTCAGGGAGGAACTACGCTAGGAACTATGCCTGCACCTTAGGGTAGAATCACAAACTGACAGCATAAATCAAAAGTCTTAATTCTGGAGGCAAGTTGTAGGCAACAGGAAATAGGCATTCTTTGTTAACCATGGTCATTGGCCCAGTCTGCAATTACCTTCTAAATCTAGCAAGAATCACGGTCATCCCTGTTTCTACAGGAAAGACACTGATTTTAAAGCGAGGAGATAATTTCCCAAAGTTTCACAGCTAAATGGTGGGGAGGGAATTTGAAGCAAAGGGTCATGCTAACTGTACACCAACACGTTAGAGCTGAGATGTGTGGAAGGTACCAGATGGTGTAGGCTTACTTAAGACATTTTATGTGTAAGTCAGATTTGCTTAAAAACAAACAAAAAGTACAAAGGACATTTTTATAGTTCTGAAAAGATATAACAACTTGTCATAGAAAACAGTACAACAACAGTTTGTTTATATTGATTTTTGAAAAGAAACCTATTTCTAAAACAAAATATTGCTTCATTTGAAATAATATTTCAACTCTATAGCAATAAATTGTTACTAATATATACCATATTTTAAAAGCATGAATTTTGTTAAAATACATGAAAATTTTACTCAGAAAGTACATTAGTACTAAAATTAAAATACTAAACGCGAAAAACAATTAGCCAAATTCCACAGTCTTATAGGGAACAACCAATAAAAATTTATTTCTTAAAATTAATGGGTAGCCATATATGCTGCCAGAAAAGGTGGCCCATGTCTTTAATCTCAGCACTTGGGAGGCAGAGGCAGGCAGATGGACCACCACAACTGGCTTCTTTTTGTTTACTGAAACAAGTTCTCACTGTTTCATACTGCCAAACCTGACACTGAAATTTATTCCAGTATCTGCATTCTCAAGCCTAACATGTGAGTCTATAAAAACATGGCTGCCTCACTAGAAAGTCAGAGTGGGGCTGAGAGAGACAGTTCTGTTGGTAAGGTGCCCGCCTTGCAAGCACAAGGTCCTGAGTTCTACTCCAAAGCCCATGTAAAGCCAGGCTGTTACAAGGCTTATATGGGAAGGCAGACAGCGAGCCCTGGCAGACTGCCGAGCTCTAAGCCAGTGAGAAGCCCTGTTTCAGAACAACATCTGAGGCTGTCCTTAACCTCCATACCACTGCACCCTTCTCCCGTACGTAAGAAAAAAGGGGGCACCAAAACGCTATTTTTAGAATGCAGAACAGTTACATAAAACTAACATGGTTTTAAACCATGTTTCTCATCTCTGGCACAGCACGGCTAAAAACGACTGCCAACCAGGAGTCATAAGTGATATGGATCCAGAGTAAAGGCTGAAAACCCAGCTAAGAACTACTTTGTGTGTGTGTGTAAAGACGAGATCTTCTTTACAGGGGACAGAGAGCAAGACCAGGTGTCTTACTTGGTTGTCTTCACTTTATGTTTTGAGATGAGGTCTTTCACTGACCCTCCAGCCCCAGACATCCCCTGTAGTCACCTCCTTAGTGTTGACGGTTTTCAAATGGGCACTAGGATTACACTCAGGTCTTTGTGCTTAGGCAGGAAGCACTCACTTCTAGAGCCATATCTCCATTCCTGAACTACTGTCCTACAAAGTCTAAGTCTCGTTCTGGATGAGAAGAAACACCCTTCTCTCTGAATCAGTGCAGCACTAGCTCTGCCTTGGGTTCTCATCTCCCATGACCACCACTCCCACGTGCTGCTGCTACCCTACTAGGCAAAGTGCTATGAGCTCAGAATGGTGTGCTGCATCTTTATGTTTCATTGAACACCGAAGATAAGAGCTTACAGATAATAGGTATTTATTACACGTCTTCAGTTAATGAGTGACTAAAGGCTCAGACAGAATACAAGGTTCTTCTCAGCTACACAGTGCGTTTGAGGATGCAGTCTCAAGCAGCTTGAAATACATGTGTGCTCTACCACGCCTAGACCAACAAAACTATGTACGTAGCTACACAAGGCTTTAGAATGAAGACTTTTTAAAGTAAGTATAACTGCATCCACTTCAGCAAACATTTATCTATTGAACAATACAGAACGCTACAAGGTACTAGATGCCATACCCAAATAGTGTCATAAAGAATAAATGCTTAGGGTCGGTGAAGGGCTTGTTTAGCACTCAAAGAAACCTTGAGTCATCCCCAACAATGCATAAGCCAAGTGTGATGATGGTCCCAGTACTGGGAGGTGGAGGCAGGAGGATCAAAAAATTCAAGCCATTCTTGGATAGGCATGTGTTATGTGGTAAGCCCTTGTCCCCGAACAATAACTTAAAAATAAAATGGCTAGTAAATGCTATTGCCAATAAAATGTGCTAAATAAATGGCAAGATATATTTTGCCAATACAAAAACATATCACAAAAATATTTTGAAGGTTTAGAGAGACACCTTAGTGTTTAAGAGTACTTGTTGCAGAGGACCTGGGTTTGATTCCCAGAACCCACATGGTGACTCATATCCATCTGCAACTCAAGTTCCAGAGGATCCAGTGCCCTCTTCTGACCTTCAAGGGTACCAGGCACACACATGGTACATATACATACAGGCAGGCAAAACATTCATACTTAAAAATCTAAAGAAGTCTAAACAATATTTTGAGTGGCCAGGTATGGTGCTGCAGGTCTGTAATGGCAGAACTTGGGAGGCAGAGAGGCAGAGGCAGGGACAAGGCCAGCCTCAGCGAAATAGCATTTCAAGTCAGCAAGGCCTTATGAGATTCCTACTGGGAAACAACTGTGGGGGGAGGGAGGAGAGCATGGATAGCCTATTCAGCACTCAGAAAGAGAAGCAAGTGCTGCTCCTTGCAGGAGTGGCATAAGGAATAAGCATATTCAGAGAATCAAAACACCTGCAGCAGGTTTTAGTTTTTCTTTTGTTTGTTTTAGCCAGGCACGGTGGCTCAAATTTATAATCCAAGCACTTGGTAGGCTGATGAGGGAGGGAGGATTGCTGGGAGTTCAAGGTCACTCTGCAATGTGTAGTAATAGACCCATCTGAGCTACAAAGGGAGAACTTATGTCAAAATAAACAATAAGAAAGGGGAAGGGGAGGCCTCCTTTTAAAAAACAAAGACACTGTCTACTTAAATACACTTGATTCCTTGGGTACAAATACAAGTCAACAAGTAGAATTACAATGTAAAGAGAAATCACAGTCCATCGATATTCAAATAGTAGAAATTGTAACAAAATACTTACCATTGAAAGGATTGATTCCTGCACTTATTCTTAAAATAATAGCGTCTTTCACTTCTTTTTTCTTTACACACCGAATACCCAAATTCTGAAAACTAAGAACAAAAAATGAAACTTTCAAAATCACATCACGGTTAAAAATATGACAGAAGTCAAACACAGTCAACATTGAGAAGTCACCTTCTGGTCAAATCCAGCTACTAGGACATGGATCCTGTTTCTGATTTTGATAATAAAGTTACAAGAGTAACAAAAAGTAGAACTGTCTAAGAGAACTGCTAATATACAAACAGTGTGCATGGCAACGTTTGCCTTTAATCACAGCGCTGGGGAAATGGAGGCATACAGATCATCCTCAGCTACCTAAGAGTTTGAGGGTTAGCCTAGACCGTGGGAAACGCTGTCGCAAAAGACCAAACCAAAAAAGTATACATAGTACTATTTCACTTTCAAATATACTATTTTATAATTATATTTTACCAATATGCCTAGTCAAATGTACCAAGGTAGATAAACATTAAAAAAAAGAACACCGAAAAGCAAAATTTCACATTCCAAACAAATTCATGATCAATTCACTAAAACTTGTGTATCAAGAGGTGCAAAGACAGCCAGACCCTGAAATATGAAGGCATGATTTACTCCTATAACCTATATTTATTAAAGATTTTATAGGATTGGTTACTGAATTTAAAAAAAATCTGTATATATTATGGAACTTAAAAGTCAAGTAACTAGAGAAGAACATCAGTATTCCTGGCTTTGTGAACATTTTGGAGTCTTGACAGCACTTGGGCAGAGAGGCAACTGTGCCCCCTTATGTACAGCTCTCACTTTGATGAGAACCTGGCTAGCCTTCTTATGTCTGATTCTTCTGTTCGTTTATGCTCTCTCTCTAGCTCATCGCTAAAGGCTCTGTCATCGACTACATCAAATCACAGTGAGCAGCTGGAGTGTCTTGCTGTGTACTCCAGGCTGACCTCAAGTTCTGTCATAGATTACAGAATACACTTTATGCCATGTTATAGGAGTGAAATGTTTTTTTTTAATTAGAGAGGTTTAATACTAACACTATTTAACACATTCAGAAGGTCACTTATGGAAAACTTCTCAATAGCTACAAATATTATTCATTTGCATATGTGTAATACAGATGATGGTGGGGGGAACTCCCCTGCCACCACCCAGTCATACTTGTTCCCACATGGAAAAACCATGACATCATTCGAGATGGGTGGGTGTGAATAAGGAAGCAAAACTCAATGATAAGAACGCCGCCTTTTCTTCCCATTTCACTTGGCTCTTGCAGCTACCTGGCTCACTCTCCTCCACATCCGTGCCGCCTTTGTGTTCATGCTTCATGCTCGGCACTCACACACCTGTGACTTCACCAGCTCCTAAAATAACTGACATTTCCTTCCTCCACCTCCAATAACAAAAATAAATAAGCTATGAATTCTCAATCCTTTCTTGAAATCCTGTAACTAAATAATTCCTTCTCAAAAAGAATCTTTGAGAGATTCTTATTGTGTTTTTTAGTTTTTTTCTCTAACAAAGGGTTTTAAAGAATTCTTCACCCTAATATATACTACTTGCTTTTGTCTCATCTGAATAATCACACTGCTCATGCACAGAATATTAAAGGTAATGGGGGGTTTCAAAACTCCAAGAGCTAGGCATTAACTCAACAGTGTAGCCCTTGTCTAGCTCATGACACTCTGGAATCAACCCCAACACTAGCAGAAAGAGAAAAGAAGGGAACAAGGCAAAACACTTCCGTGTTAAGGAAACCAAGAATCATTAGGGTATTTGGTTCATTCTCCCATGTATCCCTTCATAGTCACTCAACATATTTTGGAGTTTCAACTGTGCATTAAAACTCTAGAAAGGAATGGAGATGTACAATTTCTCCCTTCAGGGAACCTTAGTGTTGGGAATGGGGGATTGACAAACTCTAATTCATGGGCCAATTCAGCATAGTGCTGTTTTTGCAAGTGAAGTTTGTATTGAAACTCAAACATGCCCATACACTCATGTATCATTTGTGACTGCTTTCCTGAAATAGCGGGGTGGAGTAGGACAGACATAGAGTCTGAAAGGTTTGTAAAGTCCATGGTACGACTAGCCATTTACAGAAAAAAAAAAAACAACCTGCTAGCTCAAGTCTGCTGAACTACTAAATAATCATATGCAAAACCACTCAACTGAATCATAACAGGTTTTATGAAAGTAAACATACTCTATGGGAAGGAGTGTATAACAGGATCAATTCAGGGGGGCAGGCAGGCTTCCTGTGGGAAGGGACAGTATGGACTGCACTAGGAAGACAAAAGGAACAGATCATGAGGAGGCCTATGAAAGGGCACTGTACGCAGGCCAACTAAAGAATACTCTCATGACTGCAATGTAAGATTAGAGGTGCAATCCTTTAGTTCCAGAGGCAGAGGCAGAGGCAGGCAGATCTCTGAGTTCAAGGACAGCAAGGGCTACACTGAGAAGCCCTGTCTTGAAATACCAGAAAGAATAAATTGGAGGCACTAGAGTGTGACGGAGATGAAAACAGAGGCCATATGGAAGGACAGCTAAGAAACTGCAAACTAAAACAAGTTTGTCTTTCAAGACACAAACAGTTGAAAGTTTAAAACGCTGGGTGGAAGTTCAAGTAATACAGGCAGTAGTATTGCTTGTCAAATGTGCATTAGTTGGGCTTTTTGTGTTTTGTGTTATTACTATTAATGAGGAACTTTTTTTGAAACAATGCCTTCCAGGTTGGCCTCAAAATTTTCATAGATTATGCAGAATGTAGAAATATATCACAACATAAAAAGCTTTCTTTACTTTCAATAATTATAAAGACGAACATCTATCCAAATATGGTAACACATGCTTACTTATAACCAGTACTCTGGAGGTTGAGGCAGGAGGATCACCACAAGCTGGAAGCTAGGCTGAGCTACACAGTGAGATTCTGTCTCCAAACAGCCCAAACCGATGAGATAAGGAGTGGCAGACGTACAGCTTGGTTGTCAGACTGCTAGCCTAACACGGCAGCAGTCTGTCTTGAGCTCAGTCTGCACAAACTGATGTGGTACTTTATGGCTAACCTCACCCTGGACTCTCAGTGTCTGGGTCCTCTGGAAGGCCGCCTGGCCTATATAAACCCTATCTTGAAACACTAAGAAGAACATACAAATTTTTAAAATAAGTACTCCAGCTGAGCCAGACATGGTGGTGTTACCTGCAAACCCAGGATTTGGGAGCTGGAGGCAGGAAGATAAGTTCAAACTCACTCTACATAGCAAGTTTGAGTCCAGCCTGGGTTACATGAGCTGTCTAAACCTCCAACTCTCAAGGAAGTAGTTCTGCCTATTGAAAGGACAATTCTAACGCCAATGGTAAAAACAAAAACTTAAATATCGGGTTGGTGAGATGGCTCAGGGGGTAAAGGCACCTGCAACTACACCTGGTGACCTAAGTTCAATCCTCAGAGTTCTCATGGCAGAGGAAAGAACCAGCTTCACAAGCTGGACCAACTCAGACCTCCACATGCACCCCATGGCCCATGCATGTACCCCTACAGATGAAAAATAAAATTAAAAATTTAAATGCAAGCTATAGTAAATTAAATATGAAATTAATTTTGCTAAAAACTAATGCTACTCTTGTCCTACTGCAAAGATTTCTGTGACGGCATACTTACAACAGAGGTCTGCGTTCTGGTCCAAATTCTGCTTCATAGTAGCCATCTCTGCAGTCTTTTCCAACTAAATCATGAGGATGAGGTTTATATGGGTCATTCTTTGTTACCAACGTAATTCTCACTTTTCCTTTTCCATAATAGTTCATAATCTGAAAGGGGAAATTAATTGTACAACCCGTAAGTATATCTTGTTAAGAAGAGAGCTGCCAGATGGTATGCTGTGGCATATGCCAGTAACCCCAGCACTTGGAAGGCTGAAAGAGGACTGGCACAAATTCAGTGCCAGCTAGGGCTACAAGCAACAATACCCTGTTTTAAAAGCAAACAAATATAAAAAGATGATCCACTAAAATCAAGTATATAATGAAGTCAGCACTGAATAAAGTTCAAATATTCAGCAGCTTATTTGAGATTAAAGTTTTCAGAGAATACCAGCATGGAAAACCATCTTTCAACTCTCCTGAAATGTTCTTTCTGCCCTAATTTCATCTAGTTTTATCATCTGGTTACTTTTTTTCCCTTTTAAAACCAGGCCAGGTGGTGGCGGCACACACCTTTAGTCCCAGCACTCGGGAGGCAGAAGCCGGTGTATCTCTATGAGTTCAAGGCCACCCTGGTCTACAAGAGCTAGTTCCAGGACAGGTTCCATAGCTACAGAGAAACCTTGTCTCGAAAAACCAAACCAAAACCAGTAAGCATGCTGGTCATTGTGGTGTATACCGTTAATCCCAGAACTCGGGAGGCAGAGGCAGGCTGATCTCTGTGAGTTCAGGGTCAATCTGGTCTACAGAGTGACTTCCAGGACAGCCAAGGCTACAAAGAGAAACTCTGTCTTGAAAAACCAAACACAAAACAGGTAAACTGTATTGGGGACGTAGCTCAGTTGGTAGAATGCTTGCCTAGCGTGCACAAGGCCCTGGGTTTGATTCCCAGAACCACATTAACCACAGTCAACAGGAAGAGACAACAATTTTCAGAAGTTCAAGGTTTCCTCAGCTACATGATGAGTTTGAGGCCCACTTGAGCTATATGAGATCTGTGTCAAAATCCAAAATCCTAAATAAATCAAATAAGTTGATACCTTTTCCTCTCTCTCTCTGTCTCTCTCTCATTTGTTTTCAAGAAACAGGGTTTTTTCAAACAGGGTTTCTCTGTGTAGCCCTGGCTGTCCTGCAACTCACTCTGTAGACCAGGCTGGCCTCAAACTCAGAGATTCGCCTGCCTCTGCCTACCAAGTGCTGGTGTGCACCAACACAGCCTGGAAAGTTGATTTTTTTTTTTTTAGAGGAGTGGGTCACAGAGCACAAGGACATGCTTAGAAGTTAGCTTTTCAGTGCTTTGCTTTTGGTTACACTGTCATACCATAAATATGCCTCGAAAAACATATTTAAGCCACACTGAAAATAATAGCAAAGAAATATGACCCGCCTGCCTTTGCCTCCCAAATTCTGAGATTAAAGACATGTACCACTGTGCCTGTCTGTTTTATATTTTTTCTTTGAAAGTTTCATACATTTACTTATACAGTGTATACTGATCATATCCACTCACAATTGCTAAAACTACAAAATAGGCTGATGGAGAAAAAATTCAAGCTGTAAAGTGTTTAGAACCTGCTGGAGCAGAAAAGACACAAATCATAAACATAATTTTGATGTATAAAGTAATATGATTTAAGAAGAACTAAGGGCTGGTTAGATGGTGCTCTAGGTAAAAGCATTTGCCATCAAGAAGTGCAGTCTCTGGATCTCACACAGTACACGAGAGCACTGCCCTGAAGGCTGTCCTCTGACCTTGACACGTGTGTGCGCGTGCACAGAGGGGGGGGCAGAGGGAGAGAGTCTAAAAATGTTCAAGAATTAAAAAACAAACAACAAAAACATGGTACTCTGAGGACAGATGGACCATGAAAAAGAGCTTGTGGCAAAGGGGGGGGCAGCAGGTTTTGAAATTCGCCCTTGACTGCGCCCACCCTACAGATGACAGCATCGTGAATGTTGCTATTCGAGGCGAGAGGGAAAGCTGGACATCTTGACGGAGGGGTTGTGGCCATCAAAAGGAGCAGGAGTGAGATCACTGCCTTCTTCCAAACGACACTTGAAATATCTCATAAGAAAAAATCTCTGAAGAAGACCACTCTCCAGGACTGGTCTTGTATGGCTGCACATCATCGCTAACAGCAGAAATAACTCTGAAATGCCTGTGCTACTTCCAGGTTAACTAGAACGAAGAGGAGTGGGGAATGAGGGTCAAGACACACTGTCTGCAATGTTTGTATGAATTCATAAATAAAATTTAGGAACATTTTTTTTAAAAAGAGGAGCTGAAATGACTCACAAGATTGGAAGAATAGAATTTTTAAGTTAACTTTTTACTACATCTCTTCCATTTGAATACTTAAAAGAACTTAGATAACCCAAACCCATACTGTTGCCAAAAAAAAAAAAAGTCATTTAAAAGCATGAAGTCATAGGGCTGAAGTGATAGCTCAAAAGGAAGAGCACTTCCTGGTCTTCCATAGGACCAGAGTTCAGATCCCAGTATCTGTATCAGGCACATATACATATAACAATAAAATCTTTTTAAAATTTAATTTGTACCATAGATGGGACCAAAAAGCTCTAGGCACACTATTGTACAATATGGTGACTATGTACAAAAATACTGTGTATTTAACTAAACTAAGAGGACTTGGAATGTTTCCACAAGGATGATAAATGTTTGAGGAGTTAAGTATGTTTAACCTGATTTAAGAATTACATGATGTATATATGTATCAGATATTACATGACAGTCCATTAATATGTTTAATTCCAGCATCTACGTATCAGTTAAAACAAAAAGAAGAGAAATTTGGAAATCAATACATAACTTGACAATGGACTTATTGTTTTAACTTTGTAATTCTCCTTAGGTTCAATAAAATAAACTGTAAATAAGCTAGTTACAAAGAAGTGATTTCAGATCTAATCATGAAAGATTAAGAACCATTTTTCAAATTCAATTTTGAGATAATGTCTTACTTTTATCCACACTAGTCTCTGGACCCAAGTAATCCTCCTACCACAGCCTCCCCACAGTGGGTGATACTGCCCCTGACTAGTTACTAACTTTGTTTTTATTTATTTGTTGAGACAAGGTCTTGTTTAAAAAGTCCACATTGGAGCCAGGTGATGGTGGTGCGAGCCTTCAATCCCAGCTCTCAGGAAGCGGAAGCAGGTGGATCTCTGTGAGTTCAAGGCCAGCCTGGTCTACAAGTTCTAGGACAGGATCCAAAGATACAGAGAAACCCTGTCTTGACAAAACAAAAAACAAACAAACAAAAACAGTCCACATTGGCTTGGAACTTCTTATACAGTCTGGGCAGTCCTCAAACTAAAGATCTACTTGTCTTTGCCTCCCAAATGCTTGGATTATAGGCATGTGCTACCCCATCAACTCACTATTAAGCTTTTTAATTGGAATTTAAGTGATAAAAAGCACCTAGGCATGATTGCGCATGCCTATATTCCCAGTGTGAAGGAAGCAGAGGCAAGAGGGAATAGCACTACAAGTTTGGGGCAAGCCTAGTCTAGTGAAATTTTGTTTCAAAACATCAAACATGAGCAAATAAATTATAAAAATTAAAAGGCAAGTAAATATAATTTATAAATAAGACATATAAACATACCTTATAAATATGGTACATTTGCCAAATTCATTTTCAGTCAAAAACTACTTTCACAGGCTAGGAATCTACCTCAGTGGTAGAACACTTGCCTAGCATTCTAGGTTCAATCCTCAGTACTGTCTATCAAAAAAAGATAGAGACCAGGAGCTTGAGCACCTGTGATACCAACTCTGCTGTCAGGAGATGGGAAGCAGAAGCAGGAGGACACTGGATATATTGCGTGAGAAAACAACAGAGATGCCCTGCCTCATAAACGTGGAAGAAAAGCACCAACCTACCCACGCCTGTCCTGACGTCCACATGGGCACTGAGGCACGAGTGCCTACATTTATATACATACACACTTTAAATATACAGAGAAAAAAGTGATAATTTAGATGATAACTCAAGAGTACTGGAGATGTGCTATAAAGGTAAGGAAAAAAGAGGGGGAAAGTTTTCCTTATTAATAGCTCTGAAACTAAAAGATTGAAAAAAAATTAGAGTTTCCAAATCCATGTTTAGCATATACCATAATTCCCCCTCACCACCATATATAGAGAATGCCTTTTCCTTACTAAAAGCTTCATGCTTACAGGAGGGATCAGATCCAAAGGTGTCTGAATATAGTAAGCACCGGGAATCGCTGCAGTTACATTAATACACGAACTACAGCAGGAAAGAGTGTGCACATCTAAGAGATCTCCCTACACGCCTAGTTAATGCAAGCAAGTACAAACAAACAAAAATGGGGTGGGAGTAAAAGACCATGGAGGTAACTGTTAAGAAACTGAGCCTTCCATTGGGCGCTGGTGGTGCAGCCCTTTAATCCCAGCACTGGGGAGGCAGAAGCCGGTGGACATCCTGGTCTACAGAGTGAGCTCCAGGACAGCTAGGACTGCACAGAGAAACCCTGTCTCGAAACAAAACCATAACCAAAAAAGAAACTGAGTGTTTAATTCAATTGTCATAGTGAAATACGATCCGCTGGAAGTGAGACGCTGAGGAAGGGCCTGTTACCTGGATAGACGGATATGTCCGGTTGTTGTCCGTGCTGTGCTCCCCAGGAATGCTGCCTGCTGAGCGCCCTTCACACTTGTATCTAAAGCGCATTCCCCTTTGCCTTGGCTGCTCAATTATTTCTACATATGGATTATATGCACCTGAAAGTTTTAAAAGGGACATAGCAATGAGTGAGATTATAATAGCAATATAATGGATTTTTTAATGACTTGGGTTTAAAAAAAAAACAATACAACAAAGCAAAGATAACAAGTTTCAAATGTAGTCATCAAAGATGACGTGAGGAGGATATCTTTTCCCTCCACAAACTGAGCTCCTAGTAGTATTAACACACAATTGATTAGTGCCTTACGGCTTGATACCTGTAACTAACGGCAGTATTAAGTTTGAGGCAACCACTTTAGAGTTACTACCCATATGAGGCCAAATTAGAAGGGTTTTCACCCAACTTCCCAAGAAAAGTGAAGGAGATAGTATTCCAGAGTACAGTATACTCCAAGATTGAGTAAAATGTACTTACCTGCTTTATTTTGAATTAGACTCTAAGTACATGAAAGGACACTCATTGAAAATTAAAATGCACTTAAATTTTTGTGCACACAAGTCTGGAGTACCAAAGAATCTGTACATAATATACTAAAACAAGTCTCAGAAGTGATTTTACACAGGCTCAACTAAATTTTCACATCAGTTCCACCTGAACCTCCTCCAAAATGTAACCTATAATGTGGGTAAAAAAAAATTACTTTTCATAACAAATATAATTAAAAATATGCACCCTCAGGATAAAATACTGATACACACAACTATCAAGTAAGTGTGTTGAGTGGAAGAAGCAATCTAAAACAAGCACATACCATATGATCCAATTATATGAAACTCTAGAATATGTAAGTCAATCTAGAATGAAATAAAGGTGATCACTATTTGTTTAAAACCAGGAGATGAGAAGGCCTGGAGGATGGTGGACATGTTTATGTTTATTTTGTGTTGATTAAGATGTACACACACACACACACACACACACACACACATTTATTTATTTATTTAATTTCCAAGAGTGGTAGGACAGGCTTTTAATCTTTGCAATTTCAAAAGCAAAGAAAGGCTGATCTCTGTGAGTTCAAGACCAGTCTGATCTATATAGTGAGTTTCAGGCCAGTCAGGGTGGACAAAAAGATCCAGTGACTCCCCACAAAGTCCATTTTTGGGGTCCTAACCTGAAGTTTAGGTTTAAATAGAGGATAATAGTCAAGCATAACAACAGTCTTGGTTATAAAGAGATCTTATTTAAAAAAATAAAAGTTTATATATAATTATTACCTTATAACTAATTAATTGTATATCAATAAAACCTAAAAATATAAGCATCTTCATCCTTTTTTTATTAGCGAAGTAATGGAAATAAAAGGTCAAAAAAGACTACTGTGTCTACAAGTTAGTGTAGGTACCAATATGTTTTTATTTTAAATTATGAATTCCCCAAATCACAAATCCATTTCACTAAGGCTTATCCTATTAGAATGCAAACAATCCTGAGAAACAGTGAAACAATAGATCTTTAAAATATAGTATGGAACAAGGTCTATACCACCATTCTTTTCCTTCTAGAATTTATTATGTAGACCCAACTGACCATGAACTTGCAGTGATCCTCCTGCTCTGTCTCCTGAGTGCTATTCCCCAAACAAAACAAAGGTCCAGCAAGAGTCTGGCAAGACCCTGTGTTAATTATATCTTATTATTAAAATACTCTGTAAAATATGTGCTAAATTCTTTCCAAGTATCACACCTCCAAGAGGTAGCCAATAAATGGTACTACTATTGCTTTCGATGCTTTCTTACCACATCACAACTGCTACCTAAAGGATCTCATGTTCAGCTGTGAGGCAAACATCACAGTTAGTGTACAAAGGGGGGGAAGTACTAACAAAATTCTGCAGAAAATTATAATAAGAACAAAAGAGGAATCTAGCAGTTTAAGAGGGAAAAATGTAACAAAACAAAAGTAAAAAGACATTCTAGAAAAGGGAAGTAATTGTCTATACAAGGTGTATTAATCACCAACAGAAGTGGAGTACAATTCCACTCTTAGAGAGAACGGAAAGTCTAAGAACTGGATTTCATTCTATATGTGGAAAGGAATCAATGCTTTTATTCAGGGAAATAACAAGATCAGTTTAGTATTGTAGAATAAGAATTCTGATGGTAGTGGATAGACTGAAGAAAAGAGAGAAAATAATCAGCTTAAAGACCACTTACATATATATATACACACACACATGATTTTCTCCTATATACATACATATGAGAGATTAGCAACAATAAAACAGAGCAATTATGACTAACTACTATAATGAGTTACTTAAAAGTTTTTATTTAGCCGGGCGATGGTGGCGCACACCTTTAATCCCAGCACTTGGGAGGCAGAGGCAGGTGGATCTCTGTGAGTTCGAGACCAGCCTGGTCTACAGAGCTAGTTCCAGGACAGGCTCCAAAGCCACAGAGAAACCCTGTCTCGAAAAACCAAAAAAAAAAAAAGTTTTTATTTATGTATGGAATTTTCCTTTTAATATTTTTACTACAGTTAATTACAAATAAACGATAATATTACAGATAATTAAAATGAAAACATAGGTAAGTGTGGAGTACTGTCATATGAGCAACAATGTGGGTATGTCTGAAACATGGCTATTATAAGAATAAAAGATTATTTAAAAAATAAAACCTGACAGTAGTTTGGAACCTAAACATCAAAGACAAATCAATCGCTGGTGACTAGGGGATGGGGAGACAGCTCAGTCAGAAAAGTGTTTGCCATTCAAGGGCAAGACCATAATCGAATCCTCAGCATCCACATAAAAAGTCAGGCATGGTAGCATACACCTGTAAGCCCAGTCTTGGAGAGGAGAAGACAGGAGGAACCTTGGGGTTCACTGGTTAGTCAACCTAGCCTAATGGTTAGGTACAAGGTACCAGTGAACACCCTGTCTCAAAGAACAAGGTGAACAACTCCTGGAGAACCGAGGTTAACTAACACCAAGATTAGTCTCTGATGTACACACACACCTGAACACACACACACACACCCCTCTGCATATGAACATGAGCGAGAGAAAGAGAGGAAACTTGATTGTAATTCAACCAAGTTTATAATAGTTACTGAAAATATAAGCAAATGAATATTGACTATTTCACAATTTGTACATCATTGTATTTTTAAACAATTTATCTCTCAATTTAAAATATTTCATACCTTGGCTTCTTATAGGACTACTGGAGAATGTACATTTCTCTTCAGTTATGTTATATTCAATATTATTTTTTCAATGGCATCTTAAAGAATTTATGTGGTTGAACTAGAAGGTCAAATAAATCTCAGCTCACTACTTTTTAAGAGGTGTCTTGGTAGGAAATTGATACAGAATTACATGATCAACAGTACCCGTTAACTTGTTTGAAGAAATATAAAAACATGGTAGGGTCATCGAAAACAAGTTGCACAAGTTATGAAATTATGAAATACAAAGGAACATAAAATTAGTTGTTGAAAAGATTATCTTGAAGTAGTAAAGAACTGCCTAAATATTGTCATGTGATATCATGCATTTATACTTATTTTTCCTCTTGTAGAAACTCTTCACTGAGCTGGGTGGTGGTGTGCACTCCTTTAATCCCAGCACAGATGTAGGTGGATCTCAGAGTTTGAGGCCAGCCAGGTCTACAGAGTGAATTACAGGACAGCCAGAGTGGCACTGAGAAACCCTGTCTCAAAAAACCAAAAACCAATGAAACAACAACAATAAAAAAAACCTCTTCATTGATAACAAGCCTCACTTAAAAGCCAAGTTTCAGAAGTTACAGTCTAATTTAAATACATTCCCCCAGTTGGAAATAACTTTCCCTTCCTGTAAATAGTAGTTCTCAACCTTCCAAATGCTGCGATCATTTTGTTTGTTTTGTTTTGTTTTTTAGAGACAGGGTTTCTCTGTACAGCTTTGGAGCCTGTCCTGGAACTCACAGACTATGCTGGCCTTGAATTTACAGAGATCCACCTCTGCCTCCCAAGAACTGAGATTAAAGGCGTGTGCCTCCACCACTTACTGCTGTGATCTTTTAATACAGTTCCTCATGTTATGGTGATCCCCAGACCATAAAATTATTTCATTGCTACTTCATAACTGTAATTTTGCTACAATTATGAACCGTAATGTAAATTTAATATCTGATATGCAGGATGCCTGATAGGTGACCTCACAGTTGAGAAACTGCTGTAAGCTAACAATCATAGTATTTTTGTTTACAGCAATTATTCCAAAGAACATTAGGTTAGGCGAGGTTAACTACTGTGTTCTTTATTTTCTGAGCCAGGGTCTCATCTTAGGGCAGGCCTCTAAATTGTTTTGTAGCCTAAACTGGCCTTGAACAAGTGTTGAAATAAATTACAGGCTCCACTATCACAAGGCTTTGTATAACCAGGACTCTCAAATCCTGGGCAGTCACTCTACCAACTGAGCTATATCTTCCCTTTTTTGGGACAGGATCTCAAGTAACTCAATGTGTAGCGTGAGGCTTTCCTTGCACTTCTGATCTTCTAGATGCTATACCTTCCAAGTACCAGTATTATAGATTTCTGTCACCACACCTAGCTTTGTTATTGAAATACAGCTACATGCTTTACTTCAAGTTACTGAATGGCAGAAATTGCATTACTCATTAATGCCTTACATTAACATCTGTTGGGAGATTAAAATTCCAAAGTTCCTTGGTGTCAGTTATTCAAAAACTAAAGGACTGTATCACGGATGAATCAGTTCCTCCTTATTAGATTCTTCCATAACTGAAAAAAGTAGTGCTTTGTAGGCACGAGAATGACTACACCCTCATGCTTCCTCATGTCTGCTCATATTTTCATCTAACTGTATCTATGACTTTTAAGTCCCTCCTAGCGATGAGACTGTCTGTGTAGCAGTGCAATGAGCCAATCACGTCCTTCCTCAGTACTGCTTTTCAATGCCATTCCTCTTGAAGATGAAAAATGGAAGAACGGAATATTATAGATCAGGGAACCTTAGGGAAAATAAATACTCTCAACTAAGATTACTGAAAGTCACTACAGTTTTTAAAAGCACAGAAATGTTTTCAAAATTGTTTCTAAACAATTTAATTTTTTTAAACCAGGACAGTGTAAAGTGAGGACTGAACCATATATTTTGAATTACATTGTAAATTCTAAAAATGGCTAGAACAACTTTTGAAGTACAGCTAAAATGCTTGCAATATAATTAAGATTTCAAGGACACTTAGGCAAAAGGAATGCTCTTTGAGCCTATTTACTTTTCTTTTTACTATATGTTTCCTTTTACTAATGTACTAATTTCTATTTACTAATTCAAGTATGAGATTTTAAAATTAAAAAGAAATTACACTGACACATTAGAAATAGATCAGCCTTCAGAATTATATATAAAATAGGTATATTATTATTGTTAGAATATTAACAATTATATTATTAATTATTATTAAACAATTTTATTATTGAAATATTATTGTTAGAATTAGAAGCCAGAATTAAGTGCACAATGAGAATAAGTTAATTACATATACTAGTGAAAATATATACATAGGTATTTCTCACTGATCCTGTTGACTTTAATCTTCATAAAGAGAACTGATGTTATCTCATTTTAGAGGTGATAAAACTAAATTTCAAAATAATATAAAATTGTGAGGAAAAGATTACTATTCTATTATTTTTGTTTATTTATCTTTTGAGATAATCTCACTTCATGGTGTAACTGGCTTGGAACTCACTTAATAGACCAAATTGGCCTTGAATTCAGAGCCTGCCTCTACCTCCCAAATGCAGGATTAAAGGAATGTAGCACTATGCCCTGTCATACACACATATAGACACACTAACAATTTTAAAAAATATATCAGTGAAGAAATCGTAATCCAAGAAACTAACAAATCTGACTACCAAATGGATGTCTTCTGAGTCTGTGACCACAAAAGGGATATGAAAAGAATGATAAAGAGTGAAAATGTTCCATGAGATTTTCTTGTTGAAAGAACAAACAAAAGCCAAGAGTCATCAAACTGACTGAGACGTAATTACAACCAAGCTTTTGAATAATATTACTTATTTCACTTATGTGACAAGAAAAAAGCATTTAAGCATAAACAGATATGGCTATAACCTATCATCTAAAATCAATATAGCTATCTTAAGAACAGAAGGCAAATATTTAGATTCAAAGTAGTCCGTCCCTGGAGCAAAGTTTGTCCTGGTCTGTACTTCAGTAACCACCTAGGTAGCTTTTCCAAACCATAAGTCATCCCCTAGCCTCAGAGAGATCTGAAGAGAAATGTAGCCCTTCAAGAGGAAAGCCCAGATTTCTGAAAAAAGTCTTCCAAATTAGTCTAAATGCTCTGAAGACCAAGCGCCCTACAACACAAAGAAGTGACAAAAACAATGCAAGTTATTCAGAGAAGAAACCCAGAGTTCAGATCCACATTCAGACAGGATCATGGATAAAGCAGGCAAAACAAATAAGGCTAGCTGCCACTCCTTTTTCTCTCCCACCAAACAAGAAAAGCTCATTCAGCTGTAACCAAGAAGACACTCTAAAGATAGCTTTAGATTGCTTCTTTTCAACAAAGTCTTATTCTGAACAACTTTCAGCACCTTATTATTTACAATCCAGGACACAAACGACGGCCATTCTAACCAGAGTTGGGAAGAGCTGACCAGAGCGCTGCTCTCCCACAGAAATCCTAGGAGGAAACAGCTAGGGACCCCACACTCCCAAACAGCACCGCTATTAATTCTGGAAAAAAACCAAGAGTTCTCATTTTTCCTCCAGACAGGTCTATCAAAGCTAGTTCAAGACAGACCTGGTCACTCACACCTGAAATCCTAGCATTCAGGAGGCTGAGGCAGGAGAATCAAGAGTTTAAAGTTGCCATAGCTACATAGCTATCCTGAGTTACAGGATATCTGAAAAACAAAACCAACATCTCTCTCTCTCTCCGTGTGTGTGTGTGTGTGTCTTGTGTATGTATAAAATTTAATATAACCAACTGACTTTCAATGAGGAAGAATTCAACAGGTGTATTCGACTAACGTATGCACCACAAGGCAAATCAAAGTGAAGTTTTTGCAGTAAGATTTCACTGCTGCGGGTACAGAAGAAAAAAAACAAAACAGTTCTAAAGTTTTTTTTACCTGCTGAAAATAAAGTCTTTCCTAGAATAAAAAAAAAAATACATGGCAGTACCAAGTCATCTCTATTAAGATTTCAGACTTAAAAATACAAGCGATTCAGTTAAATACAAATTTCAAATGAATAATTACTTTTGGGTAAATATATCCTCCTTTGCAATACTCAGATCATGTGCTCATAAACACAATTATGCAGAGGACACAGATGGGAGAAGACTGAGATCAAAATTATTGAGTCCCTTAAATTGTATTTGAGAAAGAGACCACACAGATATCCCATGTTCCTAATTATGTCTGTGCCCCCTTATCATTTTCTCCACCCAGTCTCTTAATATACATCACTAATTTTGATAACAGCTTTATCTCTTTTTCATGTGTTTTATTTCTGAAATAACTGTATTTGTGAAAGGCAGGCATTTGTTCTAGCTAACCACTCCTGACTTCCAGCTCTACTATTAGAGTGTAAGCTGTCTCAGTTACATTCACTTCTATTAGAGAAAAAAAAAAAGGTTATCTTGAAATTCACATACAAAAAGCTGGTGACTAGTACGATCACAAAAATACTTTCTTTCTGTACTTCCTGTTATGTGATACCGCAGTCATACTAAAAGGGTGACTAAACCAAACTTTCTAAAGTTTAAAGCACATTTCACTAAAGATGAATGTATTAATCATTAGTAACCACCGTACGTGCCACACAAAGTAACTGTGCCCCCCACTTTGTTTTTGTTCTTTTTATGAAATAATGAGAAATTTTAAATATGGGCATAAAGCATCTAAGAATAAATAGAATAGAATCACAAGAATAATAACTTTGCCTGCTATAATTAATCACAACAAAAGGCTAGAATGACGGCACAGTATTTTTAAAAGGGCAATGAAAAACAGCCTAATGGCTAGCTAGGAAGTCATAATTTGCTAATTTACCAGAACAATAATTAGAATCATCATATAAAATCCCGTCTACTTGTGGCATTTATATAATTTTGCTTATGAGATTGTGATCTATGACACTTTTACATTATAGGCACCGCCTATTCAATTACACAGACCTATTTACATATGACATCCGGAGACAAATGCACAAATGGTCTTAAATGCTTGGTAATCAGTAAGAATACTTCTCAAGGTTTCAATACCATATTACAAAAAGACTCTAGATTAGTGATAAATTGAGCAAATGTTGTTGCTTTTAACTTACTATTCCAAATGGAATGGGGATTTTGAAAGCATTTCACAATTTTACTCTGTATGTTTATATAACTGATAGTGTACCCAGACTCCTTTGAACTACGTTTTCCCTAGACATTTCAAATAAGTGAAGTACATTTAAATTGCACAATTTATTTTAAATAGTCTCATTTAGTGCAAAAGTAAGAAGATAGCAACACTACAACTTACAGATTTATTTACTTTTTGTTGATTTTTTTTTCCCTGACAGTCCTGAGGATCGAACCCAGGCCTTGACAGAAGCTTAGCAAGACCACCATCAAGAGCTACAACCCAAACACAACTTTTAAATCCTTGCCATTTCTTTAAAAAATTCTGCCTTTAAGTTTGGGAATCATTTCTCTAACAGCACAAAATATGTTTCCTTAGACAAGTTTTAATTGTATCACATTTAAAAATCGTAGCTGTCTTACAGTAATTTATGTAATAAATGATTTTTTTCTCTTGAGAAAATTTCAAGGATTACATTCATGTACTATATTAATAAAATCCTGTTAAGTAGACAGGGCAAAACCTGCTCTATTTAACAAAGCCCGCCACTCTCCAACTTTCATACGGACTCTCTTTCTGATCACAATGAGTTAATTAAATATTTGAAGCCTTCTTTGTACTTTTTAATCTGAACACGGGTTAAATTTACGACTCTACCTGAAAGTCTGGGTTCGTTTAAATGAGTAAAGAGAAAGTTGAAATATTTTAAACTACACTTGTTTTCTCATGAAAACCACAGACAAACTGAAATCAAGCGTCATGTGAAACACCCCGGTTTCCTTTAGGGCCTACAGCAGGAGTTATGGCAGTTCTGCTCAACTCTTAGAGGAGTTCATTTAGCTTTCTACTTCCTCTTCTTGGCTAGACGTCCGCCGCCTCCTCCTCAGTGACCCACTGGGAAGATTAGGGTCAGCATCCCGCTGGAATAAAGGGGTGGCTTTAGTTCCCCCGGCCAGGAAAGCGCCCACCACCACCAGGGTGGGCTGGACGCACTCGCTGGCTTTGCCCACAGCAGGCTGTCATACTGGGCTCCCTCCCTTGTCCTGTCCACCGTTCCTTACAAACGTGTTCCCCTTTACATTAAGCGATCACATTTCCACTCGAACCAGTTATTTTAAAGCACAGTCGAAAACTCGTCTCGCCGTCTTGTTGCTAACAAAATGTTCGTGCAGGGTTGGAAGTAGAGGGGGTGGGCACGGAAAATTAGACAAGGAACCCCTTCAGCCCGGAGGGGGGAAAAATCTAGTGTTTTCACTTGGAACGAGTTAAAACGCCACCGAGGACTTTTACAGCCACGCCACATTCTGTACAACTGTCAGCCCGAGAGCGATTAGCTACCGGCACGACTAGACTTAAAAAAGAAAGCTCGCCTGAGGTCCGGAGGTTCCTCTTTTTCAGAAAAAGTAAAACGGCGGCGTCTCAGTGCCGGTCTTTAAAGGCGAGATTCCTGTGCCCTCCTTTACCGTGCTTACCCCTCGAATCCTAAAAACCACGTCGCTGGGATTTCGCCGGTTCTGGCTGTTACGAGGAGATCAGATTACAGTGCGCCGCTTTGATTTCGCACGCAAAGCCCCGAAGCAGGTAACTTTTTAAACTGCTGACAATCTGCCAGAGGAGACGACTTGAAAGGCAGAATGTCCCAACCCCAAACCGAGCCTCCGCCAGACAGCTCCTTCCCGGGACCCGCGGGTGCTCGCCCCGCTGCTCGCCCCGCTGCTCGCCCCGGTACTCACCCGAGGCCATGGCTCGGCTCCGCGCGCCGCCCGCCGCAGCTCCCCGCGTCCGGCCAGTGGATGCAAGTCTGTCCGTCCGTCAGCCCGTCTGTCCGCCCGTGAGTCAGCCCGTCAGCCCGTCAGCCCGCCAGCCGGCTAGTCAGTCAGGAGGCCAAGCAGCCACTGCAGCCGGGACCCCAGTCCTCTGACCACCCCCGGGCTTCCTCTTCTTTCCCGGCCCCTCTGGGTTTGCGGCTCACACCTTCCCACCCCTGAATCTTCGCGCTCGGGTCACCCGTGTCCTGGCGTCGCCCTGCCAGGATGCCGCGGCAGGGGCAGGGGGCGGGGCGGACCGCCTGGCGGAAAGGGGATTTCCCGCTGCTTGCGTCACTCGCGCCACCGCCTACTCGGGGCGGGGGAGGGGGCGTGGCCTCGCGCCGGGCGCGCGCGCTTCCCCGTCCCCGGCGGAGCTGCGGCGGGCGGCCTGCGCGCTCGCGCGAGAAGCTCCGGGGGCGCGCGGTGACGTCTCCGCGCGTGAGAAGCCGCCGGCCCCTGAGAAATCCCCCTCCTCCGGTGGCCTTCAGAGCGCGGCTTAAAGCCCGGGGACCGAGGGGGCGTGTCCGTGACGTCGCGCGGACGGGGGCGGGCGGGGCGGGGCGGCGGGCTAGCTTCTCGGCCACCCGAGGTCCGCCCGGGGTTTTCGAGCGGTGGTTCCCCCCTCTTCCCGATTTCGCACATGCAAATCTCCGCCCCCGCGCCTGAGCGCGCGGCCGGCGCGGCCGGGTGCCCTGGAGGGGAAGTGCGGAAGCGCCGGCGCCCGTGTTCGGCTGGAAGGCGCGGATTTGCATAGGGGACCCCCGCAGTCTGAATTTCCCTCTACAGCTACGTTACGTCTTTTACGTCCCAAACGTTCTCAGCCCCGCGGGGCAGCGCGGAGGGGCTGCTGCCCCAGTCCGTGTACGTGAACACCGAGTTCAGAGATTTGACCGAGATACCCACGACCTAAAGCCGGGACCGAGCTAGTGCTTTGACAGGTCGGGCGGAATCTTGCTGTGCCTCAGTTGCTCTTGGGCACCTGTTCTCTTGGTCTGTGATGTATTATCATCTTCATCGTGTACACGAGTCGATGGAGGTGTGGAGAAGTAGCTGGTCGGGACTTAAGAGTGCTAGGAAGGAAAAGCACGGTTTAAGTTAAAAAAAAAAAAAAAAAAAACCCCAGGCCAGTTTAAAGCACTCCCAAACACTCGAAACGCTGAGAGAGGTGGATTGACAACAAAAATAACCCAGGATTCTCTGGCTCCGCCTCCTCCATTCTCCAGCCACTTACTGACTTAAACAAGTATGGAGGGGTGATAAAGAAATGGCATCTTGAACGCTGGCAAAATGGCTTAGGGGTAACTGTACTTGCTACCAAGCCTGACAACCTGAGTTCGATCCTTGGAAGGAAGAAAACCAACTTCCCAAAGTTGTCCTTTGACCTCCACCTGTGCCCGAACGTGCGGACTTCGAAGGACTCCCAAAAATGTTTATTAGATAATTAAAATATATGCCATCCTGACACACACACACACACACACACACACACACACACACACACACACACACACCAAGCCAAAACGTCCTTTCGAACAAGTACCCCAACGTGAAGGACACTCTTATGGAAATAATTAAAATCTGTCAGGTCAAAAGTGTCTTCACGAAAGGTATAAATAGCAGTTGTTTTCTTTGGTTAAACACAATCATAGGCAAACCACACAGATAAAACAACGGCAACAAGAGCAATTAGTAGGGTTAAACTATGCCCAGCACTCTGGAAGCCAAGATTGGAGAATCAACTTTGAAGCTAGGATGAGCCACAAAACATGTCTCTGCGGCGCGCGCCACACCCACATCCCTCTCCTACGCACACACATTCAGCCTTTAAGGTAGTCAGATCCATACAATATATTTTCTACTTGTTTAATTGTCTTTATATCCAAAGAAAAAGTAAATAGGAAGCTACATCTTGAAGCCAAGAGGGGCTTAAATTTTCACGGGGATTTTTATGCCTTGTGCTGGGCAGGAGATGTTACACTACAACAGAAAAGTCTCCTAGTTAATGGGGTTTATAAAAAACAGAACCGCAAGTGGTAGTTTTAGCACTGAGAGTCACACGTCTGTAATCCCAGCACACAGGAGGTGGCAGTAGGAATAGTAGCCATTCAAGGCCGTACTCCGCTATAGAATGAATTCACAAAGCCAACCTGGGCTATGGGAGAGCCTGTCTCGAAATATAACATACATAACTACTTTTGTTACTTTATAAAGAAAATAGGGTGGCTGGAGTAATAGAAATTGTCTGGGTTTTCTAGAAGGGATACTCTGTGGAAGTGATATTTGAACCCAGTCAATGATTGGTATTGGAAAATTGTAACCATGCAATTGATGTGTGCGTACTTCTGGAGATTTTGTTCTGGCTGATATGTTACACTGTTAGCATATGTTACCTGGGGCAAAGGTGGAGCAGTTAAGTGATGGAAATGAGACCTTGATTTGTTCTAGTGTTTGTGCAGAGGATGGGGGCAGGGAGGAGGGAAGACATTTGATGTTGGGGCCAGCTGGAAAAATTGAAACAGCTCAGGATTTTTTAATGAACTAGATTTTGGCAAATAGATTTTAATTAAACTGTAAACAGAAGTTTCTGTGTCCCACAGCCTCTCTCAAATAAACATTCAGAGTCTTATATACTTTTAAATGCTTGCTCAATACCTCAGGCTTATTACTAACTAGCTCTTGCATTTTAAGTCAACTCATATTCCTTATTTACGCTCTGCCATGTGGCGGTACCTTTTTTAGCATGGCATGTTCATCTCCTGCTCCCTCTGTGTCTGGCTGGTGACTCCTGACTCTGCCCTTCTCATTAGTTTGGGTCACCCTGTCTGCACTTCCTGCCTGGCTATTGGCCAATCAGTGCTATATTAAACCAATTCAAGTGACAAATCTTTACAGTGTACAAAAGGATTATTCCACAGCATTGAACTGGGTGGAATAGCGCTTTCCAGTAATCCCGGGACTGGGCAGGCTGATGCCAGAGGATTTGAAGTTCAAGGTTAGCCTATGTCATATTAGGAGACCCTGTCTCAGTCAAATAAATTTAAAAAACGGAGGTTCACTTGTGACTTGAGAACTGTGCTTAAAAACCTGGGGATCATAAAGCTGAATTGAAGCCGTTTGAGGAGAGAGACTGGTGGATGTGGTAGGTATAGACATTTGGAAGATGTTGAAGAAAACAGCAATGGAGAACTATCTGGTCCAGGGTGTGGATGTGTATTATGCTCAGGGCTCTCCCTAGCTTCAGTTTCCACAGGTTAGGACAAAGTCCCCTGTGAACTGAGTGGCTGTCCCCAGAACTACCCTTGGTGCCTTCCATATTGTAGTACCAATATTAAGAACAGGCAGGGCCTGCTCTGACTTACTCTGTGATGTGGAATATCACCTTTCAGGATATCCCTACCTACCACAGATACTTTTCTGTAACAGTGACAAAATGCATGAATGACCACGGTAATTTATAAAAGGAAGTATTTAGTTTGAGGGCTCATGGTTCCAGAGGGTTAGAGTTTGTGACCATCATGGTGGGGAGCATGGGAGGCATGGAACCGGAGCTGTAGCTGAGAGCTTACATCTTGAGACAACAACCATGAGGCAGAGAGAGAGAAAGAGCCAACTGGGCCTAGTGTGGGCATTTGAAACATCAAAGCCCACCCCAATGACACACCTCCTAATCCTTCCCAAATAGTTTCACCAACTTTGAGCCAAGGTAAAACATATGAGACTGTTGGGGCCATTATTATTCAAACCACCACACTGTGGTGTTTTGAGTTAATCCATTTACAAAGTAACAACCATGACCTGAGTTACTCCGTTTTGAGTATATGTGCCAAGAAAGAATGAGTCTACTGTCTTGCTTATACAAGTAAACAACCATTATCTGCCAGCACACCTGGAGACACAGACCAAGAGTTAAATATATCAAATGGTAATCAGAAGCACCCCACATATGAACTTAGCAACCATTCTACATGATAAACCTCTTTACATGGGACTATAAAAGAAGGGGCACCCCAAGACTAAGATGTGATAGGCATGCTGTCACCCAGTTACTTGCCATCGTCCTCTTCCAGGACAATTGCTGTATCTAGGACTCCTTTTGCCTCTGTCCCAGTCTCCAGCTTAAGCAGAGTCTCTTGCAGGTGACACTCAGCTCTCGTCAACCTGACCCTGGAAATGTCCTGTCACTTGGACTAGCATTTGACATTTCTGCACCTGGATAGCTGGATACCTGGAGGTTGTCAGACTTCTCTCCCTATCTGCAGACTCTTCCTTGTGCCTGTGTATGCTTTCTGTCTCTGACTTCAGGAAAGCCTTTGAACTCCGTAGCCTCTTTTACCCTTTCTTAGATATTGTTTAACCTGTTACAGATATGCATGCATACACACACAGACATGTATATATTATGTGACCTGACCTGAAAGTTAATGCTGATAACTGAGGTTAAAATAAAAGAATCTGGTCTCTAACAGGCAGTTGGAGACTACTTTGGAAACTGTAGCCAGCACAGCTGATGTAGGCTGTGAATTTATTTTTACTTAATACATTGTGACATTATAGAGAGAACAAACGTGACTGTCCATGTTTCTGACATGTGTGCCCATAACAAATACATAGCACCTTTAAGGCTGCCTTACCAGGGAAGAGAAGAGGATCGCAAATGGAAGATTTCTGTGGGCACAGTCTGCCTTCCTATTACTGCACACTAGGACAGTACACACTTTCATAGTTTCCAGAGAATTTGGGAAACAGAAATTGGTAAAGGAAACTGAGAACCAATATTGGCTCATGGCTAAAATCTTAACGTTTAGGGGAGTGAAGCAGGAGCATGGTTATGAGTTGGAGGCCAGTAGCACTGGGGGACAGGGAGAGACAAATCAACAGAAAGTAGATCTCGGTAAGTGCTGTCAACCTCTGACATGCAAGTCTTCTTCCCCAGGTGACATTTATCATGCAGTGTAAAGATGAACGAGGCAGAGAAGGAGTTTTGGTTGGTGTGGAAGTCCTTTTGTAGATGTGTTGCTTTTATTGATTAATGAATAAAGAAGCTGCTTTGGCCTGTGATAGGGCAGAATAGAGCTAGGCAGGAAAACTAAACTGAATGCTGGGAGAAAGTAGGCAGAGTCAGTGAGATGCCATGGAGCTGCTCCTGGAGGAGACAGATGCCGGAACTTTGCCCAGTAAGCCACGACCTTGTGGCGATACACAGATTAATAGGAATGGGTTAATTGAAAATATAAGAGCTAACTAGCAATACACTTAAGCTATTGGCCAAGCAATGTCTTAAATAATATAGTTTCTGTGTAATTATTTTGGGTCTGTGTGGCCAGGAAAACTAACAAGTAGCCTCATCAACAGTTGGTAATGATGTGCAGCGCTTTAGAGCACAGCAGGTGGTGCTGTAGTGAGCAGACCTCTGCTGTAAGGAGGAAGGAACTAGGAGTTGCCTTTGCTAAATAGCATTGATTTCTCACTTGGTTCTACAAGGCTTTAGACCAGTGGTTCTCACCCTTCCCAATGCAGTGACCCTTTAATGCAGGTCCTCACATTGTGGTGACCCCCAACCATAACATTATTTTTATTGCTACTTCATAACTGTAATTTTGCTACTGTTATGAATCACACTGTAAATATTTTGTATGTGACCCAAGGAGTTGCAACCCACGTGGTGAGAACCACTGCTTTAGAAGGGGGTGAAAGATGGGTGTCTTACCTTTGTTTGGGGTCCGTATCTTTACTCTGGCTGAAAGCACAGGGCGAAGTCACTCTGGAGCACTGCAATTGCAGACTGGCACCACCACATCTGACCTTTATGTGAGCTCTTGGGGGTCTGAACTCCACCCCTCACGCTCGTTCAGCAAGCACTTAACCCACTGAGACGTCTCTCCAGGCTGGGAGCCATGTCTGACTCACCTGTCACCTCCAGCCTACCCGACAACATCCATTCACCATATATCCTATTGCGATTAATCTTTTTTTCCTTCCATTGCTAGGGATTACTCTTATGGCCTGGAGGAATGTTCAGCCTTTTGACATTGTTACGATACATTGTCACCTACAAAGTTCACACTTGAGACCAGCATAGCTAAGTTTCAAAGGAAAAAAAGCTTGCAAAACAAACAAACAAACAAACAAAAAACCTCATTTAAAAACTATTTTAAGGGTTCATGATTTTGTGTTCGGTAGACCATAGTTATCCTGGGGCACATGTGGCCCTCGGACTTTAGGTTAGACACACCTGGAAACATGCTAAGCTTGCTAAGCCTGCCCTGAGCTATGCCAGTAGCCCTCATCTTCCCTCTGGCTGCCACTGTCATTAGGAAGTCTGGGTTATGACTCATCTGAAGGACTGGAATGTTCTAGTACTTCTACTTCTGTCTGTCCTCTTTATAACTCCATCCAAATCCGTTGCTGCCCGAGTCGCTTGTGTGAATGCACATCAGGCCACAGTCACATTCATGATTAAAACCATCCTTGGGTCCAAGCACGTGGCTCCCAGTCTCCTCCATAATCTGGCTACTGCCTCCTTCCTTGGCCTCCTTTCTTGTACTTTCTACCTTTCTGATCTGCTTTGTGCCCCTGAGACGTATAAACAAGGCGGTTTCTTGTTTATCTGCTTTGGCTCTTTTCCCGCCACCTAGAGCACGTCTTCCTAGAGACGGGCCATGTCTATGCTTTCCGAATGATCACTTCCTGATGGAACCCCTCCACGAATGCTCGTTTGTTTTCTGCAGCGTCTGCACTGTGGTGCAAAGCCCGTGGCAGTCTATAATTTATTGTATTCTGAAACTTGGTTATGACAGCATCTCTTCAATTGATGGCAGCTATGTCTTTTGTTCTTTCAACAAAAAATCTTATGGAACAATTTTACTTGTTATAATGTCTTATCTGGAGTCATAGACTCAGAAGACACCCATTTGCTGCTTAGATTCGTTAGTTTATTGAATTATAAATTTTTCACTGCTGTGTTAGTAAGAATTATTAGGGGTGTGTGTGTGTGTGTGTGTGTGTGTGTGTGTGTATGTGTATGTGTGCATGCACGCCTGGTGGTTTGTTCATCCCTTTAATCTTAGTACTTCATAGGCAGAGGCAGGCAGTACTCTGTGAGTCTGAGACCAGCCTATTCTACAGAGTGAGTCCCAGACTAGCCAAGGCTACATGGTGAGACCCTGTTGAAAGAATTATTTTATATGGGTTTTTTTTTGTTGTTGTTTTTTGTTTTTGTTTTTCAAGACAGGGTTTCTCTGTAGTTTTGGTGCCTGTCCCGGAACTAGCTCTTGTAGACCAGGCTGGCCTTGAACTCACAGAGATCCGCCTGCCTCTGCCTTCCGAGTGCTGGGATTAAAGGCGTGCGCCACCACCTCCCGGCCTATTTTATGTTTAAGGCATGTTCATTAGTTCAAAAATATTTCTCCTCCTCCTTATCAGGGCAGTGCCCATTGTTTAATAACATATACATTTGAAATCACAATCTATCTTAAATATATACTTTTAAATAAGTCAAGGTAATTAATGCTCTAATAGCACTATGAAGGAGGAATAAACAGAAGTTAATTTTAAAAAAGTAACATTGAGGCAGACACGGTGGGTGACATCAGTAATTCCGTCACTCCGGAGGCCGAGGCAGCAGTATCGCCGTGAGTTTAAGACTGTTGGGCTACATTGCCATGTCCTGTCTCAACACAAATAAATAACAAGTAAGGCCAGCCTTGATGCAATGGCAGCAAGACGCTAGTACGTTATTTTACACTTGCAGTTTTCACACCTTAAGATCTTTCTGAAATACTCCCTCAATTTATGAAGTGTTTGCGTTCCTGGGAAATTCAGTATCTATATTAAGCATGCATACAAAAATATGCTGCTTTGTGTGTAAAGGGAGCTGTGTCCCAGGCTTGTATTTGTTATAAAAGTCTCCCCCCACCCACCTTCATGAATGGGAATGGCGAGAGACAGGAAAGTCGGGAGAGTCCCACAGTGCCTCTTGCACTGGACGGCCCCTTGCAGAGCACCTAGCAGCCGACAGTACCCCAGCTCTGAATGATGGAAGGACAACCCTGTGATGGCCAGCGGCGTGGTCACAGATTTCCCAAACACCCACGGTGGTTTGAAGCTGCTTTATAATTTTGGTAGTCATTAGTATCACTCTGGGAAGTTACTGTATATGCAGGTTCCTTGGCCCCATTCTCAGAAATCCAGAATCAGTAGCTAGGGTACAGCCCCAGAATCTACAGCTTATTTCTCGCCGTCTTAGGAATTTTGTTCTTTGGAGGTCACCTTGAGAAGCTCTGATTTAGACCAGAGGCATGCATGATAATCAATCTGGCACTCTATATAATCTTCAGAGACCATCTTCTAAGAATCTCTGTGTTTAGAAATATTATTTAGTGTTTTTATGTTTTAAAGCCATAAAAATTGCAGCAGCAGTATTGACAATAAAACTTCATTGCGATCTATTATAAATAAACACAAACATTTATGAGCAATGAAAATTGTAGTAATACCGCCTGTTAATTTTTACCACTATGGAAGGCATGTAAGGTTTAAAACACAGCTGGTAACAGCGGTAATGAAGAACAAGTGGAAAGGGTCAGGTTAGATGGGGTTAGGGAAAGGACTTAGAGGTACCTGGGAGCACCAGGTTCATTGCTGTCTAACAGAGAGTCTGAACTGGTGAAAGAGTGGAGAGGAAATGGCAGGTCGTACTTCCCAGGCGTCCTGGCATCGGAACTAGATAATCTCCTGTATCAGTTGAGAGCTGAGGGCACTGTGTGTGATCAGAAGCTCTGTTTGTGAGCAGAATATGTAGTCCATGTTCTAGTCCTGAGGACTCCTTTCTGGGTCCAAGTTGTTTTCAAAGGAACTGCTGGGTAAACAAGAAGTCAGGCAAAATAAGAGAATTTAATACATAAGGGAAGCTGTGAGGAAAAGGTCTCTTGAGTTACCTTTGTCCTACATGAAAGGCCCTGGCTTTGCAAACTCACTTTGAATGTATGTGAGGTTGAGATGGTTAACTGTGAGTCATTTAAGGGTGTAATTTTACCTCTGTCTGTTTGCGCATTTGTAAGCGGGTTATAGTACAATAGCTGCTCCATGGGTTTACCCTGAGACCTGAAGAGATTCCTAAGAAACACACTTGGCACCTGGGATGGGCAGAAAAAATGCTGACAAGCCCGCAACCCCATTATATCACAATTTTCAAAGCCAGACGTGGTGGTGCATGCTTGTAATCCTAGCCCTGGAGAGGCCCGGGCAGGATTGCCAGGGGTTGAGCTCGGATGGGGCTACACAGTGAGACCCGGCCTCAACTCCTCTATTCTCCAAGATTTCTTCTCGGAACAATAGGTAGTTGCTCTGCCAGATTCTGTATCTCACCTTTCCTTTTCTCTTTTAATTTTATCGAACAGGGGAGAGTTTGGATACAGCTGCTCACTAAAACAACTGCGGAGTTGAGTTTTCCCCATTTGGAGAAGTCACGTGGGTCAACACATCTGGAATTTGATGGTTAAGCTTCATGGTGGGGGGAAGGGAACTACCCTCTCCCCTGCCAGGTAAGTATCCAACTTTTCTTCCCTAGAGATATGTTTCATATTCTTCACCAGAGGCTTTTGGATGGCAGACATGCTTCTGTTTTGTCTTACACCAAGCTAAATTGTAGATCCTATGTTGTAGATCCAACCTCATTGCTGAGGCAATGTCTTAGAGACTGCAATGTCCTGGAGGGTGTGGCTAAGAACCAAGATGGGAACGGCCTAAGTGATTGCACAGAGCAGTCAACCCAAACACAAATTCCTATCTCCTTTTCAGCTACTACATTTGATAAAGTAGCAATATTGACTAACATGGGCATAGGAAAAGGGGAAATGAGGATAAAATGAGTGCTTTGGTTTGTTTCAGAGGGGAGAGCTGCTTTGTTTTGAGACAGGGTCTTATTGTGTATAGGTATACAAAGAGGTTTATAAATCAAACATTTTTCTTATAACAAATGACAAAGAAACTTAGGCTAAAATAATTCTTAACTGCTATATTGGCCCAAGCCTGTGATCTCACCACTTGAGTAGAGGTAGAGGCAGGAGGCTCAGGAGTCTAAGATCATCTGTGGCTACTAAGAGTTTGAAGATGCTTAGGCTACATGAGACTCTGTCTCCAAAAAACTAAAACAAACCAATTTTTGGTATACGTATAATTTTACCATTTATTAAAGATTAAAACAAACTTTCATACTGTTGACCTAGCAATGGCTTTTAAATGTCTACATAAAGTATTAAAACCTGATGTTTGTCATGGCAGCACACACTCAGCATTTGGGAGGTAGAGGCAGGAGGCCGGAAACCGAAGGCCGTCCTTGTCTACAGGGAGATCTGGAGGACAGCATTGCTACACAAATCAGCATTTGGGAGGTAGAGGCAGGAGGCCCGGGAACCGAAGGCTGTCCTTGTCTACAGGGAGATCTAGAGGACAGCATTGCTACACAAAGCTCTGCTTTGTTTTGTCTCAATACTTGAAAGGCTGAGAGAGACCCCCTCGAGTTTCGAGCTACAGTGAGCTGCACATTGAATTCCGCAGTCTATGCTACAGTGTCGGAACATGTCTCTAAATAAAACAAAATGAGAAGACCTCTTCTCAAAAATTCAAAATCAATTAATTAATTAATATTGGATGAATATTTGATACCACAGTATGTGGAGCATCTTTGTGTTTTTTGAAGTTGATAAACATTTTGCTTTTAGAGTTGTCAATACTGAAAAATCCTATTTTCATACATATATAGTGCAAAATAGCAGAAACATGTTTAGAATCGTTTCAGAAACTGTTAGAAATTCTGATCCTAAATAAGATTAAAATTACTTTAATGACCTTTCTAAAAATCAAACTCAAGCCGGGTGATGGTGACACACTCCTTTAATCCCAGCACTTGGGAGGCAGAGGCAGCAGGATCTCTGTGAGTTCGAGGTCTACAAGAGCTAGCTCCAGGACAGGTTCCAAAGCTACAGAGAAACCCTGTCTTGTAAAAAGAAAAAAGAAAAAAAAAGATAAAAGAAAATAAAACTCAAGTTAGCAACTCAAAATTAAAAATAAAAAGTGCTTTAAGCAGAATTTCATGTAGCCCAGGCTGGCCCCAAACTTATGAAATACCAGAAAGCCACCTTTAACTCCCCATCTTCCTCACTTCACCTTTACCAGAAAGCAACCTTCAACTCCTGACCTTCCTGCCTCCACCTTTCAGAGAGAATGTAATTACAGGTGTATACCACCATGTCTAGCTAAATAGTCATTCTTAAAATCAAACATCCCAGCACGATATAATCCAACTATCTACTAACTTGACACTTAGATGCTGAGGGATGATATTAGGAAAATATTAAAAGTATGTGCTTCTGTATGTAAATCTCATTCATACAGTTAAAATACTACAATTTATAAAATACAATGATCTCAAATCTGAGGCAAGTGGTTTCAGGCTGCAGACATTGGCATGACATGGTTGTCACAACAACCCGAGTTAGTGAAGCTTGCATATGTGTATCCCAGGCACAAGGCTGCAGTGAGATCGTATGATCCAGTGCTGGTAACCTCCAGAAACATACCAGAGTCTTCATGATTAATTTTAGGTAGTTGCATGTTCAAAAACTTTCTAAGTGTTGCCAAATGTCTGTGACCCATACCTTCAGTTATATGGCACTGAGACCCACCATTCAAGGTGGGTACAGCGAGACCTGTGACAAGTTCTTAAATCAGGGGGGAGTGGGATGGAGACATTGTCTGAGGCAGCAGGAAAAGCTCCAGCTCAGAAGTCTGTGCAGCGCAACAAAGTGAGCCCAGAACAGCCAGGAGATGAAATCAAAATCAAATGGAAGGAAAATAGTCAAGAAAGGTTCTAAGGAGAAGTTATTCACCTTGGTGACCAAGTGGATGTGGAGATTTAGGGAGAAGGAACTGAACAGAAGTCCAAGGATTCTAATCTCAAATACTCTGGGTGCAGCAGGAAAATGGAAATATGTATGATCACTTTAAAGAATTATAATTCAGAGGGTGGCATCACCCCAAATCTGCCCTCTGTTTTGTCTGTAATCTCTCCTGTCCAACAAGGAGGGCATCTACAACCAGTGTAACATAGACAGTAGGGAAGGGACAGTCCCCAAGGTAAGACCCAACTCTGAGGAAGCTGCCCCACTCAACCGTGTTAAAGGAACTGAAACCTTAGGTTAGTGAAGTCCCAGAGAAATGAAATTTGGGTACATGAGAACTCCTGAAGACAGTCATAGACCTTCCAGAAACTTCCCTCTTTTCAGTCTGCATGTTTATATTAGGTAAGTCCTAGAGGATGAAGTCAGTTTTGTGTATGTAGCACGGCTTATGAGTATGGTACAGGGTGTTAACTTGATTTCTGTAGTAGGAATAACATCTGAAGTTTCTGAAACACGAGATCCAGTCATTTGCTTAGATTTTTCAGAATTGGCAGTAATAAATTCAAATGATGTCTCTGATACTTGCCAGTAGGAGAGAACTGAATTTGAAGGTAGGAAACAACCCTAGATCATTTGGTCTCTCTCCCTCTACCTGCTCCCTGCACAGTCTTGCTGTGTAACCAGCCTTGAGTGCACTGTGGCCCAAGCTGACCTTGAACTTGTGGTGTAGAGTGTGCCACCAGCCTGAGCGCCTGGCTCCGTTCCGTCCAGCTCTTGACCAGTGCAGACACATCGCATGCCTTAGGTGCTTGTCTGTATCTACTCTGTTGGTTGCAGAATGGAAGCTGTAAGTCTCAGGGTCCATCTGTTGAAGCTCTTAGCTTTTGGATTGGTAGAAGCCCACTAAAGATGTATTTAAAGATTTAAAGTCGCAAGGATGTTGAGTTGGACACAAGTGTGAGAAATAAATTAATGTGTCTTTAAAGAAGACTAAAATTATCCCAAGATATTTTGGCTCTCTTTTGAAACATTCTAACTGGACATTGTTACTAAATTCAGTATTCGCATGGTAAAATCTTTAACCCAAGCATGGCTTTTCCTTTTTATGGAACCTCCAGGTTACAGGAAAAAGAAAGGTTCTAATTTCTGAGATCTCAGAAAGCTGAGGGTTTGGAAACCTCAAGCAAGGGGGTTTCTGGGAATATACATGGGTGTCTCATTAAAGGGAGAGTTATTTCTTCTATTTCTTAACGTGTTTCAGGGATGTCTCATTTGTTCTAAAGATTTCTTTACTCATCGTGTACGTGTGCACCACATGCATGCCAGTGACTTCAGAGCCCAGAAGAGGGTATTAGGTCCCCTAGAACTGGAGTTGCTGGTGGTTGGGTGGGTGCTGGGAACCCAACCTGAGTTCTCTGAAGAACAGGAAGCACTCTTAACTGTTAAGACATTTTTCAGGCCTCTTAATTTGTTTTGTAGGGGAGTGAGGGGCGTACACATGCTAGAGCCTGCATGAGGATGTCAAAAGACAACTTTCGGGAGTTTGGTCTCTCCTCTCACAGGGTGGATATCAGCTCACTGGGCTTAGCCTCATGCTTTTACCCACTCAGCCATCTCAGTGTCCCAAACAGGAGCATTTTCCTGCCCAGACGACTGACTGGTAGTGCCATTTGGAGTAACTCTCTTTTTTTTATTATTGATTTTTATTGAGCTCTACATTTTTCTCTTCTCCCTTCTCTGTCTCTCCCCTCCTCTTCAACTCTCTCCCAAGGTCCCCATGCTCCCAGTTTACTCAGGAGATCTTGCCTTTTTCTATTTCCCATGTAGATTAGATCTATGTAAGTCTCTCTTAGGGTCCTCATTGTTGTCTAAGTTCTCTGGGATTGTGATTTGTAGGCTGGTTTTCTTTGCTTTATGTTTTAAAACCACTTATGAGTGAGCACATGTGATAATTGTCTTTCTGTGTCTGGGTTACCTCACTCAAAATAATGCTTTCTAGCTCCATCCATTTTCCTGCAAAATTCAAGATGTCGTTATTTTTTTGTGCTGTGTAGAACTCCATTTGTAAATGTACCACATTTTCCTGATCCATTCTTTGGTGGAAGGACATTTAGGTTGTTTCCAGGTTCTGGCTATGACAAACAATGCTGCTGGCTTAACTCTTAAGAGAGGGGACAGACAACCCGGTTTGGTGGCTTCAGCATGACTGAGGCAGAGGCAGGTGTATCATTCTAAATTCAAGCCAGTCTGATCTAGGTGGGGAGATCCAGGTAAGCCAAGGCTATGTAACAAGACCCTGTCTCAAAAAGAAAAGAGCGGATGGTGGTGTTGGTGGCAGTGGTCCTGGAGAGATGGTTCAGCAGTCAAGAGCACTGGCTGCTTTTCCAAAGGATCTGGGTCAGATTCCTTAGTGAGATGATCTGACATCCTCTTCTGGCCTCCCTGGGTACCAGGCACACAAGTGGTGCACATACATACATACATTCAGACAAAGCAATCATACATATAAAATAAAAAATAAAAAAACAAAAGAGGATACAACAGTGTATTTTCTTTTTGTTATCTTACAATCATTTGGGCAGTGTAAAATGTCCTGTTTCCGCTCAGGCCCACAGATACAACTGAGATACAAGATCCCAGCCAAACATTAAAGCAGAGGAAATGAGTCAACCGTGTTCCCACTCCTGTGTGATTATTTTCAAGAGTAATAATCTAAAATATATTCTAGCATAACTTTTGCTTGCGTATTATATAGAACCATAACCATGAAATCATTGTGTGTACATATTTTTCCACTTGGTATTTTATGTTTTACTATGTTGTGCTACAGAGATTTTTATACTGAGCTCTAAAAAGGAAGTAGGGTGCCGAGTAGCTCTTCTAGGAAATGGAAAATATTCTGAGACTGAAATGTCCTCTCAGATCAAAGATTTTGAGTGACCAGAGTGAGAAGATTGGAAAATCATGAGCTGGAGATTAGGCTTTCTAAATTATTGGCTAAAAATGAAAGACTTGTATTTGATATCTAATGTAACTAAAATTAAAGTCAAGTATAACTTTCATCTAACAAAATTTATTTTTTCATATTTCAGATAGTATTTTCATTTTTATAGACAACATATTTATTTATTTGAGCTAATGTCTCATTGTTTTTTTAGGCTGGCCTCAAAATCTCAGTCCTGCCTCCTCCTCCCTGTTCTCCCAAGTCCTGGGAATACTCCTGGGTACCACTGTGCCTAAGTACACTTTTGTTGGAAATAATAGTGTGGTTGATAAAAGTGTACTTTTATATCTCTAGATTTATTGGACGAAATGAATACATTTTATCTTAGTCACATTAATTCTGTAAGTAGCCATGGGATTATGAATATATTAGTGAAAGTCAAACAATAAATGTTTGTTAAATCAATCCATGATTAAGTACCTACTGTATAGCAAAGGTGTTGAGCATGTAGAAAAATCATGTCCCAGCCTTAAGTGTCTTACTTTCTCCTGGGATTATGGATGTATCATCCCAACTAAGATGCTTAGTGCTGGGATGGACACAAGACAGTGGAGCTTGGCGTCTTCTTTCCTTTTTTATTTAGCACAGAGTTTCTTCCCTTCTGTCAAACAGTTTATGTTGTCATGTAGGGCTCAAACAGCACTGTTTGTGCTCAGTCTTTCTAACTTCATCACAGAGTTTCTAGAGGCTGTGGCTCACGTGTGTTCCTCCAGTGTAGCTCCAGACCACTGGGCTGCCTGCCACCTTCAATACTCACCATTCCATTTCCTGTAGCATTTCCTCTAGTACACTTGCTTTCCCATCTGTCTCTTGAATGCCTCTTAATGCCAGAGCTCTTGGACACTTCTGTAGCCACGGAATTCTCCACACGGTTCAGTCATGCTGGAGAAATTGGGCAGTCTTCATGGCATCTAACTCCATTTCCTCAGGACCTGACTCTAGTGAAGACGCTCTGCTATCACCTCTTCAGCCATGGTGAGGATGGGCTGGGAGAGTTTAGGACTGGAGGCAACTAGAAGAAAAGGAGTTGTAACAGTAGAGGAGAGAAGAGACTGTTGTTTGGGGAGACAGGGTAAAGAGAACTTCTGGGCTTCTTTGAGAAATGTTATCGACTGTGGGGCTATTTGGTGATGCACGGATTCTGGGAGAGGAGAAGCCCTTTGTTGTCTCTTTGTTGAAGTAAGTGCAGATGTAAGAAGACTCTTGTGTATCTTTCCACTCTTCTCTGCCTCTTTTCTAACAGAACCTGGATTTTGTTTGGGTAATTCATCCCACTGCGGTTACCATATGCTAACTGCAGTTGATCCACAGGTTGAATGGTTTAGAACTGAACAAAAAAATACATTCTAATGAATGTAACATGAAGAGACTTTTTGCCTATTTTTTAATTGATTTTTATTGAACTCCCCTCCCTGCCTCTCCCCTCCCCCCTCCAACTCTCTCCCAAGGTTCCCATGCTCCCAATTTACTCAGGAGATCTTGTCTTTTTCTACTTCCCATGTAGATTAGATCTATGTAAGTCTCTCTTAGGGTCCTCATTGTTGTCTAAGTTCTCTGGGATTGTGATTTGTGGGCTGGCTTTCTTTGCTTTATGTTTTAAAACCACTTATGAGTGAGTACATGTGATAATTTTCTTTCTGTGTCTGGGTTACCTCACTCAAAATAATGTTTTCTAGCTCTGTCCGTTTTCCTGCAAAATTCAAGATATTATTTTTTGTGCTGTGTAGAACTCCATTGTGTAAATGTACTACATTTTCCTGATCCATTCTTCGGTGGAGGGGCATTTAGGTTGTTTCCAGGTTCTGGCTATGACAAACAAAGCTGCCATCAACATAGTTGAGCACATGATGTTGTGGTACAATTGAGTATCCTTCGGATATATACACAAAAGTGGTATTACTGAGTTTTGAGGAAGGTTGTTTTCTAATTTCCTGAGAAATCGCCACACTGACATCCAAAGGGGCTGTACCAGCTTGCATTCCCACCAGCAATGCAGAAGTGTTCCCTTTTCCCCACAACCTCTCCAGCATAAGTTGTCATCAGTGTTTTTGCTCTTAGCCATTCTTACAGGTGTAAGATGGAATTTCAGAGTTGTTTTGATTTGCATTTCTTTGATGACTAAGGATGTTGAACATTTCCTTAAGTGTCTTTCAGCCATTTTAGATTCCTCTGTTGAGAGTTCTCTGTTTAGGTCTGTACTTCATTTTTTTATTGGATTATTTGTTCTTTTGATAACCAGTTTATTGAGTTCTTTGTATATTTTGGAGATCAGACCTCTGTCTGATGTGGGGTAAGTGAAGATCTTTTCCCATTCTGTAGGCTGTCGTTTTGTCTTGTTGACCATGTTCTTTGCTTTATAGAAGCTTTTCAGTTTCAGGAGTTCCCATTTATTAATTGTTTCTCTCAGTGTCTGTGCTGCTGGGGTTTTATTTAGGAAGTGATCTCCTGTGCCAATGCGTTCAAGTGTACTTCCCACTTTCTCTTCTATAAGGTTCAGTATGGCTGGCTTTATGTTGAGGTCTTTGATCCATTTGGACTTGAGTTTTGTGCATGGTGATTGATATGGGTCTATTTTAATTCTTCTACCTGTTGATATCCAGTTATGCCAGCATCATTTGTTAAATATGCTTCTTTTTTTCCATTTGATATTTTTTTGTTTCTTTGTCAAAAATCAGGTACTGTAGCTCTGTAGTAGAGTTTGAAGTCAGGGATGTGATTCCTCCAGAAGTTCCTTTATTGTACAGGATTGTTTTGACTATCCTGGATTTGTTGCTTTTTCATATGAAGTTGAATACTATTCTTTCGTGGTCTGTGAAGAATTTTGCTGGAATTCTGATGGGCATTGCATTGAATCTGTAGATTGCTTTTGGTAAGATTGCCATATTTACTATGTTAATTCTATCTACCAAAGAGCATGGGAGATCTTTCTACTTTCTGGTGTCTTAACATGAAGAGACATAAAATGTAATAGTTTTATTCATTCACTGAGAATTTTGTACATGCAGACCATGTTTCTATCATATTCACCATTCAGTCCTCCCAGATGCATTCCCACCCCACTCAACTTCAGGACCTTAAAAATCATATATATGTGTGTATATACATATATAATGCACATATTATATATGCATATATGATATATGTATCATAATATATGCATATACACATATGTGCGTAAGTGTGTATATGTGTACATACATATATACGTATATACGTGTGTTCATATATATGTATATACACATACCACCAAATCAACTATATGCTGCCCACATGCTCATGACCGTGAAGCCATCTTCTGGAACATGGAACATGTTCAAATTACCAGGGGCCGCACCTTTAGAGAAAATGGGTTCTTCTACCCCCAGAAGCTCTCAGCTCTTAGTAGCTCCTCAGTGAGGGGTAGGAGACTCATGAGCTCCCTCCCCCAAAGTAGATTGTTAGCTGAACTGATTTTGCCCAGGTCTTACAGGCAACCACAGCCTCTGTGAGTTTATGAGTATAGAGACCGGCCATGTTCAGAAGACACTGTTTCACTCCAGTCCTCTTGACCTGTGGTCATACAGCATTCTGTCCCCTCCTTCAAGATAATCTCTGAGCCTTTGGAGAAGGGATGAGGTGTAGATGTCCTATCTGGCCCAGCACCAAGAGGAGACATTTGATATGGAACTTTGGAATAGGGTCTTTCTCATGGTTTAAATGTGTCTCCCAAGTTCATGTGCTGGCAACCTAATCTCCAATGTGACAATACTAAGACTTGACTGGATCTAGGGTCACCTAAGAGACAGACCAATGGGCATGACTGTGAGGGAGTTTCTGTACTAGACTGGGTTCATTGAAATAAGAAGATGGACCCTGAGTAGAATTCTACAAGCCAGGATCCCAGACTGGATAAAACCACAAAGCCAAAAAGCAGAGCAACAACGTTGTCTCATTCTACTTCCTGACTACAGATGCTGTGATCAGCTGACTTGATATCCTTGCTGCTATGATGGCCCAGAGTTGGTCCTTCATTCCTTAAGTGGCTTTTTTTCAGGCATTTTGTTCCAGCAATGAAAATAATGCAGTTTGAGTACTTTAAAGGTAATCATGGCCATAGGTAAAGCTCTCCCGGTTGGGGCTGGAATCCTTGGGGAAGAGCTTGAGGCTAAGGGGCGGGTTCTCTCAGGCTCTTGCTGTTCTGCATTCTGCCATGTTGTGATGCAGCCACACAGTCCTCCGAAGAGGTCAGTCTCCAGCTCTGGGAGAGAACAATTTCTTGTTCTTTTTTGGTTTCCTTTTCTCATATATTTTTATAACAGCATAAACTAAGAGGCTGGGTTTTTTTCCCTCATAAGAAAATGACACTTTACTGTGTCTGATATGACAAACTGTAGAAGCCATCTTAAGACCACTAGTTAAAAATAAGACCAATGGGCTTCAGACTTCAGATCAGAAAAAAATCTGGGAGGAATAGGAAAGATTTTACATTTAAATTTATTATTTCTCATGCATGTATGTGTCATGGCATGTGTGTGTGGAGGTCCGGTAACAAACTTTGGGCTGGATCTTCAGTGGTCTAGCTAATAACATAGAGCATGTAATTTACTAAGACATGGTCTTCTCTAAAACATACATTTCTTTAAACTTATTCATTTTAGTTTTTCCAGAGAAGGTTTCCCTGTGTATCCCTGATTATTCTGGAACTCCCTCTGTACATGAGGCTGTCATCAAACTCGGAGACCTATCTACTCTTGCCTCCTGAGTGCTGGGATTAAAGGTGTACAATATTACGATCCCATTTTCTCAGCACAAGCTGGTTTATACTTGTTTTGTAGCTGAGGCTGGCCTAAACTCCTGATCCTCATGTCACCATATCCCAAGGACTGGGATTGTAGGCATGTCCCATCCATTACACATGACAAATTCTGTCTATCTTAAGATAAACCAAGTGGTATCTAACACTTATAATTTCAGCAGGAGAATTGCTGTAAATTCAAGGCCAGCCTGGGATACACGATATTTCAGGCTAGTCTTAGCTGCAGAATGAGATCCAGTGTCAACAAAATAAAATAAAGCGAAGCCAAACAAAACAATGCCAATGATAGGGACAGAATTTAAACTTTCACTTCCTATATTACATTTAGCAGTTGCTATATTCCTGTTCTTGCCCAAGACTGCTGGCAGGTTTGAATATAGAACATAGTTTCTACGTCATAATGGAAGTTTACAACTTTGACCAAGCCTTTTGACAGAGTACAGGAAATAAAAGTTGACTAAACAGGAAGTAGGCAGAGTGGCACAGAACAGCAGGAAACATTTAGGCCTATTGTAAGAATTGTTTCTAGAGCACATAAGAACCAAACAAAATACCCAAAGCTGAAATCTTAAATTTTCAAACATTTAAAGGGGATCATGGGAGTGGGGGAAAATAAGGAAGTACAGAGGAGAAAGATTGTCTTTTACTGGAGTAATTATTACACAAGTCAACCAATGTAGTCAGCAGAGGTAGCAGTAGAGGCAATTTTAAAATATTTCTAAAACTCCCTTGACCATTCTCCCACGACGATGAGAATCTTGTGGCTTCTTTCTTTGAAGCTGGACCAACGTTGACTGGTGGACCAGCTGGAGTATGGTGGAAGCTATTATATGGACTGTTCAGACTAGGCCATCCATCCCCAGTCTGTTGGTGTCAGTGGCAGTAGGGATGGGGGACACACACTGTCACCTGCACCAGCCTGAGGAGTTCCTTTAACCTCTGGGGATTTCAACTGAGGTAAAGTCAGATTCTTGGGTTTGACACAGAAAATAATTTGAGGAGAATCTAATTATGAAGCAGAGTTGGAATTTATGAAAAGACATTTTAATTTATTTACTTATTGAGACCAGGTCTCACTCTGTAGCACTGGCCAGCCAGGGACTCACTATGTGAATCTAGATGGCCCTGAACTCACCTGCTTCTGCCCCTAGGTGCTGGGCTTAAAGGCAAGTGCCACCATGATTAGCTTAAAAGATATTTTTAATACAAATTTTATGCATCAGGGATAAGAGAAAGAAGGCACTCTAGAAGGTGAGGCACCAAAAGCGTTGTATGGGCATCTCTAAGCAGTTCACAACAATGTAACCTCGTTTGAAACTATTATCTTTATTAAATATTTAAAAACTATATTTTATGTATAGCAATATAGTTCATATGTTAAATAGCACTATTCTAGAATGACTTGATATAGCTTTAAACAGAAGTAAAAAGGGAAAATTTTAAGGTTACAGAAGCCCACCCTCAGAACGAAATTTCTACATTCACTTTTTCTAAATCGGCCAATACGCCAGATGTACCATGCCTGGTCGTGTCTGCTTCCCACTGGAGTTAAGAGATCCCGGCCTTCACAGCCACTGCCCCAAAGGCTCGACTGTTTAAGAACACAGACATGGCTCTTGCTGCTTCAGTACGCAGAAAGTTGGATGCATATTTGCAAACTATTATCTTGCAGGAGATCACAGGGTGGTTCCTGGGTGAGACTTGACAGGAGTGCAGTTGACAGGAGACAGCCTAGAACACAGGGAGGCAGGACAGTGAGTAGCTTCACTGTTAGCAAAGCCTTGGCTAAGATTCTCAAAAAACGTCTGTGAGGGGAATGAGGCCTGACCCAAGGTCACCTACATCCATGCCTTAAGCCTAGTTCGTTACTATTGTAACATAGACAATCTGTATATAAAGGAATAGTATCTCTATGTCAACAACCTTCACAGCTAAGGCCAGTTGTGCTGCAGGTCTTGCTTCTTAGCTGGCGAGAGGCATCAACCAGACTCCTGGATGAGGGCCTCCTTTTCCTTCCCACATTACCATAATTTCCCTGCTCTCTTTTCTGCTTCGTCTGGAACCTTCATTGGAGCCTTGAGCCTGTGTGAGAAGTTTCACTATTCTATCTCAGCCTTGCTGTGAGGAAGCAGAGCTAACCCATGTAGAAAGACCATGGGGAAAGAGTCACGTGTGGAGAAGGGGAGATGCATGTAGCGACCACTTTTCCAGTACTTCTCTTCCATGCGCCGCCATGTCTGACCTCATGGCAAACCCTGCAATGGATGGATCTAAAACATCCACCACAAAGCTCATGTGCTTGGACTCTGGCCCACGGCTGGTGCTGCTTTAGGAAGTCCTGGAGCCTTTGTGTGCCAGGGACTGTGTGGAAGAGGTGGGGAGGCAGAGCTTGAGAATTATAGCTTGGTCTTGCTCTCCCCCACTTTCTGCTCCTGATACCTTGAGGAAGTAGCAAGTAAGAGACCCCAGCTGTTCCACCACTTCACCTTCGCTGCCATGATGGACTATAGACCCTTAGATTGTGGGCCAAAATAAGTCCTCTTCCCAATAAGAGCAGCAATTAATACAGACCCTCAGCCAAAATGATCCCTTGAGCTCTTCCTGAACTCCTGACCCATAAGATATCACATGATGGCTTTTGTTGTTTTAAGCCAATGAGCCTTAGAGCAGCTTGTTGTGTAGCGTCTTTAGAAGTCATTATAACTAATTGCTATAACTAGCAAGGCAAACTGATAGTTTCCAGTCAGAGTCCCTGTTTTAATAATGAAAGCAAATAACTAAATGATGGGGCCAGGTATCTCCAAAGGAAAGTCTTTGTTCTAGAAAAATGGTAGAATTGATGTTTGAACAGTCCACCGTATTTCTCAAGGGGGCTCTGTAGTTCTTTCTGTCACTTCGTCTTCCTGTTTCATATTACCAACCAAAGTATGTCAGATACTTCAGGTATCCTTGACATGTCATAACTCAGCATCCAAAGCCACAGACTGGGAAGTTTAGGACCCCTGTGAACTGGGTACCAGCTTAATGGTTTTAGAATAGTCAAAAGAAACTACCAGTAGGACCGTATCTGTGACCTAAGTTTCAAGATGGGTAAGATGTAGAGAAGCCAAAGAATTATAGGGCTTAAACTCCTGGATTAATTTTTTTGTTTTAAAGTATTGAAAGAACATTAAGGAAAATTAAGAGCCTTCTGAGATAGCCTGGTGGTTAAAGGCACCTGACACCAAACCTGACTATCTGAGCTCTGTCCTTGGGATCTGACTCCAACCCTGTCTACATGAGTTCTCTCCTTGGGATCCACGTGGAAAGCACGCTGACACCCACAATTGTCCTCTGATCTCCACACCACAGTGTGTCATATGTGTACCCCATGCAGTGCACCCCTCACAACAAATAAATGTAGTGGGAGTTAAGGAAAGAAAATTAAGACCGCTAAGGCATATGCAGATAAATGACACGGAAGATGCTCATATGTTCATATGTTTGGAGTAGCAAATTAATTAAGACAAAAAGTAGATGGGTAGTTGTTTAGGCTTGGGGCACATAGGAATCGATTGCTGGTGAATATAAGTATGGCATTCCTTTTTAGGGTGCTGAGAATACTCTCAAATTGATTGTGAAGAAGGTTGCAAAACTAAATGAACAGATTGAGCACACCAAATCCAAACGTCTAAAATCCAAAATGGTCCAAAATCAATCTTTTGAATGCTGCTGTGGTATAACTATTTCCTTCATGTGTGACATGGCCATCACTATCACGAAGCAGAATTGCAATAGAGTTCTACAGAAGACCCTGGCCTACAGTCATGGCAACAAAACAAGAGAATACTATGACTAATAGCTAATATACGGATGTGGCAATGTGTCTGTTAGCATTCCTCCTGGGAGGACAGTTATAAGATCCTTACATGAGATTTCAATCACCGCTTCCTGCCTCAGCTGCACATGGTCTTGGTGGATAGTAGGAAGCACTAGGGTACAATGGATGGTGGATGGAGCATGGGGTGGGATTCTCCAGTGTGTATTTGCTTATGAGTCAGCCATGTTGGGGGTGGAACTTCCCAGTTGTATAGTCTTGCATCACCCATATTCCTGTAAGTACCCCCAGTAGATCCATTGACTAACAAGCTAGGTTTGAATGAAATCTCCTTATTCATCTGTTGATGTTCTCTTTCTGGTATTGTTGACTTGCTAGAGTCACAGCCTGGGTCCTGGCAGAGCCCCTTAGAAGCTAAGCTCAGTCACTTGTCTTCAATAGACCAAGTAAACAAACAAATAAGCAAATAAATAAGGCTCAGTCACTTGTCTTCAATAGACCAAATAGATAGATAGATAAATAGATAGATACATAGATACATAGATACATAGATAGATAGGGCTCAGTCACTTATCTTTAGTAGACCAAATAAATAAATAAACAAACAAATAAATAAATAAATAAGGCTCTGTCACTTGTCTTCAATAGACCAAACAAACAAATAAATCATGAAAAGCAAAAATATTTTCGGCAACGTGACCATGTTGGGAAGAAAACCAAAGAGAGTGATGACCAACCCCTCCCCCCATCAGTCCGTGTTTGGGGACCTAATGTGAGGTCTGAGGTGTTCATAACTAAGCCATCCTAGTCAAGGCATCCTCTTGCCCACCGTCATTGTCTGGGCTGAGGCCTCTCCTGCACAGTGGGCCAACATGCCAGAACTGGACGCAGTCTCTCTTTAGGAGATGAGCTCCGCATCTACCTGGCACCAACTTCAGCCTTTTCCTCTCCCAGCTGGGGACTCTTAGGGAAATTCCAACTTCTTGGGGTCCATTCCAATAGTCCGACGGTCAAAGGGAGGAGCACAGTGTCTCTTTAGAATATCATTGTCTTACATCACCCCTAGGGGTCGTGTATGGGTACAGGGTGACAAGCCACACACAGCTGATATGCTGTCCCAAGTGAAAACCCCACCCCCAACTTCATGGGCTGGGTCATAGTCAGAGCACCAGCACAGTAAAAATGCTGGATGAAATCACCTTCAGGCTATGCATGTAAGCTGTAAATGAAACACAGGCGAATTTTATGTTTAGAGCTGAGTCTCAGCCCCAAAATATCCCATTATCAAATCCAGAATATCTGATCCCAACCATTTTAGATAAAAGATGTCCAATGGTCTTAAAAAACTATTGATGTGTGCTGGACATGTTGCTGCCTGTCTATAATCTCTGCTCTTGAAAGGTAAGGTGGTGGTGGTAGTGGGGAGCTCAAAGCCATCTTTGGCTACATAATGAGGCCAGTCTGGGTTATATAATGCTCTGCTTTAAAAAAATCAAATAAAAAATATTTCACTGGACACTTTAAGTTGTCAAATTGTATAGAGTATGAACACTGTAACATGACCCTGTCCTGAAGCCCTGGCCAGAGAGAACCTACTATAGACTGTGTCTTTTCTTTTAACTATCAGATTATGATGTTCTGTCCCTTGCAAAATTATTGTGCTGAACCGGAATGGTGGGACTGGGAGCTGAAGCTGCCCTCCAAAGAGAAAATACCAGTGACTTCCATTCTACACCCATCAAACGAACAGACAAAGAACTCTGCCAAGCTTCTGAATAGGCAGACCTCATGCCAGAGATTTATTAGGGAAAGGGAAGAGAAAATGGCTGCCTGTGAGCAGGGATGGAAACAGCGTGACGGCAGGGTGGTGAGGGTGAAAACACATCACATTGGTCACCATTGAGGACATGACCTTGGTGTCGAGTCCTTGAAGACTGGGTTGGGGGTGGAGAAGCACCTGGTTCTGGAATGTGGGTGGTTCTTAGTTGACTAACATTCCTTCCTTTTGCTTATTGTAAAAGGCAAGGAAATAGGGTGAGGTAGAAGTGAGGGCTGCTTTCTGTTGTCTTGGGACTTCGGCATCTTTGGGGACCCAAGAAAGCTGGACTGCTGGCCAAGGTTGGAATGAGCAGGTTGTTTCACTCACTGTCCAGACTCTATGGGATCGTCTGGGGCTATGGAAGTATAGGCAAATTGGAGTAGTTTATAGTCTCTAATTGATTGGAAATCTGCTGAAACAGATGTAGGTTAGGGACAGAAGGTAACATTAAGGGGATAGGGGGAAATTTTTATCTTGAGTATACACTTAAAACTTTCTCACCCATAGTGCTGGTAGTTGGTGGATGAGAGTCCCAAGATCACGGAAAGGGGGAGAGATCCCGTCCTCAGGAATAGGCAAGCAGGGCAATTTAGGAATGTTTATCTAGAGTCCACTTGACCTGTGAGAGGTGGAGCCAAGATGATTCCCTGAAGCTTACATGATTTTTCAGTTTACAAAAAGAGGTAAAAGTTTTAGCTGTGTTAACATTGCCACTCTTTGTGATCTGCACTGGAATCCACACTGTAGAAAAGGCAGTAGATTCATGCCTTTGAGTCATAAAAAAGCCTGGGGACCCAAAATGATTCTGAGTTCAAAGCATCTGTGAGTTTATCCCTTTCAGAGACCAGTAGCCAGCAAACTGCTTGTCTGTCTCAGCTGGAGACCTAGTACTATAGGAAAGAGAGGCCTGAGTTTTCTGTAGGGCACCGGTAGCCTTGGGAAAGGAGCTGGTTGCCTGCTGCCGTGAAACTGACAAAGCTACAGTTAATATCATCAGAGCTCTGAGAAGGGCAAATTAAAGCAGGAGATATAATCCAAACGGCCAATGTGTCAATAAAAATGACAGACTTACCCACTACCTAGATGGTTGCCCAAGGCTCCTGTGGTCTTGATGGCTTCACTGGGACAGTGATTCTAGGTCTTCTGCTGTCATAGAAGACAGCATTTAATCCTCAGCTGCCACACAGAGCAGCATTGACCTTCAGCTGCCTGACCCAGCTCTTCCTGTGGACTGATCTTACTTTGACCAGGCCGAATAGGACAGTCAACCCAATAGACCACAGATTGTGCACAGCCCTGGCAGGAGGCAAGGTGTGGGGCAGTTTTCCCAGTGGTTAGCGTTACCACAATTCAGGAGAAGTAGTTGTGCCCCAGCTTATCTCTTTTTGAGATTATAGGGGTCCCCCTTAGGAAGGGGCGTGTCTGCAAGAACCTGCACTTACTTACTGGGCCAAGGTTACCTGATATGGCCATGAAGAATTAAATCAGGCCAGGTTGGAGGGGGCCAAAGAACAACTTAGGCTGTGACCCTTTTATTGAGAGCAATCAGACCTTTTATACCTTTATCAGAAACATAATATAATGGCAATTGCTGGGATCCATATAGTTGTAGTTGCCGGAGACAGTGAAGTTGGGAAACCGTACAGGGTACGCAAGATTAGTGTCTAAGACCAATTGTGCTGTCAAGCTCTTGTGCTTCCTTGACTACTAAGGGAGCATACAGAGAAACAGAACGGCAGCCTAGATGCTTCACTGCCTGAGGGAGTGTGTCAGTCTCTCAGGAACTGGAAGGCAATTTTTGCCCCAGGAGCCATGACACCTGCCTCTCAAGGCAGCTCTATAGACCAAGCTATAGTGGTACATTGTGTATTAATAAATAAAGCTTGCCTGAAGATCAGAATGCAAAACAGCCACACTAGTCAGCCATACAGGACCAGCAGTGGTGACAAACACCTTTAATCCCAGCAGGCACACTAGTTAGCCACAGAGGCCAGGTGGTGGTGCACGCCTTTAATCCCAGCATTAGAGAGGAATAAAAGGAACTCACTCTCTTTCAGTCTGAAGATTTCATAGAGGTAAGAGCTCTCTAGTGACTTTGCTGCTTTGCTTTTCTGATCTTCAGGTTGAACCCCAATATCTGTCTCTGGGTTTTAATTATTTGTGCTACACCAAGACAACTCCATGGTTACCTGCACAGGTCTACTATGGAAAACTTTTTCATTCAACATTTTAAATGCCATATTAGAACAGATCTCTGAAGAGTTTAAGGACCATCTACCAAGTATACCTGAGTTTAGGCTTAACCTTGAAAATACATTAACCCCTTTTAATAATCTTTAACAGTTTATAAATAAGTTAGTATCTTATGTAAAATTAGGATTTTACAAATTTATCACTGTTAAGTTAGAGTCTTAAAAATCTGAGTTGAAGGCTAGGTAGTGGTGGCTCATGTCTTTAATCCCAGCAGGCAGGAGGCAGAGGCAGGTTAATCTCTGAGCTTGATTTGATGTAAAGCCAGCCTGGATTTACAAAGTGAGTTCCAGGACAGCAAGGACCAAATAGAGAAACCCTGTCTTAAAAAACAAAAAACAAAATGAAAAGGACATGCATAACCATCTCCCACGGCATCTGTGCCCATCAGAGCCCCGACTGCCCCTAGAGAGGTGAGTTCCTGGTTGGAGGGCTTTGTTCTCTAGGCCCCAGCCCTGGGAGGCACATCCCATGTCTCACCCCCACCAAACCCTAGAAACCCCAGAGCATCCTTTCCACAAGCGCAACCATCCCCCACCGCATCTGTGACCACAGGAGCCTTTGCCCAGACTACTCCCAGAGAGACTGCCCCTGGAGAGCATCTGTGAACCAGAAGTCTTGGCCTTGACTTCCCCTGAAGAGAACCTTGGCCCCACCTACTCCTGGAAGAGTCCCAGAACCATATCAGTGACCACTAGAGGCACAGACCTGCCTGCACCTGGAGGAAGAATGACCACCTAACCCACAAAGGAAGAGGGACTTGAAACACAGGTCCTACCTGTACCCACTGGAGGCAGAGATGGGCAGATGGCACTGTAAGAATACATTCAACAACATAAAGAGCAACATGGCACCACCAGAACCTAGCTGCCCTATAACAGGAAGACCTGAATATCCTAACCAAGAAGCAGCAGAAGAAAATGACCTTAAATATAACTTTATGAAGATTATAGAGGCCCTTAGAGAAGAAATGAAAAATTCTCTTAAAGAAATTGAGGAAAAGACAAACAAAAAATCGGAAGAAATCAATAAATCTCTTAAAGAAAACCAAGAAAAAAAACAACAATCAAACAGGTGAAGTAAACAGTTCAAGACTAGCAAATTGAAATAGAGTCAATAGAACACAGAGGGAATTATGGAAATGGAAAATCTGGGTAAATAAACAGGAACTTCAGATGCAAACAAAACCAACAGATTACAAGAGGTGGAAGAGAGAATCTCAGGAGTTGAAGATATGATAGAGGAGATAGATTTGTCAGTCAAAGAAAATGTTAAATCTAACAAATCCTTAACACAAAACATCCAGGAAATCTGGTAAATCATGAAAAGACCAAACCTAAGAATAATAGGGATAGAAGAAGGAGAAGTCCAGCTCAAAGGAACAGAAAAGATATTCAACAAAATCATAGAAGAAAACTTTCCAAAAAAAAACAAAAACAAAAACAAAAAAAAAAAAAAAGAAAACTTTCCCAACCTAAAGAAGGATATGCTCATGAAGGTACAAAAAGCTTACAGAACACCAAATTGACTGGACCAGAAAAAAAAAAGACCCCTTACCATATGATAATCAAAACACTAATCATCCAGAATAAAGAAAGAATATTAAGAGCTGCAAAGGAAAAAGGCCAAGTAATATATAAAGACAGGCCCATCAGAATTACACCCAACTTCTCAATGGAAACTCTGAAAGCCAGAAGGTCCTGGATGGATATGCTGCAGACACTAAGAGATCCCGGATGCCAGCCCAGACTAGTATACCCAGCAAAGTTTTCAATCACCATAGACAGAGAAAACAAGATATTCCATGGCAAAACCAAATTTAAACAATACCTATCCACAAATCCAGCCTTACAGAAAGTATTAGAAGGAAAACTCCAACCCAAGGAAGGTGACTGCACTCACGAAAACACAGGCAGCAGATTACCTCACACCTCATGCCAGCAAACCCCAAAGAAGGGAAACACACAAACACTACCACCAAAAAAATAACAGAAACAATGACTGGTCATTAATATCTCTTAATATCAATGGACTCGATTCACCTATTAAAAGACACAGGCTAACAGAATGGATACAAAAACAGGATCTATCCTCCTGCTGCATACAAGAAACACACCTCGACCTCAAAGTCAGACATTATCTCAGAATAAAGGGTTGGGAAAAGACTTCCCAAAACTAAAATCAATCAAAAGAGATAGAGAGGGACACTTCATACACATCACAGGAAAAACCCATCAAGATGAAGTCTCAATTCTGAAAGTCTTTGCCCCAAACACAAGAGGACTCACATATGTAAAAGAAACATTACTAAATAGAGAATTCTCAACAGAAGAATCTCAAATGGCTGAAAGTTCAACATCCTTAGCCATCAGGGAAAAGCAAATCGAAACAACTCTGAGATTCCATCTTACACCTGTAAGAATGGTTAAGATCAAAACCATCAATGATGGCTTAGGCCAGAGAGGTTGCAGAGTAAGGGGAACATTCTCCACTGCTAGTGGGAGTGTAAACTTGTACAGCCACTTTGAAAATCAGGATGGCGGTTCCTCAGAAAACTGGGAATCAATCTACCTCAGGACCCAAAAATACCACTCTTGGGCATATACCCAAAGGATGTACACTCACACCACAAGAACATTTGCTCAACTGTGTTCATAGTAGCAATATTCATAATAGCCAGAACTTGGAAACAACCTAGGTACCCCTTGACCAAAGAATGAATAAAGAAAATGTAGTACATTTACACAATGGAGTACTACTCAGCAGCGAAAACAATGACATCTTGAAATTTGCAGGCAAATGAGTGAAACTAGAAACAACTATCCTGAGTGAAGTAACCCAGACCCAGAAAGACAAACATAATATGTACTCACTCATAAGTGGATATTGGAGAAGCTAGGTATCAGGGAGAACCCTAAGAGAGACATACATGGATCCCTCTGGGAAGAGTAATTAGACAAGATCTCCTAAGAAAATTGAGAATGGGAGGGGGAGGGAGGAGAGAAGGGGGAAGGTAGAAGAGAAGGGAAGAGGAGAACATGAGAAAACAAGATGGTTAAGATGGGGGATGGACAGAGAGGGAGAACAGGGAAAGTGGTATCTTGACTGAGAGAGCCATTACGGGGTTAGCAAGAAACCTGGCTCTAGGTAAATTCTCAGGAATCCACAAGAATGACCTCAGCTGAGACCCTAAGTCATAGTGGAGAGGATGATTGAACTGGCCTTCCCCTGTAATCAGATTAATGACTATTTTAATTTCATCATAGAACCTTCATCCAGAAACTGATGGACACAGATGCAGAGATCCACAGCTAAGCATAGGCTGAGCTTCCAGAGACCAGTACAAGAGAGGGAGGAGCAATAATATGAGCAAAGGGGTCAAGACCCTTATGAGATACCCACAGAAATAGTTGACATGAGCTAGTGAGAGCTCACTGACTCTGGGCTGATAGCCGGGGTATTGCAAAAGGCCAAACTAGGCCCTCTGAATGTAGGGGACATTTGTGTGGCTTGGACAGTCTGGGGGCCCACTGGCAGAGGGACCAGGATTTATCCCTAGTGCTTGAATTGGTGTTTTTTGAGCCCATTCTTTTTGGGGGGATATCTTGTTCAGCCTAGATTGTGAGGGTGGGGTGGGGGTGGGTAGGAGGCTCCAGATTGATCCTGCCTCAAAGTGATATATTAGACTTTGTCGACTCCCCTTGGGAAGCCTTACCCTCTCTGAAGAGTGGATGGTGTCTGGAGTGAGGGGAAATGGGTGGAGCAAGAGAGTGGAGGAAATGGGAACTGGCATAGGAATATAAAATGAGAAAAGATTGTTTTAAGAAAATAAATTTAATAATAATGAAAAGAATAAAGAAACTCCCTGAAAAAGAAAAAATGAGTTGAAGGTTTAACTGAATTACATTTAGCATCAAAATAAAAGTTTAAACCATAAATACACTCCATAGAGAGACTGGGGACTTTCCTCATCTTTGTTTTATAGTGCAGTATTATGGAATATCACAGTTTATTTGTATGACTTAATTTATCCAAATAGCTAAAGCTTAGCAAGGTGAGCAAAGACAAAGAAGCCAGACCACTATTACTGTGAAGCCAAGTAGACCTTAGAAATCTATAAATCTTATTTATCAAATCTACCTTATTTATCAAACATATGTTGTTATTTATCTAAATTTTCTAGAAGTCTGGTGTTGAACAGTTAGCAAATATATAAGTAGCTAGGTGTAAATCTCTAAGTCAGCTTTGTTAATCTGAGTAGATCTTTAAAACCTTAAAATTTTATCATCATACAAAAATTCATACCAATTCAAAAATATTTTGGAGACTTGTGCTTCCTTAGTCTAAAAAAGAGATACAGTGGTAAACAGGGCTTATAGGACTAAGAAGTTTTACAGTTGTTCTGTGCCATGTGGTCACCTGAAGATGGTGGTTAAAGTCACGTGGTATGTACTCTTTAACCCTAGTGGAGACGGCTGCCAACCATGTAATTGCTATTTAAAATATCTATTTTTATATCTATTCTTAAACACGAGTTGAATCTAAGTTATGTACACAGTATATTCTAAACATGCGCTGAATCACATACACAGTATGCTGTAGCAAATAAACATTACCTTTGTGTAGACTTTTTAATTGTAAGTCTTTAAATCTGAAGCCAAATTTTGTTACAGATTTTATAGATTTTCAACCATACCCGGTGAACTTACCAATCTTAAGGTAGCGTTTACAGCATGTCTTAAGTCTTAAGGGATTTTTTTTTTTGAGAGCAGAGCATAGAGAAATAATAGAAGCACAAGATTTTAAGAGTGGGAGGCTGGGGATGTGCAGAGCAGAGAGGGTGTAGATATGAGAGATTTGGGGATCATTTGTTTGTGCTGTGGCAGTTATGATTTGTGAGAATTTGGAAATCAAGTGTGCCATTTTTTTTTGATTTCTCCGTAGCTTTTGGTTCCTGTCCTGGAACTAGCTCTTGTAGACCAGGCTGGCCTCGAACTCACAGAGATCCACCTGCCTCTGCCTCCCGAGTGCTGGGATTAAAGGCGTGCACCATCACCGTCTGACTAAGTGTGCCAATTTTTGACCATTGATCTGTACTGAGACCAAGCTGTTTGTAGTTCAAGTAGGAGAGAGAGGGGTCAAAAAATAAAACTCCAGCCGGGCTGTGGTGGCGCACGCCTTTAATCCTAGCACTTGGGAGGCAGAGGCAGGCGGATCTCTGCGAGTTCGAGACCAGCCTGGTCTACAAGAGCTAGTTCCAGGACAGTCTCCAAAACCACAGAGAAACCCTGTCTTGAAAAACCAAAAAAAAAATATAAATAAATAAATTAAATAAATAAAAATAAATAAAACTCCACTGAAGGGAATTTCTATAAGCTGAGAGCAGATGCTGCAGACTGATGACTGGGGCCAGAGACGGCTTAGTGGGACTGAAGTTCCGAGGGGGAGGCAAAGAAAGCTAGCTGAGTAGGGGGAAAGGGAGACACTAAGTGTGTTTAGTAGAGATACCCAGATGGGTACAGCAGGCCAGAGTCAAGAGATGCGAGACAGGTGCCCAGGTGGGTACCTTGGGAGGTTCAAGGCTCTAGGAGCTGTGGGGACACTTGTGGCATCAGCAAGGAGCAGAACGGTTAGAGCATGTGAAGTAACCTAGAAGGTGAACTCTAGAATTTGGGGTCAAATTTGATGGCAGGAGCCGGCAGAAACAAGCGTTCTGTACATACCCCAGGAGAGTCAGATCCGCAGCTTGGTGCAGTGTGGCTGAGGTCCTTGGGAGGGGACTCATTTATGCCACTCTAGAGAGTTGGCACCAGATGAATGAAAGAAAGAAATGAAAAGAAAGAACATGACTGCTCTTAGGTATAGTGGAGGAGGAGGTTTATTGTAGATAAAAGAGAGAGCATAGCCAGAGGCAGGGACATCTGAGAGAATCCAGAGTGAACATGACCCTGAGCTGGGCTATGTGTGGAGAGGTGGGTGGGGAAAAGGGAAAGCCAGGAGAATAAAGGGTAGACAAGAAGGCCAGGTAAGCAGAATGGCTGGATTATATAGGGAAGGGCATCTGGGGGAACAGGAAGAGAGGAGAGAGGGCTTGGAGGTAGGAAATTTTTGAGCTCTTACTATAGACAGAGGATGCTCCAGGAGGGAGCTGAGAGTTGCATCAGCCAGCGGGGAGTGTATGCCTGGGGTGTGCACTCTGCAATGGCCTACTTCTTTACTTTATTTTCTCCCCTCGTGCTAGGTCCAGCTCCTGGCTCCCACTTTGCAACAAACTTACAGATGCATCAAAGAGAATTTAAAACCAGGATATTTACTTGGGGTGGGGAAGACCAGACAAAAACAAACGGATTAGATCAGAAAAGATAAACAGGGAATGGGGAATCTCCTTCTATTTCCCTGATCACTCAGAGAAATTATAAAGGTTCTGACTAATATTGGAATCTAGGGTGCGGAATGGTTACCTAAGGGATATTTGAGGCCAAATTTGGCTGCAAAGGTGGATAAATTTAGGGCCCTTCTGGTTGGGTGCAGGTGGAGAGGCTGGAGACTTTCTAAAAGGCATCCTAAGGGAAAGCCAGAAGGTATGGATAACACATTCCACTCAACGGGGGCCAGGGGCTAATTGCTCTAGGAAACTCTGTGCCTGGTACGAATGGTTTTGAAAGAAGCCAAGATGTGAAAAAGCACGCTCAGTAATAAAGCTTCACCCAAGGGAAGGGTCAGGAGTGGAATGGGTGAAGAGGATCAGCAGTGACCTTAAAGACCGTGACTGGGGTACCTCCACCTCCAAGAGCACCAGAGGCGTGCTGAAGTATCAATGGTCACTTCTCTGGACTCAGGGAAGCATTTACACCAAGAGGGATCACTTACCAATTGCTGGTGATAGAGGGCCAAGCGATGGGTGAGCTGGAAGACGGGTCTGTTGTGGGTGGAGCAGATAGGCAGGGGTATGCTGTGATCGGACCACAGAGGGGGCACAAGCGTCAGGGAAGCCTATCCTGCTTAGATACCAATGGAAAGGTTTGTGGTGGGTGTGGAGCATGCGCATAGGAGCGACACAGTGAGGGTCCTGAGGGTGAAAACGTGCCGCCGCGTTGGCTGTTCATGATGATGGGGCCCTGGGTGCTGAGTCCTTGACAGTGGGGAAGTACATGGTTCTGGGATGTTGGTGATTATTGGTCCTGCGATTTGTTTTCTTGTAGCACAAATAATAAAAACCACAGATATGGGGTTCAACCAGAAAGCCAGAAAAGCAAAAACAGCCAAGCCACTAGAGAAGTCTTACCTCTACCAAGGCTGGGCAACTGCAGACTAAGCTTCCCTCCTCCCATTTTATATTCCCTCTAGTTTTGGGATTAAAGGTGTGTGGCTCCCTAGTACTTGGATTAAAGTGAGCCACCACCACCGGGATTTGTTTCTGTATTGATCACGTGTAACCCAGGGTGGCCTTGAACTCACTGAGATCCATCTGCCTCTGTCTCCTAAATTCTGGGATTAAAGATGTGTGCCACCACTGCCTGACCTCTAGTGGCTTATTTTAGCCTTTCTGATCTTTTAGGTGAACTTTATTTATTAAAACATAAATAAGGTATCACTATACCCTTTTGTTAGCCCTTTGTTAGATAAACTTGTTTGACCAGGAGTAGTGGGCTTTTTGGAATATAAATTGTCTACTGTCACCTCTCCCAATAGGAATTCATTCAAAGGGGCCTGTCAGTCAGTCACCTAGACAGCATTTGCTCCTCAGGCAGCTCTCTGTTAAAGGGACTTAAGGAACTCTTACAAGCCTATTTTAAAATGTAGGCTGACATTTGTGCATTCTAACAGAGAGAGTGAATTCTTTCATACAGGCCCCTTTGGCCATGCTCACTCTCATCTCTGAGGCTACCTTATATTATTCTGTAATTAATTCTTCCTGTCTTCTACATTATGCTCTGGGGGTCCCATCTGAGTTAATTCATGAAATTTCAAGGACTGAGGACCTGAAGGGAGGCTGGTGGAAGGTTCTGGAAATGAGTTTTGAGGTTTCTAGCCGACTGTGATCCGAACTCCTTTATCTTCGTAATGGCACCTCGTGGACTCCCCTGCTTGGTCTGAAGCTGAGGTGGCACAGAAAGGGGAAATCCAAGGGATAGGATAAGGGAAATTAGCCCCTGGCCCTGGAATCTAGTTCACCATCCCTGATGACTGAAAGCCAAAAACTTCAACACAACCGATAAAGCTAACATTGCAAAAGAGAGTGTTAATCCTGAAGATTCTAGGAAAAAGACTGTCGGTCCAAATCATCATAGCCAATTAATTAAAGCAAGCTTTTTTATTCATGTGTATGGGCTATCTCCTTCTAAGGTGGGGTTCAAGTGGTCAGCATTGAGCATAGGGAAAATAAAGACTTTTATAGCTCAGGGGTAGGGGTTTCCAAATGGGGGGTTGGCAGGCAAATAGGTGGGGTTACATAAGCCAAAAATAAACACAACAAGTTGGTCATAACAAACTTTTGAGACAAAGATGTAGTTCATTTTTGTTTGTACCGCTGACTCCCAAATAATGACGTGGAGTCTTATTATTAATTATGAAAGTTTGGCCTTAGCTTAGGCTTGTTTCCAACTAGCTCTTAAAACTTAAATTAACCTGTTCATATTAATCTACATTCTGCCGCATGGCTCATTACCTCTCTTCCAATCTGCACATCCGACTTCCTCCTCATCTCACTGGAGAACCCCTGCTTCTCAGATTCTTCCCCCACATTCATTTCTCTCCCTGGAACTTCTGCCTATCCTCTTCTGCCTAGCAATTGGCTGTTCAGCTCTTTATTGAATCAGTCAGAAGGTGCCTTAGGCAGGTGAGGTAGAACAGATACATCTTCATAGTATACAGAGAGATTACCCCACAGCATGAAATCATGATCTCAAGGTGGTCATAACGCTTGTGCTTACACACTGACACACCCACGTGAACCTGTGCATACACACACACACACACACACACACACACACACAATAAATAGCTAGCCTCAGAGGAAACCACCCAGTATCTCTGGCCTCCGCATGCACACACATACATGCTCACGGCCACACAACACATACACAAAATTGTCTTAGATTTCTGTTGATTACTTTTAATTGTATGTGTGTAAGTGAAAATGCCTATAAAAACCAGAAGAGGCTGTTAGATCCACCGGAGCTGGAAGTCCACACAGAACCTGGATCCTCTCTAAGAACAGTATACAACTCTTAACTCCCAAGCCATCTCCCCAGCCCCAAGCACACATTTTTGTTTAAAGAATTAATGTAAATGTCAGACACCTGGACAGCTTCCTAAAACACCTCTTAGGAGGCTATTCTGGGCATTTTATAAAAGCCTACCAAAAATCCTAAGCAGACACAATTTCACTCCTCGTTATCCACACTCACCTTACACCTTACATCATCCCACACCTCCCATTATTGAGAGCGCCCTATATTGTTCTGTAATTTGTCCTGTCTGTCTTTTACAGTATAGTCTGTGTGTCTCCTCTGAATTCACTGCTGGAGATGGAAAGGAAAGGGAGCCTAGGAGGCCAGAGCAAGATTCCAGTAGCAGTTTCATGGGGCTTCTGTGACAAGGTGACTCAGACTGGGTGGCTTAAAGTAGCAGATGCTTATCAGACGGGCCTAGAGGCTGTGCTGATCAGACCCTGGAGACATTCTAGTGTCTCATTGAACCTTTAATTCCACTAGACTTGCCTCACTCATGAGGTGCTAGGGAAGGTCCTTCCTTGCCCAGCTTACTGAAGCTTCAGCTTTTCCTTGACTTGGGTTAGCACACATCAGATTTCTGTCTCCATTTTTTTTTTAAAACTGAAGGGCAAGTAAGTGACATTTATTGAGAAGTCAAGAAACAGTTCCTTCCAGCCCAGAGACTTGAAAATGAGTTACTGAGTCTCCATATTTTAAAAAGGTATTTGTTTGTTCATTTGAGATAGCGTCTCATGTAGCCCAGGCAGGCCTCAAATTCGCTATGGCTCTGAGCTTCTGATACTTCTGTCTCTAGGTCCTGTATTCTTAGATTAAAGATAATGTGCCACTGTCTTTGTTATAGTTTCTATTGCTACAAAGAGCATGACCACAACAACTCTTATAAAAGAAAATATTTAATTGGGGGCTGCCTTACAGTTTCAGAGGTTTAGTTCTTTATCATCATGGCCGGAAGCATGGCGGCATGCAGTCAGACATGGTACTGGAGAGGTGGCTGAGAGTTCTACATCTGGATCCACAGGCAGTCAGAAAAGAGAGCCACACTGGGCCTGGCTTGAGCATCTGAAACCTCAAAGTCCACCTTCACAGTGACAAACTTCCTCTAGCAATGCCACACCTACTCCAACAAGGCCCCGTGGTCTACATTGTGAGCGCCAGGTCAACCATGAACTCGTAGAGATCCACGTTCCTCTTCTTCACTAGTACTTGGTTTGAAGAACATTTTGCCATCTGATATGGAGACACAGAGTCTGGAGTTTGCCCAGCTGGTTTTTGGTCTTACTTTGGTTCACCATTTCCATGCTGTATATTGGAATAGTAATATATATCCTGTGCTATTGTATGTTGGATTACAGTTAAAAGATTACATGAGTCATAAAAGAGACTTTGAACTTTAAAACACTGTTGAGACTGTGATAGACTATGGGGACATTTGAATTTAGACTAAAAGCATTTTGCATTATGATATTGTTACAAGTTTCTGGGGGCTTATGGGAGTGGAATGTGGTAATTTGAATATAATTGGCCCCCATAATCTCATAGGGAGTGCCACTATTAGGAGGTGTGGCTTTGTTGAAGGAAGTGATCACTGTGGGGCAGGCTTTGAAGTCTCATATGCTCAAGCTACACCCAGTGTTAGACACAGTTGTTCCTCCTGCTGCCTTAGGATCAAGATGTAGAATTCCACCTGCCTTTGCCTCCCAAGTGATGGGATTAAAGGCATGTGGACCACCGCCCAGCTCATGGTGTCTGTTTTGATGGAGTTTTGAATGTAGTAGAGCAAGCAAAACTGAGAAAATGCTTATACAGATAACTATGTCGAGTGTTATAGAAGATGCAGGCAGGAGCTGTTATAGTACAGGCCCAGAGGCTGAGCTTAGGTAAAGAGGGACAGAGAGAGGGTCTGGCTGGGACTGTGGGAGCTGAAGGCTATGAGGTAGAGAAGAGTCAAGCATTTTCAAGGAGCAGAGAGGTCAATGTGTTTGGAATACATGGATACTATGGGGTAGCTTCCGTCCTTGCCTGGATTTGTTGTTTTGTTTTGCTTTAGAATATAGTCTGTCATGGAAAAACCATGGTGGCAGGCGTAGGAGTGGCGGGAGTCTGAGGCAGCTGGTCACACTGCGTGCGCAGTCAGGAAACAGAGAGGGTGAGTGGTGGCATTTAGATTGTTCCCCCATCCTTTGTCCAGTTCAGGAACTCAGATCATGGGATGCTGCTGCTCACATTCAGTGTGAGCCTGTTCTCCTCAGTTAGCCCTCTGGAGAAATGCCTCACAGCCATGCCCAGAGGTTTGTCTCAGCTGGTTCTTCATCTACTCAAGTTACAATGAAGGGTAACTGTCACAGATCTGAATGGCACGTGGTTTAGAGTTATTTCTAGAGGTCATGGTGTGAGGGTTAACATTGAGTACTGGCCTGACGGGACATAAAATCACTGTGAGACAGACCTCTGGGCTCAGCTGTGGGGATTGTCTGGGTACGGCTAACTGATCCGGGAAATGAGGTGAGTATAGTCATTCCTTCCTGACTCTGCATGCAGTGTGGCCACTGCCCCAGACGCCTGCTACACACCTTCCCGCCATGAACTGTAGCTTCCGACTGTGAGCAAAGATGGACTTGTCCTTCCTGAAGCTGCTTTGTCAGTCATACTGTCTTGTTCCTGAGACAGTAGCTGATATAGTCTTGATTGTTGTGCCAAGAATGGATGGTGGCTTTTTACAAAGTTTTAGCTATGATGATGAAGAAAATCAAATGGATTAGTGATAATGTCCACAGATAAGATATAAAATATTTGAAAATTCCTTCCTAGAAGGGTGAAGAAGACAGCGTGAGGAGCGTTTTTTAGGTTTCTGCCGTGCGTAGCATGGCACGGTGAAATGAAGCACGGAGCATCAGAAGTGAGCCAGGATTGGGCAGAGAAAGAGAAAAATTATGGGTGTGGTTTGTTTATGTTCAATATGAAAAGCTTTGACAAATGGAAAGAAGTTAGAAATCTAAATTTGAGGGTAGTCATTGGGATTTGGGGGAACAATGAGTTATGACCTTCTGAATTCCAAGCCATCTGAGAAATCAATATCAAATTGGGGCTCAAACTCTCAACTCTGCCAGTGGGACATTGGATTGCCAGACATCGCTTTGATCTGTAGACCAGGTTGTGTTTTTATTATCTCTCCCTGAACTTCATTTATGGGTCCAAAACTGCACGCCTTCCTCTTTATAGCAAAACAGCCTGGCTCAGTGTGAGTGCATTATATAGAAGGGGATTAGTATCCATCACAGGCTTGAGGTTTGGAGAAGAAAGGAGGTGCCCAGGCTACTGTGAGTCACTCCTGAGGGGAAGAGGGAGCCCTCAACAGCAAGCATTCAAAGTCAGGCGTCACAACAGAGACTTCACAAAGGGGAGCTTTGCAAAGGTGTGGACAGCATTACAGCTACCAACAAGGAGCTGCATCCAGGAATCAGAGGCTGGGAAGTTCTAGGAAGGAGGGACAAGAGAGGGGAGCTCTTACCAGAACTTAGCCAAGGCAGAGATGTTGCCTAATAGGAAGGAGGCAGAAGAAAGAAGCCCGTGCCCAAACTGGTCCTCTCTGGGCAGTGATGGTGAACTATGTGAGGACAGGTAATGCCTGGTCTCTGGTCTTCCCACCTCCAGCCTCCCTGAAATACCAAGCCCTCCAGATTCCAGAGGAGACTAATAACCGGGAAATACATCTGTAACTGTCAGTTGCCCAACACAGGACAGGGAAGGAAGGACAGAAAAAAGGCCATCAGAACAGTCAGCAGTCTGGACACCGATTGTCGTCAGGTGAGGGCTGAGAACATGTGGCCCTCACCTCATGAAGTTAGCCTCCATTCCCTCCACATAGCAACCCCTTCTTTAGTTTTTTTCTAGTAACTGATGGGTAGTTTAGTCTTTGCTCCAAGAAGGCTCGTGAACAGGAGGAGAAGGATTCTCTAATTAAATCACTAACAGTCACTGAGTCTTGAGATGGCAACTTATCACCATTTCCTAGTCTCCCATTTCTTTAGCGGGATTGCCCAACTCTCTCGCGAGAAGTTACACAGTGAGATCAACAGGCCATAAATGGTCTATAAAATCCAATGAAACGGTAATGCTTCCAATAACCACCTTCTGTTACAGTGCTCACTATTACCAAGGTGTGGATTTACTTCCGTTCACGTCATAACTTTTTCTGGGCTCATGTTCCAGTCTTCTCAGCCAAAGGACCATCTGATGGTGCTGCTATTCCCTGTGTGTATGTGTGCATCAAAGCCTGCACACTGGATCCTCCCGGTGGCATAGAAGGTCTTAGAGACAGAAGAGAGGTGGCACCCCAATACCTTTGACGATACACGGGGTGGCACTGAGGTGACCACAGTTCGTTTTGAGGTAAGTTCAATCATAGAGACAGGAAATAGATTCGCCGTTCTAAAGGGGTTGGGAGAGCAGTTGTTAACGGATGCAGGGTTTCTTGGAGGGTGATAGGAATGTTCTGGAACTGTTTTCATAATATATTCACATCTGAAATTACTTAAAAATAAAAAGCTTAAAGTACTTTTGGGGGAAAATATTCAAATTTGGGGTTTTACATAGAAAATCTGTATTCAGACTACATTATAGTTATAAACTATCTCTTGGGGAAAATGATAATCAATAAAAAAACTCCTTTTCACTGGATGGTGGTGATGCATGCCTTTAATCCCAGCCCTGAGAAGATAAAGACAGGCAACCTCTGTGAGTTCAAGGCCAGCCTGGTCTACAGAGTGAGTTCCAGGACAGCCAGGGCAACACAGAGAAACCTGCCTCGAAAACACAAAAACAAAAAGCCTTTTCAACTTCGAGAACAAAAAAGACTTGGATGTCGGATAACTCTTAATAGTTTGTTATTTTGCTTATATTTTCCTTTGTAAGTATACAGACGGGCAATATGATTTTTAAAAATCTACAGCTAAGTATAAAAGATTATGTTAATAAAGTACGAAATGATCATTTCGGGTAACAAAGATGCATTTTCCCTGTCTAGCTGGCAGCCTCTCACCCTTTCCTGCTCAAGGGGTTAACAGGACGTAGATTATTGACGTGCCAGCCCCACGCCCAGGAAACGTAAAAACCATGTGTAAATCTGCCAGTTAATAGCAGTTAGACCAGTTATGTTGGTTGTGATTCTAGGTTAGGAGCCACAGCAGCCAACGATTCCTGAGTTAAGCCGAGAAGGAATGTGTACACAGCCCATTGGGTAGTTGGGGGAATTACAGGGACAACCGGAAATCCTGACTTTGAGTTGGTGTTGCCTGCGACCTAGTTCAGAGGAGAATCTGTTGTTGGCCACTGAGCTGTGTTCTCATGCCCACCATCACGAGGATTCTCTATTGAACATCATCTGTGTATCACTAACTCCTGACTCAAAGATGAAGATGGGCATCTCACTAACTGAGCCTTGTTCGTACAGCTGCAGAGGAAGCTAAGAAAGCGGGGAATGCGTTATGCTTCTTGTGATATTGTTGCTTGTGTTTTTGAGGCTGGCTGGCCTTGGATTCCTAATTCTCCTGCTTCTACTTCTCAATACTGAGGTTAAAGGCAGGGTTTACCACACCTGTCTCTATAAAAAGAGATAGACTCCAACTGCCACTGAGATACCCAGAGAGGGGAAGAAGTTCAGTGATGAGCAGTCAAAAATCATATGAATACCCATCCCACCATCCAAAATTAAACACTTAGAATCCCAGAATGTATACACAGAACTGACATTAACTAGTGATCCCATCAGTATCTGGGGGAAATAGAAAATACATAAAAGAATAAGAAAATTATTAAAAATTATCCTGATTCATAAACTTTACAATATGCTGAGGGATTTTTTTTACTAAAAAGCTAATTTTTATCTAGATTTGCAATATTGTACCTGGAAATCGAGACCTTTTTAGCCTCTTGCAAAATTTAGAAATTTCCTTCCTTTTTAAAATAGATCTATTTGTCATTTTATGTGTATAAAGGTTTTGCCTGCATATGTGTGTGTGTGTGTGTGTGTGTGTGTGTATGTGTGCAGTACCTATAGAGGCCAGAAGAGGGCATCAGACACCCCCCCCACTAGATTTTGACAGTTAAAAAGTCACCATATGGTGCCGGGAATCAAACCTTGGTTCTCTGAAGAACAAGAAGTGCTCTTAATCACTGAGTCAACTCTTCAGCTCATCTTTGAGTAAGGTTTATCCTGTAGTACAGTTTGGCTTTAAACTCTCTTCAATCCTCCTGCCTCAGTCTCCTGATACTAGGATTGTGGGACCAGCTACAGTTTTACTTTCTTCTTCTTTTGTGTGTGTACATGCACATCTGTGTGCATGTGTGTGGTGTGGAGGCAGAAGTTGATGCTGAATGTCTTCCTTGGTTGCTTTCAACTTTGTCTGTCTGTCTGTCTGTCTGTCTGTCTGTCTGTCTGTCTGTCTCTATCTATCTATCTATCTATCTATCTATCTATCTATCTATCTATCTATCCATTGATCGAGTGGTTAAGTCAGAGTTTCATTGAGCACAGGCCTCATGAATTTGGTCAGAACTGCCTGTCTGGAGAGCCCCAGGGAGTTGCCTTCTCTGGCCCTCTGGCTTACACACCTGCACTGCCATGCCCAGGCTTTTAGGTGGAGACAAGGCATCTGAACTCAGGCCTTTATGCTTGTAGGAAAGCATTTTACTGACCGAGCCATCTTCCCCATTTCTTCCCTCTGTAAAGTTTCCAGTGGTGTTGGACTCCTTGCTTCTCCACTCTCTATTACCTGAAATCCCTTCATTTCTGCTTCCTACATGTTTTCATCTATTTTCATATTACTATAACTGCTTAACACAAATGAAAAACTTATACAGAAAAAAAAACATTTCTTGTAGTCCTGGAGTCTAGGAAATCAAAAGTTGAGGGGCTACATCTGGGGAGAGCCATGTTGATGGTGGGGAATCTCCACAGGGTTTTCGTGTCGCACAGACATTGCTTGCTGAGACCACAGGCTTGCCAGAAAGAGCTCTCAGTTTATAACAAGTTACTCAATCTATTAATCAAGCTCATCAATCTATTAATTTATTGATGGATTAATTCATTTACAAGATCATATCTTTCAAATATCTTTTACATATTATATGAGAGATTAAATTTCCAATATATGGAAGTTGGAAGACATATTTAAAATCTGGGGAAAATACCAGTTACAATCTTCATGGAAATAGTCGAATAAATAAATAAATAATAAATAAATAAAAAGTCTTAAAAGCTACACAGAGAACCCCTGTCTTGAAAAACAAAAATTTAAAAAAAATGAATATGGAAACACAAGAGACCTGTGCAACCAAAGCAATCCTGAGCAAAAGGAAAACTGCAGGAGGTATCACCATATTTGACTTTAAGTTACATCACAGAGACATAGTAATAAAAACAGTATGGCACTGGCAAATAGATAAATAGACCAGTGTGATAGAATGTGTTTAATCTGGAGAGGTTGTAGCGTTCAAGAAACTGGAAATGGGAAAGACAAGAGAAAATTTCTTAAGGGGTCAAGGGATGGCAGAATGCATGATTTGAAGGTTACAGGAAGAGGATATTGGGAATTAAAGTCTTCAATAGGGATGGGGGATGGAGGACAGAGACAGGAGGTGAGGACATGTGTAGGAGGCCAGTTAACCAAAATTAAAGATGTTTGCAAAACATTTATAACCTACAATTATATAAGCTAATTAAAAAAGGCAGTTAACAAGGATTTTGAGACTAAGTACTCTGTATAGGGGACAGTGTTTCCACAAGTAGATATGGCCCTTAAAAGAAACTCTTAGTGCCTGGTGTGGGATACTCCCCTAGGAGTTTTGGTTCAGGATCCTAGAGGCCCCCAAAACAACATAGGCTATTTCCATTGTTCTTTGTTACCAACTAAAAATAAACTGGAAGGCTCTATTGCTGAAGACAGCACACTTTGGTTTCAGGACATAGAAATCAAGCTGGAAGTCATCTGAAAACTTTCTGCCTGGCTAAGGTGTTAGTACAGGGTACTAGGGAAGAAAAGCCATCAACGGTATGATCCAGTGTGAGCCCTGAATTCCATGACACTGGCCTGACAGGCAAGTGATTGTTATAATAGTGGCTGGGAGGGTATAGAGGCAACCAACCACTTTTGGCTTGGTTTTGAAGCCTGCTACACAGGAGGGAATTCATGCATGCTACTATAAACCTGGTCAAAAGCCAATGGCTCAGGACATCATAGGCCTGGGGTGGGAGGGTCCTACTACTCTTTCACTAAATGGTCATGTTGTCAAATTGCTTTCTATTTATGTTTATGGACAGAGACTAGTACCATTCTCAACCTTTACCACAGAGGCTTCTCTTTGCAATGGTTAGCAAAGTTCTCCTGGAGCCTCTGGTTCACCCCTGTACCATCTGGAAAACCACCCCACCACCACCAAACCCTGCCTTCTCGGAGAGTCTCTGAACAAAGGAAAGATGCCAAAAAGCCCAGTTCTGCATTCTTGGCAGCTACTGCTGTGTCCTCCCCTGCTGCCTCCTGAGTCCCCGCCTAAGTGGTCAGCTTTTGACCATACTTGGGCACAAACCTGGCTTCTGGTAGACACATTGTAATGATCTATCTTGTCCCCCCAGCCCTGTTTCTCTGATCTTCTCCCCTTTCCCTCAATAATCCACTAAATAAATATCCAACCTTACTCTGCATGGCACGCCTATCTGTCTGTCTCTTGCCTGCTGCCTTTGGAGACCTGTGGTGTGGTCTCGTGGTGTGCTCATTTGTCCGTCTCTCCTCGTGGCCCACTGTAGCCACTAGGGGAACTGCACCATCCCTGCCTGGACTGGCTGCTCTCGGGACCCACTGCCTGCCACCACATGGCCCATTGCCAACCCCTGCTTGGGGATCTGCGGCATGATCTCATGGCCTGCTGCCTGCTGCAGCCACTCGGGAACCTGCAGCATTTTACTTAACCCATTACACATCATCACCCCTTGCCTACAACCTATAAAGTCTTCCAATAAACCCGTTGTTATACTTTTTCAATTTGACTTGATCTGGCTTACTGTATTGGGGAAAAACTTATTATCACGGACAGAAAATCTATTAAGCAGTTCATGAAGAGACTCCTGATTGGTTAAAGAGCAGTTCTTAAATAAGTGATTATTGGGTGCTCAGCTCAAACTGAGACATCTCTGTCAATGCCTTCTCCCTAAGGCTCAAGGAACATTTCACAAGGGAAGGCAGAAAGAATGTAGGGACTGGAGGGTGGGGAGGAGTGCTGCAAAGGCTGTCCTCTGGACATGACCCGGCCATTGCACTCATGACTCATGCAGCTGTGGTCACCTGCACAGGACCAAGTCAACAAGACCAAGCAATACTCCAATGGGTTACAAGTGAAACAAGAGAAAAAAAAAAAGAAGGGAGAGAAAATTGGGGTGCATATGATCAAGATACATTGTTTACTTGTACTACATTGTCAAAGAATAAATAAAAGATATTCTTTAAGACCTAGAGATGTAGTTCTGTGGTAGAACACTGCCTGGCATGTACTAGAGGCCCTGGCTTTGAGCCCTAGCATTGCCCAAAGGAAAGAAAAGCAGAGCCATACTTAAGTCACAGAACCCTATGTCCCTGTCAAGCCAAGGATACAGCTCACTTTCTCTTGTGAGCAATTGTTGCAATGGTATGCTGGTACATTGGCATTCTAGTGGTGTGTGTGTGTGGGTGTGTGTGTGTGTGTGTGTGTGAGAGAGAGAGAGAGAGAGAGAGAGAGAGAGAGAGAGAGAGAGAGAGAGATTGTATTCACTGTGGAAGGTTTCAAGCTGCCAAAGGTGTGCTTGCAGAATTTATGAATTATTGTCTCTTGTGAGCCCTGCAAGCATTGTCTTTTGCCTGGAATTCCCTAAGTTTGGATAGCTGTCTCTAAAAGCAACTTTCTCGCTTGTTTACTCTGAAGATTAAACTCAGGATATTTTTTAACTTCAGTTGTTAGGAAGTCATTTCTGAGGGTAGAGGCCATGTCTGTCTGTGCACAGTGGGCAGATGCCATGTCTGTCTGTGCACAGTGGGCAGATGCCATGTCTGTCTGTGCACAGTGGGCAGATGCCATGTCTGTCTATGCACAGTGGGCAGATGCCATGTCTGTCTGTGCACAGTGGGCAGATGCCATGTCTGTCTGTGCACAGTGGGCAGATGCCATGTCTGTCTATGCACAGTGGGCAGAGGCCATGTCTGTCTGTGCACAGTGGGCAGATGCCATGTCTGTCTGTGCACAGTGGGCAGATGCCATGTCTGTCTGTGCACAGTGGGCAGATGCCATGTCTGTCTGTGCACAGTGGGCAGATGCCATGTCTGTCTGTGCACAGTGGGCAGATGCCATGTCTGTCTGTGCACAGTGGGCAGATGCCATGTCTGTCTGTGCACACAGTCCAAGGATTGACCTAACTAGAGCAGGGAGGGAATGAAGAAGTGACAGACAGACAGACATAAAGAAAAGCTGGGGTTGGGCACTCTGGGCTCTGGAATGGAGAGGCCACAGCACCTGGAAGCTCAGCATGTTCATTCTATACAGGTGAGCAGGGAGGCGGGGCCATTATCCACAGCTGAACAAAGAGGCAGGCTTAGCTAATCTTGGTGGAAGAAACAGGTGAATAGTTCTCTGGCTGGAAACATCCAGGCGTGGTGGGAGCTATGGTGGACATTTTCCATATATACTGAGTGTCGCCTAGGGTAGGCTTTGCCACTCCCTGGGGCTGAAACATTGAGGTCCTTTACTTGGAGGCACCCATATCAAACAAGACACAGCCACTCAGAACTTCGCTGGATCGCTGCAAGCAGAAGTCTTCATCTTATTCACCTCTGTTCTCTCGGCTCCTGTGTGGGGATCCCTACAAACGCCACAGCCAGCAGCATAGAGCCCTGGGAGGCAAGAAGGAAAGCCAGCTCAACACGACCCAGTGCTGGCTTTGTAGCTTGTCCTAGGCATATTTAAGATCAGCACAACTTTGGAAAAATGTTTCCTGATAACAATTACCACAATAAAGCGTAAGGCAGGACTGCACTGAAACTCTTTTGCCAAGTATGTGTAACCTCTTTTGTCAGAGCTTAAGGGCCTCCCGGAAGATCTGGTAAAGGCTAGGTTATCATAGAGGTCACCAAGCTCCAAAGCACTGTGACGTCTCCCCTGGGGACAGGTTCTACCGACTAAGAAATCAAACTTAAGCTAAAGGTCTCGGGAGGAAGAGCCTGGGATGAATAGGACAGTCTGGGGGAGTCAGGTGTGGCTGTACCTATAGATAGCACAGGTCACCAGGCTATTAACTAACACCCACTCCCAGCCTTCTGGGTGGAACACTTCTGGTGTCCCCAGTGCTCATCTGGGAGCACAAGGACCTCATGCCCTCTACACACCTGGAACACTCCTTGAGGTGCGGAAGGCTCTCTGTGTGCCTTTGCCTAGGAGGTAGTTTTGCATTCTCCGGGTCTTAGCGAGGACAGTACTTTTGCCGTGTGTGGATCCAGTCACTGTCTTCTCTGCTTGGTATGAAGACCATGTTGCAGACAGCAGACTGTCCTATTCATCCCAGGCTCTTCCTCCCAAGACCTTTAGCTTAAGTTTGATTTCTTAGTCGGTAGAACCTGTCCCCAGGGGAGATGTCACAGTGCTTTGGAGCTTGGTGACCTCTATGATAACCTAGGCTTTACCAGATCTTCCGGGAGGCCCTTAAGCTCTGACGAAAGGGGAGATGGGACATGCCATGGGCTATCCATTTGCCTGTTGTTTGCAGGTCATTTTTTCTGAGACCTGGCCAAGACTCTAGCATGTTCCCTTGCTTCTTCAGCTTACTGTTTCCTTCCGTATCACACGCCGGCTGACACCGCTTGTCACACAGAATTGTGTTTTTTTCTGTGTTTCCCTTTGCTCTGGACACACGATGGTTGCTTTCCTGATTGACTACATACATCCTATCAGGTCTGGTCTCCCACAGTGAGCAACATGGAATGATAACCTAAATCTACCTAAAACAAAACACGGGCACCGAAGCAAATCATGTTCTTTAACCCTTCTTGGATAGTGTCCCAGTTAGGTGATATCTAAACTGAAGCCTGGCCTCAGTTTACCCCTGGGTGCCTGAAGCTCTTTTCTCCTTCCTGAACCTGGAAATCCTTCTTCAAAACTTCCCCTAGGGTATACCCACCATGTCTACATTCCTGTGATAATGGATGCCCCCTCGCCCAATGCAGAAAGTCACTGGTAACCCTAGGAGCATTCTTTGCTCTTCTTTGCAGATCAGGACCCCTGCACCGGCAATCTCCCCACAGCTGTGTGGCTCCCTGGTATCGTTTCCAGTCTTTAAAGGGCGATTCCCAAGTTGAACTTACTATTGGCCTCTCATCTGTCCTTTGCAAAGGGCACCTCTTATGAACTTCCTGGAACTGCACTCCCTGGTTGAGGGCGAAGAGGATATATATAGATGATTCCAGTCTGTTCTCTGAAGTATCTCTTCCCTCAGAGTTCTTTGAACATCAGTGTTGTTTACGTACAATAACTAAAACTAAAAGGTTTTTAATCCTTTATTTTAAGAGTGGTTGGGACAAAGTACGTCTCCCATCTCCTTTCACACTGACCAGTTTGGCCTCTCTGCTCAGAACCTGCCCTCCCTCCCTTGACATATGTTTAGTTTTACTTTTGAAGATTTTATACACATAACAATAAAATATCAAAATATCTACCCCAAATTTCTTCTCTCTCCATATGACCGCAGAATGCCCCCTCCCAACTTTGTCTCTTTTTAAAAATAAATAAGCCCAGTTAGTGCTGCCTATGGGTTTAGGGCTGTCCACGGGAAGATAAGTATCAGCTACACCCTTAAAAGAAATGCTGAGAATATTTGAAGGTGGTGGTGCACACCCTTAATCCCCCCGCACTCCAGAGGCAGAGACTGTTGAATCTCCGTGAGTTCAAGGCCAGCCTGCCTTACAAAGCAAGTTTGAGAACAACCAGGACTAGGCAGAGAAATCCTGTCTCAAAAAAACCAAAACAAAGTAAAAAGAATGAGCCCCCATTTCCCAGCAGCTATCCATTGTCAATAGCTCCTCGGTAAGGCATGGTCTTGTGGAGTGTTATTTTAACTAGGCAGAGACCTGTCATATTTATTTATGCTGCGGAATGTTACTTTAACTGCATAAAGGTGTGCTACTTTCATTTACGCTGCATTTGCTTAATTATGTAAAGATGTGTTGCATTTGTTTCACCTGGCCTCCCTGAGGCTCATGATGGGCCTAACAAAAAGCTGGATGGCCAATAGCTAGGCAGCAGAGGAGTAGGCTGGCAGGCAGAGAGAATCAATAGCAGGAGAAATCTAGGCTTGAGAGGAGAAAAGAAAGAACAAGAGAGAAACATGCAGGGCAAGACGCCAGGCAGCTGCCAGGCAGCCAGACATGAGAAGCAGTGAAAGTAAGATATACAGAAAGAAAGTAAAGTTAAAAAACAAACAAACAAACAAAAACAACCAAGGCAAAAGGAAGAAAAAGAGACACAGGTTAATTTAAGTTAAAGAGCTAGCCAGAATCGAGCCTAAGTTAAGGCTGAGCATTCACGACTAATAATAAGTCTCTGTGTCACGATTTGGGAGTTGCTTTGTGGCCCCCCCCAAAAAAAGCCTGGTATGGGGTGGGACCTGAAGACACCCCCCATCTCTGTGGGGATTTGGGGCTAACTTAATTTTATGCAGTTAGCCATAACGGCTGTCACGTCGGCTCTTGAGTGTAGTGGCCACGTCATGTCTAGAAGACAGGATTTCCCAGTACCACCCTCTTCCTCTGGCTCTTATATCTTTTCCCACCTCTTCCAAGTTGTTCCCTGAGTCTTGGTGGTAGGGGATTGATATAGCCGTGCTGTGTGGGGCTGAATACTCGGTCTCTTATTCTTGGCACTTTGATCAGTTCTCTCTCCAGTAATTGCTTCCACCTACAAATAGGAGCTTTTCAGACCAAGGGGATTTGAAGACTGGGTCTAATGTCGCCCAGCCTGGCCTGGAGCTCATTGTGTAGCTAAGAATGCACTGAGTCCTGACCCCTGTACCTCCACCTGCTGAGTGCTGGGATTTTAGGTTTACCTCACTGCACCAACCAAACCTTTCCTTAACCCCCTTCTCTCTATTTAACAGTGGTAGTAAGATCTAGGGCTAGCCGATCAGATTAGCACCAGCTACAAACAAGCAAGGCGTGTCCTTGCCGAACCCCTTTGGTCCTCCTTCACCATTATCAGCCGGCCTTCTTATTTCTTTCTCCAACTATTCTTATTCTGACCCCAAGTTCAAAGTTTTTACAGCCATCCAACTTCTCCTTGGTTCCCAGAGACAGTATGTCCCTGGGATATTCCTGTTCCCTTTTAGTCTTTGGGTTCATAGTTTCATGAAGCTGAAAAGGATGGCCTACCACCTGAAGAACAAAATTCCCTGTTCTGTCCGTTCACTGGTATACCACCGCCGCACTCTGCAGGTGAACCTCCAACTCTGAGTTTCTGATCAAAATTATGACTGGGCTTAAACAAATCTATTATTGGTTTTATCTAAGTGTCGGGTTTTGCAGGTAATTCTAGGAGTCTGTAAGTAAGTCCTGGGGAATCAGGTTATTCCTCCATGATTTCTTCTTAAACCTAGACTCAGTCAACATAATTTATAAAGGACATCTGAGGTCTAGTGTACCTGAGGCTAGAAATGCTAGCCTATGGTTCTCAAGTGGCCCTCAGAAGGGCAGCAGCACCTGGGAACTTGTTAGAAATACAAAGTGTTCCTGAGGAGCCCAGAAACAAGCATTTTAACAAGTAGTAATTCTTATGCATATTAGCTTTGAGATCCTTAGTCAAACCCGCCTGGTGCATCCTTTTCCTTGTCCTTTTCCCATCTGGAAACACGGTGGGGACAACAGAAATGTACCCCAGCTGTGAGGGCCTACGGAAATTACCCATGGAAGCTCTGAATGCTGTAAGTGGCGTAATGACTTCATTCGCCCCGCGGTGGGCACGCCTGCTCCCATCTGCCCACTGCTGATGTCTGGGAGGCTTGTGTAGACCGAGGTTGCTAAGGCCTGGGTTTGCCAAAGCCCTGCAACACCAGCCCCACGTAGATGTTCCGTGCACAGAAGTGTGGACACCCAGAAGCATCTCAAGTCCCCAAAGCTGTGACCCTGCGCCTGTTCCTCAGGCTCTGCTGGTTTGTGGGCTGTGGGTGGGCTTGGGGGAGGGGAGTGGTTGGGGTCAAATAGTCTGCCCCCTGCTGATCTGGACCAATGGAAAACAGAACTAGAGCACAGTGAAGATCAAACTTCTTACCGATAAGACTGAAGTGGAAAATATAGCTGGGGGTTGGCAGCCACCCTTGGGCTTCCTAATACTCCCCTCCTGGCTTTTCCCTCTGCTAGAGCTGATACTGTCCCTGTCCAGATATGGATCTCTTGCCTGCTCCCCACTCCCCTCTGCCCCATCCCTCCCCCCATTGTTTAGTCTTTTGCTTTTCTTGATAGCTGATTTGTAGCTTCCCTAGATTATCTCTGGAGACTGGTGGGCTGGCCTGAGTGTTGTCTGTCATCTTGAAAAAAAAATTAATGCAGTATTGTGGCGGACTTCTCGACCGGCGACGGAAGAACGACCACCACATCAGGATTCCACTCAGATCACGCTTTACTGGAGTGCCCTTGATTGATGGGGAGCAGGAAAGGAGGGGGCAGGAAAACGAGGGACAGGAAGCAGAGGGGCAGGGAGCGAAGGGAAGGGGCGCACTTAGGCAGCCGCTTAAATAGGGAATTGGCACACGGGTCGCCCTGTGATTGGCTGCCACCAACAGCTGACACCAGACGGCATCAGGATAGGCTCAAGGATCCTCATCCACCGCGCATGCGGGAAGCTGGGACTCGCAGCTCTCAAAGCTGTAGCCAAATATGGAGTTGTTCATTGCCAACAAGACAGGATGTCCGCGCCATCTTGTAATGGCGATCCTGTCCGGCTCACTACACAGTATCCCTTCTCAATCTGTTCTTGAATGATAGAATGAGTGTGTGTGTGCATGTGTGTGTGTGTGTGTGTGTGTGTGTGTGTGTGTGTGTGTAGGGGTATGGTGTATATGTGCAGGTGTGGCTATGTTCATGTATGTGGATGCCAGAGGAAGACACTGTCTCTCATTGATCTTGAAGCTCAATATTTAGGCTAAACTAGCTGTACAGCAAGCTCACATGATCTGTCTGCCTCCACCTCTACTTCGGGGCTACAGACATGTACAGTCATGTGCCCACCTCTACTTCGGGGCTACAGACATGTACAGCCATGTGCCCACCTCTACTTCGGGGCTACAGACATGTACAGCCATACGTGGATTTTATAGGGTGCTGACTATTGCAGCTTGGGCCCTCTGGTTTTACACAGCACCCTCCTCAGTCTCAACCTTGTGTATTTGAGGTAGGGTCTTCCGCTGCTCTGGGGCTTGTGGACTAAGCTGGTTGACTGGCTAGCAAGCCCAGGGGCCCATCTGTCATTCCAAACATGCGCCATGCAAGCTTTTTCACGTGTTCTGGGGTGGAATTCAGGTCCCCGTGCTTGCATGACAAACGCTTTACTCATGGAGCTCTCTCTCTCTCTCTCTCTCTCTCTCTCTCTCTCTCTCTCTCTCTCTCTCTCTCTCTCTCTCTCCTCTCTCTCCCTATCTATCTATCATCTATCTATCTATCTATCTATCTATCTATCTATCTATCTATCTATCTGTCTATGTATTCTAGGCTGTCCTCAAATTCATTACATCACTCAGGGGACCTTGAACCCCTGACTCTCTTATCTCTATCCCCCAGTGCTGGGATAATGTATGTATCACTGTAAATATATTTTTTGTGGTACTGGGATTAAACATGGGCTGTGTGTGTGTGTGTGTGTGTGTGTGTGTGTGTGTGTGTGTGTGTAGACAGGGCCTCATTCCACCCAGGCTATGCTCAGACTTTCTGTGTAACTGAGGGTGAACCCATGCTCTCCCTGCCTCCAAGTCCCAGTGTTAGGATTTGAGGTGTGCATCACCACCTGTGGCTTGGGTGGGCTAAGACTGGACACAGGCGTAGGAAAGTACTACAGTTCTGACTGAGCCTCATCAGCTCCGGTGATGGGAAGGATTTCTAATGAGGACACTGTCACAACTTTAAAGATGCTCATAGTGATGCAATTGGCAGAGGACTCTTTGGATATGAGGAAACCATATTATAGGATCCAAAGAACAGAGGTAGCCAAAGAGCCCGCGTCAGGACCTGCTTGAAGCCAAAGACACTAGGGCAAATCCAGTTTCTTGTCCTCTCATTCTCTTGCCTGCCCCTTCCCCGAGGCACCCACTTGCATTCTCCTCTGTGTTCCCACGAAGGCTTTAAGCATTTGGAAGGGGCTACCGGGCCAGGCGCGGCCAGGCTGTTAAATCCTACTTTCAGAAATAAAGGGGAGAACCAAAACCGTTCCCTCCTTCAATAAATTCCATTCCTCTGAGGCCAAAGAGCTCTTGGGACTTTCTTCCAAATTGCTTCTCTCCAAGGATATTGCTTTGTTTTTATTTTTTGAGTAGGGATGGATTCATACACTACACCGGTATCTCCAGAGCTTGTATTATAATCAAGCTCTGCTTCAAGTGTCGGGAAAACCAGTGAAGCCAAACGACCAAAGCCCCACTTCCATACCTCGTTTAGTCTGTGGGGGAGATAAACCGTAAGCCAGGTGAGTAGCACGGTCTGTGTGAGTGCATGCACATGCATGGGTAAGCATGTGTGCTCGTGAGTGCGCATGTGTGGTGGTGGTGTTCAGTGCTAGAGAGGAAATAAAGGGTGCAGAATACAGTGGCCAAGGAAGCCTCCTCGGGTAGGTGACATTTCAATAAAGACTTGAAGGTGAAGGAACAAAGACTCTGGCACAGGGAGAAACATTATCTAGAAAACGGCAGGTGCGTAGGCGGGAGAACTGTCTCTGAGGTCACTGGAGCAGGAGAGTGGTCCCTGACCCTCATCAGCTACAGCACTCGGGAAAGTGGCCCCTACACCTAGCCTGGGCAGCAAGGTAGAGCGGTAGAGCTGACCTTGAGGGTGTGGGTGGGTAGAACTGACGCTGAGGATGTGAAAGCAGGGGAACCGGCCCAGCCTCTTGTTCATAGCTACAGGGGTTGAACGGGCCAGGGCAATGCTGGAGAGCTCACTCTGGTGGTAAAGACAGAGAAGAGCTGGGGGGTTCATCAGCCCTGCAAACACCCAGGCCCAGGACCAGGGTTACCTACATCCACCCCATCTGTGATCTGCTGGAGTATCGGGGTGGGAGTGAGGGGTGTCAGTCCTGCTGACCCAGGGCTGCAAGATCTCCATGACACAGGGCAGCCACAGGGTGTCCAGGAAGAGTCCCAGTGAGGGCCCAGTGTCGATGGTGCGGCAGGGAACAGGGGCCTTGAACCCCAGACCAATGATTCTTTATGATAAATGCCTGCATATAAAAATATATGGATAAAGAGATTTAGTGTGTGACTCGCTGTATCACACTGTAGATTCCATGACTTTCCCTTTCTTCCTCCCCCCTCCTTTTCTTCTTTTTCTTTTAAATCTTATTTTGAATTATTTTGGGGTGGGGCGGGAGATGGGTGGGATCCAGAGGCATGATGTGAAAGACACAAACGATAACAAATAAATTTAAAAAACACATTACTATTAAAAAGTAACTCCTTAGCAAACCCTTAAAGATCTGTTTTGTTAGCTTTGGGTTTTGCCTCCCCTTCATATTGCCCTGGATGGAACCTTTAACCAGTTGTTCTTAATCCACCTGGGGACACTTTAGAATTGTCTTTGTCCAGATGTCTCTCCAGAGAACGCTCATCCCTTGCTCAAGGATGGGTTCCAGATGTTCAGGGCTGATAAGCGGCCTCCTGTGCAGGTTATCCCGCGCTTGAGAGACAGCGTGCTTAGTGCTTGCCCTCGCATTCTCTCAGCTGTTTCCTGCAGGCTCTGCGAGGCAGAACTCAGGCCTCCGGTGACTACTTGTCCAGATCGAAAGGTGTTTCCTGTGAGGCGGCAGGCGTGGCCTTGTGTGCAGGTAGCCCTGCCAACCACATCAGCCGGCAGAAGCTGTGACGCTCCCCCTCGGCGGCGTGCACACAGAGCTGGCTTCTGCGCTACACATCGAAGGCCAGCTCTGTTGCCCAGGCCAGATGCCAAGTAAGATAATGTACATTAAATCTTAGTTCAGATTACAGAGAAAACGTCAAAGACCGTTAGCTATTCTTATCTTCATCATCTAAAGCAATGGCTCTCTTTTTCATTTAAGCTGGCTACCCACCTTCTCAGAAGACCCTCCCTTGGTTTGTTTCATCTTAAACTCTGTGGTTCCCAGCCTTTATGCAAAGCCCAAGAGGGACCACTAATTCATGTTCATGAGGGATGTTCTGAGCCAGCGATTCTTAAAATGTAATTGTGGGGTGGTCAGCAGTGAGAGTGTTGCCTGGGATTGGGTTAGGTTTTTTTTTTTGTTGTTGTTGTTTTTGTTTTTGTTTTTTCGAGACAGGGTTTCTCTGTGGCTTTGGAGCCTGTCCTGGAACTAGCTCTGTAGACCAGGCTGGTCTCGAACTCACAGAGATCCGCCTGCCTCCCGAGTGCTGGGATTAAAGGCGTGCGCCACCATCGCCCGGCTGGGATTGGATTAGTTAGGGAAACACCTAGGATGGGTGCACGAACTCAAAGGCAAGGCCAGTGGGGGCCTGTGTGGTTCTCAGATGTGCTTGGCATTGAGAACCCCTGCTCTAACTAAGACTTAGTTTCTCGAGAGAAGTAGAGAAGCTCAGCTCCCACCCCTGACCAGCTGTGTGTGTATACTCAGGTCACACTCATACACGCACTGGGCTTCCGGAAACGCCGCTCAGCTCTGCCGCAAAGGAGCGACAGGCAGAGCACCTCAGAGCGCAGCCTTACAACATAGCTTCTCCTCCACAGATACACAGAGGACCATTCTGCTCCGGGGGAGAGCAACCTTCCTACCATTTTCCTGGTAGAGGTTTGCCTTGCTAATCTCCTTAGGGCTTAGACTAAGCATCTGTATCTTTTCTTTTCCTAGAGAAGATGAAGTTATGACGTCACGGATAACTAAAACTGCCATGGCACTCACATTTTACCGGGACTTTATTTTTTTTTTTTTTTTTTTTTTTAAAGATTTATTTATTATGTACTCAGTGTTCAGCCTCCATGTATGCCTGTAGGCCAGAAGAGGGTGCCAGATCTCATTACAGATGGCTGTGAGCCACCATGTGGGTTGCTGGGAATTGAACTCAGGACCTCTGGAAGAGCAGTAAGTGCTCTTAACCTCTGAGCCATCTCTCCAGCCCCCTTACCGGGACTTTAGAAAACACTCTTAGGCACCGGACTGAGCTCTTAAGATCCAAATGAGGAGCAGAAGGAGGGAGAACATGAGCAAGGAAGTCAGGACCACGAGGGGTGCACCCACCCACTGTGACAGTGGAACTGATCTATTGGGAGCTCACCAAGGCCAGCGGGACTGAATAAACATGGGATGAAACCGGATTTTCTGAACGTGGCGGACAATGAAGGCTGATGAGAAGCCAAGGACAATGGCACTAGGTTTCGATCCTAATACATGAACTGGCTTTGTGGCAGCCTAGCCTGTTTGGATGCTCACCTTCCTGGTCCTGGATAGAAGTGAGAGGACCTTGGACTTCACGCAGGGCAGGAAATCTGGACTGCTCTTCATTCTCGAGAGGGAGGGGGAATGGAGTGGGAGGGGAGGGGAAGGGGAGTGGGGGGAGGGGGCGATGTGTGCGAGGAGGGGGAGGGAAATGGGAAATTTTTTTTTGCAACAACTAAAAAAAAATAATAATAAAAAAAAAGATTGGTGCCACTCCATCCGAGTGCGCACAGCCTAGGCGATCGCAAAAAAAAAAAGAAAGAAAACAGAAAATACTCTTAGTCTAGATTCCCTCGTGTAGCCTCTTCTCCTCCGCCGCGGTTTAATTCTTGTTCTGACAATCTATTTGTGGCTGCTTTAAAAAGTTATAAGCAGTCTAAAATGCAGTGTGGGAATATAAGGGGTTGTAAGAGAGGAGACCTCTTTTCCTTGCTTATTGCTAGGTTCATGGTGGATACCTCTATCAGACAAGACAGATGAGACTGTTTGGGGCGGGGCATTTATGAGGCCCCACCCCTGGCAGAGGACTTCTTGGCAGCTAATAGCAGCTGAAGGAGGCAAAGTCACTGGGAAGTTAACCATGCTCTAATAAATTAGATCTATATTCACGTTCATGCAAACAACACTAATTAAACTTACACAGTCATTAAAAAAGACAAAAAAAAGACATCAAAGTAGGAGAGGGTTGTGAACTAGAAGAAAGGGGACCAAAGGGAACAGGATGGAGGATGGCGTAGGGTCCTGAGGAAGGAATGTGATCAACAGATGTACGTTAATGACCTGGTCAAAGAATAAAGTATAAAAATACTTTTAGCAAACATAGATTCACAAGAGAAAAGTATCCAGCTTTCTTTAGTGTGAGTCTTCTGCAAACCTTAATAAGAAAGCGGATACTGAAGAAACAGTTAAGCTTGTGTGTTTTATGGTAGCATTGATGGAGAGTGGACAGTGTGCAGTAATACAACCCCTAAAGGGTGTATGGTCTCGCTGTAGTAGACTGAGGGAACCCAGCAGCTTATTTCTGCCTAGATTCCTTACCTGCGTCTGTAAAATAAGACTGTTTCCTTCCTTTGCGCGTGGGAGGCACCACTATGCTGAGTGCCTAGGACCTACTTCAGGGCAGGTGGGAGCCACCTGCCTGCGTCTGTCGTTTCCTCAAATTCCTTTAGCTTGAGATATTCAGTGTGGCACAATCAGGTCCTGGTCCTGATCGGAGCCAATAAGAAGCCGATACATGAGGGATGGGTGAGATAGCTCTGTGGGTAAAGACTCTAGGTTTGACCCCTGGAACCCATGCTACCAAACAAAACGAAGCAAAAAAGCCAAAACAAAACAAAACCAAAATTGGGTGTGGTGGTCTAAATCTTTAATCCCAACTCTCTTATGGCAAGATTGGAGAAGGAGTCAGGAGAATTGCCTGGATCATAGGCCAGTTGGAATGGGATAAGTAGCTTGGCAGAAACAAGAGAGACCATGCTCAAAAACAAGGTGGAAGAGGAGACCTGACCCCTGACCTCCATGTGTGCATGCATGTACATATACTGTGTGTGCACACACGCACACCAAAACAAAGACTAGTTAGCACAGGTACTGCACTCTCTTAGCCTCCATGATGCAGAGTGATCTTCAAGGCTCAGCCCAGCCGCTCTCTGCTCACGAAACCTTGGCTGTGCCCACACTGGATGGTTCATAGGCCTTGGATGACACCGCCCGCACCTGCTCTGTCATTCCAGATAACACTCTGCACCCCACACTGTGAGTTCGGTCTGTCAATGCTCACAGGGTGGCCACAGAAGAACACGCACACTATCATTGCGACCACAGTGATGATCCTCGCTGTTCTATAGTGTGTTGGTGTGTCTCCTGGGATGAAGAGAGGACCTTATCTCTGGTTTCCCCAGCTGGATCTCACACTAGAATCTGACACAGTAATGACCAGAGTGCTTTGAAAGGAAGCCATGATGGACCAGCACTGAGGCAGTCGTAGAGTCTTGATTCTGTCAAAAAGAGAAGCTGTTGTGCCCAGAGAGACACATTCTTAGCCTCAGGCCAGAAGGCGGCAGAGAAAAAAAAAAAAAAAAAAAAAGGAAGTGAGGGGATAAATGTCATCAAAGTTCTCAGTGAAACTGAGTTCAGAAAAGATTCTGACCAAAACCAAAATGGAACCAACAGAATATGTTAATGGTCATTTTTAGTAAGTCACAAGAATTTGAAGAAAGGCTATTTTAATAAGTACAACAATTTCATTTTCCAGATGGTCTGAGAAATGGTTTCTTTTACATAGTCTCAGGTCAGCTTTTACCTCTTTTTCAGAAAGCGGTGTGGTTTCATCTTCAACAGCCTGTGAGAAAGAGAAACAAGTGAGTATCTGAAGGAGCTGTCGACAAGAGAAGACCGCACTGGGCTGGGTGCCATTTATGGAACTCTCAACATAGTGTGCTTTGAGGGAGGCGAGTTTGGGTGTTGAGGACAAATTCCCTAAGACCGGGGCCCACAAGAGGAATATAAGCAGGGCTGCAGGGAAATTGTAGGAGCTGCACACACCTCCGAAGCTCAGAATGTTCATATTTACAATTTGGCATTAATCGTCATCAGAAAGGCTCTCCCCCAAGCACTTCAGGCAACATGAATCAGGCACCGCTCTCAGATGAAATGCCTCTCCATATCTCTGCAGCTCTATTTTGAGGATTCCCTTTTTGCAATCCATCCGGATGCCTTGCCGGACGAGGTGATGCGACTGTGGGGTTTGAGGAAGAAGCAGGTTTTTGGAGAACTAACGGGAGGGTATACGGTCGCTGGTGGGCGTTAAGAAATAATGGAGCGTGGACACCGGTCTGCTCCTTTCTCTGCAGGGATTGTCCTTCCGGGTTAGTGATTCTCACTCAGGGACAGTTTTACTCTCGGGACATTTGGCAATGTCACGAGTCACACTGGATGACAGTGATGGGGCTGCTATTGGCGTTGAGTGCCCAAAGACGAGAGGTGCTCTTAAACACCCCATAATATGCAGGACTGGCCTTTACAGCAAATAATGCCTGGCCTCTGCGCCAAAGCCCTGCTCTAAGGTATTTCCTTTCACTGCAGGCCACCTGACCACCCAGGCCGGCAGAGAGATGTTCTCAAAGCATGCTGCAGTCAGAATCTCGTATAAACTATTGTTTATCATACACCTGGCTCTACCTTCATGAGTAACACGCCCCAGTGCTTGGCAGTGAATGTAACAGACGGGGTTCTAGATCTGCGTCTCTGAAATTAGAGCAGCCAACCATCTCCTTCAGAAACGTGAATACTCGCGGGCTGTCGTTAGAGCTGTGGGTCCCGTCTCCAGGTGCCGAGGTGACGTTCCAGAGTGGCCAATGCACTGCCCCAAATCCCTGCTCTCTGGGCCTCGCTGTTTTCCAATTGCTCTTAGCTTCCCTCTGGGCACCTTCAGATTCTTTCCCGTATGTCCTTTTGGTCCTGTGTCTTCCAGGCCCCCAAACCATCTTCTCCCCTTTTCCTTTCTGCAGATCCCCTTGTTTTTTGCTTTCCCGAGTGACAAGAGTAATGTTCATCATTATCGATGATGCTGCAGCCGCAGGCGGCAGGCTGGTGTGATGAATGCGCTTCTCCATCTAGGCCGGTGCCAGCCAGTGTGCGCCGCCGCAGATGGTGAAGCCAGGGTGTCGCGAGTCCTCTGCCTCCCGCCCAGTGTGCGCGTTTGGTCCTAGCATTGCCTGCCTCCGGTAGGAACTCCTGACATGTCCCTACTCCTCCAGAAGCCTGTCTATACTCTCAGAGGAAGAAACCTTGCTCCCCAAAGTTTCCTCCTCGGTCCTGACTTTGTTTTCTTTTAGCACCTTACACATTAACTGCCCCCTATCCTTTTGCCTCTTCTTCCTCCAGATGAGTTCTCCTCACCCTGGTCCACCAGCACGCTCCTACCTCCTTTTCCTTGGCTTCACTATCCCAAAGAGCAGTTCACTCTGCCCACCCCTTGCACCCTCTGGCTTGCTCTTGGCCTGTCCAGTCATCCTCCTGTGGGCCAACTCTCTTGTTTGACTGTGTGCTTTGGGTGCCCTGACCCTTCTGGGTGGACAGCTTGTCTCTCCTGCATTAGGCCTTGGACAGCGAGAACAGGTGACTGTGAACATCTCACAAATACCAGGTGTTAAACGCCACTCAGGGGCCTGGGGAATGGCGGAGCCAGGACTCCTAGGGAAATTCCTTTGAAATGCAGCTCTATTCAACAGAGTGACGACACATTATTGACATATGTAGAGCAGTGATCACCTCATGGAAATACCCTAGTTCACCAGGGACTGAGATTCAAAGTCACTAACTTCATATCTAAGTGACATTTACCTCTTCGCTGTAACCGAGCCTCTGAGAAACAGAAGCACATGACTACGAGCTAGGGGATTCAATTCCTGTTTTCCCTTCCTGTTTGTCCTCTGCTCAGGCAAAAGGAAAAAAAGATACTTAAAGAAACTTCTTGGTATTGCTAGCCTGATACAAGTTACTACTATGTACGCAGAAATGAATTTAAAATGAGAGGTTTTTGAGCTGTTCGCATTAAATGGCATTACTTTTTAAAAGGGAAGTATGTAACAGTTGGCGGTATAGCTATGTTTCTAAAGGCAGAGAGACTTCTGGGGGGTGTGTTCGCATCCCCTCCCCACTGCTCTGGCTGAAGGAATTTCCACCGGTTGGAATCAGTAAGCTTCGGTCTTTCATTCATGAACTCATTCCTTTTTTTTTTTTTTTTTTTGGTTTTTCGAGACAGGGTTTCTCTGTGGTTTTGGAGCCTGTCCTGGAACTAGCTCTTGTAGACCAGGCTGGTCTCGAACTCACAGAGATCCGCCTGCCTCTGCCTCCCGAGTGCTAGGATTAAAGGCGTGTGCCACCACCGCCCGGCTCATGAACTCATTCCTTAATTCGACCAATTTTGAACAAAACTGTGCCCTGCGCCTGGATGAGGCACAGCCTCTGTGCTCAGGAAGTGTCGACTAACCGTGGCGCTAGGAGCTGGAGGGGACGATTGAGGTGTGAGAGGAGCAGGGGCGCAGACCTTGCTCGTGGGGCAGCTGGACAGGAATGGCATCTAGAAAAAGAATCATACTCCAGGGGAAACTCAAGTGTGTCAGAGGAAGGAAGACGGGTTGTGTTGTAGGGAGGTCCACACCAGAGAAGGCTCAGGGCCAGTGGCTGGGAATCAGGATGCGAATGGAGAGGGATTGGTGTCGTAACGAATACTTCAGTTACGTAAACTCAGTGTCGTTATCCCCCATGCTGGGAATCAAATTCAGAGCCCCACGCATACATCACACAAGGGCTCTACAACCGAACCACAGCAACCCTGTGTGGAGGCCATTATTATCCCCATTTACAGATCTGGCAACTGAGCTACCAAGAGGTTCAGGAACATAGATAATCAGTAAAGAATTGCCATAGCCTGTTAGCAGAGTATAGATAATAGTAAATTATAAATATTCAGCCAATTAATTAGTACTCAGAGTCTATGGAGTAGGGTCCATCTCAGCCCGTGCCCATAACGGATACGATATTGTCTGCCATCATACCTTTCAAAATTCCCTCCCTGAAATCTTTGGGGCCCCCAAGAGTAGAGGGAAGCACTGATTTAATATTCCATGGGGAAGTCGGAGTGGAAATGCCCAACAGGATGCAGCTTATCCCTCTGCCTGTTGTCTTCCATGGATCAGATTGCGTCAAAACTGCTGCTCTTTTCAGAGGAACAGTCATTTGAAGACAGCAGCAGGTAGCAACAATTTTGAGGACCATTAACTGGCAAGGTGGCGTGGAGGGAGACATTTTAGTCTATGCCCCATTGTGGAGAACAAACACCACGGAAGGGACCAACCAGTCATAGGCTCAGGCATCCTTTTGCTTATAGAAGTTTGAGTGGCCGGGCAGTGGTGGCACACGCCTTTAATCCCAGCACTCGGGAGGCAGAGGCAGGCGGATCTCTGTGAGTTCGAGACCAGCCTGATCTACAAGAGCTAGTTCCAGGACAGGCTCCAAAGCCACAGAGAAACCCTGTCTCGAAACACCAAAAAAAAAAAAAAAGTTTGTGTGATTCAGTAAAACGCTTTCTTTTCTATCAGGGATGACTTAGCTCTCGAAAGCTCCACACGAGAAGGTCCCCCCTTTCAACTTCGGGTGACATAAGTGAAATCACTCAAGTTGACTCAAGGAGTCATAAGCTCGTTGAGAGGAGCTGGGTTTGATCTAAGTCAGGGACAGAGTCACGCCCCATCGACTATGTGTAGTAGGGGAAGCTTTAGCTTGATAAAAGCTGCGAGCGAAGCCTTCAGAACGGTGAAGTGTGTGGACAGCTTGCTCAAGCATGGGACGTGTTGGTGACTTCTCACTACCACACGTTCCCTCAGGGGTAATTTCCCCCAGTGAGGTGAAACCTTGAGTCACTGAGAAACAATGGATTCTTTCTAGAATATTTAAATTTTAGAGAGATAGTCCGCTGCCCTTCCTTAACCATACGCTCACTTTTCCTTCATCGTTCAAGCTGGACAGCATGCTGCCTTCACTGTGGAGGCTGGCTGGAATCAAAAATGCCCATTTGCAGCATCTTGTGGTAACAGGGATGGAGAGTCACTTTCCATGTTTATATCCAGCCCTAGTAGAGTTGATTGTTTAGAGCACACACACACACACACACACACACACACACACACACACACACACACCACAGATTGGCCCTGTATGGATTCAACCCATTGTAGGTAACAGCTGTACTGAACATGTACAGACGTTTTTGTTGTCACTATTGGCTGAACAGTAGCAATCGCTCCTCATGGTGTATTTACATTAGAGCATGGATTATAAGTCATCTGAAGAGGTACGTAAATGCAGTCATTCTTTGTTTGCAGGAGATCAAGCCCAGCGTCCCCTTGGACGCTAAAATACCAGGGCTTCTGTTTCTTTTTCATGCAGAAATGGATACTGTGTAGCAGTTAGCCCCTCTACTCACTTTCCCAATAGTTCCATCAACCCTTTCCCTAACACTTAAAACTCCTCCCCTGCTGGCTCTGACCGCTCTCTGGCAAACGGACAGAGAGTTGGGTTAGCGAGTTCAGCGTGTTAACCTTCTGCGAAGATTCTCAGGTGACTTGCCACCATGAAAACTCGGGAATGTCGGCTATAAAATGATTAGTCCTTTGTCAACTGGGCAGGTTGTCCCTGCCCCTTAGGCACAAACTAGTGGTCAGAGACCGAGCAGTTAGCAATGAGCCTTTATTCTTGTCTCTCTGTCGCCTCTGCTCTACACAGAAAGCCCATGCTGTGCTCCTGACTCTGGGGTCATTGAAAGAGTCATTGAATGGAGGTTGAGAAGAAAGAAGGTGAACATTAAACCAACCCAACCTGGACAGGCAGCTGACTTCCTGAGTGCTGCCGGGATGAGCCTGAGCTGGTGGCTCTTGTTCTACACATTCATCCAGACAATGGAGCCCGTTATGACCCAGCCAGTAGGAAGACACAGAGTCTACCTTCAGAGACCATATTTAGGATTCTCTCTAAAGTGGGCCCATCAGCTGACTGTGATCTTTGTCTACAACTAGGGGGTCCTTTCCTCTCTTTACAAAGGACAATGATGTTATTGCTTCCTACACTTCCAAATCTGTGGATGGTCAAGGCTCTTCTATACAGGGATGTAATGTTTATACTCTGCTTATCTTCCCGTATATGTTACACCATCTTTGGGACTTACAAGACAATAAAAGTGTCATAGAAATGGTCGCTGTACTGTATTTAGGGAGTAATGATGAAAAAGAAATCTTCACATACCTAATATGGTCAAATTTTTCCCAACACGATACAGACTTTTCTCTATGTCTCAAACTGGAAATGCCTACCTGGAATCTGTTCTTGTTCTCTTGTGGGGGAAATACCCAGGGGACCTAACAGGGTCTCTTGCTATAACCCAGCTAGCCCAGAGCTCACTCTGTTGTTCAAGCCGACCCCAAACTTGTGCATGATCCTCTCTTCGGCCTCCTGAATGTTGGGATTACAGGTGGGAGCCACTGCATCAGGCTCTTACGGTTATCTCAAATGCATTTGAAATGTTCTTCTCTCTCGGTAGCAGGATGCCCGTGTTAGGCGTGGCAGCAGAAGAGACTGCCGCGGGAGGGCAATGAGATGTGAACTGAACTCTTAGGAGGAGCTTCTGAAGAAAGCCCTTTCGAAAATGGCTGACTCAAAAAGAGCTTTCCATCTTTGCGTCTCTGCCCTTCCTTCTGCCTGCCGTGTGGAGTTGATAATAATAGCGCAGTGATCATCTCGAGACCATGGGGAGAATCCAAGGAAGGAAGCTAATGTGAACAAAGCCGAGCGGGTACAGTAGACGGAGCCAGGGATAGAGGTGCCTTTTTCTATCTAGATAACTTTTAAACTTTATATCTTATTTCTTCTTCCTTATATATACTTACTGGCTAATCCCAAACCCTCACAGACAGAATGGCCTCTTTCTGCCCCTCCCACCGTATCAGCCACCCCCCTCATCTCTAGTGTGGCTGTTTCTGTCCCTTCCAAAACTTAACCACACTCTCTCCTGCCACTTAATCTCCTCACACTGTTTTCACTGCCCGGATTCCAGTCATCTCTTCCCTGATTTACTCTGTGGATTCATCCCCCCAATGGAGCCCGGTGGAGGCTCTCAAAATCTCGCCTCCGTTACATCTGTCTTTGCTGTAATTTTACATTTATACGTATCATAGTCAGACTCGCCATGGGTCCCGCTAACTGGTTTCTTTTCTTCTTCCTTCCCTTCTTCCTCTCTCCCTCTCCCTCTTTTGAGATGGGATCTTATCCTGTAACCCAGGCTAGTCTGGGACTCGTGTTCTAGCCCAGGCTATACATTAGCCTCCTATTTCTCAAACCCGAACTCGGTTCCACCCCAGAGACTTTGTACTACCTGAAACTGTGGACCCTGGCCAAGCTGGCACAAAGCCAGCAAGGTTGCTGTCAGTGAGTAGGCTCCAGTTTACGTGACGTCACGGATTGCACATGAGTGAGGGGTGAAATCAGTCAGAGTTCTGTCCCTGTGTCACTTGAGGAAGAGGTACTTATTTCTTCATCAAAGAAAGCAGGGTCCTTTGGATGGCATCTAGGTAGAGGGGTGGTGGTATTCTTTATGTCCCCTGGAAAGTGAGTGATGGCCCATGGTGGAGAGCTTCCTTCTCAGAGCTGAAGGTTTTCTTCTCTGCTGGATGATAACCTGTGGCTAACTCTAGGCAAAGGTCAGTTAGTAGCCCATTAGCACATCTGGCTGAGGTAAAGGGAGAGAAAGCATCCAACTGGCTGATGACTGGTGCCAGGCTTTGTCCTGCCACAGTATTCTTCTGGTTCATTTACTTGAAATCAAGCTCTTCACTGTCCCATAGTGATATTCTGAGGTCAGGGAGTTGATAGTCTTTTATTTTTGATTTTTGAGGTTTTTTTTGTTTTTGGGCTTTTTTAAAATATTTATTTATTATTTATTATGTATATAACAGTCTATCTGTGTATATGCCGAAGACCAGAAGGGGGCACCAGACCTTATTACAGATGGTTGTGAGCCACCATGTGGTTGCTGGGAATTGAACTCAGTACCTTTGGAAGAACAGGCAATGCTCTTAACCACTGAGCCATCTCTCCAGCCCTGTTTTTGGGTTTTTTGTTGTTGTTTTGTTTTGAGACTGGGTTTCTCAGTGTAGCCCTGACTGTCCTGGAACTCACTCTGTAGACCAGGCTGACCTTGAACTCACAGAGATCCACCTGCTGCTGCCTCCAGAGTGCTGGGTTAAAGGTGTGAACCATCACTGCCTGGTTTAGCTGACAGTCTAGAGGAAGAGCAAACTGAAATGATCGCCCCAGCATGAACAGTCACAGCGATGGGGGCAGGAAGGAGAGGTGGGTGGGATCCTGAGATCTCAGAGTGCAGGTAGGAGTATATGGGGGGGTAGTGTTGACCTATGGGGCAATGGGGGAAGTGGTTCTGGTTCAGCCTAGCAGGATGGGTATGAAATCAGTGGGCAGAGAAAGGATGAGACTTAGTGGAAGGTGGTTTGGTTCAAAGAGTCATAGCCCTGGTCTCTACGTGTAACTTATTCCCACGGGTGTTTCCAACGAGGCTTCTGGGGCTCTAAGGGAAGGGCCATTCACCATAGCGGTGGCTTTTGTAGACCATTATAGAAAGTTACTTTTCAGGGTCCAGCATACTCGGGGCGTGCTGGAGCAGGATTCGTTTTGCTCTGAAGAGCTCACTGCGCACACTTCTCTCCTGCTCAACACTTGGTGCTGTACCACTGGTTGGGAGGGAAAAAAAATCCCTTCCGCATGTCAGGGATTTTTTTTCTCTCCTGGGAGAGCTGAGGTTAAATGTTTACCTGTAGATTTTATTTTATTTTATTTCTTTTACTCTTTGTTCTTTGGGGTCCTGCCACCCAGCTCCCAAATAAATATGCAGAGATTTATTTTTGCTTATGAATGCCCGACCTTAGCTTGGCTTGTTTCTAGCCAGCTTTTCTTAAATGATCTCATCGTCTACCTTTTGCCTCTGGACTTTTACCTTTCTCTATTTTTGTATTATTTTTCTTTCCTTCTTATTCCATGTTGGCTGTGTGGCTGGCCCCTGGCATTCTCCCCACTTCTTCTCTTCTCGCTCCTTCCTCTTCTCCTTTCTTTCTATTTTATTCTCTCGGCCTGGCAGCCTTGCCTGTCCCTCTCCTGCCTAGCTATTGGCCATTCAGCTCCTTATTAGACCAATGAGATGTTTTAGGCAGCCAAAGTAACACAGATTCACAGAGCTGAATAAATGCAACATAAAAGAACACAGCACATCTTTGCATCAATAAACAAATGTCCCACCGCATAAACAAATGTAACACACCTTCAGGTAATATTCCACAACATTTACCATCATGCCAATGAGCATGAACCCCCTCTTGTATTTTCAGAGATGTTCTATATCTTGGAGCCATGTAAGTCTCCTTGAAAAGACTGACTTTCTGAGAAAGTGACGTGATGGCCTTTGGATCCTGCCTGGGACAGCTAAAAAAAGAAAGTGCACTGACCCATTGTCAGGTGAAATGTCCCCTGGAAATCGGCTTTCCAGAAGCAAAGCTCTGAAGTGCCGTACGTTGAAGAGCACAAGGTAGTTGGGCTTGGTCAGTCATCGCTACTGGCTGATCCCCTTCATGGTGACATATTGTTGCCAGGTTCTAGGGCAATGAGTAAATACTGGACGCCAGGACCTCATCCCTCTCCTCCGAGACGAAGTTGGTTGGCAACAGGGGACAGACACTGGGCACACACACTGTCCCCAGAGGATAGGTACTGAGCGAATGTGTAGTCCCCACACCCTGCTTCCATCTGCTGCCCTGGAGAGCTGGGACCCTGCCAGCCGTCTTTGGGTCTCTTGCAGTATCTGCTGTGGTGACCAATTCCCAGCCACTCTCTCGCTACAAAATAGGTTGGCCCCAGGAGAGAGAACCCAGCGAGACATTGTCCTTGCTTCAGGGTTTTTACTTTGTAACTTTTCTTTCTGCCATTTCCTAAGTCCCATAATACACTCAGCTCAGGCAAGCTCTGGGAAAGCCTCCCTGAGACCCCAAGTTGGAAGGGTGGGACACTCTTTTATCTTTCTCCTCTAAGGGTTTGTACCTACCTCATCCTCTGGAAATGTCTACATCTTGTTCAGCCCATCAGCCCTGGTCCCTGGTACAGTGTTAGGCATGGAATAGGTGCCTGGTTAAGATGTCATATGTGATGCTAGAACAAAGAACTCAAATTCGGGAAAGACCAGAGATCATCACATGTCTCCAGCTCCTTGCCTGCGCCACTCCTGTGACGGCAGCAGACTGTCACTGTGGCACATTGGGTTAAGGAGCAATTTGGGGCTACAGGGAGCTGGGGAGATGCAGGCATAAGGAAAGCGTGCTACCCGTCTTTGCTTCAGCGCAGGTCATCAGCTTTCCAAGATGCCCTGTCACCTTCTGACAAAGAAGGACAAGAAGTCAGTCACCAGAGGCCAACAGAGCCTTGAGTAGTAGAAGGGGAGGCCAGAGGGAGCCACCTAGTGCAACTCCCCTGCAGACCCACCTCCTTCAGTGCCCAGACTGTTCCCCACGTTTCCCCCTCAATCTTGTATCAGGTAAACTTTAGCGTTGCTCTCACGAAATACCCTACACAAGCAACTCAAAGAGGGAAGGGTGTAGTCTTGCTCGTGGTTTGAGGAAATACAGAGTTACTGTGTTCCTGTTAAGAGGCTGTGTAATCCAGGCCCTGGCTTCCACCTGAGCTGCTCAGCTTGGCCTGCTCTTATTCCTCTGTCTTTGCGGGTCCAGTTCACAGGGAAGCTGAATCCTTCTGGCCCCTTTCTGTTGTAGAGCACCCAGCTTCCAGAATGAGTCCCTCAGGGATACAATCAGACCACTTCCAGCATAGCAGGGCTCAGATGGGAAGAGAGCTTAGGGAAAATAAGACAGCTACATTCCCGTGTGTGGTGGCCAGGGTGGCCTGTGGGTGCTGGGACACGAACTCAGAAAGGGCGTCGGGAGCCCTTGTTGGAGTCAGCACGGGGACCAAGTGGCTCAGGAGAGGAAAAAGAGTATCTTATTCTCATCTTTTGTTGAGGGAGGAAGTGATGAATGTCTCCACCAACCCTGCCGGGGCGCCACGACAGATCAGATCTCCCTTGGAGGAAACTCAGGAACCACAAGACAACCACCACACTGGAGGCTTGCTCGGCGCCTCGCGCCCCGTGTTCTCCTTTAGCTCATGTGCGATGTTTCCGCCCCAGCAGACATTCCCTCGTGACAAGCGGAAAGAGAGTTAAAAAAAAAAAAAGCTGGAAAGAATGAATGCGCCGAAGACAGGGCAGATAGCATGAGCCTAGTCAGGGGACACACACTGAGCCCTGGACACGGGCAGGAAGAAGGGGCTTCCAGAGGAAGCCTGCAGCTCTAACCCACGGTCTCTGTAGCCTGGGCTTCCAATGGGTCCCTCTCTGCTCCTGAGTAGAGAAGTGGGAGGTCTGAGACAGGTGACTTCTGAGACCGGCGACCGAGCAGGTACTGCCTTCGGCCCTAAATCACACACGTGGCCACACCTATTTCTAATCAGCGACCCCAGCAAGTCCCTTGTCCCTTGTTAGCGTCATCTGCCAGTCTCCTTCGCTGACAAGTGGGAGTGTTAATAATGGCCCCCGAATTGATGAGTGTTTATAACATAGAACAGAGCATTGTACAGTCTCCCTGCGGGAGCTCACCAGCTTTTATTTCCTCAGCTGACACCTGCCCTCAGGCTGTTCCTACAGGGGAGGGTGCCACCTTGTCACTTACTACTTAAGTGACAGGCTGGTATGAAAGTTCAGTTTTAATAATCTTGCCTGTTCCTCTCCAAACTTCAAGCAAAGCTATTGCTGCCCCCACGGGGCTGTCATTTTTTTTTTTTTTGCTTTGTTCATTTCCTTGTCGTTTTTTTTTTTTTCTCCTCAGAGCCATGCTCCAGAAGGGGTGTGGAAGGAAGCAGTATCCTCGGGTGGGGTGGGGTATGTAGCGGAGAGGAAAATGTGATGGAGCCCCTGAGGGCTCGTGAATTGATCGTGCTTGCTTGTGCTTAGACAGAGAGCCCAAACCGTAGTCTGCGGGCCATGGAACGAAGCTGTTTCCACTTGGGGCAGGTGTCGGTCCTGAAAACCATATATGTTCCTGTCCTTCTGGTTCCCAGGTCAAACAGACACAGGCAGCGTGGGTTCATCTGGTTGCAGGTGTGGCATTCAGGGGACCTAGCAGCCCTGTGAATACACCAGGGCTACACCATCCTGGACTCGAAGCGAGGAACCTATGTTGACATGAGAAGGGTCTCTGTGTAAAATCAGAGGAATGGCGGATGGCAGCAGGGCTGTGTGGGGTCTCTAAGCCACAGAGAGGGGATCTCGGTCTGCTCTGGAGGATGGAGACCTTGCCTGATGGCTTGAAGTAAAATGACTGGATTTACATTTGAGAAGCAGCTCTCTGTTCTCAAGGCTGAAGGGGCAGGCATGGGCGCAGGACTGTAACAGTCCAAGGGACAGGTGCTAGTGTTGGAAGCAGAGAGTAAGAGGTTGCTATGTGCACTCTTTCATGGGGGATCAGCAGGGAATGTCGAGTGCATGCATGCGTGTGTGTGTGTTTTAAGGGAATGGGGAGGGGTGATTTTTGCTCCTAAATGGTAAATCTCCATTTACTAGAATGGGGACAATTGTGAGATTAACTCCAGGGGGGTTGGAACCTACTTTGCTATGTGAGGCTTGCAAGGTCTATAGATACATTTCCGAGGCCAGTTGTCACTGTGTCTAGAAATCGGTCTGGCTAGAGATGAAATCTAGCTTCGCCAGCACATTCATACAGTTTAGGCTTAAGACTGGATGAGACCTTAGGAGGACAGCTACAAGTCAAGGCCAAGTTCCTGGCCCCACGAACCTGAGGTTTCCCAAGCTGTGGAAGGGTCATGTCTGATGCAGGGTTCTTTAGGCATTTTGCTCAGCTCACTTTGGATCTTGGCATCTTCAGCTTTATTATGTCCTGAATGTTGATTACAAGTCAGCTATTTTCCCAGGACTTCAGATTCCTACCTAAAGGACCTGGCCCACATATCCTGTTCTCTCTCCAAAGGGACACTCCCTGCCTCCAGCACCTCAGACGGCAGTCAAGCTATGGGTAGTCTAGTCTAGCCATTACCTTTTGAAAGTCTTTTTTGGATGTCTTCAAGTGTTTTTTAGAATGGCGACTGCCTCTCCTCTTAGGGTGAGTGATCCAAGGGAGAGGAGGGCAGAATGTCAAGGCTGGAAGCCACAGTCTAATCTAATATCTCGTGCGATTGGTGCCATTGCTTGTGTGATGCTCGGTTAGAAGTGAGTCAGCAGTCCCGTTCCAGGGGATGATGCAGGGGCATGAACACCAGGAGATCACTGGGCAAGTCTCGGGAACTGTCCACCCTATTCTCCCCTCTCCTTCTCGTGTTGCTGCTTCTCACTGTTGGCTCCTCCACACGCCCACATGCTCCTAAAGCACCTACCATCACTCAGTCTTTGAGGCCCCCCTCAGTTTTAAGGCACTTCCAGAAGTCTCACCCTTCCATCTTGAGCTGTGACCTTTGATCTCTTCTCCTTTCCTCCTCCTCCTCATCTTCTTGAGAACGTGACCTTTATTCCCTGCACAGCTGCCACCTCCACAGCTTGCTCTGCTCGTCAGCAGTGGCCACCGAAATGCCAGGTCACGTGGCTGCTGTTTTATTTAAGTTGACCTCTGCAGAATTTCCTTTTTTTTTTTTTCTGGTTGCAGTACTGAGGACCAAGCCCAGAGCCTCACACATGCGAGGCGGGTGCTGGAGGCTGGCTCTACCCCAACCCTCTCTGCAGCATCTGAGTGCTGCTAACTCTCTGCCGTTGCAGTGGTTTGGTTGACTTCAGCTGTCAAGCCTCCCTCAGCTGGGGTTGTAGGACCAGAGCTGGGGCTCTGGCAGTTCTAGTAGGCTAGGTTTGGAACCATGGTCCTCCTCTGGAAGATGCCAGCTTCCAGCCTTCTTCTTCGCCAAGCACGAGGTTCCTGGAGGGACACTGCAGTCCTTGCCCCCCCCCCCCCCCCCCCCCGCCCCATAGTTGACTGGCACAGCGATTCTGCAGAGCACAAACGTCTCTTTAGGATATCTTCACTTCTGCCAGGATGGCTGTACTCTTCCTTCATTTTACCCCGAAGTCTGAGCTTGCCCAGGCTCCGCCCACTGCCTTTGGCTTCACATCTCTCTCCTCACTCTGCCACCCCACCCTGGCAAATCTATGTTTTGTAAATGTTACTGCAGCTGCAGGGTTTAGTTTTCCCAACTCTGATGGATAGGACATAACCTTCTTGAGTTTAAGTCACCTTCAGCCTGACACTGAGCCCCCGTTCTACTGAGGTGGCAGGAAATCAATCTTAGGAATTGTTGAATGCCCCCCTGTCCTAGTGTTTCCCTTGTTGCTGAGACCAAGCATCTTGATAGGAAACCACTTAAGGACGGTTTGTTTTGACTTCTAGACAGACGTGGTAGCCAGAGCTTGCGACGGCTGGTCACGTTGCCCCATCAGTCAGGAAGTAGAGAGATGCCCGCTGGTGCTCAGCTCTCCCCTTATTCAGTCCTTGGGGGTAGTGCCACTCGCATTCAGGATGGGTCCTCCTTTCTGGAAACAAGCTCACAGGCACACCCGAGGTGTGCACCCGTGGTGACTAAAGCCAGTCAAGCTGACCATGAAGATCAACCACCTCCTTCGCCCAGAGGTGCTGAGGCCAGCTCTGCCTGGGAACACTTGTTAGGCAAATCCGCTGATCACTGCTGAGGTGTTCCCTTGCTCCAGCTGAGTCCAGGTTCACGGGTCAATAACCTTGTGGAATTTTCTGCAAAATGTGTTCGTAGCCCTGGGTCAGCTTTCCGAAGTGCATTTACCATGGTCCCCTTTCAGGCTGCAGGGGACATGGCAGCACCCAGATCTCAGCTCCAGGGGCGGGGGGGGGGGTGCACAGTCATTTGGTCCTCCTCTCACAGCGCCGCCCCAGGAACACGGGGAGCCTGTACTTTTACCTCCTGTTAGCATCTCAGGAAAGACCAGCACAGGCCTGGCCCCTGCTCAGAGGGCCGAGGAGGGAAAACCGCTGATGAGCATATGCTAGCGGCGAGGGGGCTGGCAGTGTGTGTGGGTACTTTAACATTGCCTTCTCTGCCTCTAGGTTTGTAGGAGGCAAAGATCCAAACTCAATTACGAATAGACTTGATTGGAGACTATGCCTTTGAGTCGGCTTCAAATGGGTTTGCTCCACAGTCCAGCCCACCTAACAAATCCGGAAAAGCCACGGAGGGCATGGCCAGAAGGATCTCATGCGAAAGCCCCGGTGGCGGGTCTTCTGTGCTCAGCTCTCATTCCCGAAATGAACCGTCTCCTGCTTGCAGGCTGCAGTGAGGGTTCACCGAACAGAGTTCCTTCCACAGAACCCTTTTCATGGGCCTGGGACCCTTCAGCAGTGATCTGGAAGGATGAAGCTGGGACCAGCAAGTCTCCTGATCTGCTGCATATCGCCACACGGGGGCGCCAGGCAGCTCTAATTAAACACCACAAATAGAGGTAGGAGCGGCGCTTCCCAGCTTCCTCAGGTGTTCTGAGTTCCTTAATGATAGTAGCAAATGCCTACGGAAGGCGCACATCGTCTGTTCTCTTCATGCATTTTGTTGGCAGATTCTTTTTTCCCCCTCAAAAGCTCTCAATGTTTTGTTTTTCCCATGCTTGGTTTCCTCCCCCACCACCTTCATCTTCATCTCTGTGCCTCTGTCTCCCTCCACCATCCCTGGAAAAGTGGAGCTCTGATTACCTCTCCTGCCAAACACATCCAGTACTTTCCATTGGACCTTCCTTTACTATCTAGTTTCCAGAACATTCATGCTAAACATACATGGAATGACTTGCTTGGTGACTACGGAATCCCGCTGGCCCCAGCCGCACAACCTTCTCAAACTTACCTCACCCTCCCTTCCCCTACCCCCTCACCTGGTAATCATGGCGCAGCTGATTGGCTGCTGAAGTCTAGGGAGTTTAGAGGTGCTTTCCCTTAGGGTGCTCAGCTGGAGGCAGGCTGGGGGCAAAGCTAGTGGGCCCTGCTGGGGAGCGGCTGCTTCGTGCAACCCCAGGGCCTCCTGCCAATCAGACCTGACCGCCTTCATTTCCTGTGCTCCGGGAGATTAGATACTGCCTAAGTAAAGTCGACTTTTTTTTTTCTTTTCTTAATATTTGAAACTACTAAATACCATTTGCCATCCAAGTGGGTGGCATTCAGAAAGCCCCACTTTCCTGGTGTTTGACTTGTTGGTGAGTTTCAAGAAACCAATCTATTTGGAAAGAACCTGCACTTAATTCTTTGAAGTGCTGCCATGAGGCCCGAGCCGGAAGTGACTGGGAAACAGGTTTAGACCGTCTTACTCCGTGCCCAGGAGAGGTAGGAGGAAGGAAATACAGGTGCATCTGGTATGGATGTAGCTTCTCAGGTGTAGCCGCTTGTAGATCAGTGTCAACATACAGATGTTTTGTCTTTTTTTTTCTAAAAAACTCTATTCTATGTGCAATGGTGTGAAGGTCCAGTCGCCCAGGGACTGGATTTACATACACTTATGTGCTGAGAACTGAACCGGGTCCTCTGGAAGAGCAGTCAGTGCTCATAACCACAGAGCCATCTCTCCAGCCCCCAACATACAGATGTTCACGATGCAGAACCTTAAACCCTGGTGGAGCATCAGCTCAGGGGGGGTATTAGGAGTGCTGGACAGCCAGAGGTGGATTGGTAAATAATAATAATAATAACTATAACTATTATTATTATATTATATTAATAAATATAACTATTATTATTATTAGGTTTTTTGAGACAGGGTTTCTCTGTAGCTTTGGAGCCTGTCCTGGAACTAGCTCTTATAGACCAGGCTGGCTTCAAACTCACAGAGATCCACCTGCCTCTGCCTCCCAAGTGCTGGGATTAAAGGCGTGCACCACCACAGCCAGGCCAGACTGATAAATTCTTTTTTTTTTTCAAATGTTTATTTATTTACTTACTATGTATACAATATTCAGTTTGTGTGTATGCCTGCAGGCCAGAAGAGGGCACCAGACCTCATTACAGATGGTTGTGAGCCACCATGTGGTTGCTGGGAATTGAACTCAGGACCTTTGGAAGAGCAGACAATGCTCTTAACCACTGAGCCATCTCTCCAGCCCCCAGACTGATTAAATTCTTAACCTGCAATATATACATGGGCTGAAGCTCAGAGACCTTCCTAAGAGTCCCATGAGTTCTACAATTATTTTTTCTACGAATAAAGCACGCACTAAATAGCAAGTTTCAAGACAGCCAGGGCTGCGTGGTGACTGCCAGGAACAACTTGCTTGTGTGCAAGGTCACCAGCAGGCGCGTCACCTTCTCATGACAGTGAGCTTAGACCCCTTTGTTTCTGCTTCCATCTGGTATGACGGCAAAGGAATGCTACATAGCTGTTATCTGGGAGATCAGTTGTTTATCGAGATATGGAGAGGCCTGGTGACCTCTTGGAATATTTTTTTCATTATCATAGCTACTCCAAGGCTTGAAAGACAAGTGTTTCCATCTGAAAACACACACACACACACACCTGGATTTGGGGGTTAAGCATTAAGTTACAGTTCCTAGTGGCAGAGCAGCCTAGCACAAGACACCATCATTGCTGTTGACCAGGTAAGAAGTTCCACATCCCATGGAGCAGGGCAACGCGACGGGAACAGTTGTACACCTCTAGATTTTTCCTAGCTTAGAGATACCGTTGAGTATCCAGACTTTGACCCACACTTCTGGAGTCTGCTACTGCTACTGAAGAGCGAGGTATCTGGAGATGGTCAAGCTGTCTCCCCAGGTCTGCTTTCTCATTTGTAAATAACAGTGCTGCCTCATAGGATCATAGCGGTTGTCAGAGCTGTCAATGTTTAGTCGATGACACTTTTAGCATTAAAATCTAGAACTGATACTTCCCAGGATGTGATGCTTTCTCCTGCTGGAACCCTGTAATCTGGTCTCTGAACCATGTTGGGGTATATGAGACCTGGGTACGACAGGATTTGCCTCTCACTGAGCAAATATTAACACGTTTTAATAAATCCCACGCTGAGGACGGATGCCACCTCAACAATTTAAAAACGTCCCAGCTAGTGATTTGTTCATTGCCTATTGGCTTTTATGTTTTCTTAGTCATTTGTGCAAAGGTGTTTTTTATTGTTGTTGTTGCTGTTTTGTTTTTAGCAAGATTCTGCCCTCATGCACCTCGATCTTTCAAGCATACCAGGGATGCACTCTACAACTGTTCCTAAAGTCCTGTAACTCGTCCTTCTCGGGACTGCAGGTCTTCAAAGTAGTGTATTAAAATTAAGCCTTTGCTTCCCTCGCAAATCCTCTTCAAGGTTCTCTGAGCTTTCTTTACAGGAAGGGTGGATATTTTCCACCCTTTGAGACAAGGGTGTAGCTCAGACTGCACAGCCAAAGATGACCTTGAACTTCTGGTCTTCTGGCCTCCACCCCCTAGTGATGGGACTGCAGGTGTACGGCAGCAGGCCTTCTGTATGAAGTGATGAGGATCAAGCATACCAGGGATGCACTCTACCACCTGGCTACGTCCCAGTTTCCTCTATAGAAAGAATCTGGAATGAAGGCCATAGCTTAGTTTGTTTCTAATGCTGTGATGAAACACGATTAAGTCCCCAGTCAGGGTAAACAAACGCTACACAAGTTTGGATCATTTAGTGTTAAAAGGTGTAATAGAGACATGCATGATGTCAAGGCTTGGTGACCAAACCCATCTATTTTCAACCAGAAGCTTCTGGTTCCAGGCTGACCACAAGAATGACAGCGCCTTCTTTCCAGCACTTGACACGATGCCTCAAGTATTCTTTGATGGAAGTGAGGACAAGGCCACCCAAAAGGACCAGAAGCTGGAACTTCTTTAAATTTAGAGCGGATTTGCAAATTGTGCTAGAGCTTGTTAATAAATATTGTTAACAAGTGACCGTGAGAGGTAAACTGAGTTGAGTCTGAGCTTTGCTTTCTTATCAAGTAGCGAGTAGGTACCATTTTCTACCACAGACAACCCATGTCTTAAATGACTAAACTGATTGTCAATTTGAGAAATAACTATGTCGTCCTCTTGCATTTCTGAAATACTCCCAAAGAATCACTCAAACATCA